>NC_090021.1:109941073-110566073 GCF_037176765.1 Anolis sagrei
CTATTATAGTGCTATTAAATGAGTTGAGGCAAGATCCAGCCCAGTAACTGTGTGCTTGATTTACAGCATGATAATTGAGATTTCAGCCCTACCTGAAAGTCATGTGAATTTTGATCATTTACCTGGCATTAATCTCAGTACAACTCAAGATTTGCTTTTGAGTAAGACATGTCTAAGTTGCAATCTTATGGACACTTCCCTAGGACTATGCTGCATTGAAACCATCAAGCCTTACTTTTGAGGAGGATTACATTGTGAATATATTAGAATTGTGCCACAGTTTGACATTCAAGCTCATCAAATTACTGTATTCACAACTGTATTGATATCTGCTATTCTATTCCCTCCAGCAGCAGATATATTTAATCTTAGATTTTAAAAACTTGAATTAATTGCTTCATTATTTCCATTTTTTAAAAAAAATAAACTTATTATTTTGAAACCTACAGAGTTGTTTTTTTTTTTGTAATCAGTTTGCTGGAACTTCAGTATCTGCAGCGGTTTGGTTCAGGACACCCTGTGAATAGGTCTAAAATTTAAGAATTTATTTCTTATTTATAGTTATTTAATTTATTTTTATTTACTTTATTTATATCCTGACTTTTTACCCGTGGGGACTCATAACAATCCCAAAGTTTGGTAATCATTTAGAAAAGTGTAATACAAAAAAAAAAAAAAAGATAATGAAATAATACAGTGTGGATTAAGGTAAAATACATAAGAACAAATATTTCCTATACTTTAAACCAATGGTTCTCAAGCTTTACTGACCAGGGACCACTTTGACCAGGGACATTAGTACCAAACAGTACCAAAAGGGCTACGAATCAATTTTAGATTCGGTTTGGTCATTTAGGGTGCTGATTCAGAAAATTGCATTGGATAGACCACATCAGCTCTAGTTTCTGATACAGAACATATGTCATCCAGTAGTCACGATCTGTTTGCCCACAGAAAACCATATTGAATAAACCTCGGCACTATAAGAGGGTTTTGTGAGACCAGACACTCTTGTTGCAACGGTGTAGTAACGGTGAGGTCGCGGACCATATTTAAGTTCTTGTGGACCACTGGTGGTCAATGGACCACAGGTTGGGAACCACTGCTTTAAACAATAAGAGCAGCAGCAACTACAGGTACAATGTAGAATTAAGCTGCATTAAGTAAACATACCTAAGAGAGATATTCTTGTATTCTGCCTCTGCCCCAATTGTTTCCAAATACTTTACTTTTGTGTTCATTAGGGTTGGCAGCAGGCATTCTACCTCAACACAGGTATCATTTGTGTAATGTTGTGTGTGTATACTAGCACATTTGTAATGCAGGGTGCTGTCTGTACTACTGCTGGCAAATGCTGAGGGTTTTTCTGAGGACTGATTAACTTGAAAGCCCTGATATGGAGTGTTACGGGTTAGTGGGCAAGAATGGCCATCAGATTTGCAGACACGCAACTGTCACAAATCAGCGAGTCACCACCCTATCAGAATCATTTCCTGTCTTCCTCTATTCAATTTAAGCCTGTCTTTTAAATCCTTCTGCTCTTTGAGCAGGGATAGTCTCCCAAATGTTGCTGAACACAGGGAAGCAGATGGTATAAAAAGAGGACACTTTGCACATTGTCAAGTCAATATTCATAGTTGTATGCTTCTATTTCCATGGGAGAAACATAGCGATGAAGATTGACTGGACAAAGCGCATAATTTCCTTTTTCATATTATCTGTAACATTTGAGAGATTTATAAGGTAGAAGAATAGCAATGTTGAACAGAGGGACTGATGCCAAACATAGGTTTTTAATCCTTCTTTTCTTCCCAAAAATGAGGAAGAAACTGGAGGCTTCTCAGGTGCTCCCAGGGGAAAAAAATTAAAATAGTAGAAGTCACATCTTATATCAAAGACATTACTTTAGTCTTGCCTGGAGCCATAGGTAAAGGTTTTCCCTTGACATTATGTCTAGTCGTGACTGACTCTGGGGGGTAGTGCTCATCTCCATTTCTAAGCCAAAGAGCTGGCATTGTCAGTAGACATCTCCTAGGTCATGTGGCTGGCATAACTGCATGGAGCGCTGTTACCTTCTCGCTGGAGCAGTACCTACTGATCTACTCACATTGGCATGTTTTTGAACTGCTAGGCTAGCAGAAGCTAGGGCTTACAGCGGGAGCTCACCCCACTCCCCGAATTCAAATCTGCAACTTTTTGGTCAGCAAGTTCAGCAGTTCAGTGGTTTAACCCACTGTGCCACCAGGGGCTCCAGTGGAGCCATAAAATAACGGCAATATTATAAGATGGATGTCTTCTGTTAATGAACAACTAGCTAATTAAGCAAAAGTACAGATCTTCATAATAGTATAGGTAATCATGTTATATTTTATAATACACACCTCTGAAGAAGTTTTGCATACATATGTCCATATTCAAATACAAATCAGCTAGTGCACCCAACATCATTAGAATATAAATACTAGAATGCAAATCCCACTACAACATTAGCCACAGGCCTACTGAGCTGATGTTAGGTTAACTGAAGCTACCCTGAATCCCAACCCCTCTCATCCTGGAGATGTTAGAGATTACCATATGTAGGAGTACTTTCACCCTGGTCTAGCTTTCAACTAGTGCAGTCATTAGGGTTGGTGTCACCTGGCATGCTAACTCATGGTGTCACTCCCATGGGCTTCTTTACCCTCATGGATCTCTTACCACAATATTATAGATTAAACGCCCACATGGACCTGTTATCACATTATTGTAGCTAAAACACCAGAAAATTTGGCAAGATCAATAATTATATATATAAAAAAACAATACCCACAAAAACAACAATGTGTACTTGTAACACATTTGCAGATGAGACACATGATTCCTAATGCCATTATAATTGGGTAACCATTGTGACCAAAGTGCATGAATGTTAGAAAGTTCAAAATATCAATTAGCTTAGAGTTTCAGCCTTGTATTGATACAAAAAAAAACTTGGCTTAAAAATGTTTCTGCAGTTATATTTAACTACACTGATTTGTTAAAACAATGTGTGAACCATCATTTCCCAGTCTGCACCCATCTGATGGTGCCACTGCCTTCACCCCAGCCATTCTCCATATTCCTTTTTCCCTTATTGAAGAATTTGGACAGCAGAGCAGATCACTCTGTTAGAAAATACCTGAGATCACCTTGCAGAAGAGGGTTCTCCCAGTAGAATGGCATTTCTGTTGACTGAAGGGGCTTACACACCCATAGGGACTAATTAAACATTAATCTTTCATCACTAGGTGCCAACAAATGCACCCCCCCCCTCCAATATGCAGGGAGGGAAAAGCTAAGTCTAACATAGTTCTTTCAGTTCTAGCATAATTGACAGATGCTTTATCATTTTAATATAATTATAATTTTGTTGGTTTCTGTATAATTATCTTGATTAGTAGTCTTATTTGTTGATGTTTGTTTTTAATGTAAATTGATGCCATGCTTTTTGTCATGTCTCCAAGAGCTTATTTGGCTCATGCATAATTAACATCTATGTTTTGCTCCCTTCCCCCTGTTTGAAGACTGGGTGCCATCAGGGTGTTGATCATACTCAGTTCTGTTAACTTTTTTTTATTGGTATCAGCTGGCGGAGGGCAGATTCTAGAACAATCCCTGGATGCTGTAATGGGGTGGATGAAAGCCATGAAAAGGAAGATGAATTCCAATAAGACACAATGTCTCCCCTCTCTGAACTAGCTCTGATGTGGTTATATCTTGTCAAAAATGGGGAACTGGCTTAAGGTTGGTTTTTATTCTAGATTGGACTTTATCACACAAAGTAGGTAAAAAGCAATTACAGCGGAAAAACAATGGAACTTAATACCTTTCTTTTCCAGTGACCATTTCAAACGATGGTTATTAATGGATTTTTTTGTGACCACAAAAGAAACATTTTCCAAACCATCATCCACTTGGAGAACAATAGAACAAAACTGACATAACATAAGTCTCTGCAAAATATGTTATTATTCTGATACAATTGTGATTTACTTGCCTCCCGTGATGAGCCCCTAAGTTAGCGTTTCTCAACTTGGCGGTCGACACCCCTGGTGGACTCGTGAGGTCTATGAGGTCAGAGTCGTGAGGTCAGAGAGTTCTATGGCTGGATGGCTCTTTGTCAGGAGGGCTTTATGTTTTCTTGCCCTTGTGAAGGGAGTTAGACTGAATGGCCTTAAGGCAGCATTTCTCAACCTGGGGGCTGGGACCCCTGAGGGGATTGCAAGGGGGTGTAAGAAGGGTCTCCAAAGACCATCAGAAAACACTGTATATTCTGTTGGTCATGGGAGTTCTGTGTGGGAAGTTTGGCCCAATTCTATTGTTGGTGGGGTTCAGAATGCTCTTTGATTGTAGGTGAACTATAAATCCCAGCAACTACAACTCCCAAATGTCAATGTCTATTTTCTCCAAACTACACCAGTGTTCATGTTTGGTTATACTGAGGATTCGTGCCAAGTTTGTTCCAGATCCATAATTGTTTGAGTCCACAGTGCTCTCTGGATGTAGGTGAGCTACAACTCCAGAACTCAGGGTCAATTCTCACCAAACCCTTCCAGCATTTTCTGTTGGTCATGGGAGTCAAGTTTGGTTCAATTCCATCATTGGTGGAGTTCAGAATGCTCTTTGATTGTAGGTGAACTATAAATCCCAGCAACTACAACTCCCAAATGAGAAAATCAACCTCCCCCCAACCCTACCAGTATTCAAATTTGGGCGTTTTGGGTATTTGTGCCAAATTTGGCCCAGTGAGTGAAAATACATCCTGCATATCAGATATTTCCATTACAATTCATAACAGTAGCAAACATGAGGAACTGTATTTAGGGATCGCGGCACTAGGAAGGTTGAGAAACACTGCCCTAAGTGAACCAAGATTAAACAAGAAGTCCTTCTTAGGAATATAACCTAAAATCATGATTTGACACAGACTAGGATCTCTGCATTGAGGTCAGGGTGTATGAAAAAGAGCAAGTTAAGGCAGGAGCATTCTTTTCTATCCAAATGACGTTCAATCAATATTGAAGGTTATCCTTTCATCTTCATCTGCAATATAGTCTTGGAATTTATTTGTAATCCTAGCTCACCATTCAGAATCATTGCAGGTTATAGAAATAATATACATGATGTTCTTTGAACACTTGTAATGTGATATATTATACAGAGCCTCACACAGTAGGTGGATGATACATTTTAAATTACAGTCATCATACTGTATTGGTAACAACCAGGAGACTATCCAGAACCTTAAACTATAACAGCAGATGAAATCCTTTGCTGAATTTAAATAACTGTGTATCTGCGAAGGCACGAAATATGCCGGGAGCTAGCCTTTGCAACTGTTTTTATCCTGGGGAAAAAGCTTCCTCCAGTTCGAGAACATCAACACCTAAGAAAACATTACATTCAATAAAAAAGCCGTTACCCAAGTTTGAGATATCACTTGTTTGAGATTATACCGTATCCTCTGCTACAGAGCCCAATTTGAATGTAGCCCAGTATCAAAAGGAAGATAGAACTTGCCTGAAGCAGTTATTGATTTATCTCAGCGACTGCTCGTGTACTGAGCAAGTCGGGAGGGGATGCCTCACATTGAAATGGTAGAGGGGAAGAAGCCTTCCACTTGGTCAGTGAACTGCCCATGAATTAACCTCTTGAAAGGCTGATTAACATGTGTATGTTTAACATGTGTGTGTCAGTGATGATTGTCATCAGGGGATGACTAGCAGCTGTGACTGGACCATCTCTGATATGATGCCACAAAAATGCTTCCCTGTCAATCTCGAAGATAATAGTTTTTAAAAATGTCAGGTCCCTCATTCGACTGTCAGTCATCACAGTGATCAAGAACAGACAGTCCCCTTGTTACAAACAGCCAACTTACAAATTCATTCCTGGAAAAGTGATCATGGGGAAAAGGTGTTTCTACTGAAGCTTTATCACCAATTCTTGTTTCCAAAACAAGCCATTTTTTTTCAAAATCCAACCTTCCCATGGACAGAAAGTGAGACAAAATCTTCTGAACAGGGGCACAGACAGAAAAACAAACACCACAGCGATGTTAACCCTTCCCTATGCTATCCAAATCATACACACACACCTGAAGTTACACTTTAAAATGCGATAATGTGGCATGTCTCATGAAGAGTTACATCCACGGTTTTAATGTGGTGAGATGTGCTCCACACTGGGCATGCATATTCAGCACATGGGCAGATGTCTTCACTGTGTCTGGTTGTGACCCCCAGGTTGTGTCAGTCAGCTCTTGTATGATATTACTGCTTTCTGTATGGATATCAGCCAGCATACCATCCCCTGTTTGCATATCAACCAGCACGCCAATGCCTTAAATCAAGAAATAGTTTTCTAAGATTTACAGAGATTCTTGCAGGAACACCTCAGCAAGCAAGAGTCCAAAAATGGCAGGCTTAAACCCAGAACCTCAAGCCATGCCTGATACCAAAAGAGAAACTCTCCCCTGGGCACAGAGAAGACTGGGCAACTAGTAAGGCGCTGAACAGACTGTGCTCTGGCACCATGAGATGCAGAGCCAACCATAAGAAATTGGGCTATGAAGTCGAGTCCTTGACATGCGAGTGTGGAGAAGATCAAACTACAGACTACTTGTTACAATGTAGTCTGAGCCCTGCCACATGCATAATGGAGGACCTTCTTATTACAACACAGACATGCCAAGTGGTCAGCTACTGATCAAAGGAACATGTAGTATAATGCCAAGTTTTTAAACTTTTTTGTGTTTTTAAATACATTATAATTATACCCTTGGTCTGCTTCTGATATGATAAATACATAAGTTAAAAATGTACCTGTTCTGACTTACAAACACATTCAGCTTAAGAACAAACCTACAGAACCTATCTTGATCATAACTTGGAGACTGCCTGTATAGGAGAAAAATGCTCTTTCACATACACGCGGATGATAACAAATGGAACGGGAACAGTGATTCACCATTTACTAATTGTACTTTTCCTCTCCTACACTACATTATCTTCGCATGCTACTGTGTGAAACTACCCTGTACTACCTTGTTTGACCTTTAGTGTGACTTGATTTCAGTGGTGGGTGAAATAATCCTCTATAAATATACTTTTAGAGAAGTGTTGTGACTGGCTTAATTAGGCAATTCTTTTTATGAAGCTTGTATTATGCTTGCATTAAAATCCTTACATAACCCTTTCCAATTATTATTAACAGTACTATGTTGATCTAAAAGGCACTTGGAATAAAGGGAGTACTGAAAATAATAATAAGAGAATCAATGTGAGTCACACAAATGCTGAAACAAACTTCCCCACGGGAAGTAGTTTCTGCACTACATAAAACACTCCGGTGAGGTTGAAATAAAATGGTAGGCAGTGCCATTTAAAAGTGACAGTGACATGTGCTACCACGGATCCTCGGGAATTAGAGCTGAAATGCCAATGTTCAGTTTTATTTGAACATTCATGATCAAAACAATACTCTGTAGTTGAGAGGCAATCCTGCATCACCACAATTTAATGCATTTTTAAATCCTTTACAGATATGCCAATCTTTATGAATAAACTCATGGTGGGTTGGGAGTTGGAATACACAAAATTAGTTTAGATATTCATGTGCACCATTTGATACAGGGTTATGTTCAAAGGGGCGGTTGTGTGGAGGCGGATACAGTGTAATCTCAAGCAATGCATAACCTGAAGATTTGCTAATAGCTTTTCTACTGAATATAATGCTTCCTTAGCTACTGACGATGTTGTACTGGAAAGAACATGTTCCACAATTAAGGAATGTCATCTGCTTAGAATTCCGATGGCTGCTGAATGACCTTCAATGTTCTGTATACTGATTTTTTCAGCACAGGACTAGGGACTGCCACAGTATCTCAGACCAATTGGATCTTCAATAATGTTCAAGACCATTGGTTCTCAACCTGTGGGTCACCAGGTGGGTCACCCAGAAATCCCAGCCAGTTTACCAGCTGTTAGAATTTCTGAGAGTTGAAGGCCAAAACATCTGGGGACCCATAGATTGAGAACCACTGTTCGAGATAATGAACTTCAAGGGTGTAACTTCAGTTGTTTCCCTCTCATCTTCTCCAGGACCAACCTTTAGCTTCTGCAGCCCTTACTCCATAGTCATTTAGTGACTGGTGGAAGCAAGAATCTCAGAAGCATAGTCTGGCTATGTCCTTATAACCAGACACAGAATGCCAATTTTATCCAATAGGACCTTCACAAATGGTTATAGAATGGTAGTTGACTAGCTAAAACCCAGAAATTTTCATCATTGCATGGGATTAAGAGAGAATTCTGACTCTGTGACTTCTCCTTCCAAATATATATATATATATATATACCATTGTAAATCAGTAACATCTGGATGGCCACAAACATCTCACATAGGTTTTACTGCTACTGTTTCAGACCAGTTTTTATGCAATTCAGGAAGGTGGGAACAAGCTGTAGAGCATTCTTCTATAATTGAGATAACTATGCTCTGAATAGCTCAGGAAGGTTCAGCAAAGACTTTACCTTTTCTTAGATATTGGATAAATAAAACATCTGTTTTAATGGAAACATGAGGGAATAAAACTAACTGTGAATTATGACCAGGAATGTTTTGACGACGTGGCTGTGTAAGTGTGATGATGACGATGTTGTATTGTAATATGTTTTAATTGTGTAATGATAATACATTGTGTGGTTTGTATTTTTGTATATGAACACATGTTGTGAACCGGATCTGAGTCCCTCTTGGAGGTGAGAAGATCGGTATAGAAAACTTTTAAATAAATAAATAATAAATAAAGGCAATAAAAAACTCATAACATACATACATGAGGCTGTGAAATAATGCCACACTTCCTCCTATTTTCTTCTTTCCTCTGACTTTTCTTTGTTTCATGGAAATTACCAATTTCTCCATCATTTTCTCCCATTTGTTTCACTAGCTTGGCTATCAAGGAAAAGATTGTTAAAGCATCTTGGTAGGAAATGGCTGCTACTTGCCTCTTCTTGTTCCTAAAACCCATCTCTGCCTAGTTCCAGGAAAGGAGAATGAGCCACAACAGTGAGAAATGAAGGATAACATGAAGTCCTGACTCTTTCCAGTTTCTCCAGCTTCCATATCCAGGTATACCTCTATCTTCTAAATGGTAGTTTAGTTGGAATCAACACATTTCAGCAAGGTTGTATTGTCTATGTATAAAAGTAGAGCTCAAAAAAGTTACTTTTTGGATTCTAACTTGCAGAATATACCAGTCATCATGACTATTGTAGCATCTAGTGCTATCGGACAGCTTCCATACTGTAGAAACCTGGAGTTGCATGCAAAGGTTTCTTTCTTACTTTACTTACATTAGCACTCTGCTCTTCGCATACCAACGACTGCCTTAGGCACACATTCAGGTGCCTGCGCTATTTCTCTCCTGCCACATCTCTTGCTCAGACATTTGTTTGTAAGCTAGGTGGGTTTGATCGAACAGCTTCCGTAGAAAATGCATACATACATAATCTCTTAACCCTTCTGTAGCCCAGATACTCCCATAGCACTCTTGAATGAGCCACAAAAGTGCAGAGTTGTATCAGAACCAGTGTATTTCCTTGATTCTGGAATTTATTGGGATTTGGAGAAACATAAGTGATCTATCTATCTTTAGTCGATTTGTTTGAGGGTTTCTCATATTCCAGACTATAACCTAAGAAATTGCCATGCCACCTTTTCACAGTTTCAAGGGATGGTTCTATTCCCTTAGCCATAAAAGCGAGCAAGCAAACAAACAATCGACAAGGCAGTTGCCACACATTGTGCTCATGACACATACCAGAATGGAAAAAAGGGAGGAAGAAAAGAGGGGGGAAATAAAATGTGGGATTTTGTACAGTTTCCATGATCTCAGCATTTTAGCTGCTAGTGTAATAGAAGTTCTTAAAGGATTAAGCTGCAAGTTTCATGCATCATTGACTCCAGTGAAATGGGATCCAGCAACAATTTGCTTCTTGTTCGCCTTTGTACCATTATCAGTCACTGGGACCTATTTCCAGTGAAGAAGGGTCATCCTCTGTTGAACTATTACATTCATTTTCTCTTCAAAACCACAGAAGTGCCTTCATTTCCAACACCAACTGAAATTAAATTAGTTTCCCTCTCACTATTTTTAATGTTCCCATTTAAACACACTTTCTGACATGCAGCCCATTGTGGTCAGAATCCGATTGGGACACTACACTAACATAAAAATAATTGCGCAAACAGGTGCATTTTCTCCAAGGTTGTGCAGGTGTGGTCTGCAAGCTTACATACTGTTTTCTCTCAAAGTGGCAAATTGCTGAGCAAGGAGCTAATCAACTCTTGTACGAATAATGAGCCCCAGACTCTGCCACTCAAAACACAATTGGTTGGGCAACTAGGGCCCATCGTAGCTACACTGCCATATATTTATGGTATGCTATTTTATTCCAACAGGCTTTTTAGAAATTAACCATAATGGATTTTTAATGGTGTGTGGTTTTATTGATTTTTATCTTCTGGCTTTGAATAGATTTTTAAATGGTTTTAATTTTATAGGTTGTTGCATTACATTTTTAAAAATTACACACTGTTAGGGTCCTAATTTTTTTAAAATGTTGTTTAAAATGATGTATTGGAAATTCAAAATTAAACACAGATTCAGAACAAATTGTCTGTCTATCGGGCAAGATGATAAAGAAGGAAGAGGAGGATGTAGTCTTTGTTCTTTTCTGATTACCTAATTTATATTTTTGTTATTCAAAGATTATGCACAGACACTACACTACTATGCTAGTGAAAATAAACAATCCACAGTAGTCCATGCTCTTCCTACATCTCATACAGATTACTGCAATGTGCTCTATGTGGTGTTGCCTTTGAAGACAGCCAGGAAACTTCAACTAGTTCAACAGATGTCAGTGAGACAGGGAGCACACAACTCCTCTATTGCGTCAGCTGGCTACCGAACCCAAATTAAAGTGCTGGTCTTGGCCTATAAAGCCCTAAACTGTTCTGGTCCAACTTATCTGTCTGAATGCACCTCCTCTTATGAGCCTACTAGAACTTAAAAATCCTTGGGGGGGGGGGGGGCTGCTCTCGGTCCCACCTTCTTCGTAAGCGCGATTGATGGGGACGAGAGACAGGGCCTTCTCAGTGGTGGCTCCTCAGCTGTGGAACTCCCTCCCCAGTGACACCAGGCAGGCTCCATCCCTTCTGGCTTTCAGAAAAAAAGCTAAAAACTTGGCTTTGCACACAAGCATTTGAAGAATAAGTTACTATGAGTTTCAACATGGTCTGAATTAAGAATTTGAGCAAGGTTATCGGATGAATGGAACTATGCACCTTATATGTTTTTAATTTGTATATGGTTTTATGTGTTTTATTGATTAACTGTTAATTGTTTTAACTGTGGGATATGTTTTTACTGTTTATTATTGGTTTTTACCAGCATTGAATTCTTGCCGGAGCTGTAAACTGCCTTGAGTCCCCTCGAATGAGAAAGGCAGGGTAAAAATGAGGTAAGTAAGTAAGCAAGTACAGCTTATTTGCAGTAGAGACTATCTCCCTGGCTAAGCTTATTAAGAGGGGGAAGGGCTATCCAAAATGCTGATAGGAAAAGCGGAGCAGCAATTTATAACCTACTTAGTGAAGGTGTACAGTATTCTGCTCAGATACTGTAACCTTTCCCCTAAGATGACAGTGGAAAAAGAAAACCCGAGCTTTATAAAACAAGATGGGTGACCCATTGTCTTGAAAGAAACAAAATGATGCCCAGCAGAATTCAGATTCAAGAATGGAGTCTCTGGAGACTGGTTTGAATAAATTGGGCTCCTTATTTCAGTACTTCTCTCCAATCCTGGCATGTCGCATCTCTCTATTCTGTACCAATGTTAAAAGTCCTTTACAGGACATTAGTTTGCAGAGGGATCTTGTAAGTAGCCTAGAGACTGAGAGAATGAAGTTGGTAGTACACAGTACAGTAGATTCTCAGTTAGCCAGAACACAAGCAACTGGAACTCTCAAGCAACTGGGAAAAATAAAAGAAATAATACTCAAAATAAACATTAGTATTTTTTTAAAAAAATAAAATATTTTTAAAACAAAATATTTTAGCAGAAATGTAAGTTTAAGTTAAATGTGTCTATTTGTTTTTATTTGCTTTTAATTTCAATATTAATATCAAGTCAATACAGAGTTTATGGCACGGTATACTATGGGTTATAATATTAGGCCTATTTTTAGTAGTAACTCACAAACAATCAGAAACAACATTTTTTTTTGGTATTTACCAATCCTCATGGGTGCCAGTTAACTGAGAATCTACTTTATAAGCTTTCATAAACTAAGCGCCTTATCACATGAGACAGCAAATTACAACTGCATTCACTTGGGGGTTATTGCATGGTGTTGCTTCTTCTTGTGTTGTTCTCTCATGCAAAACCATTTCAAAAGTATTTCTTGTTTTAACACACAAACACACAAATATGTTAATTACATCTTCAGCTTCTACTGTACTATTATTTTCTATGCAATAGTTTCATTATGCCTTTATGCTGATTTTGTGTCATTGTCATTGTCATTGGGCATGTTTTGAATGGGGAAATGTTAGGGGAGAAGGAGTGGGCATTCAATGTGATTTCCTTTCAACTGGCAAAGTAACTGTGAGAAACTTTTCAACTTTTTTTCTCGATAGAAAAAATCCATTGCTCCCCTTGAGGACTATCAGAGAAGCCAAAAAATTACCTTCCCAGCTCCTTTTCTAGTTCTGTTCTGACATCCCTCTCTTCTTTCTGTGCTACATCGCCATGGTATGCCAATGCCTCATTTATTTCCTTCCTCCTTTCCTTCCTCCCTCTCTCCTTCCCTCCTTCAATACACACACACACTCCTGGAAATGTAAAAGAAAAAGCCAGAAACATTTCTTCGATTAACCTTCTGCTTCTTTCTTTCTGTTTCTTTCTTGAGACACACTAATCACTGTCATGGGGATAGATCAGACAGATATAGTAGCTGCTGACTTTCCTTTGTCAGCAGTTACTTACATTTGAGAAGTCTGATCTGTCCTGGTCAGGAAGTCCTACCCATTCAACCTCCAACCTCCCCACCCTCTACCCAAGAAAAAAGGCATTTTAAAAGGTGAGATTATTTTCATGTATATTTTGGGGCTAGGGAACTGTATGTTTGTGGGGAAAATGTCTTGGATGGGGTAGTGGGTGGGCAGACCCAAAAAACCTCTGTGGTATTAATGCAAATGAATCCTGGAATCCTGGAATTAATGCAAATGAATCCTGGAATCCTGGAATGGTTCTGAAAGTGCCCAAGGAAAGAGAGTAATCCCAACTGAATAACATTTTTTTTACAATTAATGCTATTATGGTGGAGATAAAGCCTCATGTGAAAAAACTCTAATTCTACTTCCTAGTTGTATCAGTTGTGCAACTGTGGGGACTCTCTAGTAGGAAAAAATATGAAGAGTTGGATATATTTCCAGAATTTCCCTCAAACTGTATAAGTCTTCTTTGGATTCATCAATCTCTTATTTTTTTTCCAGGGCATTTTGAGTCTACCCCAATGAAATGTTCCAAATCATACCTCTGGTAAAAATGAATTAATTCTGAATAAACCAAGTTATTCCAAATCAATAAAATATCTCATTAGATCCAGATCTTCCTGAAAGGTCAGGGTATAAGGAGGTATTGAGCCTGCGGCGACTGACTCCCAGGGTCACAACACCAGGGTGAGCCTCCATAGTTATCCCACACTTTTGGGCTTCTGGAACTCAAAAGTTTGGGAAGGCATCTAGCCCCCTTCCCCCAAGCCCCCATTTATTTATGAGGTCCCTGACCACCATAAATCCTCTCCTCGCATCGCCTTGGTGCAAGAAAATAATGCCTGAAAGGGTGGGGGAGGAGGGATTTTCCTCCTTACAGCTCCCATTGTTGCACCTTAGCTAGAGTTCACCTTGCTCAAGCACTCACCAGGAAGTGAAGCAAAGTAATAAACAGTTTATTGTTAAAGCACACATAGTAAAAGACTAAAAAATCCAAATATATAAAGCTAGAAAGTATCCCATAGCCCAGAGATAATCTCCAATGCAAAAGTTAAAGCATGAACATTAATCCAAGGTGTATGGAATAAACATTAGCTTTATTAATCCAAGAGACAAGGAATAAAACATGACCTTCAGTAATCCAAGAAACAAAGAACAAAACATGAATTTGAGTAGTCCAAGAAACAAAGAACAAAACATGAGCTTGAGTCCATGGTAAAATCCCCAAGACTGGTAGCAAAACTTGACTAGAAAATTTGGGTTGAGCTAAGATAGAACCAGGCAGGAGCAAGGCAGGAGCTTCTTGCTCTATTTGCTACATTGCTTGATCTGAGACCTGAGAGCTATTCTTTCCCTAATTAAGGACAGCAATGTTGAAACCATTCCATTGGCCTTGAGAAGTCTCTCTCGGCCTCTGACTTCTTTTCCCATAGTTTGGCTTGCACCTGGAATTCTTCCTTTGCAGGATCAGTCTTGAATCTCTGTCCAACCTCCTTCCTCCCTTCTCTGCCTCTCAGCTTCTAAAACAGTTTTGTTTTCACACAGAGAATAAATCAAATCCCCCTCCGTTCACCCAACTGGGGAATCATCATCCTGTTCCAACATCCCATCTGTCTGAGCACCTCCAGAAGCATCAGGCTCTGCAGGCCCTGCACCCCCAAACCCCTCATCATCATGCTCAGCTGGCTGAACTACAACACCCATCTCATCAGGTGTCATTTTTTCACACCAGGAGGACACGGAGAGAGGATTTATGGCAGCTAGGGACCTTTTAAAGTAAATTTTATTGGAAAATTGGGGGGGGGGGCTTTGGGCTGGCTTCATGCCATCCCAATTTCAGTCGGGATGGCATGTAACCACCACCCCCACCCCCAGGAAAGCCCATGGTTTCAGTGGGTGAGTGGAGACTAAAACCTGCACTGAAGCTGGTTATTTGGCATGGGTTTTACTCATGTGTAGAAGGGCCCTTTGTCTCAGCCGAAACACTAAATCCAATTAATAATCACCACTTCCATTTGGTTGCAATTTATTTTTAATGTAAAGCAGAGGGAAGCACCTGTATTGCCTCACTTATGGCTTTCCACCAGCAAGTAAAACATATTTTCTTTAAACAGGTGCTTTACATAGAGAACTTACTATTTTCCCTATAATTCTATTTTAATTTTCTTCTTGCTTACTGTTTTAATTGCCTTGAATTGCTATTTTATATGTTCACCTAGGTTTTCTTTTACTTAGTAGGGCTGATGAGAGAGCATCCCCCCCATTTTCCATTTACAAAGTAATGGGCAGTTTCTTCATGTCCTTCTATTGCCTGGAGAAATTCCATTTTTTAAAATGTGCTTTCTTGTTTTTAAAGCAGCAAACCATTCAACTCTTGAGGAGAGAGCAGTTGAAAATATTCAAAGAACTCTAAGCGAGCCTGGAGTGTTCTTTCATGCATCTGTTGGTTTCGATGGTTTGAACTTCCAAGAGCTATTTCAGAGAGTCCTCTCTCAGAGGAAGTAACAGGGCAGCAGAATTGAATTGGTTGGTAAGCCCTGCTCCTTGTACTGGAGATTGCTTGTGTGCCCTGCATTAAAAAAGTCAGGATCCTATTTGTCTAGTCCAGTGCTAGTTTCACAGTAAAGAATCCTCTAAAAAGGACAGCAGGGATCCTGAAATTGCTCATCAAGAATGAGAAACTTGATTTTATACATACAAGTCCCCACTGCACTGAATGTTTGCATTGTGTTGTATTTACTGTTCTTCAGCCACCATGGATCCCAAGGTGAGACGCAATAATGTAGATTAAAAGCAGGTGAAACTCATTTAGAAAATCAATTTTATAAACAGTCATAAAGACTAAAATCTAAACAGAACTTTTGTGGTTGCTCGCCAGAAGCCCAGCAAGGATAAATTCAGAATGACTTTGGTGCTCCTACAGATACATCTCCATCATATGTACTCAGCAACCTAACTTTTTAGGATGATGGTATCTTTTGTCATTGATCTCACATTCTTATTTCTGTCCAAGTGTAGGTTGGCAAATACACAATGAAATGCACCTACAGGAGAACAACAATTGCAAATCAAATCTGTCCAGATTCATACACAATGAGTGTACAAGAGAAGAAGTGTAGTGGAAGTAATTCAAAGGCTAAGTTTTAAAAAAATGGCAGTCTGAGAAAGGTCAAATGCCAAACAGGGAGTTGCTTAAGAGAGTAAGTAGTTCAGGGAATAGATTGGAGTTCAGGAAACACTAGAACAGGGAATGTCATATGATGCCTGATAGTGATTGTTTTGCAGTACAGAAACATCTGGGGCTGTGCCAATTTATAGTCTCTTATAAATATTATTAATAATAATAATAATAATAATAACAACAACAACAACAACAAAAACTTTATGGGATTTTAATGTTTATACTAGTTTGATTTTATGCTTGTCTGAATGTTTAAATTTTATGTATCTCTTACGTTTAATGTCAGCCTCCTCTTTCATTCCCTATCTCCACTGAGGAGGCCTCCCTCAGATAGATCATGGTCAATTTCTATTCTAATTATAGAAATTCTCTGTAAATTTCAGTCTATATCGGAACGGGCAAGTGTTGGGGATTAGTAGATGCATTGAACTTCTAGTAGACCATGGAGTCAAGTCAAGTCAACTTTATTTATACCCTGTCTCATCTCCCCAAGGGGACTTAGGGTGGTTTACAACAGAAATGGCAGCCATTCAATGGAGGGCTGCCACTCTGCTCAAGTTATTTTTTTAAGGTTTTGAATCCAATATGCAAGCATGGGAAGAAATTTCACAAAATCTATAGTATTGCATATTTTTGGTAATTGATTTCTAAATGTGTTAGATATGTAACTGGTCAGCCCTAGGAAGAGAAAATCTCTTGGAGCCCCCTACTCCAATAGACCAGTCTTCAAACTAGAGTCACTCCCTAATATATGTATGGATTAATGAATGTTCAGTGCAATCTAATTATTACATGCAACCAGAAATTTATTAAATGGGTCAAAAAGAGCTTTACAATTGTTCCCACAAACAAAGAACAATAAGGAAAGAATGCAGGCATTCCTGACTGATCCAAATTTCACATATTGTCCATTTTCAGAACAAAAGAGGTAGAATTTTTCCCAGGTTCTCCCTTGCCTAGCAAAAATGTTACATATTCTGTGTAGGAAAGGATCACTGTAGTAGTTTGAAAGAGTGGATGTTGAAATGATTACTTATGAAGAATATATTTAACAAGTGGTATGTCTTGCTGTGTAATTGTTAATATAGACTTTAACATTTATCCTATATATCAAAGCAACATTTCAACCTTCAGATTCCCATTAAAGTCTATGAATGTCATGCTGCTAAAATAACTCAGTTCATTGGAACTGTACCAGTTACCACGCTGGGTGCCTAGCAGTTATGGAAATGTCACAAAGGGGCAAAAAAAAAAAAAAAGCCTGACAAATATAATTAAGATGACAGTCTACAAAAAGCCACTAGAATAGCGCTGTAGCTAGTAACTATAGCAACTAACACAACACAAGACCAAAAAGGAATGAACACCACATATTAGGATGAAAGTGGGGTCTATAATAATGAAACTGAAGAATTTTGCCATGCTGGGAATTATGGCAACCATGATGGTTATTAATTTATATAATCGTCTTAATGAGTAATGTTTTTATGTGCTTTACATTCTAAAAACCTGTGCAATGATAATCTTTTTCTTAGTTTTAGGAGTTAAAGGGTGAAGGTGCAAGTTGTGGTCACAGTCCTGCTCAAACAAGTTGTGTCCATTCCTGTGGGATCCATTTAACACATTTGTTACATTTAATATGTGTTAGAACTGTTGGAAAAACTCAAAACTCCACAAGTATTTCACTGATCTTTCCACTAGATTTGTTGATGAAAAGAGCCAACATGATGGAATGGTTTCAGTGTTGGATGAGGACTGCGGAAGGCCAAGGTTCACACGTCTGTTCAGCCATGGAAACCTCTCAGCCTCAGAGGAAGTCAAGGGTAAATCCCAGATGAACAAACTTTGCTGAAAAAACCCCCGGGATAGCTTTGCCTTCAGGTCACAATTTGAAGTCTCACAAAAACAAATAGTTAGTGATGTATGGCTTGTTTAACATCATTCAAGAGGACTAAACTGGATACAAGATTTGAATCCTTTGCCTCAGGGTCTTCAGGAATCATGTACATGGCAACATAACCTAGAATCATCTTGAATTTGATCTTGACTCTCTCCATGATATTCTTATGCTTCTGGTGGGTATAATGTGTTTTAATCCCATGTTATGAAAATTTAGGAGAATCTCTTGAGTTTGCTTGAAACCCCAAAACAACCCTGTGATTTTGGAGCAGTGTGGACTAGAGGTGTGGGCAATACCCATTTCTCCTGTTTCATCCATTCTTTCATTCCATTTGTTTTGGCCAGGAGAACGAAACGGGAACCTCTCCCTCAGAACAAAAATAAGCTCGAAATGAAAGAAAGCGGGAGCAGGTACCATTTCCTTGCCTGCTTTTCGGGCCACGTGGCACTTTTCACTCATCCCATTGAGTGCTTTTTCCCTCTGAGCCCTGCCTGTTTGGCCAATTGGAGGAAAATAATTCCATCCACTTCGCCTGCTGCCTGCCTCGCCTTGCCCACCACCACTTGTCTCACAGAAGGGAAAGCATCACAGAAATAATTGTATCTTAAGCCCTGTCTTTCAACCCAGTTTTCCTCTGCAGAAGAAACAGAAAGTGCCAATGGGTGCAAAATTTTCATATTTTTTTTTGGAAGCAGAACAAAAACGCCCATTCAGAAAGGCGCCCATTTTTGGGAGGCACGCGAAAATGAAAATGAGGGGCTTACAAATGAATCAAACAGGAATAGATAAGCGATTTTATACAAATGCTCACGTCTAGTGTGAACAACAGGATCAGGGCTGATTTGGACTGGTCCACTGTCCACACAGGGCATGGCAGTCATCAGCATAGGGAAAAGGGAAAGGATCATGACTATCTCATGCAGATCATTGTAGCTGGCTAGCAGCAGTAATCTTTCCTTCTGTTGTGGACACCTCATACTGAGGCACCTGTTTGACCAGGAAGAAGGTGAGGCGGTTGGCTCCCTCATTCTTCCTAGTTACATGGGCACCTCTCTCCTTGCTAGTTTTGACAGTGGGTCAATGCTTCTTTAAAGTTCTTCCAGGATGTACTCAACTCTTGCCTTTTACCACTCTACTCAAAGAAGGATATGGCTATGTTTTTGATAAAAGTTATTATTGTTATTAATTTTTATTTTAAGAAGGACTCATCCTCTTTTCTATGCAGAGGAGCAAAATATCTTTTTGGATGCCTAGGCAGGAATATAGTGGCAACATTGGCCAGGGGCAGTAGCCCCCTAAGGCGGGGCTACTGCTTTCCTCTCTCCATGGAACGACCCTTGATTTATCCACAGGTCATATGAAAATCCACAATTTTGGCTTCAAAACCAAAATTATACACCAATATATATGACAATCAAGATGAAGGAAATCCTTCTAGAACAAAGGGCCCTTTTTCTGACAAGTTAATGTTAAGAAAGGGGCATAAATGTCAGAAAACAGGTGATGCATTATTAAGTGCTGTATGTCTTCGTGTGTTTCTCTTCCTTTAAAAAAAATCTCATAAAACTTTGTTGAGGTTTATGATTATTCCTATGCGCTCCTCATTATTTGTTCCTGTTCCAGGTCCTGAAAATTATTTTCCAGATGTGTGCAGAGATCTTTGTATTATTGAAGAAAAGCATGCATAAACCCATAAAGTGAATGTACATGTAGGATACAACAACCTGTGGCATATACACAATTTGTGGTCACATATCTCTATTTTCACTTTTCCCCAAACCCTAGAAAAAAAATCTGTGGACACCCTTAACCATTGGGGTTAAATAATATTTTTAACAGCTCATTTATCAAGTAGTTTGGAAGTCTAGACCATTGAAAAGGTATTAAATATTGCATTTTTTACAAGCCATATCTAGACGAAAGCCCAGTGAAAATCAGTAGGAATATTTTTGAGGAGACGTGCATAGGAGCGGTTTTAGACATTTGAAAGGAATTAGTAGATTTCTTGTGTCACAGACTACCGTAGATTGCATTTAGATCATGACATTTGACCATTCTTGACACATGAATTTTTACCAATATTCATTCCATCAATGAGATTCATTGCTTTTTAATTAAAGACATCATCCAGCTCCTATTGGGAATAAAATTAAGGCTCTATTGCTATGTTTCATTTCAAATTACATTGTTTGGAGATATATACTAATTTGTAAGTAGAAAATTCATTCTCGTTATTTGCCTCACCATAGATTTGTATTGATGGGTTTTTTAAAAATAGAAAAATAAAAATAAAGCATGACTCCTGTATCTCTGGGGGATAGGTTCCAAGACACCTCATAGATATTTGAAACTGTGGATGATAGTGAACCCTATGATTTGACTATACATGGGTTGGAAACATGCCATAGAATCACACTGGAGGACCTACAAAAGCCCATGAGCTGGGGGAACTATTTTTTGGGAGTGTAGGTAAGTGAATCTGTGGATATTAAATCCATGGGTAAGATGGCTGTATTGCTGCCGCCACCATTTTCCTGCCCAGCCAGAAGCAGTTCCACAGCAGAAAGAGTAGAAGTGGTTGGTGCTTCTTTTTGGTTTTTCCAGGGTGGACTTAGGCCCTTTCCACACAGCTGAATAAAATCCCACATTTTTTGCTTTGAACTGGGATATATGGCAGTGTAGACTCAGATATCCCAGTTCAAAGCAGATATTGTGGGATTTTCCGCTTTGATATTTTGGGAAATAGGGCTGTGGAAGATAGATGCTTTTAAACTGTAGTGTTGGAGGAAAATTCTGAGAGTACCTTGGACTGTGAGAAGATCCATCCAGTCCATACTTCAGGAAATAAAGCCCGACTGCTCATTGGAGAGAAGGATATTAGAGGCTGTGGAAACCAAAATCCATGGATGCTCAAGTCCCATTATATACAATGACTAGCTATCCCCTGCCATGCGTTGCTGTGGCCCAGTATGGTGACCTGAAAAATAAAGTAATGAGAAGATACTGGTTTCTAATATATATAATTTCTTTATGCTTGTGAATAAACAATATTTCTTGTTTCTTTGTCAGTGTTGATGTAGATATTGTCTCGTTTGCCTACTCTGAAACATAAAACCTATAATTGTCTTTTGTTAAGAGTCCCTTTCAAATCTATGATATTATATTTGTCATATACATGTGTGTGTGTGTATGAATCATATATATCTATAACTATGGAGAGCTCTATAACTATGTTTTCTTGCCCTGGTGAAGGGAGTTGGACTGGATGGCCTTAAGGCAGCATTTTTCAACCTGGGAGTCGGGACCCCTGAGGGGATTGCGAGGGGGTGTTGGAAGGGTCACCAAAAACCACCAGAAAACACAGTATATTCTGTTGGTCATGGGGGTTTTGTGTGGGAAGTTTGGCCCAATTCTATTGTTGGTGGGTTCAGAATGCTCTTTGATTGTAGGTTAACTATAAATCCCAGTAACTACAATCCCCAAATGTCAAGGTCTATTTCCCCCAAACTCCATCTGTTTTCATATGTGGGCATATAGAGCATTTGTGCCAAATTTGGTCTAGATCCTTCATTGTTTGAGTCCACAGGGCCCTCTGGATGTAGGTGAACTACAACTCCAAAACTCAAGGTCAATGCCCACCAAACCCTTCTAGTGTGTTCTGTTGGTCATGGGAGTCCTGTGTGCCAAGTCTGGTTCAATTCCATTATTGGTAGAGTTCAGAATGCTCTTTGATTGTAAGTTAACTATAAATCCCAGCAACTACAACTCCCAAATGACACAATCATTTTTTGAGTGATGATCACTCCTTGGGTTAGTAGTTATCTTGTGGCCAGATTTGTCAGCAATTTGTCCAGCGGATTTTGAGTTATGATGTTGCTCAAAACGAACAGATATATATATATATATATATATATATATATATATATATATATATGGATGGAGTAAAATGGTCATGGCTGATTGAACCTGTGGATGCAGACTCCATGGATACAACAGGACTGCCCCTTCTTGAACTTTGGAAAAATTCTTTCCCAGCTGTACATTTTGTATATTTTTTTCCACAAGAAGTAGATAACCTTTAATTCTTTCTCTGATTTTGTTCAGCCCCCATTCTCTTTAAAATGCACAGCTATTACAGAATGAAGTTTCACAGGTCTAAATTCCCCTACAAAAAGACAACATGCCATCAGTCCAGCTAATTTAACCGTGCTGCCTGGGCTTGCTGCCTAGCAGAAAATCACAAAGATCTGGTGCAGATGTCATTTCCCCCTGGCTGTAATGCTGGAAATCCCTTTTAAATTGAAAAAAACCAGGGATTAAATTGTGGACAGAACCTATGCTCAGACTCTAAGCGCTGGCCTTTTAGAAACTGAAAATGGTAAATGCATTTCTTTTAAGGGATGTGGGCGAGAAGAAACTAATCCAAGTTTGGATTTCCAAAGTTACAGACTTCAAGAGAGCAGCCCAGTAAACAGGAAGCGGCAAGCAAATGATGCAAATAAAAAGACAGTTTCTTTCCTATAACAGATCGTTTTAAACTCTTTTTGGAAGCTGAACTAGCAACCTGCCATTCAAAGAAACAATGAACAGGAAATTCATTAGACTGGAAATTCATTAGACTGGAAAAAAATCAACAAACTAAATAATTGTCAGGACACACGTCGCTGTCTAACATGTGGGAGAATTCAAAGCACAATGCAAACACGCCCAGGCAGGTTGGAAGTAATAACTTTTAGGATGAAAACAAACTGAATAAATGGGGTGCAACACATCCATTGCTTGCAGAGGGAGCTGTCACCAAGAAGGAAATTTCCTTCCTTTGCACACTGCAAATTGTTATAGACATATTAGCATAAAGACATCAAACAAGATGTCCCATTTAAAGTAGGGCAATGAGTTGACCATGATGTTGTCTTTAACAGTGACCCAGCCGGTTCATAACAGAGCCACTAGATGAATAACTGAGATGGAGTACTGCGATCATGTTATGGCAGCGCTTTACCTGCCACACTCCCAGTTTAAGGAAGAATCCACACTGTTGAATTGATGCAGTTCGACACCACTTTAATTGCCATGCCATGGAATAATAGGAGTATAGTTTTATAAGATCTTAGCCTTCTCTACACAAGATTGCTGATGCCTCACCAAACTATGGAATCCCGGGATTCTATACCACTGAGCCATGGTAGTTAATGTGGTTCTAAATTCCATTAATTTTACAATGTAGGTACATTCTAAATGGCTGACTTTAGTCTATTATTTCACCAAACCTTCAGATCCTCATTTTAGATCCCGTTCCATGTACAACTGCCCAAGTAAAGTGGGTCAGGTAGTAATAAAAGGACCTACTTAGTGAGGGCACCTCAGTTGTGGAATAGAATGATTTACCTGATGTCTTTGTGATGCTGCTTCTAACAGTTAACACCATCAGTGCTCAAATGGGACCAACAGTGATAATCTAACACAACATTCTTCATACATTCAATTTAAAACTATAGTACAATTCCTTTATCTATAGATTCAATATCCACACCTTCACACATCCACATTCCAAAAAATACCCCCTCCCATTTTTGTTGGTTTCTGAATGTCTTCCAGTGCAAGTCTATGGTATGCTTCCAGCTCACATATTAGTCAAAATATAGGGTTTGCTATTATCTACCATTTCAGATATCTATGACATCTTGATCCCCCTGGATACAGAGAACCATACAGCAATTAATTGAAGAACCAATTAAATTTCTTCCTTCCCAGTATTCAAACAGTGAAATAACACCCCTACTTTCTGTGATCAATAGTCCTGAATTAATATTTCAGTTTAGTATTCCAAGGTCTAGCAGATCCTTCCTCGCACAGGTTGATGTCCCATAGTGAGCTGTACTTGACAACTGAGCTGTGAACAGAGATGGAAAGGGGGAACATTTTGCAATTCTGGCAGGTAATAAAGTTTAGACAATTGTCTGACAAGATGACAATGATAACATCTCCCCATTTTACTAGGTATTTTTATAGGATATGAAGCAGGACAAGCAGTCACGGTGACAGATTTGCAGCCCTAGGGCTAAACTATGGGCCATATCAAATGTGTGGCATGCAGCTGAGTCTTGGTTTTCCTTCTCACTCTAAGATAAGCAAAACACTAATCTGATTCAGATAGGGAATATCCTGCATTTAAATCTTTCCCTTTTAGCTGGTGTTTTCTTACATTCTCCCAAAGCCTGCCTGAATATTCATTGCTACCATCTGACTTTTTAAATACAAATCGAAAGGAGAAATTATTGGTGAAAATGGTTCACAGGTGGTAGGTCTGATCCATACATGTTTACTTCAGGATGAGAGAAAATGGGATTCAGCTAAGTTACTTATTTAACAGCTAGTTTGCCCCCTAGGATAGGAACAACCTAAATCCCAGTTTAAACCTTGCCTAAAGTAGACTCACTGCACTAGTAGATTTTGCATAGTGTTTACTTACCAAATTCTCATTGATTTAATGAGTCTAATCTATTTGGAACTAACAATAGGATTTAAGTCTAAGGATTGGCATATATTAAATTAAATATGCCACATGTTTTTTGCTGCCAGTTGAGTTTTGCATTATTTCTAGAAAGGGAGTGTGTAGTTATTGATAGAAAAAAAGTCATAGGCAGTACCATTATATCAAGTCACACCTTTGATTTGTCTAATTTTAACCTATTTTATTGAATACCAACAGCTTTCCAATGTTTCAGTCAAAGGTCTTTTATGTCCCACCAGAACTGACAAGGACTAAGGGTTGTGAGAATTTGAAAAAGAACGCCATGATATGAGGTTAACAGGAGAGGCATGTGTCACCAGCTGATTGGCTGAGCATGCCAGAAGCCAAAGTTCTGATTGGCTGCTGCCTCTGGACAGCTGCTGAGACCAACGGTTCTAACTGTCATTTCCACTTTGCCATTTCTCACTTTGGATAGTGAAGAGGTTGCTGGCTGCCAACTATCTTGAAGACTGATCATCTTAAGGCATGAGGCATATTTTAAAGACTATTTTAAAAGACTATTTTATTCCTCTGTTCTTTGCCTGAATTCAAAGAGATTGAAATATATATTGTTACCCTGTTTGAACTTTTGAACTAAAGTAAAGATACTGTTACTTGTTACACAAGCCTGAGTGACATTTTATTATACTGCAGGGTATATCTTGGTTTAATACTGTGGTAAAGATTCTTCTTATGTTCATTTACATTTATCAACCCTCGCAAGGGTGGGTCTGCAATGCCCACTTAAACCAAGACCAGTCTGGAGCATTTACAACCAGACTGGTCCAAAGTGACTGTGACGGCAACCAGACAGACCATGCCAAACCTACTGTAATGCTAGGTTGGCACTGAGACAAAAATTACTTTGGCCTTACCACAATGTCACTTCTTTATCCATGTCACTACTGTTAATCCTTACTACCTATGGAGCTTCTTATGAACACCTGACCATTGTCTGTTGTATCTGTGATGTTATAATGAGGTGTCCAAGCCACCAGTAAGAAGGAGGAGGTAGATACACTCCCTCTTTCTTGCTGATCTTGAAAGGTACTTCATTCTGACATTGCTGATGAAATTGCAATGGCCGTGCTCTCATAAAGTTCTGTAGCTAACTAACAGTGGAGGTGGCAATACAGGAATAAGCCTTATTCTTCCCCTATTTTGATCAGACTTATCTGCATTGGTTTGTTTTAAGGACTATGTGTTTTAGGATCACTCAACTTGGGATTTGGGTCTTCCTTGGAGAAAGCTCAAGAGACATTTGGTGCAACTGTAAACAAATGCACAATTGATGCTAGGCCACATCAGTTTTATGGATAAGGTTATCTCTGTCTGAGAACAGGAATCTTATCTGTCTCTCAGATACAGGGACAAAGGAGGGGGGACTCACACTCCTATAGTGCAAGTATTATTATAGTAATATAATGTAATATAATGTAATATAAACCCTATCAAAGATAGGGTTTATATTACATAACCTAGGAATGTAGAAGGACTACATTCCTAGGTTATGTAATATAAACCCTATCTTTGAGAATATTTTTCCCAGTCTAAGGGTTCATCTAATAATAATATTACAGTATAATAGTATAGTACAATATAGTGATATGTAATACTAATATTGTGCTATGCTAATAATATAATAAATTGTATTTACATAATACTTTTAAGCTGCTCTGAGTCCCCTTCTGGGTGAGAAGGGCAGCATATAAATGTCATAAATAAATAAATCTACATTGTAGAATGAATGCAGTCTGACAGTACTTTAACTGCCATAGATCAATGTTATGGAACCAGCCCTATTTGGCAGAGAAAGTCTTTAACATTTTTAATCTCCAGGATTCCATGGCAATGAACCATGGTAGTTAAAGTGACATCAAACTGCATTAATTCCACAGTGTAGATGCACCCTTGGAAAGAGGAATGGCAGAGCTGTGTTTGAGAATGGAAAAGGTTGATTAGAGCTAACCAATACATCCTGTTGAGGTTTGGGGACTGCATCAGGTTGCTATATCAAATAGGCAGGTTGTCTATTTGTCATGAATACATCTGTGAGTTATAGCACCACTGCCTCTATTTCAGCACACTTTTAGGAAATGTGCTGAATAAGTCCTGAGCAGGTCTTTTACTCAAGCAACATCCCCTCCTAAACAAACTGTGTTCCCTCAGTTTTATGGTCTGCTCAACTGTCCTTCAGATATTTAGTGCCTTGGCTGACAATTCTGTTTGATTTAACTTGTTTGCCTCACTTTTCAAAACTGCCTGTGAAACTTTTGAAAGTAATTTTTGACACTTGACAACGAATGCTGAAACTGGTTGCAGAAGAACTTTGAGTTTAGTTTATCGCCTTTGCCTGTCACCTAGCTAGTAGTTATGGGTGAAGTTCTGTTCACATAGAACATGTAAAGATAGAAAAAGACAATGTATCAAAGTAAATAAAATGAATCTATATTACATTAGTGATATTTGCACTGCGAATTTATATTCAGCTGTTAGGGAAGAAGTCCTGCTGACATTTCTGAGCAAACATGCATATAATTGTGCTGTTATTTATATTCACACATAATGTATATAGATAAAATCCTTTCACAATTTATTTCTAAGTTAAAGTACAGCAGTTCCACAGAGCATTGAGTTTCAGGAGAGAAGGCTAAAATAGCATAGATCAGAATAGATGTGGTGATTTTTACCTTACCAGATGACTAATGCAGGAAAATAATTTATTATTTGGCACATGAATGATGGGAGTTGTTAAAAGCAATAGTTTCATAAAAATTGATTTTTCATCTTCAACTTCCTGCTTCTGCTGTCTGCCTCTTCTCCTGGTGGTCTGACATTAAATCTTTACTCACAGACATGTGGCTTTCAGGGGAAAAAAAAGAAATCAAAATAGAAAGTATAAGTTGCTCATACAAACTTCAGAATACTAAATTTGGGAAGATAAAAGAATACGTACATGCCTATACATGTGTAATAAGGGTAATTCTTCCTTTTTTCAGAGCTGTGAACATATCAAGAGATTACTCTTGTCTGGCTGGATATATTGCAATATAATTATTTTATGTTTGAAGAAACATTTGATAGATGTGATGCACATATGCATAGTTACATGTGTTCTTAAACAACATGTATGTACTGATTTAGATGAACTAGTGCCTATTGTTGAGACTGCAACTGATGACCAGTGTGAGTGAAGTCTGCATCCAGCTACTATAGCCAAAAGACTCATACTTCAATGTTAAAAAAATACATACTGACCACCCCTTATTCAGTGGTTTAAAAAATCTACAGTATTCTTAGGAGCAAGTATCTTTTGGGATTTATTTATTTTGTGTCAAAAGCATTGTGTAAATAAGTACAACACTGATAAAAATAGAGGGAACACTGACTGTTAAATAATATTTGACCAAAAATGGGCAACAGCAACTGCATTGTCTGTAGCTTTAAACCCTCTGTGCATGAGGCAGGGCATTGTTTACAAGTCTGTTCAGGGACTTCCAAGTTGCCCATTCTTGGTTTGCCCCTGGAAGCAGACTCTCGTACAGGGCCATCCATTTGGGATTTCCTGGTTTAGCTGCTCAGAGAGATGCTCTTGCTGGGTAAACATTAAGAGGAATGGTGCTTCTCATGAAGCTTTTCTTTGATTTGAGTCTACTGGGAGGAGGCTGATATCCATGCAGTGGATGGTTTTCACAGTGTTCAAACTTATTTCTCTCACAGTTAGCAGCCACTTCCCATCTCACATCAGGAGCGAAGTTACTGCAAAGTGTGAGAGCTTGTAGAGCTTATCAACAGGTGTAGGTTTAAGACATCCTGTGATTATTCTACATGTTTCATTCAGTGCTATGTTACCAAACATATCTCTTTTGGGATATATGGTCAGGTTGTGATACATTAGAAACATCCATGCACCTTGCTTCTGGTGAAAATTTTGTCAGTGAAAATTCTAAGCACAGCAAAGAAGGAAAGACAAAAGGAAGGAAGGAAGGAAGGAAGGAAGGAAGGAAGGAAGGAAGGAAGGGAAGACTGAGTTATCCTGTCAATGCAATAGATGGTAAGGAGAGATCCTTCAAAGAGAATACACTTTTAAAAGAAATTATATTATAAAAATAGCATCCCCTCCCTGAAAGCATTATTCATGTGTTATCTTGCCTATTACTCAAGAGGTATAGCTAACAAAATGAGCAATATTCTGCTTTAGGAAAACCAATAAATAACGTGATACTATTTGTAGCAGGAGTGGGCAAACTGGCACAGACTCCATGGTGCCCCCCAGAGCCATTTTGTGGAGGAGGTGTGGGGGGGGGGCACTTTGGCGTGCCATTGAAACCCTTGCCACAACAAACATCTAAAATAATTTTTGCAGAATTTTTCCAAAAAAAAAGGTTTTTCACTCAGAATGTTTGAAAATTAGTGAAGCTTCTTAAGAATCCATGAAGGCCACAGCACATGCTTCCTTGACTGAAAGATGGAGTTGGGGGAGGGAGCATTGGGGGCATTTTTTAAGGACGACCAGTGTAGCCCCACATTTTGTACAGTTGCCTACTCATGGATTACCATAATATTTCAAGGTTCTGTATGATAGTGTTCCCAGAAAGATAGTTCTAACACCTCCACTCTCCTGTCCTCCCATACTATGCAAATATAATGCTATGATTCCACTTTAATTGTCATGGCCCCATCCTATGGAATTCCCAAAGATGTAGTTCAGGGCAGAATGTTTAGCATTCTCAGTCAGAGAGCTCTTTACCTTCACCAAACTACAGACTCATAGATTTCATAGGATGTTACTATAGCATTTACAGTAAAAACATAATGCTATAATTTTGCAGCATGAAAGAGCCTATAGCCTTGTATTGTGGGATTATTGAAAGGAAAAAATAGTAACTGAACAAACTTTGCAAGTGGGTTTATCAAAGGCAACAGAGAGAAGTATAACTTTCTGATTCATAATGATACAACTGTGCAGTGGGAAACCATGCACACATTGACTGAATCCATGGGTGTCTTTCTAAGAAAGAGCATAGAAACATATGAACATAAAGTAACAGATGTAATAGTGGCATATAGTGAATCTTTTTCAAAGGTTCTTATATAGTTATTTACTCAGATATATCATCCTCTGCGTCACTTGGCATTTCCTCCGACTGGGCTTCAAGACTGGGTTAAGTCTTCAGCTATATTGATTAAAGAAACAATGTAGGCAAATAAGGATATAAGTCATTTTGATTTTGAGTGTAGCACCAAATGAAATGATTTGATTTTCTGGTACTGTTCCATTATTTGGGTAGAGGCCACTAGGGGGTGCTAAAGAGAGAAGGATAGTCCATTTTCGGGGGGGGGGGGGGGGCTTGAAGGAGGAAAACAATTTCCCCTGTTTTTGCTGGTTATTTCCCCTTCCTCCTTCCCATATCACAAACAAGGCTTGCTTCTACAATGGGCACATAGGTGGGGGGAATAATAGGGAAATAGGGGGAAATGGTTTAACTCAAACCTCTATCCTCGTAAAATGGACTGCCCTTCTCTCTCTAGCGCCCCCTAGTGGTCCCTGCCCAGATAATGAAACAGTACCGATGTTCTTTTCTCAACAGTAATGGAGGAAATGAAATAGATGCACAGAAGTACTATAATTTCCAGAAACAGTCTACTATATTTTTGGCTTTGGGGGATATGTTTCTGAACTTACTGTGGAAAAAGAAAACCTGGAATAACACCAAAACTTTTGAAATGTTTGACTTTTGTGAAAAGTTAGCATAGACTCCTGTTGGAGGACCAAAAAATTCCAAGAGATGCATAGTAATTTCCATCAGAGGCATAGTGTAAAATCATTTGAAAGACCTACAAAATTCCCAGAGAGGACATATTATGTTGAATGCAGGTAGGTGAAACCATGGGTACTGGTCTCACAGATATGATATACTTTTTCTTGTTTTTCTTGTTTGATTATGTTTCACCATTTACCAGTTTTGTTAAACATGGCACCAGGTGTACATATACAGTGCTGGTATGTAGGATTCAATACAGATGGCTCTTAGGTAAGTAGTTACACCCACCTACCTTTACTGCCCATTCACATTGCCTTAAATTTTTGTCTCTGAGTGCTCCCATCTTCAGAGATTAGAGAAATAGATAAAAGGAAGAAAGACTTTAGACTGCGCATTCACTTCCTATGGTTCCAGGTCAGTCATTTTTTAAACAGAAGACATAACCAAATCTGCGACTATCCTCTGACATCTTTAGCAATAGTTATTTACTCACATGTATCATCTTCTTAGGCCCCTTCTACACTGCCATAAAATTCAGATTATCAAAGGAGATAATTCATATTATCTGCTTTGAACTGGATAATATAATCCAGTTTAAATCAAATAATCTGGATTTGATATGGCAGTGTATAAGGATCTTAATGACTTGGCATTTCCTCCAACTAGGCTTCAAGGCTGGGTTAAGTTTCCCAACCTTTGACCCACTAGGCATTTAAGATATTAACTACCAGAAGCCCCAGTTGGGCTGGCCAACAGTCAGGAATTTCTGGCGAGCTAAAAGTTAGGATGTTTACTCCTTGGGAGGAGAGCAATTACTAATCTCAATAAAATAGTGAAGAGTAGAGACATCACTCTGGCAACGAAGATCTGCATAGTTAAAGCAATGGCATTTTCTGTAGTAACCTATGGATACGAGAGCTGGACCATAAGGAAGGCTGAGCGAAGGAAGATAGACGCTTTTGAATTGTGGTGCTGGAGGAAAATTCTGAGAGTGCCTTGGACTGCAAGAAGATCAAAACAGTCCAATCTCCAGGAAATAATGATGTTTAGTTTTCTTGGGACCTCAGCGAGCTGTGTATATTTATTTATTTATTTATTTATTTATTTCACTTACTTATACCCCGCCCTTCTCACCCCGGAGGGGACTCAGGGCGGCTTACAGAGGAGGCACAATTAGATGTCAAATCCATTGACAAACAGTATAAAATACAAAGCAATTCAACAGTTAAATTAAAACATCAATACATCATACAATAATAAAACAATCTCATGATCAGGGTTAGAGTCCATATATCCATTCCATATTTATCGTCAGATCCTTAAATTAATTGTCAGAATGACCAAAGGCTTGGTCCCACACCCAGGTCTTCAGTTTTTTCCTAAACGCCAGAAGGGACGTCGCCGATCTAATCTCCCCGGGGAGTGAGTTCCACAGGCGGGGGGGCACCACTGAGAAGGCCCTGCTCCTCGTCCCCGCCAACCTCACTTGTGAGAGTGGCGGGGTCGAGAGCAGGGCCTCCCCAGAAGATCTTAAACTTCGAGGTGGGACGTAGAGGGAGATCCGTTCGGACAAATACACTGGGCCGGAACCATATAGGGTTTTATAGGTCAAAACCAGCACTTTGAATTGTGCTCAGAATTGGATCGGCAGCCAGTGGAGCTGACGTAGCAGGGGGGTGGTATGCTCCCTGTACGTCGCTCCGGTGAGCAACCTGGCTGCTTCTCGCTGGACTAGTTGAAGTTTCCGAGCAGTCTTCAGAGGCAACCCCACGTAGAGTGCGTTGCAGTAGTCCAACTGGGATGTGACAAGAGCGTGGACCACCGTGGCCAGATCTGACTTCCCAAGGTACGGGCGCAGCTGGCGCACAAGTTTTACTTGTGCGAAAGCTCTCCCAGCCACCGCCGAGACCTGGGGTTCCAGGCTCAGCGGTGAATCTAGGATCACTCCCAAACTGCGAACCTGCGTCTTCAGGGGGAGTGTAACCCCGTCTAACACAGGCTGTAACCCTATACCCTGTTCGGCCTTACGACTGACCAGTAGGACCTCTGTCTTGTCTGGATTCAATTTCAATTTGTTAGCTCTCATCCAGTCCGACACAGCAGCCAAACACCGGTTCAAGGTCTGGACAGCCTCCTTGGTGACAGGTGGGAAGGAGTGACAGATTTGGACATCATCTGCATAGAGATAGCATCTTAGTCCGAAACTCCGAATGATCTCTCCCAGCGGCTTCATGTAGATGTTAAATAACATCGGAGACAGAATTGAACCCTGTGGGACTCCACACAACAACGGTTGCGGAGCCGAACAGGTGTCACCCAATAACACCTTCTGGGTCCGTCCCTCCAGGAAGGATCGGAGCCACCGCAGAGCAGTGCCTCCGAGCCCTATGTCCATGAGGCGCCCCAGAAGGATACCGTGATTGACGGTATCGAAGGCCGCTGAGAGGTCCAGCAGAACTAACAGGGACACACTCCCCCTGTCTAGCTCCCTGCGTAGATCATCTACCAAGGCGACCAAAGCTGTTTCAGTTCCATGTCCCGGCCTAAAGCCAGACTGTGCCGGGTCTAGATAATCAGTGTCTACCAGAAACCCCTGGAGTTGTGTTGCCACCACACGTTCCATGACTTTGCCCAAATAGGGGAGATTGGAAACTGGCCGATAGTTGTCGAATTGAGTGGGATCCAGTGATGGTTTCTTCAACAGCGGTTTTATAATAGCCTGTTTTAGGCTCGCTGGAAATTTTCCTTCCTGTAAGGAGGCATTAACCATCACCTTCACCCACTCCGCCAAACCCCCTCTGGCTTCCTTGATCAGCCAGGATGGACAGGGGTCTAGGATGCATGTGGTGGGTCGCACCTCTCCAAGGATCCTGTCCACATCCTCAAGCTGAACCAATTGAAAAGAATCCAACAAAACTGGACAAGCAGATGCTCTTGTTACATCCCCAGAGACTGCCGTTAACATGACGTCAAAACCTGACCGAATCCGCTCAATTTTATCCGCGAAGGATCGAGCAAATGCTTCACAGCGAGCCACCGAGTTATCCGAGGCCTCGCTTTTTGGCGGATTTAACAGGCCCCTGACAACTCGGAAAAGCTCCGCTGGACGATTCTTCGCTGATGCAATATTGGCTGTGATGAATGTTTTCTGAGCTGCCGTTATTGCCACACCGTAGGACCTTAAAAAGGCATTCAGGTCTCCTGGGGCGGACCATTCTAATGGGTCCACCACCCCTGCGAAGGTTAGAAGGCACAGTTAGTCTAAATCTGATCAGGTGGTGATCGGTCCATGGCAAAGGGGCGATGGTCGGCTCCTCCACCCCGTCACCTTCATCCCATCCCTGGGCGAAGACTAGATCCAAGGTGTGTCCGGCACTATGGGTGGGACCAGATATTAGCTGAGACAGGCCCATGGTTGCCATGGCAGCCATGAAGTCCTGAGCCGCACCAGAAAGAGAGGCCTCGGCATGGATATTGAAATCTCCCAGGACCAAAAGCCGTTGGGAGTTCAATGCCATGTCCGAGACCACTTCCGCTAGCTCAGGTAGGGAGACTGTAGTGCAGTGGGGTGGTCGGTACACTAACAGAATCCCTATCCTATCCCGGTCAACTATCCTAAAGCCGGCACACTCAAAAGAAGATTACTGTGGGATGGGACACCTGATCAGTGGAATAAACTCCTTATAGACCACTGCGACACCGCCTCCCCGCCCTCCAAGCCTTGGTTGGTGCTGAACAGAGTAACCCGGAAGACAGAGTTGGGAGAGATTAACCCCTCCCCCCTCGTCCAACCAGGTTTCCGTTATACAAGCCAGGTCGGCTCGTTCTTCTTGGATTAGATCTTGGATAATGGAAGTTTTTCCGTTTACCGACCTGGCATTGAACAGCACCACCTTTAGCTTGGAGGGGCCACCATCTTGGCACCTCAGTTGTATTTTGTCAGGAGTAGATTTTGGAGTTGCCAATCTATTTTTATTAATTTCGGGCCGAATAGTAACGTTTATTTTTGGAATTGCCAATGTCCTATTGATAGTTTTGGGCCGAATTTGCTTCTGACTTTGATTTCTAACATCTTTAGGAATTGCCAATTTATTGCTATAAATTTTGGGCCGAAATGGAAATTTTGTTCTCCCTTTCCCGTATCTCCCTCTACCCATCACCACCTCTATGGCGGCTCCCCCACCCGTTCTGTCGTCCCCCCCCCCCCCGGGGATGTTTCCTCTGTTTCCAGCAGTTGTAGTCTCAATAATAGGCGCATGTTTACAATTATGGTTAACTGTCTCTGGGCCCCGATAATCCCACCCCTTAAAGCTATCTATTCCCTCCAGTGTATCAAAGGCTGTTATAAAGTGCACGTGTGCTGGAATTTGGAGGGGTATCAATAGCAGCAAAGATAGAGTAAACATTGACATTAAGATAATATAATGCTGTTAGCAATAGGTGTGCTTACTCCAAGATAATAGAGTGGGGACCCAGAGTACAGAACATAAAAGTGCAATTGTTGTGACCACTTGACCTGATACTTTGAACCGTTTAGAAATGGTATGGGTTCTGATAGAAGGACCTAAAGTGCTTAATTTAAAGTGACTTCGTGCTGAGATAGTTCTGTCTTCTATACGTCAGTTCACTTTCCAACCACTAATTCAGACAGACAGTTCGAGCCACGGAAACCCAGCTCCCTGGGCCCGTGGAGCAACAAGCCGGCACCCAGGGTCAGGACTCCGGCTCTTCTTGACCGTCTTGGGTGGGGATGATCCAAAGGAACAGATGGCAGTCCGTGTGATGAAGGCAGTATATGCAATTATTGCTAACTAGCAGCACAGTTTGTAAGCTGTCCGTTATATGATGGATGTTATTTGCACTTTTTATCTTGGCCACAGAGGGCAGTGTGGGAGGAATGGGTGTCCAGTTCTTTAGTATGGAGCTCTGCAGATTATATTATATTAAAAACCCTGAGTCATGAGCAGGACAGTACTTCCGGTTTCCGTTTAGGCTCAGCTGTCCGTGATGTAAAGTGTTATTTTGAGCCCAACGACCGCAATAAGATGTTAATTTTTGCTATTGCACTGTTGTTACATTCTTATTACAATAGAGGCGTAAATCACAATAAAACCTATACACACTATCAGCAATTCTATATAAACCAATTATCCGGGGTTTTCCCTTCTGATGGCCGTTGTTGGTCAGGCTCTCTCAGCAGGCCAGGCAGCAATGGGCACCCAGGGGGGAGAGAGGAGGTGGCGCTAAAGAGGTGCGGAGGGATCGTGGCCCAGGGTGCGCGGAAAACTCAAAGCAAGGCCGCTCCTGAGGCCTCCGCCAGGATGGTAGCGCGGAGGCAACAGATGGCTCGCAGCACAGCTTGCAGCAACATGGCACCGCTCGCGGCCTGCAACCCAGGCCTCGTAATAGAGCTCCTGGTCGTAAAGGAGCCGCAGCGCGACCGCGCCACGAGAAGCACACCGGGATGGAAGCGGCAGATCGCGACCGCACCGCGAGAGCACGCCGGGATGGAAGCGGCAGATCCAGCAGTAGAGCCAGCGGGAGATGGAGACGCACGCAGATCCAACGGCACGCCGAGATGGAGGGCACGCCGAGAAGCACGCCAAGACGGCAGCGGCAAATCCAGCAGCGCGTCGGCTCCAGCTGTCTGTGGCGCGTCGGCTCCAGCTGTCTGTGGGCCAGGCCCAACACCCGCGGCCACACGGATTGGCGATCGGGCCGACGCTCGAAAGAGGCAGGCTGACTTCAGATCTAGCAGCCTCGAAGCCCCATTTTCAGGGTGCTCTGGCCCGGCCCTGGATCGGTGTGGATGGAGGAGAAGCGGCTTGACTAAAGCCGTAACGCAGCTTTCCTGGTCTCTCCCCGATATGGATATCCCTCAATGGTCTCTGATAAGGTAAAACCGGGAAGGTCCGAGCAATCCGGCAGTCAGATTGGGAGGGAGCGTCAGGCCGCAATGAAGGTGGTGAAGCTTGCCTTCGCTCTACCTCCTTCTCCCCTCTTATCTTCCCTTGTTTCTTCCCCAGTCAGCACCCCAAGGCCCCCTTCAGGGTCCTGAGATGCTGCTGATTCAGAAATCTATGATGGGTGAATAGAGAGGGAGTGGATGGATTCGATTTAGCTCGGATTAGCGATCTTCTCTTACCCGGTGAAAGGATTGCTGTTAGCGTGTCGCCATCTTACCACCATCATATTCTCGAAATTATAAATTATAAAAGCCTATGAATGGATATTTGTCCTTCCAACCAAAATGTGTGTGTATATGAGGAGGTATTCACATACTTCCATGTCACGTTCCATCTCAAAATGGTGCACAAAGGGAATCAGGTTTATTTTAACAATAATATGCTGATCCACTTTGGTAAACAAAACACTGCAACCTTTTAAAGTTCATGCAATCAGAAAGCAGAAATGAGATATCTTTGATGAAAATAGCTACAAAGATTTGATGAAAATAGCTACAAAGGACTTTCAAAACACCACAGGCTCATCGGATCTATGACCGCCTAGAACGCAACCTCTTAAGAGAGAGAATTCACACCATCCGCAAAGAACTCGCAAACACAGACAAGGAATTGCTGCACCTCCATATCAACATCAGCCAGAAGATGAATTCCCAGGACTGGGACAAAATAGACAACCTCACTTACAGGAAAATGGAGAAAAACATGGCTGTCCACACCAACAGACAAAAACAAAAATTCCACAAACGCCAAAAGCAACAGCCGAAACCAGAACTGGATACATCACGGACCATCATCAACCTGACAGACAGACAACTCTCTGAAGACCAAGTATCCATACTAGCGAAAGGAGGAAACTTTGCTGTAACCGCCACCAGGATCCCAGTAGAAAACATCATTGCCAATGTTGAATCAGCAATTTATCGCCTCCCCGAGGAGGAAGCAGAAGAAGTACGAGCAGAAACAGCAAGGATCCTAAAAAAGGCAAAACTTCCCTCCAGTAACATTACTAGGAAGGAAAGACAAGCCATCAGAGAACTGAATTCAGATCCTGATATCCTCGTTATGCCAGCAGACAAGGAGAATGCCACAGTTATCATGCATACAGAACAATACAAGGAGAAGATCAGAAAACTCCTGGACCCTACTATATACAAAAAACTCAAGCAAGACCCAACTGCCAAAATAACCAAGAAAACCAACACCCTGATTAAGAACTTCTCAATAAACTTTGACATATGACAACAGCTATGTAAATCGGAAGCCCATCCACCCAGGCTTTATGGACTTCCAAAAATCCATAAGGACTCCACCCCACTCAGACCCATCGTGAGTGCAATTGGATCCCCCACATACGACCTAGCAAAATTTCTTGCTGCACAGTTACAAAGCCATATTGGGCTCACTACACACTACATCAAGGACTCAGCCCACTTCATAGAAAAAATCAGCAATCTCAAGCTAAATACAAACGACAAACTGATCAGCTTCGATGTGGTATCTGTATTTACCATGGTCCCGGTAGCAGACACCATGGCACTCATCAACCAGAGGTTCCCAGAAGACATCACGGCTCTGTTTCACCATTGCCTCACCACCAGTTACTTTCAGTGGGACAATGAATTCTACGAACAGAAAGATGGAGGAGCCCTCTCAGCCCGGTCATAGCTAACTTCTACATGGAACACTTTGAAGAACAAGCCCTGGAGACAGCAACCAAAAAGCCCACGATATGGTTCAGATATGTGGATGACACCTTCACCATTTGGAGCCATGGAGAAGAAGAACTCAACAGGTTCCTGGACCATCTTAACAGCATCCACCCAAACATCCAGTTCACCATGGAAAAAGAAAAGGAAGGAAGACTGCCTTTTCTAGATGTCCTAGTCATCCGCAAACCAGATCAACAATTGGGTCACACCGTCTACAGAAAACCCACACACAGAGATAGATATCTACATAAAAACTCCAACCATCACCCAAGTCAAAAAAGAAGCACCATTAAAGCCTTGGCAGACCGTGCAAAAAGAATCTGCGAACCCCACCTCCTCCAAGATGAACTGAACCACCTCAACTGGGCTCTCCAGGCCAATGGATACTCCACCTCAGACATCAGAAGAGCTGCAAGACCAAGAACAAGCCACGAGAGTAAAGATGAAGATCCACCCAGAGGAAAAGTGTTCCTGCCATACATCAAGGGAACCACTGATCGCATAGGGAAGCTGATGAGAGAAAGAGAGATCATCATCTTGGGTTAATGAATCACCACTCCATGTCACTGTGGTCCCGTCCAGACAGTACCTTTACTGTGGTATTGCCCCCCCCCCCCCGCTCTCCTGGTGCATCATTTCTATGTGCCGGGAGAACTGGCCAAAGCCTATAATGGAGGCCGGGTAAGGTTTCATTACTTTTCTCAGGGGTCTGAGGGCTTCAGGGGAGGGGAGTAGGGCCTCCAGACATTCTCTCAGGCTAGTCCCGGGAGAACGTCTAATCACCCACCCCAGAAAGTGTGGACAGGCCCCAGGAAAATCCACGTTTTTAAAATGCGGATTCTCCTGGGATAAAGGCCTGTCTGGATCCGCCCTACTAATGCTTTTGGTGCATGGAGAAGCACAGTGGAGGCAGCAACATGGGAGGCAGTAGCCAACAAATAAAAATATTGATTATTTGACTATTTAAATTTTTACTCACAGATAAAACTCTTGGGCAGCTGGCTTTGTTACAGAGGCTGACCTTGACAATGAAAGGAGAAGGACAGAATTCTTAAATCAATACAGTACACTTTTTGTAGTGTGGCTTTGTGTAATTTCCGAAATACAGTGACCCTAAGGTGAACATATCAAAGAATTTTCTTGGCAAGTTTTCCTTAGGTAGTACTGGCACTTTATCTCTGTGGAATGGAAATGGCCCTGGACTTATCTATAGATCATATCAAAAGCCATAATTCTGGCCTCATAACCTGCCCTTGACCGATACATGAGATCGATCAGTATATAAGTATATATGGTAATTCTGACAATTCATTGATCCTCTTTATTCTTATACAGTGTAATGTTTTCTGTAAGATACCGTTGTATTCTCAGATATTCCTAATAATGATGTGGTGCCTTAAATTGCTAAAGGGATGGAGGAGATAGACTGAGCAGGTAAAATGTAGATCACATTTCAGAAGATAATTAAAATAATTGGATTAATCCAAGAATTATTTTCTTTTGGTAGCTAGAAGGGACAGGAGGATTCATTCTCCCGATTTCAATTAAAACAGAATTACACATCTTTTGCTAAGTTCAGCAATACTGAGAGAAAAGCACAGGTGAGAAAGGATTAGACAAAACACGCTTTGAAGCATGAGTAGTACTCCATGAAAAGTCTAGAGTGAATACCATAAAGCCTTGTTAGGATCAAATAAAAAAAACAAACCCCACACAGCTCTGCAATGGAAAGGAATACAGAGCGATCAAATTAGAGTAACACTTTTCTATATGAATATAAGTTGTTGGAGCATACAAGGAATCAGTGTGTGTGTGTGAACTGTAAAATAAGATGCATGAAGCTGATTGGTCAGTCAATGCCTGGGGAGATGGCTAAACATGAGCCTTTTGGATACTTTTACATTTTTGTTCAGGCTTGAGCTATGCAGGTGCAGAGAGAAAAGAAGAGAGAATCAGAGAGTTTGGAGTGTGCTCTAGCTCCATGAGCTGTTGAAGGAGTTTATCCACATGGACAGAGAAAGACCATTTTAAATCTCTCATAAAAGGACATGATGTGAGTTGATGCAGCTGATCACATTGTACATATGTTCTGAACATCGAAGAGTAAACTACTTGTTCTTTACTGTTCACCTGCATGGCATGTTTTCTTTCTCTGGCAAGTCATTATGTGGGCTGATCAAACGTGAACTACACATGGTTTATTTTACATTACAACACATAAGTGAACAGAAAAACTTGAAAGCCAATTATTTGTACAAGCAATGCACATCGGATGGCTTTGCTTTTGCATTTTTATACCTCAGAGATAAGTAGTGTTATTAATTGATTTTGGGTGCTTTCACACTGTAGAATTACTGCAGCTTGACATTGCTTTAATTGCCATGGATCAATGCTATGGAACCACAGGAATTGTAGTTTGACAAGGTCTTTAGCCTTCTCTGCCAAAGAATGTCAGTGCCTTACAAAACTTTAACTCCCATAATCCCATAGCATTAAGCCATTATACTTAAAGTGGTGTCAAATTGTATTAAGGATCGGGATATGTTCTTTGAGCAACAAGTTGGTAAGTTTAACAGGACATGAAAAAAGACCATTTGACTGCAAAGCCTAGTTGGAGGTCACACATTTCCCTGACCTGAAATTTCATGCCTCATTACGGCTACTTATCTTGTAAAGGGGTAAGTCTGTGCCTTGTAGAAAATTGGAGAGATGTTACATTATCCATATGAAGAAGCTGGAAAATTAATCACAAGCAATAACAGAGACAGTGGAGGAAAAAGAAGCTTAGAGAATTCACTAAAACTGAAAAAACTAGTTGACACACAAAGGCTTTGAACGATGGGTCTCTACATTAAAATCAAAACATGACAGAGAAATTCCTGTGATGTTGTTTTCAAAATATACAAGCTAATAAAAGAAATAAAATAAGTCTAGATCTAAACCCAAAACTGTATTGAATATATAAAACACATACCATCTGTCCCCACTTATCTCCAAGGCCTTTGTTAGTAAAATAGACATGGCTGTCTAAACTGTCACCTGTGAGCAAAAAAGAAATCACTTGTATACAGTCACACACCCACACACAGAGAATGAGTCAAGAGATATGCATACAACTGTGGCTATTTATATTGATATAAGCATCTTTCTCTCTTGCCACCCAGTATATGCATATCCATATACGTATGCATATACGTGTGCAAATACGTATGCATATACATATGCAAATACGTATGTGTATGTACAGAATAGAGGCAGGATGGAGTACAGAACTGGGCACTGAACTACAACTCTGGGAAATAAGATTTGAATTCTTGCTTAGCCATGGAAACGCAACTAATGACTTTGGGCAAGTCACAATCTTTCAGCATTAGAGGAAGATAAGCCCTCTGAGGAAATCTTGCCAAGGGGTGCATCTTCATTACTCCGAACTTCATTGGGTCCAAGAGCCTGTCTACTATATCTGTGGCACAGGAGTTAAAGAGGCACCGGGTCTCTGAAAAAATAAGTGTCAACACTATGTTGTTCAAAATACACAAAGATCCAAGTCTAGATATTACACTCGGGCCTGCATGAACAAGTTGTGTCAGTGTTGATTTCTCCCTCCAGTTTTTTAATTGCAAGTCTTCAGAAATTTGAAAAAAATGTTGCATTTTTTATTTTGGTCAATAGCAAGGCCCCTTGGTGGTGCAGAGGGTTAAACCGCTGAGCTGCTGAACTTTCTGACCGGAAGGTTGGCAGTTCAAATCCAGGGAGCAGGGTGAACTCCTGCTGTTAAGCCCAGCTTCTGTCAACCTCGCAGTTTGAAAACATGCAAATGTGAGTAGATCAATAAGTACTGCTTCTGCAGGAAGGTAATGGCACTCCATGCAGTCATGCTGGCCACATGACCTTGGAGGTGTCCGCAGACAATGCGGCTCTTCAGCTTAGAAATTGAGATTTCCTTCCAGATATGACTAGACTTAATGTCAAGGGGAAACCTTTACTTATTTCAATAGCAAATGGAAAGGAAAAATTTCAACCCATTCCTACTAAGAAGTATCTTCATTGCACACCAATTAGGACGGGAGAGCCATTAGACCAGGCAGCTGGCAGCAGCCACTTTTGTGATATATATCATGTTCAACACCGAAAGCATCAAGCTTAAGCAAGCATGATATTCACAGGAATGCCTATGCAGTGCCTATCACTTATCCAGACATGTATAAAAGCGCGGCAATTTTGAGAAGCCGCTACATTCTAATTGGATGACAGGAAGAAATTGCCAAGGCCTAATTGAGAAGGGGAGATAACTGTCAGTAATGACATTTCCAGATGATTGCAAAGCTCAGGGACTTAATCTGAGGTGTAGCTGCACCAGAGTGTGAGTCATGTAATCATATTAACCAGTCAAAGGGCTCTCTCCCTCCCTCTCTTTTGCTCTCATTCTCATTATTTAATTTTCCAGGCAAACTCCCTATGGTAATACATTCCAAGAAGAGTGTCAATACTGCACAAGATGATATAAGGCCACGTCAATAAATGGCTGGCTGGGGAGCAGAGTTGTCAGTTATGAAAACTGCCGAAAGAAGAAAAGGATGCCTTAACATTTTCTATACTCAAGCCTAAGTTGTGTGTTATGAAGCTGAATTTTCTGATGGAGATGTGCAACAGGTAGGGAAGAATGGAACCACCTGCATTGGTAAGCAGGGTTCTTTCAAAGCATGCTGTTGTTTTGTTTTGCTGAAGGCAAAGGCTCCAACTGCTATTCTCTCATCTCCATATTGAGAAGTCAACTGGATTGGCATGTGGACCTTACTACAGACACAGCCTTGGAGATATAGGTTGGTTTATGGGCATGTCTGTAAAGGCCACAAAGCCCGAACTGGGTCATACCACCCTCCTGAGCATTCAGATGATGTTCAGGGACCTCTGGCCCCTAACACAGGATAAAACCAGTCAGGTTTTGGGGTCTGAGTCTGATTCAGAACACATGCCAGTGCCACCGCTGTGTTGTAACTATGTTCCACAACATAGGGGAAAAGGGGGTGGCACTTCCTATGCTGCCATGGTTCAGAAGTAGGGAGGTGTAAATCTGGAGCCAATCCAACGAAGCAATGCTTTGAACTATGTAGATGGGCACTATCATACTGAGGGCCCATCCATACAGAACCTTTATCCCAGGAGCTCCCAGTTCAAAATGGTGGGTAGCTAAACAACATCCCCTGAAAACATGGGAGGAATTGCTATAAAGCATTGCTATAAAGCAATGTGAGAGTTTCAGTTGCGGAAATATCCTGGTTCTGGCTGAAAATGTGTATATTTCAATCTTTGTATATCCCTACACTTGGGAAAAAATGGGATTTTTTATGTTGGTTTGTTCCTGGGCTGTACATTTCAGTTATTGGTTGGGTGTATCCTAAAAATATGGCAACAGTTGCCTAGAGGGCGAAAACTTTATCCTGCCAAGAGAAACTTCATCCTCCACATGTTTAATGAAGTTTGTAACACACAAACAAGGTTTTGCCTTGTAGTTAACTTTCTCCATGTTTTTCTGACAAAAGCAATGAGAAACAGATACGTATGACCAGGAACAATACTCATATGAACAATGCGCATATTTACATCTGCACATTTAAAGTTTTTTAATGCCAAAATTTCCGGTGGTCATACCGCGGTGGCTATCTTGTGGGCTTCAAAACTCTGTAACGAAGCAGCAAGTTTGGACATTGCAGGGAGAAATCCTGGGACTGACAGGTCTGTGTGCGAACCTGCTCTGGTCCTGGGGTTTCTTGCCCCTCATGGGAAACCTGTGATTTGGTGCTGTCTGGAAGTGCCCTGACTGTGTGACACGCCTGTCTCCTGTGAGAAAAGTAGCTCCAGTACCTCAGAAGAAGCAGCTGGTTGTCTGTTGATCTCTTTCTATCTCTCTCTCTCTCTCTCTCTCCCTCAACAGTGTTTAAAAGCCAACAAGAGAAAGCGCAGTTTGGAAGTGTGTGCATGTCATACTTTCCCATTCAGATTGTATTTCTGAGTTCCGTGCCAGCTACATGGATTTCTGAAATGGCATTTCTTATTTATCCAACCAAAATCCTTAGTTTCCCATTCGTTTTCAGCTCACCTACTTGCTTTCCTCCTTTCTTTAATTTATTGAATCCCACAGGAATCCAATTAAAAACCCCAGGTTTAAAATTCAAATTACAGTTTCTTGGAACAGATTAGGACACTCTGGGTGGTCCATATGTTTTGCCTAGCCATTCAGCAATTGCTTCAGTAGGTTTACTGTAATTGGGACTATTAATTCGATTTAGGCTAAGCAGTACTTTGTGAAGTAGAGAGGAAAGTTGTCTGAAATTATGAACTAGTTGTCTGTAAAGTTTCTTTATTATTTAAGACACTTTATGTCTTATTGTGTATCTTCTTAGAGTATGTATATTTAAACAGCATGTACATTTGTTTCATTAGTACAAAAAATAAATGCTTTTAAGATGGCTCTGTCTTCCTATACCCAGAATTCTGACAGAGATGGATAATTGTTTCTAGTATTTTTTGTTTTTATATGTATATGGTGCATTACACACAAACACAAAGAGTAGATTTAATAGAAATCTTGGTGTTTATGTCTTCTTCTACTTCGTCAAAATACTATTGCCATTTTTATACTGCTCCATCTTTTCATTAAGATGTGTTTCTCCCTTAGGAAGTAATCGTGATGGATCTTCATATTTTCCTTCTTTGCACTTTAACTCTCACAATCCCCTAGCCAGCATAGTGAACATACCACAAGGGTCTTCTGAATTTTCTCAATTGCTAGTTTCTATCTGCTCAGTGATTTTCAGCTTTTTCATCAATAAAACCTTACTCTGCTGGGTAAATGCAATGGACAAGTATATTTGTCCCATTTTACTATATATTTAGTTCCTTGCTGGTTGTCATCTTTATATTTAGTTGTGCCATGAATAAAAATAAAATTGAAAATTCTTTCTTCATGAGATAATTCCACACAGCCCATAATAACAAATTGCAAATGGAATAATATAGATAAAATTGAAAAAGGTAAAATAACTAAGAGGATGTGGGAACCAGTTAGGAATTATTTAGAGAATGTGCTAAGATGTGGAGCAGAAAAATTAAGACTGAGATTAACATTTCAAATGTAACTTCTGTAGTTTGATGTATAAATTGCATGTACAAGGAGGGGAGGGTGTGAGTGGGGAAAAATAATAAAACAATAATAAAAAAGAGAATGCCACACAAGTGTTCAAAGGAGAAGCACAATTTCATTTCCTCTAGCCAATAATTTCCATTCATTGAATGAGTTTGTAACCACCATCTTTATTACGATACCTTTCTAAGTTTCGTTTATGTCTTCATTTGCTTACCTTTTTCTTGTGGTGTGACTGAGAGCATAATTCAGCACAGCTGTATTTTGGGCTTTCCCCCCTTTTAATAGCTTCTGAAAGGTCAAATAAGCATCAAGCAGTTCTGAATTAATGCATTTAAATCCTGATGTTCACATGGAATTCTCAGCACACATTGAGACTGAAAATAACACCGGGATTTGTACTGCTGGCATGAGTTAATTATGTCATTATCAAAATGACACCCAGGGCTGGCTCACACACCTCTATACTTTATGGTCTATCAGGTCATGGCTTGCTACTTCTTGATTTGCATTCCCAGGTAGACTATAAAAAATAAACGGTTTTGTCAGTTTCTTGGTACTGTGTTATGAATGAATGATGGGTTCCTTTGTAGGTCTTGTCTCATATTGGCAAGATCTCTTTGACTGCTTGGTTGCTGCTGCTATCATGTGCTCTCAGGGCCCTTCTAGGCATGCTCTAAAACATGGAAGAAACTAAAATAAAACGGGTGATGGCTAAATGACATTTCACGAAAATGCATGCGGATTCGGATTAACCTCTGAAAAACACATGTTAAAAAGGTGTTCTTAAAACCCAATTTCAACTGAAAAATGTGCATCTCCTGCAGTTAAGAAAAACACATGATTTCATTTGTAAACCCTGGTGTTGACTGCTCCAGTGTATGTGCACATTTACAAATCCCAAAACAGCTGATTTACTACTTCATCACACCACCAATTGTGGCAAATTGTGGCAAGTTCTTGATGGGATGGGCACACCAAGCCACCTTGTCTCTCTCCTGAGGAACCTGTACAAGGACCAAGTCGCAACAGTAAGAACTGACCACGGAACAACAGACTGGTTCAAGATTGGGAAAGGCATACGGCAAGGCGTACTCTCACCCAATCTTTTTAACTTGTATGCAGAACACATCATGCGATGTGCGGGGCTTGATGAATGCAAAGCTGGGGTGAAAATTGCTGGAAGAAACATTAACAACCTCAGATATGCAGATGACACCACTCTGATGGCCGAAAGCGAGGAGCAGCTGAGGAGCCTTCTAAACAAGGTGAAAGAAGAAAACACAAAAGCTGGGTTGCAGCTAAACATATAAAAAAAACCCCAAGATTATGGCAACAAGAATGACTGACAACTGGAAAATAGAGGGAGAAAATGTGGAGGCCGTGACAGACTTTGTATTTCTAGGCGCAAAGATTACTGCAGATGCAGACTGTGGCCAGGAAATCAGAAGACACTTACTTCTTGAGAGGAGAGCAATGTCCAATCTCGATAAAATAGTAAAGAGTAGAGACATCACACTGGCAACAAAGATCTGCCTAGTCAAAGCCATGGTATTCCCTGTAGTAACCTACAGAAGTGAGAGCTGGACCTTAGGGAAGGCTGAGCAAAGGAAGATAGATGCTTTTGAGCTGTGGTGTTGGAGGAAAGTGCTGAGAGTGTCTTGGACTGCGAGAAGATCCAACCAGTCCATCCTCCAGGAAATAAAGCCCGACTGCTCATTGGAGGGAAGGATACTAGAGACAAAGTTGAAGTACTTTGGCCACATCATGAGGAGACAGCAAAGCCTAGAGAAGACAATTATGCTGGGGAAAGTGGAAGGTAAAAGGAAGAGGGGCTGACCAAGGGCAATATGGATGGATGGCATCCTTGAAGTGACTGGACTGACCTTGAAGGAGCTGGGGGTGGTGACAGCCGACAGGGAGCTCTGGCGTGGGCTGGTCCATGAGGTCACGAAGAGTCGGAGACGACTGAACGAATGAACAACAAACACATGATGAATCCACTTTAAATCTAGTTTCTGCCTCCTGCAGAATTCTGGGATTTGTTGTTTAGTGGGGCTGTTAAAGGCTCATCCTTAAGCTACAAACCCCAGAATTCTGCAGGAGGCAGAAACCGGATTTAAAGTGGATTCATTCTCTAGTGTGAAGAGGTAGACACACAGGTAGCTAAATGGAAGCACGAATGGAAAGTGATTACAATTAAACAGAGACTGAATGTAAATAGGGTGAGGAGAAGGGGCCTACACGCTCATCTAAACTCCAGATTATTTGCTTTGAACTGGATTATAACTCAGTTCAAAGCAGATAATTTGGATAATCTGCTTCGATGATCTGAATTGTATGGCAGTGTAAATTCAGCCTAATAGACAATTCACACTGTAGTACTATAGCAGTTTAATGCCATTGTTACCCTATCCTATGGAATCCTGGGATTTATAGTTTGTTGTGGTACCAGAGCTGTATGACAGAGAAGGGGAAATATCTCACAAAACTACAAATAAATCCCCAAATTCACACATGTATATCTTGTTCTTGTTTTTGCTGTCCCAATTTAACAATGACCATCTTACTTTATTCTCTGTCACCCCATTTTTCAGTTGCTTTAATAATGTCCCAATTTATCTTTCCTCCTCCCATTTCTCCCTTCATCCTGATTTATTTCTATGTGTGCAAACTGAGTTCAAAGTGCAAAATTAGTTCACATTCAACTTAGAAGTGGGTCAGGAGTGACAGAATCCTGCCCTTTCCAGTAGTTCCAAGTAAAAGGAAATTGTCACAGTATTTCCTATGTTATGTGCTCTTCTTCATTAACAACCTTTGCTATTTTGACAATGTCTGGTAAGACTTGGGCCACATGTGGTCCGTTTTTCATTTGTGAAAAATGGGAGGGCTTTTTTTAACAGCAGACTTTAATCTCCTGGTGTCTTTTGGAGGTCACAACTCTGGTCTTATTCTTGTTTTAAATACTAGTGAATAGGAAGGTGCTGACTTTCAGGATGTGCCTATGTGTCACAGAAATGGCTTTGGAAAGCATTCTCAAAGGAGGGTTGCAGAAGATGGGGAATATAGAGGTTCTAAAATTGTTCTGAGAAACAATTCAGTCCTTGATAGAGGAATGAGACACCAATTGCTACTATCACAAATGCTTGGGTGATTTATTTTAATGTCTCATGACTGGTATGAAGAATGGAAAGCACTTGTTAAACCAGTCAACATTGCACTGTTTATTGGGAAATATCTCCTGCATTTTTCCTTCACCCTGAACATTTTGTGCTTTACTTTCCATGATTTATTCGGTTTTTCCATTTTTATTCTGCTTTACCAATGTACTTGGTTTCACATTGCCTAGATACACCTGTATGATAGCATTAATATGACTATACCTCCCCTTCTTTGTCACCCTGTTAATTTTCTCCTTTTGTTGATATTGTTTGATTAAGGTATTGAAATCCCTTTTTCTCCATACTACAAAATGACCCTGTTTATAAGCACCTCTTTCTGGCAATTTTCACATTCATCCACTTATTCTCTTTCTTTACATGGTGTTTCTCTGTCACCTTGTGTATAATTAATTTTTGTCGCTATTTGAACTTGATACTTTCTTTACTAATTGGCAAGTTTATGCTGATAAATAATAGAGATATCTCTTGAGAGAAATTAAGTTTACATTTTGTACTTTTCAGCTTCTATGTTCGAAGGGAACTCTGTGACCAAGGATCACAAATTAAAACATGTGCATAACAAATATGTTAGGAATGTGGGAGAAAACAAAATCATGTGGACCACCTTCTCATGTCACAATTGAAAGTCACCAACAAATGGAAACCTTCCTAGTGAAAAAGCTGCAGATGTGGGCTATGCTGAGTTTTAAATGTGCGAACCACAATTATGGCCCAGTGCCCCTTACTGGGGATCAGTGTCTCCTATGGTGGTAATTTTCAGGATCTCCACCTTGTGTTCAATTCATATATATGCCAGATAAATTCATATATGGCAAAACACCCGTGTCTCCAGAAACCTGGTCCCAAACAAACCATCCTGGAATCCCCAAACCTTGGAACACAGAAAATAGCAATGTCCATCACAGTATCAATGTCCATCAATGTCCATCACAGTCCATCACCATTAGGTTGGACTATTGCAATGCCTTATATGCTGGCCTTCCGAAGTCAACGACCCAGAAGATTCGGATGGTCCAAAATGCGGCAGCCAGGCTGCTAGCAGGATCATCAATAAGATCCCATATTACACCGATTCTCCAACAACTGCATTGGCTACCAATAGAACATTGGATCTCTTACAAGATCCTGATCCTGACATTTAGAGCTCAAAATGGCCAAGGACCTTTATATCTTAGGGACCGTCTCATTCCTTTTTCCCATCAGTGGTCACCTCAATCCACCCAGGAAAATCTCCTATACATACCGGGTCCTAGGGAGGCACATTTGGAAGCTACAAGGCGTAGAGCATTTTCAATCTATGCTCCAATTCTGTGGAACTCATTGCCTCCATATATTAGAGCAATGTCGGAGTTGCGACCTTTGGTAAAGGCACTCAAGACTTGGCTGTTTGCGTGTGCATTTAAGTAATCGGATCAAATTTTGCCATAGTCAATGCTGAATGTTTTTATGTTGAATGTTTTTATGTTGAATGTTTTTATATTGAATGTTTTATATTGTGTATAAGCTATTTTAAATTGTAAGTCGCTCGGAGCACTTTGGTGGAGAGCGACTAATTAAGAAATAAAGTGATGATGATGATGATGAGTATGCTCCACTCCTAGCTTTTGAAACTTTCTTAGTTTGTCTCTCTCACACCAGGAGTCACTCCTGACATGACAAAAAAAAAAGTTTGTCTTAAACAATGCCCAGTACTTTGACCATCTTTGCTTCCTTTTTCTGAACCCCCTGCAATTGTAAGTGGCATATCTGTATTCTTAAAATGTAGCAACTGAAAGGGGACACAGTACTCTCAGCTGAATATAGCCATGTTATTATTACCTCCTACGTCCTGCATACAATGCTTCTCATCATGTAGCCCCAAATGGCATATCATCTCCTGTTTCCACTACATTGTTATGAAATATACATGAGCCTGACTTCTTTGTGCTTCCCAAAATGCCTAAAGGCCACATCTTCCACCTTCCAAATGCTGATGGATGAATGGCTCATGATTCAGAGTGATTGTAGTCAAACCATAAGAGAAAATATTCATGGTTTTTCAAACTATATTCTGGCCCCCCAACAGTCTTATGAACTGTGAATCGGCTCTATGTTTAAAAGGATCCCTGACCTAAATCATGAAGTTCATTGGAAGAGTTAACATTGCTCAGTTTAGCTAAGAGAGAATGACAGTAGCCCCCTTTACTTTAACAGTCAGAGAGATATGTATGACCTTTTTGTTCTCCCAGAAGCATCTGGTTTGGCTACTGTGGCAGAAAAGACTAAGGGTGCATCTATATTGTAGGTTGAGATGTCTTAAACTGCCATGGCTCAATGATATGGAATCTTGGCTATTGTAATTTGGTCAGTCACCAACACCCTTTGGCACAGAAGGCTACAGACCTTGTAAAACTACAACTACCATGATTCCACAGCACAGAACTATAGTGTCAAATTGCATTCATTCTGCAATGTAGAGGCACTCCAGATCTTCATCCAACAAGGCTCTATTTACATCCTTGCTAAAACAATGACATAAAATAACTTGGGAACCTTTCACACTGCCCTAAACCCAGGGAGGACACGGGTTATTTTAACCCAGTTCCTCCCAGGATTTTGTTTCCACTCCACTCCAGGATTTTGTTTCCACTCCTGGGTTGACCCAGGATGCCCTCCTGGGTCAACCAAAGATTGACTGGAAGGGCATCCAGCCACCCTCCAGCCCCCCATTTCCCCCTCAAAAACTTACCCAAGCTCAAGCCCCTCCCGAGAATTCTCCTGATGCATGAAAATGAAACATCTGGAGTTGGGGGGAGGACTACCTCCTGATGCATCATTATTGCACATCAGGAGAACACCCCGGTGGGGCATGCGCTGTCAGCAGGCCTCTCAGGTAACTTTTTGAAGGGAAACTTGGGGGCTGGGAGGGAATGAGAGGGCACCTTACTGCTTCTTTGGAGCCTAAAGAACCAGGATCACTGTGGAAATTGACCCCTGGAACTGCAGAAGCAGTGCCAGGAGTCAATCCCCACAGGCCTAGCACCTGCAAAAATCCAGACTTTAGTTTATGTTCAGGATCTTAGCAGGTATCTCAGTTTTCTCCAGATTTATCTGGGTTTACTTGAGGTGTCATTTGGATGTCTCAAGTATACCCATTACCCATCACAAGTTTGAGAGCAGTGTAAATAGACCCTTAAATTCTCTCTACTGAAATAGATTCCTGGGAAATTGCAAATGTTATATAATAAATATATAAATGAACCCTTGCATAGATACTTGAATAAGTGATTTGAAAAATGCAAAGACTAAACTGCTGCAACTATATGTTCTAATAGTTGCATATTAAAATTTTAACACATAGTACTTATGCATTATTAAATAAATGATTTACTGAATAATAGCAGGTTAGTGGATGAGTAAAATGGTTGCCAATTTTGTTTTTGTTGTACCAGGTCCAAGCCCCAAATTAATATTCTGGAAAGGACTCTACATAAGTGGCTCCCTTGGGTTTCGGAATTCATTTTCTTCAGTGAGCACCCATTCCTGAATGCAGAACCATTTTAATTGGACCTCATGGCTAAGACTAAAGTGTTCTATATGATGTTCCTGGGTGACCTTGATTACAATTAAAAAGGAACATGTTGAAAGAAATAGAGAAGGAATTCTCTTAAAAGCCCCAACTAAACCTTGGAACTGAAGGTACATCTGCAGTGCAGAATTAATGTAGTTTGACACTACATTAACTGCCATGAATCAATAGAATTTGAATAATTGAAGTTGAAGTTTAATTAGGAACTAGCACTCTTTGGCAGAGAAGACTAAAGACCTTGTAAAACTACAACTCTCAGGGTCCCATAGCATTTGGCCATGATGGTTGAAGTGGTGGCACACTGCATTATTTTACAATGTAGATGCACCTTACACCACTAATATTACATTGGTGCAGCTACAACATGGATGCACTAGTGCAGTCCTACTCTTGTTTTCATTTAGACATGATAGATATTATACCAGCAGAGTTCTGCTTAAGTTTTAGGATTAGACTACAACTCTGGAGACCAGGATTTGATTCTCTGTTTGGCCATGGAAACCCATTGGGTAACCTTGGGCAAGTCACCCTCTTTCAGCCTCATGCCATCATAAATTGAAAATCACTTGAAGGGAAACACCAGAAATGACAACAATTTGATTTAATTTATCATTGGTGTGACTGGGGCTTGATCTAGACTGCTATATAATCCAGATCAAAGCAGATAATCCACATTATATGCACTGGATTATATGAATCTACACTTCCATACACAGGCAGTCCCTGGGTTATAAATATCCGACTTACAAATGACTTATAGTAACTGTAGAGGTCCAGCCTGTAATGGTTTCTTTGCCTCAGACTCCTAAGGAAAATGATCAAGGTTCTGAGGAAAATGATCAAGGTTCTGTAGAAGATTCAATGTCTGAGTCTGCAGAGGTTTCAGTGCCTGAGTTAAATGATCAAGTTCCTGCTGACTCCCAGGGGTTTGGAAATGGGGATGTTGGTCAAGAGAGTGCTGTTAGCTAGAGTGAAATTAAGGATTCTAGGATAGTGAGCCAGCAGACCAAAGATGGTTTTGTGTAGGTAGACAAGAAGGTTGAGGGAACTTTTGAGCTGTCAAGGTTGGAAAGTGAAAAGAATGCAGTAATTGGCAAACTGAGGAAGACAGTCTTTGACAGAAGGAGCCAGATATATCAGCATCACCACCTGGAAATAAGGAGAAGGCGATCTGAAAGATTGAGAGAGAAGAGGGGTCAAGAAGAGGTTTCCCAAGGGAAACAGAATACTTTTGCATGGATTTGTGAATCCATGGGCCTGTGAAACTGTAATCTTTAGTGAGATATTTGGATTTGAAGTGTAACCATGTCTTATGCTCAATGTCTTGTGTTCATGCCTTCCTGTTCATGCTGAGATTCCTGTATGGTTCCTGCCTTGGATCCATGTTCATGCCTTTGGATTTAATTGCTCAAGTTTGATCTTGCATCTTTGTGGGACTTTGATTTCTTGGACTATTTCGGACTTACAGTCTCTAGTTCCTGTGGATTTGTGTACTGGACTTTGGGACATTCCTGCATCCTAACTTTGATGCTGACTGGATTACTTACCTTGTTTAACTGACTTTTTAAATGAACATTTTACTATTATCTTTTTAGAATTATTTTATCCTTTTGGCTAAAGCTATATTGATCTTCAATAAACTGTTTTGCTTATAGGAACTCTGGTGTGGTTTGGGTTCAAAGGTGCATCTCCAGCCTTGGTGTGCAACAGTTACAAATGGGGGTGAGGCAACAGGAAACGAGAGAAATTTACCCCTAGGAAGGGTAAATGATCACTCCTGGGAAAAGGTGTCTCCACTGAAGTTTATCACTGATCCTTGTTTCCACAACAAGCCAAATTTTTCAAAACCACAGGGGACAGAAAGTATGGTGAAATCTTCTCAAAAGGGGTAAAGGCAGCAAAACAAACACTACCACTTCAAATAAGATAATCTAGATTTTATATGGCTGTGTAGAACCATCCTGGGGGCCCATCTACACGTCATATAATCCAATATCTGATCCCAGATTATCTGCTTTGAACAGAATTATATGGCAGTGTAGACTCATATAATCCAGTCCAAAGCAGATAATCTGGGATCAGATATTGGATTATATTTATTTATTTTATTTGCTTTATTTCTATACCGCATATTTCATCCCAGACAGGTGACTCAATGTGGTTTTATATGGCAGCATAGATCCATCATGAAATGTAACTGAAGTCTTACCTACATTGCCATATAAAATCTAGATTATCTGCTTTGAACTGGATTATATAGCAGTGTAGACAGCTTGATAGACATCCCAGACAATGCAAGAGCTTTGTCTCTGAAAGCTGAATCCAAAAAGTACAGTCAGGCCCCATCTATACTGTCATATAAAATCCAGATTATCCAATTTGAACTGGATTATACTAGTCTACACTGCCACATAGTTCAGTTCAAAGCTAATTTTATATGGTAGTGTAGGTGGGGTCTCGGTTAGAAGAACCGAATCTATGAGACCTAAATTTTTAGAGTTTTAGAATCCCCAAGGAAAGGCTTACCACAGGGGTTGTTGCTTAAATGAGACCAGCACAGAGATTTGCAAAAGGCAGTGATGTGATGGAGCCTTTGGAAAAGCCATGCTTGATCATGACCCAGTATTGTAATCCTGTGGAGAAGAACCCTGACTGAAGCAACTAATAGAACTGCTGGAACTACAGAACCTGGTGCAGGCTCATGGACTTCAAAGAGCAAAGAGGATTTAACAATATTCTTCTAGGGGAAGGCACCACAAGCTCTGAAATGCTTTTTATGGGGTTAATTGGTGGAACTAGCAAAACCACATTGGCGTATTCCTTGTCTAAGAAATCCTGATGAAATGCATAGAATTGCCATAAATCAGCAGGTGACTCGAAAGAAATTACACACACAATTGGTGGAATAAACCCCTGCCTCATGGACTAATTTGTGGAATGAAACTATTTTAAAATCCATCCTGAGATCAATCACTCCTTCAAGTCAGATTTATTGGGTGATTCTAGTTCTTTTTTTTGTTCTGTGACTGGAATACAATCTCATTCCTTTTCACAAAAGTTCAGAGTTACAGATCAAAAACTGCAGGTTCCAGTTGCTGCAATTAAAAAAAATGCCTGGCCGTAAATGTCATCCAGATCTACCCCACAGGATTGTTGAGGACACGGTGTAGAGCAGTGGTTCTCAACCTGTTGGTCCCCAGATATGTTGGCCTTCAACTCCCAGAAATCCTAACAGCTGGTAAACTGGCTGGGATTTCTGGGAGTTGTAGGCCAAAACACAGGGGGGTCCACAGGTTGAGAACCACTGGTGTAGAGAATGATAACCATGGATGCTGTCTTAAGCTTAGTGGAAGTAACATAGGACATAATGAAACTAACTACCATATATACTCGAGCATAAGCCGACCTGAATATAAGCCAAGGCACCTAATTTTACCACAAAAACTGGGAAAACATATTGACTTGAGTATAAGCCGGGGGTAGGAAATGCAGCAGCTACTGGTAAATTTCAAAAATTAAATTTCAAAAATTAAAACAGTTACTAATACAATTACATTAATTGAGGCATCAGGATGTTACACTTTTAATTTTTTTTATTTAAGTAGACATACATTTGCAAGTGTTTGTTGCATACAGTGCAATACTTTTTATCTATTAATGTTCCATAATCATTTATCTGATAATATGTTTCGGTTAGGGGGTCACAGTCTACTATTTAAATCTACATACTATCTACTATCTACATATAAAAATACCATTACATGTTTTTGAATATTTACTGTATTTCAAAGAAAAACAGTAAACTAGCTCTATATGTAGAAAAGGGGGGACAACAAAAACAATATGGTAGCAACACTAACTTTAATAATAATAATAATAATAATAATAATAATAATAATAATAATAATTTGTTTATACCTGCCCTATCTCCCCATGGAGATGCAGGGCAGCTTCCAACATAGTGACAGGCAAACATTCAATGCCTATATAAACAAAAAACCATAAAAATCAAACAAAAGACAATACTAAATATTGTACAATAAGATAAAATAAACAGTTGCATTAAATAATTATCATTAAAAGCAATTTTAAAAACCAGGTGAGGTAAAGTTTCATATCAGTTCCCCTTTGCCTTCTGTCAGGCTTCTCCTATTGACACAGCCTAGAATGGCATTGGCCTTTTTAGCTGCAGCATCACACTGTGTTTCAGCGTGTGGTGGCTTTCATGCAGGGAAAGCACAATCAAAGCACCCATTACAGATGATGGCCTTCCAGCCTTAATAATATTATTAATAATGATAACAGAGTTGGGAGGGACCTCTAAAGACCATCTAGACCCAGGATCGCCTGCCTTCCTCCTTTCTTTCTCCCTTCTTTCCTTCCTTCCTTCCTTCCTTCCTTCCTTCCTTCCTTCCTTCCTTCCCCCCTCCTTCCACCCATCTCTTCTGCTTTTGTATTGTATTGATGGCATCGAATTGTGCCGATATGTAGACCGCCCTGAGTCGCCTGCGGGCTGATATGGGCGGGATATAAGTGATGTAAATAAATCTATATATATAATAAAGAAGAGTGTTTGTTTGTATCGGACAGAGGAAGGGCGGAGGGCGGAAGGGCGGAAGGGGTATGTGGCAGCGTTCTAATTGGCCAGCCTGAAAGTTCCAACATTCGGATTGGCTGCCGCAGTGGTGCTATTTGCATATGGTCTCTGATTGGCCAGCTTCAATAGGAGCCCCTGGTGGAGAAGAGGGTTCATGGCAGAAACGGGGCATGACAGAAGGAAATTTGCATATGGTCTCTGATTGGCCAGCCTCATTTCCAACATTCCGAGATGAGAAAGAGAGGAAAGGAAAGGCCAAAGGGGGCTGGGTCAGAACACTCCCAATACAGACCGAAATTGGCACACAGAGCCCCCATCACCCACTCCACATCCTACTGCAGTTTGGAGGAGGATGAACCATGGATGATGGGACTTGCAGTACCACCACTCACATTCTGAGACCGCTGTTAACCTCATCCAATGACTAATCAGGACCAAACTTCGCACATAGACCTCTCATGACCCACTGTACGTCCTGGTGTGGTTTGGCCGGGGATGGACCGTGGATTATGGGACTTGCAGTACCATTGCTCAATTCTTCAGACCATTGCAACCCTCATCCAATTACCGATAAATACCAAACTTGGCACACTGAGTCTCCATGACGCACTCTACATCCAGGTGCAGTTTGAAGGAGGATGCACCATGGACGATGGGACTTACAATACCTAAACTCCCTTCCTAAGACCATTACAACTGCCAACAATGATGGATCAGGACCACAATTTACACTGAGAGCCTGCATGACCCACTCTACATCCTGGTGCGGTTTGGAAGAATTTGGCAATGGATGATGGGACTTGCAATCATTTCACTCACTTCCTGAGATCACTGCGACCCTCGCCAATGACTGATCAAGACCAAACTTGGCAAGCAGAGTCCCCATGACCCACTCTACATCCTGGTGCACTTTCGAGGAGGACAGACCATGGATGATGGGACTTGAAGTACCTCCACTCCCTTCCCAAGACTGCTGAAACCCTCATCTAATGTCCAAACAAAACCAAACTTGGCACACAGAGCCCCCATGACCCACTCTACATCCTAATACGGTTTGGAGTAGGGCATGCCATGGATGATGGGACTTGAAGTACCTCTACTCGCTTTCCGAGACTGCTGCAACCCTCAACAATGACTGAACACCAAACTTGGCACATAGACCTCTCATGACCCACTTTATGCCCTGGTGAGGTTTGACTGTGGATCGTGCATGGATTTTGGGACTTGCAGTACCTTCGCTCAATTCCTGAGACCACTGCAAAACATCATCCAATTTCCGATAAGGACCAAACTTGGCACACCGGGTCTCCATGATGCACTCTACATCCTGGTACGGTTTGGAGGATGATGCACCATGGACAATGGACAATGGGACTTAGAGTACCTTCACTCAGTGAAACCACTGAGACCCTCATCCAATGACTGATGAAGACCAAACTTGGCACACAGAGCCCCCATGGCCAACTCAACATTCTGGTGAGGTTTGGGAGAGAACAGACTATGGATGATGGGACTTCAAGTACCTCCACTCACTTCCCAAGACTGGTGCAACCCTCATGTAATGACCAATCAAGACCAAACTTGGCACACAGAGCCCCCATGAGCGACTCTACATCCTGGTGCTGTTTGGAAGAGGATGGACAATGGATGATGGGACTTGCAGTACCTTCACTCACTTCCTGAAACCACACTCATCCAAATACCAAGAAAGACCAAACTTGGCACAGAGAGCCCCCATGGCCAACTCAACATTCTGGTGATGTTTGAGGGAGACTATGGATTATGGGACTTGCAGTACCTTCACCCATGTTCTGAGACTGCTGTGATCCTCATCCAATGACTGATCAAGACCAAACTTGGCACACAGAGCCCCCATGACCCACTTTACGTCCTGCTGCAGTTTGAAAGGGGATGGACTTTGGGTGATGGGACTTGCAGTACCTTCACTCACTTACTGACACCACTGCCACCCTCATCTAACGACTGATAAAGACTAAACTTGGCACACAGAGCCCACATGACACACTCTATATCCTGCTGCTGTTTGTAGGAGGATGGCCCATGGATGATGGGACTTCAAGTACCTTCACTCACTTCCTGAAAATAATGCAGCCATTATCCAAAGACCAATAAAGACCAAACTTGGCATACAGAACCGCCATTACCCACTTTCTCTAATAACCCGGGCAACGCCGGGTCCCCAAGCTAGTAAATAGATAAATAAATTTCTCCTTCCTCGCTTTCTCCTTCCCTTCTCCTTTCTTTCCTGGCCCCGGTGAGGCAGTGGAGTCCCCTTGCCTGCCTGACTTCCATCGCTCACCGTGGAAGCTCGGCAGGCAGGTAGACAGTGAGAGGAGAGTGCCCCATGAGAAAAGTAGAAACGGAGGCGCGCCCCCCTCCATGCCTGTCTTGCTGTGTGCGCGCCTCCGTTCCGCCTTCTATTGTTGCGCATGCACCCTCTGCTTTGCATTGCTGTGCATGCGCCCTCTGCTCTCCATGCAGCGACCCAGCTGGCGGCAGAAGGAGAAACGGAGCAAGATGGGCATGGAGGGAGGTGCGCCTCCGTTTCTTCTTCTGCCGCCACACGCACAACCTGTTTGCTCTCGACCCACCGCTGCTTGACTCAAATTAAGCCGAGCAGGGATTTTTTAGCCCCTAAAAAGGGCCAAAAATCTCAGTTTATATTTGAGTATATACGGTAACTACCAAATAAATACATTTCAAGCAAAGTAAGGACCAATCCACACAGGCCTCAATCCCAGAAGTAACTGTGATATTATATCCTCCCAGGATTGAGGCCTCATAGCCACCCAAAACCCTTGGCTTCCCTGTGGTGGAGGAGTGTTTACATGCCCTCCTGGGTCAACCAGAAATCCCTCCTCCCCTCTCTCAACTTCCTAACAAGTCATTTTGATGCTCCAGGAGCTTTCTATGGAGGGTGCTGTTCCTTTGGGGGAATTGGGTGCTGGGAGAGGAGGCCTTCACATTCTTTGGGGCTCCAGGAAAAGTGGTCCTGTGAAAACAGTCCTGGGAATCAATCCCCACAGGGCCCACACCTGGAAACAGCTGGACCTTACATTAAGGTCCTGATCTTTCCATGTGTTTTATTGATCCAGAGTAAACTGGGAAATCATTTGGATTCCCCAAATAAACCCAGGACAGGTCCCAAGTTTTGGGCCTCTCTGGATGGGCTCTGAGGTAAGCATGGAGACAATGGGGCAAACAGTGTTGATGTGTATTTTCAAATACATTAAAACTGTATAATCTACTATGTTCTCTTAAAAGAAGGACCCTGCTCCTATACTCAACCCCAGCAAATACAGGTAGATCTCAAGGTATGTGATCAATTTGGTATTCAAATGTCCCATTACTCATATTTAAGTATTTGTTTGGAGACATTTCTGTCTAGCTGACTTTGATTCTTTTAGGACTCCTTTGCAGTGTGGAACCTCACAATTTCCAGTAATAAATCTCCACCTGACAGATCCCAGCTCATTACTGAGTTGGTAATTTCACTCTTGTGAAATCCTTATATATCTTTATTAGCTTAAAGATACAAATAAATCCTGTAAAACCAGAGTAGCACACACACCTTACTGTCAGCAATTGGCCATTTTGGCTAGTGAACTGATGCTGCTAATTCTTGTCAGCACTGCAGTAAAGAAGGCAGTGGTCAACTGCTTGTGGATATTTTTAACCTTGAAAACCTTAATTTGAGAGGCAATCTGAAGGGAAGCTTTGTTATTTTGGTTTGGAAATCAGTGCTGTTCTCTGAAGAGAGTTTTTCCTATGTCTCCATTTAAAGATCCTCTGCTTTTTAATATCTGCAGGCTGTCTAGTACATTGAGAATGAAATGCTGATTTAGACTTGGAAAACAACAGAATAGTAATATCTTTTTCAGAAAACACAGTTGACAAGTCCTGCAATGGAAAACATGCCGAAGGTGCCCTACCATGTCTGATATTGCATTATTTGCACAACGCCCCACAAAAGTATTTCACTTCTGACTAGGGACTCTGCAGATACCTGCAGTGTAAGTAAATATAATGTCTGCTTGCAGATTAGTTTGACGCATGTAGAGAATAAAAAACTGCCCTTTAAAACTTTTGAAAAAATAACTTGATCAATGAAATTGATCCTCTTCCTTTTTTGAGTGATTACCCCACCTGGGGAGATACTTTGAATAAAATGGATGCCAGATGTTTAGATAAAAATCCTGAAAGCACCTAAAAATTGGATACCATTTCTGTACCAGCAGTGACCTTTTCTTTCAGTTCAGTTGGAAAACAGCACATTAGAAGGACTAAAATAGAAATAGGACACTGTATATGTCCACATGCAGTGTGGACCACTATAGTGTAATGAAGCCGACCCTGTATATGTGCCTGTCCAGAAACAAGAGATCAAAATTATGAAAGATCTGGAAACCAACAAAAGAATGACTTAGGAAGCTGGGTATGTTTAGCTTAGGGTGGAAAACACTGAGAAGAGAAGGTTGTTGTGAGTTTTACGGGCTGTATGGCCATGTTCTAGAAGCATTATTTCCTGACATTTCACCTGCATCTATGGCAGGCATCCTCAGAGGTCAGGCCCATCCAGACAGGCCAATATCCCAGGATCTGTCTCGGTTCTACTGAAGGTGTCCAGACAACGCTTTCAGTAAAACCAAATTAATTCAGAACAAACCAAGGTAAGTTCTGGATCTTAAGGTAAGATCTGGGTTTTACCAGGTTTGGGTCCTGTGGGGAATGAAACTAAGGGCAGAGTCACACAATTACCGGGCCCAATCCACACAGCCATCTTGGCACCCACTCCCTCCCCTTTAGCCCCAAATTTGCCCTAAAAGTTCAGTAAAATGTACCTGGCCACAATAAATTCCCTCCTTGCATCCTTCTGGTGCGATGAAATGATGACCCCCAGGGCGGGGGGGGGGGGGTGAGGAGGGATTGGTTAAATGTGTCCTTATACTTCTCTACCACAGAGCCTAAGACTGTTGCTGTCAAGCTTTGGCTGTTGATATCAGGCCTAGGCTTTTGCTTACCCTCTCCTTGGAATGCTGATTGTACATTTGGCAATGCCTTTTTATAATCCAGTCCCAAGCTATCCTTAGCACCATTTTGATGTGCCACCATGGTGTGAGGGCCATGTTCTATGTCCTATTTCTAAAGGATCTGCAAAGAAGACCTCTGGTGGTTAGCCACCCAGGACAGATTTAGATGGAAGATGGCAGTTGGAAGATAAGTCTTGGATCGTGTTTGTGGGTGAATGGTTTCCTTTTCATAAATGTATTACACTTTACAGAAAAAAGCATGCCCTCCAATATTTCACAGATGAAAACTGGGACGTGTTTGGCCAAGCATCATCAGAGTGCAATCAAGATGGCAAAAAGTTATTAATGAGGAAGGACACACAAGTTAGAGGAGTGTTTTGGCATTTGTTTTTGCATGAGCTACTGTTATGCAGAATATAATGTTCCAGAAAACTAAGGAAGTGTTTGTCTAGGGTCATATTTACAAGATTATTAGGAAACAGGATCATTCTTTTTATTCAGCTTCTGTCAGCAGCAGAGAAACTGTGTGTGGCAACACTTTGGAAAGAGAATGAGATCCCTGGGGTGAAATTCTCATTGAAAAGTCTCCGAGAGGTAGAATTAATGGAGAGAAAAATTATCTCTTCGACCAAGATAAGTAAAGCCAGAATTATAATGAATGCCTTTAGATCTCTGAAAAGACACTTGAGAGCTTTCTGATGCTTTTGGTTTATAATTTTGGAAGCAGATCTTTTTTTAAAAGGCATTTTTTATTTTTGAAAATTTTCATGGCATGTCACGAAATAAATATACATTTTAAGAATCTGCTACCAAAATATAAAACCAAAAACATGATTATGAAATGCTCATGTGGGATTCTAATAAGAATATAGATAAGAAATCAAAATAATTGGGGTTAATGAGAAGTCTTATAACGATCTGTTTGCATACATTTAGGAACAAAATTAATAACAAATAGCTGATCCCTAATCAATAAAGTAAATTTGTGTCCCCTTAGTTAACTCCCCCCTTCTCTCCCAGTTATTGTGGTCTCAGAGCTCAACCAACAATATGCTCTTCAACTCTCTTTTACTAGAAATGTGGAGTCTTCATTAAGGACCATAACAAACAGATGCCCCATTTTGTTTTGTTTTGCTGGCAATCACCCACATGCCCTCCCTCCTTTCCCATCACATGGCGGTATTGGGACAAGACACGTTGCCCTGCTCCTGCCCCCATCAGACGAGGCACAGGATGGCAATCTCTTTGTCACGTTGCCCTTTCCCCCATCACATGGGGGAAAGGCCCAGAAAATGTGGGTAGTTCCATTGGAGCTACCCAAAAGTCACTTACCTTACCATCATTGGAGAGGAAGCATCTTGCAGCCATGAATGGGGCAGGGTTAAGCTAGCGTCATGTGATGGTGCTCAGCAAGTCCTGTGGCTGAAGAGTAGCAAGGAGCCAAAAACCCCTTGTGTGATAAGGTGGTGAGTGTTCATTATCGCCAAGTAAGTGAGAAGGAATAACTCCATTATTTTACCTTGATCTGGAAAAAGACCCTTAAGTTGAGATGTCTGTCTTATTTTCCAGACATGAAAATATATTATCTGTGTGTACGCATACATGTTTGAGTAATAAACTGTAACTGTGGCTAATTACTTGACTTAATGACATAAACTTAATGATATCACAAGGAGTCATCCCTAAGTTTTAGACTTTAGCCCAGGCATGGGCAAACCTTGGTCCTCCAGGTGTTTGGGACTTCAACTCTACTGGCTGTTAGGAATTGTGGGAGTTAAAATCCAAAACATCTGGAGGACCAAAGTTTGCCCATGCCTGCTTTAGCCATAAACTATAGAGCCTGGGGTAATCTGAAGTATCAAGCCTATTACAGACTGCACATCCCTTTTCCAGAATTCCAAAATCTAAAATGCTTCCAAATCCTAAACTTTCCACATTATTAACATTTTCAAAAATATATAATACAATAAAACAAAATAGGGGGAAAAAAGGAAAAGAAATCGCAAAGATAGAAAGAAAAAAACAGAACGAAAAATATAAAAGTGACTTCCAAAGTCCTCAGCAGTGGTTGTACTGTATTAACATGTAAGGAAGGCATTTTCAATGCTTTTCTAATACAATAAACCACCAATCACTTTTCCTTAAGATCTAATGATTGATAATCAGACTCAAAATCCAAATAATAATGTATGTAGAAAGACTATCTAACAGTTCTATAAATTAATTAAAATGATTAAGGTTTAGTCATAATATTCAGTTATTTGTTATTAATTCCCAGTCAGGTTTCTGTTTTCATTACTGTTCTGAAATCGAATTGGTTCTTCTGCTTTCCCCCATTTCATCCTTCAAACCCTCTGTAATGGCATCCATCAAAGTAGAAGCTAAGCTGTTTCTTAGAATACATTTTCAGCCACTTCACTTCTTTATTCATAACCTCATGCTAAAGTAGAGAAGCACTAACACACCAAGTTCTCATGGATTCAGTCTGTCTACTGTAGTTGGGATTGACTTCAGATCTTATATTCTCCTCAACCTATGGGATTCTCTTCAGATTTAGAAATCACAGAATCATAGAGTTGGAAGAGATCTCGTGGGCCATCCAGTTCAACCCCCTGCCAAGAAGCAGGAAAATCAGATTCAAAGCACCCCCCCCCCCAACAGATGGCCATCCAGCCTATGTTTAAAAGCTTCCAAAGAAGGAACCTCCACTACACTCTGGTGGCAGAGAGTTCCACTGCTGAACAGCTCTCACAGTTAGGAAGTTCTTCCTATTGTTCAGGTGGAATCTCCTTTCCTGTAGTTTGAAGCCATTGCTCCACGTCCTAGCCTCCAGGGCAGCAGAAAACAAGCTTGCTCCCTCCTCCCTATGACTTATTTATACCTGGCTATTCCGTCTCCTCTCCGCCTTCTCTTCTGCAGGCTAAAATAAAATAAAAAGCTGAATAAAATTTAAAAAGTATTTGGGAGTCCTTTTGTATTTAATGTGGCTGGACTGTTCCTCTGCAGTTCTGAAAAGCCTGTACAAAAATCCAGGCAATGTACAATTTTTACAATTCACCATTGCCTCCTTTGAACCTAATCCCGCCTGCTCTGTTGAGTTCTTCAAAAACTGATGGGACTGAGCACTCTGTTCCCTCCATTTCTCAAAATATTTCCTCAATTTGAATGATTTCTCAGCATAAAATTAACTGCTAGGTATTTTGCATTTTAGTTAACCCTGTTATATTAAGCCATTATTCTTTTCTTGAAATGGAACTTTTTTCATGTCAGTTTTCTTATAATCACCAGAGGTTCTTTATTCTTGTAGAATTACTTGGGAACTGTATGCTAGTAAAAAGTTTTTTTCAGAGATTACTGCTTTAGATTGGGTTTACCCATTTTATCCACTTATAATCTCATAATGGAATAGCATCAGCAATTTTAAAAACAGTCTCCAGACACATCTAGGTCAGCCTCACCTTTTGTGAGACACACATTACTTCCAAAAGTTGCAGCAACTGCTTGACTTCTTATTTGTATTTGAAAGCTGCGCTTCTGAATGTGGCTTTGACTACTACAAAGAAACAGCCACGGAAATGAAAACAGCAGTGTTCTGATTCTCTTATAAGCAGAGTTAGGAAAAGTTACATTTTAAGAGTATAAATTGTAGAATCCAGGATGGCCAGTTTGAATAGCGTATATTGGATGGAAGAAAAGTAGCAATGAAATATTTTAGAAATATTCCATATATCCGTGAAATGTCCAGGGTCCACAAAGGCAATCTCATTCTTTCTCCCACCCTGGACATCATTTCACAAATGATGAGAGAGACTTTTCTGTGCTTTGCTTTTCCCCAAACTATACCAGGAACAATGCTCTATGAAGTCATCAGCTAGCCAAATCTGATTGGCAATGCCTTACTATTATCAGCTAGCCAAACCAGTTTCCACAAATGGGGTGATGATGTGTGGTTCCATTTTGGCATATCTCTAATGAATTAGTAATTGTTTCTGATTATCTCTTTTCAATGTGTATTCATTGTGCTAAGTTTAGCATTATGTTTTACATGGATAAGATATGATGCAGCCCAAGAAATCAATGGGTGTGCCTTTGAACAACACTCCAGTAATGGCATCTGCAGAAAGGAATAAGGAATTGGCTGAAGTATTTCCTGGGACAATAAAATTCTGTTTACTCATTCTCAGAGAGATTTCTGCAGCACTGAAGCCTTTTTTAAAAAGCTGCAATAGGTATTATTAAGTGTAATTTTGGTGCAGAATCTATTGTTCAATCAGGAAATTACAACTTCAATTGGTGTAACAAAGGCCCTTGTATATCAAAACCTGATCTTGTTTTCTTACTTCTCTGCCCACATTAATACAGATGCAGCAGGAGTGGCACTGTTGCTGCAATATGTAATGAAAGAGAGAGAAGCCTGGTGATGTGCTCATATGTGTGTTAAGGAAGTGTGAATGTGGCAGCAAGCAGTTATTGTGTTTTATCATTTTAAAAGACTGGGAAATATGAACTCTTTGGCACTGTGAAAGAACAGAAGAGGAAAGAATGCAGGCCTTTAAAAAGGGGTAAATATATAAAACAGAAGCATTTATTTATTTATGCCTACCATATCTAGAACATGGCCATACAGTCTGGAAAACACACAACAACCCATTTATTTATTTATCATATCAGAAGTGAACCAAGGTTACAGTTGTAATGTATTTAAACAACACAAATGTTTTTTTTAAAAAAACTTGACATTATACTAAATGTCCTTTGACTGTAGTTGGCCACTTGGAGTGCCTCTGGTGTTGCTATAAGAAGGACCTCCATTGTGAATGTAGCAGGGTTCAGACTGCATTGTAATAGGTGGTCTGTGGTTTGCTCTTCTCCACATCCGCATGTTGTGGACTCCACTTTGTGGCCCCATTTCTTAAGGTTGGCTCTACATCATGTGCATTCTGTTAGTGCCTTCCAAGTTGCCCAGTCTTCAGTGTGCCTGGGGGGAGTCTCTCATTTTGTATCAGTCATGGCTTTAGGTTCTGGGTTTTAGCCTGCCACTTTTGGACTCTCGCTTGCTGAGGTGTTCCTGCAAGTATCTCTGCAGATCTTAGAAAACTATTTCTTGATTTACAGCGTTGGTGTGCTGGCTGAGATCCAAACAGGGGATGGGCTGGAGAAGTCACTGTCATGGTCCTTTCATTATTGGCTGCTACTTCCTGGCAGATGTCAGGTGGTGCGATACCAGCTAAAACAGTACAATTTCTCCAGTGGTGTGGTGCCTAGACATCCTGAACAGAAGCATTACTATAAGTAGAAAGCTTATCCTTATTGTCATTTGTCATACACGTTTTGTCAAGGAGCTAGATGGGTTGGTTCCATGTTGGAGAAGTGGTACAATGTCTATTAGGCCTGTTTGATCAAGAAAAAATTTGTTTCTAAATTCGATTCTTAATTGGGGTGTTTTTTTGTTTCGATATTTAAAATATTTACAAAACTTTCCAAAAAAATGTTTTGTTATTTACGAAATTTCGTAAATATTTACAAAACATTTTAGAAACAAATTTTTTCTTGATCAAACAGGGAGCCAAGAGGCATGTCGAGAATGCCAAGCAACCGCATACCTTCCTCGCCTCAGCAAGGCTTTCCAACGCGCGCGCGCTCGGATAAAGAGGAACTTTTCCCAACTTTGTACGCAACACACACGAGATCAAACACGAGAGTCAGAGCTGATAAGCGTTGGGGGCAATGCTCACTCCACACCCGATCCATTTCCCGTTCACAGGCTCCTTCTACGGTGCCAGGAAAGCCGTGCCAAAAACATACGTAAAAGCGCACGGCGAGGGCGCAACGGCAAAGGCGCACGGTACCCAACATCCAAGCCCGAAAAGCACCGCTCTTTGCCGGTGGATTGGCTCACCCATCGCCTGAAGTGTAGATCCAACCCAGGACGACCCTCTCCACGGCTCCCATCCGACTCCAAGCCCTTCCCTGCCCCGACTGAGCAAGAAACGGAGCGGCTCCCCGCAGCGCCTGGGTTGGGCTGAGCCCTCCTGATTCTCAAGCCTCCAAAGCCCGGCGCGCTCTTCCCATTCGTGGAGAAGCACGTCGCTCAAAAGGAAGAGGCATGCATTGGTCTCTTAGAGGAACTACACCTCCCAGCATGCCTCAGTCTTCCAGGGCGGGGCAAATCCTCTTCCTTTGAGCTTTTCGGGCTTGGATGTTGGGTACCGTGCGCCTTTGCCGTTGCGCCCTCGCCGTGCGCTTTTACGCACGGAGTTTGGGAACTTGTTTTTGGCACGGCTTTCCTGGCACCGTGGAAGGAGCCTGTGAACGGGAAATGGATCGGGTGTGGAGTGAGCATTGCCCCCAACGCTTATCAGCTCTGACACTCGTGTTTGATCTCGTGTGTGTCGCGTACAAAGTTGGGAAAAGTTCCTCTTTATCCGAGCGCGCGCGCGTTGGAAAGCCTTGCTGAGGCGAGGAAGGTATGCGGTTGCTTGGCATTCTCGACATGCCTCTTGGCTCCCTTCTTTAGGTATCTACAGCGCGCGCCATCCAATCGGCTCCGGCGCCCTCCTCCTCCTCCTCCTCCTCCTCCCAGCTGTGTTGCAGGAGGAGGAGGAGGAGGAGGGAGCAGAAGCCGGAGCTGATCGGATGGCGCGCGCGCGCGCGCGCGCGCCATCCAATCGGCTCCGGCGCCCTCCTCCTCCTCCTCCCAGCTGTGTTGCTCGCGCCGCCCCTTCGCCCCGCCCGCCCCATTTACTGCTGGGGTGCTTGGGAGCGCCGGATTGGCTCCCAGGCACCAGCACTGCAGCACAGCAGCCTCCATCCCATTAACGAGCGGAGCTTCAGCTCGTAAAAAAAATGGGGCTGCTGCTTCGATATTTTCAAACCCTTCCGGGTTTGAAAATATGTTTTGATATCGCTTCGGATATGCAAAAAATAACGATTTTAATACGAAATAACGAATTAACGAAACGAAACCGACAGGCCTAATGTCTATATATGGGAAAGAGAATTTTCTGATTTCTGGTGTCTAATTGAGAAAGTAATGACAAAAATCCACTATGGCATTTATGAATGTGTAATCTAGAACTATGTACTCATGGCTGTTATGCATTCATGATCTTTATGCAGCCCCTAATTCAGGGGCTATGTAAATCTACCAGTCCACAATTACCAGTCATCTGCCACTGTATAAAACAAGAGCGTATTCCCCTGTTCACTGGGAAACAGCTGGCAAGTAATCTACATCAAGAGAAGGAATTGTGGCAGGGGTCCTGCTTCTCCTACAGCACTAGAAATTGCTCAGTGGAGCAGGTGGGAACATTACTCAGCTGCTTTCCAATTAACAGAGAATAGATCCCCTTCAATCACAGCATCTGCTTCCTGGTAAATTAGGATTGTGATGTGTATTGATTTGGAAGTTACTGCATTAGCACCATAATTCCAGTGTTAAGGTACATTTTTCTCATGCAGGGTTCCAGCTAACCCTCTATTAAAAATCTACAACATGGTGCAATGGTATCAAATTAGTATGTATGTTACAAGTACTATTCAAAGTAGGTCCCTTTCCAATTCCATTTCATATTTTATACAACATTTCCAAAATAAATGAAAGGACTAGGACAAAATACTTTGTATGGGTTAGCCAACTTTTTACATAGAATAGACTTATTGAAATAAATAATTCTGGAGTAAGTCACTCTTCACTTGTACTAAATCCAATTTACAAAGTGGATTAAAGGAAGCTGGTTCTACTGAGGAGTGTCCACAGAAACACTTCAGGAGCCAGTTTGAAGCTTAGTTGGTGGCAAATATCTGCTGATTGCAGATAGGAATCGAGGAATGTTTTTTTCATCTTACCCAGTCTACGGAAATGTGCTAATACACATCCATTAGGGCTGGGTAACCACGGAAAAAATTGTTTCTAAACTCGATTCGTTTTTAGGGGGGTTTTTGCGTTTCGTTTTTTAAAAGAATTCCGAAATTTTTCTTTAAAAAAGTTCGAAATATATGAAGTTTTGTAAATTATGAAACAATTACGAAACAATTACGAATCGATTCGTTAATGGCGGACGCGATTGCGCAATATGCAAAAAAAGCCCTCCAAATGGGACAGGGGGAACTTCTGAAGCTTCCCTCTCCCTCTGTTGTTGACTGTTGGTGTGATAATTTATTTTTTATCACTGATAAAACAAACAACAACCCTAAAACTTGCACCAGACATACGGAAACAATTACGAAACAATTACGAAATGATTTCGAAACAATTTCAAAACAATTTCGAAACAATTACGAAACAATTACGAAATAAATTGAAAATTTTGTTTCGATTTTTAATTGCTCCTGCATGGCTCAATATCGGATCGTAAGCTAATTTAAATACGAATTAATAACGAATTATGAAATTTACGAACGAAACCGCCCAGCCCTAATATCCATGTCTCTAGGATCAGCACTGGACCATGGCAGGGCATAGGAAATGAGAGCAAAGGGGCAGAAGGAGAGACTTTCCATGGGAATGATTTAGTCTTCCTCCCTCCTGAGTAACTGTTTACTTTTTGGTCAGCCTTGTTTCAACATTTCTTAAACTGCTTCAAAGTTATTGGTGTCCCAAAAAGCTTTAATGTTTCCCATTCTGGTTTTCATCCCTGCATGGACAGAATAGAATAGAATAGCTTTATTTGTCATTGTGTTATTGTGTTACAACGAAATTACATGCCTCCCCTGCACACATCACAAAACGACTCATCCATTCCTCCACCCACCCACCCACCCACCACCACACAGCACCTAAATCCCACATCAATGCAGAGTTCAACTTGGCTTCTAGGATAAAAACTATCCTTCAGTCTGTTTGTCCTTGTCTTTGTCACCCAGTACTGTCTGCCAGAGGGCAATAATAATAATAATTTGCTAAATCAGATTTAGACTCAGCTAGATGATGAATAATAATGTTTTAACATATTTTAATGTAATGTTTTTTAATGAATTGTAATTTAATGCTTTTCTATTGAATAATGTTGTTGTAATTGTGTTTGTATGTTGTCGGCATATAATTGCTACTATTGTAAACCTCCCTGAGTCCCCCTTCAGGGTTAAGACGGGGTAGAAATGGTGGAAATAAAATAAATAAATAATATTAATAGAATATGCTGGGGGATTTGGATCCGCAAGAATACTTTGAGCTTTCTTAAGGCAGCAGGACTTATAAAGTCTTTCCAAAGAGGGGAGAGGGCAACTGAGGATTTGCTGTGCAAAAGTGATGACTCTTTGGAGCGCCTTCCTATCTGCCACTGTGCAGCTACCAAACCATTTGCAGATGCAGTTAGTTAGGACACTCTCTATAGCACAGCGGTAGAAAGTCACCAGCGGTTTTTAATTCAGTTGGTGGTTCCTTAGGAGTCTCAGGTAGTACAGTCTCTGCTGGACCCTCTTCACCAACGCTGCCGTATGGGTGTCCCAGGTTGGATCCTCCTTCACAGTGACACGCAGGAACTTAAAACTGGCAGCCTGCTCCACTTGGTCTCCATTTATGACCAAGGGCTGAATTTCTGGTCTGTTCTTCCAATAATCCACTATGAGCTCCTTGATCTTGTTGATATTAAGAACCAGATCATTGTCCCTGCACCACAAGAGCAACTGATACATTCTGATGGGAATGTGAAGCCTTGTTTCCAGAGTCCAATACTGGCCTTCTGGCAGTAAAACTACCCCTTGTTATGTTAATAATTAGATCCATAATATAACCAGATTGGCCCTGGGACACACACACACACACACACCTATGCTGCTGTGGAAGTGGAAGGACATCCTGACTGCCCACTCTTACCATCCTTTCCATTCTTCTTGTTGCAGTGGTCTCTGGGCACAACATGGGTCCTGCCCATCACTTGTCATCTGGAGTGTCCTTGGCTGAGATGCCAGAACAACAAGAAGAGGATAAAGGAGCAATAGCCTCCTCCTTTCCTCCTCCCTTGTCTGATTGTCTTCTCAATGGAGCCGATGTCACTCCAGGTGATTCAGAAAGGAGAACAAGAGGGGATTGTGAGTGCCATGGCATGTTCTCAGGCTGCCCGAGCCCAAGGAAACATGAGATGATCATGTAAAAATTATGGTCAGTTCTGTCTCAAAACCAGCTCAACTGTTTACATTGCCCCAGTTGTTCATATGGGCCCGGTAACACAGCTTGCTTTGAATTCCATCCCAGAATTGGGAGCAACCCATGACTTTGGGTAATGCAGGCCAAAGGTGTGTTAAAAAACTCTGCTCCATGTTAAACCAGATAGCCAGTACTCCAGAGGACAGGAGCAGAATTCAAAGTGACCTTACAGATTAGAGAGATGGGCCAAAACTAACAGATTGAAGTTCAACAGTGACAAATGCAAGATACTCCACTTAGGCAGAAAAAATGAAATGCAAAGATACAGAATGCGGGACGGACGGCTCAAGAGCAGCACGTGTGAAAAAGATCCTGGAGTCCTCGCAGATAACAAGTTAAACATGAACCAACAATGTAATGTGGCGGCAAAAAAACCCAATAGGGTTTTGGCCTGCATCAATAGGAGTATAGTGTCTAGCTCCAGGGAAGTCATGCTACTCCTCTATTCTGCCTTGGTTAGACCACACCTGGAATCACACTGTGTCCAATTCTGGGCACCACGATTGAAGGGAGATGTTGACAAGCTGGAATGTGTCCAGAGGAGAGCGATTAAAATGATCAAGGGTCTGGAGAACAAGCCCTATGAGGAGCAGCTTAAAGAGCAGGGCATGTTTAGCCTGAAGAAGAGAAGGCTGAGAGGAGACATGATAATCATGTATTAATATGTGAGAGGAAGTCATAGGGAGGAGGGAGCAAGCTTGTTTTCTGCTTCCCTGGAGACTAGGACGTGGAACAATGGCTTCAAACTACAAGAAAGGAGATTTCATCTGAACACAAAGAAGAACTCCCTGACTATGAGAGCTGTTCAGCAGTGGAACTCTCTGCCCTGGTGTGTGGTAGAGGCTCCTTCTTTGGAGGTTTTTAAATAGAGGCTGAATGGCCATCTGTCGGGGGTGCTTTGAATGCAGTTTTCTTGCTTCTTGGCAGAGGTTTGGACTGGATGGCCCACGAGGTCTCTTCCAACTCTATGATTCTATGATTCTATCTTTGTAAGTTGTTTGATTCCCACAGGGCTGATTTAGGTACTCTTTGCACTAAATGGTCAGTGTAGATGTGCTTATAGTTATGACCTAGTTATAGATGATTGAATTGCAAAATAACTTTTCTCTAAGGCATTACTTCCCCTCTGTTGGAAATTCAGAAGATCTCTTTCAGGCAAAAAGTTACCACCTATAAGATTCTTTCAGATAAACGAACTGTTCATTGACCCTTTTTGTCCAGGCCTCAACACCAGGAAGAACTTCGACAGATTTTGATAGCTTGTCAGCATTCTGCAGTGGTTTCAGAACATGTGATGAATATAGATTACCAAAGATAGGCCAGCTGTCATTATCTGATAATGTCAAAGTCATGACAACTTTAAAGTAGTGTGTGCCAGATAAATTATCCATGTTCCAAAATTGGGCTGCACTTTTAAAATTTTGAGAAAAAAGAGGAAGCATGGAACTGTCCGTGGAAACAGCTGCCTTAAGAGACTAAATTTGTGTGCCAGGAATGTATGTGAAATTACTTTAAAGTTCTGGTTCTTCAAAACAGAATGGATATAAAGCCTTGAACCTGCCTTTTGTGCTTTAGTTGGAGAAACAAATTTCATAGTCTCATCTCTGCTTCCTTGTCTTTATTTGTGTCATGCCTATCTTCATGAATACTATTCAAAAATGGAAAATACACATTTATACCACACATCAGAAGTGGAACATTCATTACCCTCCAGGCATAGGGTGCTTTCTACACTGTAGAATTTATGCAGTTTGACACCACTTTAAGTTCCATGTCTTAATGCTATGGATTCCTAGGATTTGTAGTTTCACAAGGTCTTTAGCCTTCTTTGCCAATGTGCTTGTGACTTATCGAACTACTACTCCCATTATTCCATAGCATTGAAACATAGCAGTTAAGGTAATATTGAACTGCATTAATTCTACAGTGTAGATGCAGCTATAGTTAGACAGGAATTCCCATAAGCTCTAGTAAACATAAACAGTTGGCCCCCACCCTCGGAAACTAAAATATACTTACATAATATATTTTAGTATATTGATATGCCTTGAGCTGCCATGGCTTCATAGCAAATTTGTAGTTGGGTATGATACCTACAATTCTCTTTTAGAGCATTTTGATGTTCTATTTCTCAAAACACCTCTCTGAATGACAAATTCCAGGATTTTACAAGATGGAGCTATAGCAGTTTAAATGGCATCCACCTGCTGTAACTGTGCAATGCAGATACCACCCAGATGCAATCCTGTTGCTTAGTCCCAACTAGAGAGGACCCTTTCAATCAGTTGTTGAATAATGAGACAACATGTCAGTCAACCTTATTGATTCAATGGGTATAATCTAGTCAGAATGACCAACAGGATTTAGGTCCAAATTTTGTAAAATATTTTGGAAGAACAGCTTTGAGATCAATCCTTTTGTATAAGCATCTTCAGTGAAGCATGGCAGTTTCACCCACCATCTCAGAACCATGGGTTAAGTAAAGGTAAAGGTTTCCCCTGACATTAAGTCTAGTCATGTGACTCTTGGGGGTAGTGCTCATCTCCATTTCTAAGCCAAAGAGCCAGCGTTGTCTGTAGAGTGGCCAGCATGACTGCATGGAGCGCTGTTACCTTCCTGCTGGAGTGGTACCTATTGATCTACTCACATTTGCATGTTTTTGGACTGCTAGGTTGGCAGAAGCTGGGGCTAACAGCAGGAGCTCACCCTGCTCGCCAGATTCGAACCTGGGACCTTTCAGTCAGCAAGTTCAGCAGGTCAGCGGTTTAACCCACTGCACCACCAGTTGAGTGCAGCTGTTTTGTGTATGATTCTAGATAGGTTCAGTCCCTAGCTGCCCATTTGAAAGATCTCAGGCAGCAGAGCTGTGAAAATCGTGTACCAGAGATGCCAAAGAGCCTCCACCAGTCAGAGTACACCAGCTTTTCAGAGATTTTGGATTACAGTTCCATGATCCCATGCTTTCTGGGAGCAGAAGTCCAAAATATCCCAAAAGCTAAAGATGATCTGCTCTTTCAGGCGACAATACTGGGCTGGACTGATAATTTGACCTGGCATAGTTTGATCTAGTTCTCTGTAAAATGTTGATTCCTACACCAATATTCTCTAGCTCTCAGAGTGATGTCTGTGTAGGTAATAGAGCAGAAAAACTGAATTTAAGCAAGATGCTATAACCTGCAGTGCCATGGCTGAAGTTTAGATGATCAAATGCAGTTGTAACAAAACAGAAACAAGAAAGATCTTTAGAAAATTGAGAACAGGGAAACCATGTGCTCACGCATATCAGTGAGAAGTAACTCATCATGATATGTTCAGTGCTGTGTTCATCTGTAGTAAAGATAAAATATAGACTCATATAATATAGTTTGATGCATTTAAACTGCTTTATATGAGTCTACACTGAGCATATGATGTAGTTCCAAACTGAATTATAGGGCAGAAAAAAGAGGAGTGGGCAGAGTTTTGCCCTTCCCAATTGGCCTAGAAAAAAGCCAACTGCTGTTGCTTCTCCAAGCTTGTATGTTTTTTCTTATTAATCGTTTTTGCCATCTTGATCATACTGATGTTTGGCCAAATGTATCATAATCTGCATCTGTGAAATGCTGGAGGGCATATTTTAAGTTCTCCATATTTTAAAGGACTAGCTATGTAAACATGAATTGTTGTGAGTTTGTTGAGTTGTATGACTATGTTCCAGAAGCATTTTTTCCTGACGTTTCACCCACATCTGTGGCAGGCATCCTCAGAGGTTGTGAGGTCTGTTGGAAACAAGAAAAATGGGGGTTATATATCTGCGAAATGTCCAGGGTGGGAGAAAGAACTCTTGTCTGTTGGAGGTAGGTGTGAATGTTTCAATTGGCCACCTCGATTAGCATTTAATGGCCTAGCATTTTCAAGATATGGCCTCTTACTGCCTGGGGGAATCCTTTGTTGAGAAGCCGGCCCTGATTGTTTCCTTTCTGGAATTCCCCCTTTTTTAAATGTTCTTTATTTACAGTTATGGTTTTAGAGTTTCTTTAATACTGGTAGCCAGATTTTGTTCATTTGCATGGTTTCTTCTATGGTATACTACAACTAAAAAGAGATTTTTAAATAAAGTCTTATTCTTGGAATGGTTTTGTCTGATGGTATAAAATAATTTTACATGGATTTCACACAGCTGTTATTACCATCCCCTTTTAATTGTTTGTTTTCTGACATTCGTGCTCCATTTCAGCTCAGAAGTACTTTTGATACTTTGGTAAATGTGAATAATAAAATTCCAATTTAGCAAACTGTCTGCAGAGTGTGTCCTAAGAAAACAGAGAGTGTTTCCATCATTACATTCATCCAAATCCATGTTAAAAGAGTGATTTATATTCTCTTGTAGCTTTTGGAAGATTTGTAGGTGGCAACAATACTTGGAAAGGCAAAATTGTTTCAAAGCTGCCACCAACTGTTACACTTGCAAATTGCAATGTAAAGAATTCTTTCTGCTTTGAATGCCATATTGGCATTCTGCTTAGCACAATGTACTTTTTGCCTCTTATTAAACTGCAAACTAACCCCCCCCCCCCTATTTTTAGCAAGTTGAGTAGAGAAGCAAGGATAAAGCCCAGTTTTGATCTGGTTTGAATGGAAATTGGTTATTTGCTTCTTTCTTGTTCCATTATAGGTTTACATACAAGTATTAAGCCTGTGTTCTATTCTATCTTCATCAGAGCCTAGAACACAGACCTCTTTGACCTTGGATCAAGTGTACGTTCTTCCTGGGTTAGGCTTTATTCTCTCTTTTAATTAGTCTGGAATTGTTAGGGCAATTATATTATAGCAGTTTCCATAAAGTTGTGTTGCTGTGAGTTTTCCAGGCTGTCTGGCCATGTTCCAGAAGCATTCTCTCCTGATGCTTCACCCATATCTATGGCAGGCATCCTCAGAGGTGTGAAGTCTAATGGAGGCTAGGTAACTGAGGTTTATAAATTTGTGGAATGCCCAGGGTGGGAGAAATAACTCTTGTTTGCTTGAGGCAAGTGTGAATGTTGCAACTGGCCACCTTGATTTGCATTTAATGGCCTTGCAGCTTCAAAGCCCAACTGGTTGCTGCCTGAGGAAACCTTTGTTGGGAGGTGTTAGCTAGTCCTGATTAATTCATGTGTGGAATTCTGCTTTTTTTTTTTTTTTTTTTTTTAGTGTTCCTCTTTATTTGCTGTCCTAATTTTAGAGTTTTTAAAATACTGGTAGGAAACCATGAAAATTAACAAAATCTGGGTACAGTATTTTAAAAACCTATAAAATCAGGACAGTAAATAAAGTGGAACACTAAAAAACAAAAACAAAAAACAAAAGCCTTCGACAACACATTTTCCATAAAGTTGTTTGGAATAATTTTTGCATTTCTTGCTTTCCCTGTGACACTGAAATATAAGGGATCTACAACTTTGTTATACCTAGCAACCCTATTGCAGTACTTTCTCTTTTCCTTTTGGCTTGATTACCTCCTTAATGAACCAACTCATCTTCTGAATTTCTTCCAACTCCGTTGTATTGTTTCACTCACAGGATGGGCTGATAGAGCTGCTGTGCCCAATTTAAAGGTGCACGAAGGTTCACTTCAGATAAACAAGAGATATGCGGCAATGCTTTCTGCATTGTACTTATTAAGACTGAGTGTCAGGGTTGAATGCATGCCCATGGAAAACACAGATTTCTGTTTTACGTTCCAGAAACCTATAACTCTTTCTCAGCCACAAATATATATTGTGTCCTTTGTATGTGTGCACATGCATGAGCATACCCATATATGCATAGAATGAGCATGGAAACATTCAATCTCCCACTTGGTATCTGAAATGGTACAAGAGATGAGAACTAGAAGTTTGTGAATTAAAACCAAATGGACTCTAAATTATTCAGAATTAATTGGAAGTATTTTAAAATCATTTTCTTTTTCAAGGTTATTTGCTCTTGATGAAAAGGAATCCATGGCATATTTTAAAAACCTGCTTTAGTTTTGGCCTGTATGGTTCATGATCCTTCAATTTCAGGGCAGTTCTATAATCCTGCTTGGGAGGGTTTCAAAGGCCAAACGTATTTCCTGGTTTAGACAATTTCATAGGTTGCAAAAGCAGGTGCTATAGAGTCTCTGGCAAGTGACAGTCTATGGCTAATGGGCTACATTCGGCTTTGTGGATCAGAATTGCTTGTGCATGCCTGCTCTGGAAGGTTACCATTTCCCCCATAATTGATGACTCTTAGTGCTTGAAGCTAGTAAGGGGAGCGCTGCCAATATACCAGCTGAGGCACAACGACTTTCCATAAAGGGCACTTCTACTACATGACAAAATCAAAAGGTCTGCTTAGGGAATGAGAGGATGGCTGCTCATATACAGGATATATAAAAATGATATGCTGGACAAATCCATTTGATGAATGGATTTCATCAAACAGTTCTGCCAGTTAGGCTCAAGGATTTAAGCTTTTACTTGGTACATAATAGGCATCAATTAAAAGTGTTTCAAAAGATTATCCCATTGAGCTGGATGTTGTGTATTAAAACCTCTTTGATGTTTGATGCATAGGACAGCTGGACTAAAAGTTTTGAATATAAACTCATTAGTAAATTATCCAATCCTGGAATTTTTGTTCTTGAAATGAAGATCAAGCCTCCATTATATTCTGATATGCTCTCTTTTTGTATAAGTACAATGGATGTGATATCTCATTATAGCTATTTGTGCCCATCAACCCATTGGCTCCCTTGAAATGGATAGGGTTAAGGTTGCAGAAATATAAAATATAATAGCCACTTAATTCAGGAGTACTAACTCTACAAAACTGTGATCAAGCCTTAATAATAATAATAATAATAACAACAATAATAATAACTTTATTTCTTACCCACCTCCCCTTACAGCTCAAGGTGGGTTACAACACATAATTATTTAACACAGTGGTTTTCAACCTGTGGGTCCCCAGGTGTTTTGCCTACAACTCCCAGAAATCCCAGCCAGTTTACCAGTTCTGGGAGTTGAAGGCCAAATCATCTGGGGACCCACAGGTTGACAACCACTGATGTAACAAAACTCTGTAACATACACATATTAAAATGTATTTCCCTAAAATACATATTAAAACACACATAAGTTAGACATAGAATTGAAGTTTAAAATTCATCATCTGGGTAGGCCTGCCGGGAAAGCTAGGTCTTCGTATGTGTCTTAAATTCTGACAGATGATCTAGCTGTTGGAGCTCTACCAGCAGGTCATTCCCCATTTGTGGGTCGGCCAATGAAAAAGTCCTCTGGGTGTGCTTGCCAGTCAGGTTCTGGCAGGCTGGAGTAGACACCCTGCAGAGGACCTCGGTGTTTAAGGCAGACTGTCTGGGAGAAGTCAGTTCTGTAGGTAATCTGAACCCAAACCATATAGGACTTTAGAGGTCAATATCAACACCTTATACATTGCCCAGAAACAAACTGGCATCCAACTGAGTGACTTTAGGATAAGTGTGATATGCTCACTCTTGGATGTTCCTGTAGCCAGTCTGGGTGCTGTATTTTGGACCAACTGGAGTTTCTGAACTTGGTACAAAGGTAGCCCAATGTAAAGCACATTGCAGAAGTCCAACCCTGAAGTTACCATTGTGTACAGTACCATCTCTAGGTCTTCCAAATCTAGAAAGAGTTGCAGTTGGCATGTCAGTCAAAGCTGATAGTAAGCATTCCTGACAATCACATCTACCTGGGTTGACATTTGAAAAGATGAACCCAAGAGCACTCCCAAGCTGCAAATACAATCTTTCAGGGGGAGTATAAACCCATACGAGACTAGTTGACACACCTGCACCTCTAGATTAGGACTCTTGATAGTGAGCACCTCTGCTTTGTCTGGATTCAGTTTCATTTTTTTTGTCCTAAACCAGCCAGTTACCTCCTCCACACTTTCCTTAAGCTGAAGCTGTTTTTGAGTGCATGAAGAAATAGATCTGGGTGTCATCAGCATACTGATAATACTCTGCCCCATACCTATGGATGATCTTTCCCAGCAGCTATCCCCAAACACCACCAGCTATCCCCAAGCACCACCATCTGGAACCTGCCTGAGAGGTATATCTGGATCCACTGCATCACAGTGCCTCCAATTCTCAGCCCCTTCAGTCATTCCAGAAGCACCCCATGGTCAATGGTATTGAAGGGCTCTGAGTGGTCTAGAAACACCAACAGGCCCACACTCCCCCTGTTGATGTTGAGATGAAGATCATCCATTAAGGTGACCATAGCAGTCTCAACTCCGTATCCTCCTCTGAAGCTGGTTTGAAATGTATCAAGGAAGCATGTATCATCCAAGACTGCCTAAAGTTGGAAAACAGCAGCCTTCTCAATAGCTTTGTCCAAAAAAGGAAGGCTAGACACTCATCTATAATTATTAAGGTCCAAGGGATCCAGGGAGGGCTTCTTTGGCAGTGGTTTAACTACTGCTTCTTTTAAACAGGATGGAAAGTTACCCTCCCTGAGAGATGCATTAATAATTTGTTGTATTTGAGATTGAATTGTATCTCCTTCCTAGACAACCAGCCAAGAGGGACAGGGATCAAGAAAACAGATTGCTCTCCTTACCATCCCCAACAGCTTGTCTACATCCACAGTACTTACCAATTGAAACTGATCCAGTGTAGTCCCAGTCTGACCAGATTTCAGGTGTTGTGTACAGCTGGAGTGGATGGAGAACTGGGAAGAAAGTCCCATCAAACTATCACATTAGATTAAATTTACTTTCTCCAGCTCAGCATGACTGTAGATGTAGTGCCATAACACAATCCTAGCAAAATGCCATGCTTTGAATCATTGCAAAATATTGGTGGTGTGCTAGTGTCTGGAAATCTTTTGTGCATATAATGTGAAGAATGTGCTTTTATCTCAGCCTTGAAATGGCATGGAAGGTAGAAGAGGAAGACACATGGTATTGGTTACCATTATCTGTCCTTGCTGTTCTTGCAAACCAACTTGTAACAGCAGTAGAAGCCATTGCATGGAAGTGTTTGAGTTTCACTTTTCTGATGCAAACTTGTGGGCTTGAAGTTTATACCAGAGGTTGGAAAAGTTTCCTTTTTTGGATCACAGGTTGACAACCTGGCTGTGAATGTTTGTGAGCCCTAGTCTAAAGAAGTAACTTTTCAAGCTTTGGTTTATACCACTAAGAACCCCACAAAAGTGCCCAGGATACAATGTTCAGTTTCCCTTCTTTTTCTTCTTCTTCATTTCAATACACCATCCACTGGCATCATGAAAAGATTATGTGAACAACTTCCAAGATGTTATGTTGTAGAACTATAATCCCATGGTAGCACCCGAAGGTTGCAGAAACATCGTCATCAAGCAACACAAATGGAATATTTTGCATTGTACAATTAAATAGTCCTTTCCTCCCTCCCTCCCTCCCTCCCTCCCTCTTGTCTGGAAAATCTTTCTCTCTCCAGTATCTTCCTATATTTCTATCTTCCTTCCAAACATTTGAAGAGTCTTGGTGGGAGAGAGGAGTTCCAGGTTTTGTGGAACTCAAGAAGTTTCCATTTGTCATTGACCAGGTTTTTCAGATAATATGTTCAGTGCTCTAAATAATATAGTTCCCTGTTGAACATGGTGAATAGATGAATGAGTTTCTGTCCTGTGGTGTTTTTTTTTCAAAATGACATCCACAGAAAATATCTGACACATTATTATCAGCCAACAGTGATGGGGAGATTTCAGCTGCAGTTTCACTGCCTAGCCATCCTTCTGTAAAAGCTGCTTCCATGATTGCTTGCTTTTAGCAGATGAAAACAAAGGAGGTGGGTGGTAGGTCTTTTGCAAAGATTTTCCTGCACAGATAATGTTTGCCAGGCCTATTTTATCTTGCCCTGCTGATTTCCATCGCTCCTTAGTGCCATCAAGGATCAGCACAATCTTGCTGTTGAATGAGCCTCGTGTCCCTACTGTATGGAAATATTGCTCATATAAGGAGAGGCAGGAGTTTTAGCAACAGCAAAAGAAATGGTTATTCAAAACAGGTTAACTCAGGTATGTGGAAATCCAGGCCCAGGGACTAGATGTGGCCCCTTGGGCTCATTTCTCAAGCCCTCCTCTCTCACACCATCCTATCTTTCCTTCCTTCTCTCTTTCCTTCCTCCTTCCTCCCTCCCACTCTCCCTCCCTCCCTTTCCTTCCTCATAATCCTTCCTCCCTTCCCTTCCACCTTTCCTTCCTTCCTTCCTTCCTTCCTTCCTTCCTTCCTTCCTTCCTTCCCTCTTTGCTCCTTCCTTCCCTTTTGTCTCTCTTTTTCCTTCTTCCTTTTCTCCTGGAGGATGTTTAGCTGGGAGAAGAGAAGGTAGAGAGGGAACATGAGAACCACATTTCAAGATTTGAAAGGGTGTCCCATGAAGGGGCGGGGGGGGGGGGGGGCACTGACTTTCTGCTGCTCTGGAGACCAGGGCACAAAGGAGCAGTGGTTTCAAATGGCAGGGAAAGAGATTCAACTGAAAAGATTAGAAAGAACTTCCTGAGAGTAAAAGCTGTTTGAGAGTAGCACAGGCTGCCTTGGGGTGTGGTGGAGTCTCCTTCTCTAGAGGCTTTTCTGCAGAGGCTGTCTATTGGGAGTGCTTTGATTGTGCCTTCTTGTATGTCAGGGGGTTTGAATGGATGGTCCTTGGGTCTCTTGCAAGTCTAGGAGTCTAGGATATCAGGAGAGGGCAATACAGGGGCTAATGGATATACAACCACCACCACCCCCCCCCCCCCCCATCGCATCCTGACCAAGGCTAACCCTTTTTGGGATCCAAATGTTTCCCCTTTTTCCTTCACTTTTTGCCTCTGAATGGAAGAGGAAGGAGAGGAAAGGGCAGGGAGGGGACTTGTGAGAACCCCCTTCCTCCCTCCCCCTACTCTGCTCCAGCCTGCCATGTGGCCCCCAAGTTAGAAAGTTTGCCCATGCCTGGGTTAGCCTCTTTTACTGCCACCGTAAACTAGAGGGAAATGTTTACAATCAACATTTGTTAGGCCTCCACATGTTTCCATATTTTGGAAAAGGCTTTCCAGGAGACATAACTTACTTACAGGTATTTGTGTCCTATATCCTGGAAATATTATAGCTAAAATGAATTAATATTTGTTCCAGCTTCAGCCATGTAAAGCTTATATGTTTTTGAATAAGAAATTGGAAGCTAAAATCTTCCACATGTTCTGTTATGTCAGTCTCCTTCAATTAGTAGACATTTCAGTCATGTACTAGCAATTGGAAAACCCAAACAGAATCTGTGGTTGACACACCATTCAACAATTGATTCAGCACATCTACTCTGGTTGGAACTAACCAATAGGATTTTAGTCTATTTGTTTTAAAGCATAAAAAATCTTAATAGACTCTTTAAATGATCAATGTAGAAATATTTTCTTTTGTTTGAGAGTTCTGGAAGTTCCCAAATTCCTCTAGTATAGTGAGTCAAGGCACTTTCAGACATGCCATTATCCCAGGAGCATCTGCATTTAAAAAATGCAGATGTTTCTAGGGGCCCATCTACACACACCCCAGAAAATGCACACTTTCTGGGGTGGGTGTCCAAATGTTCTTCCAGAGCTTTCTAGGAGAACACTGGGACACTCTAACCCCCTTCCCAAAAGACCCCCAAAACAGCATAAAAACCTGGCCTTCATGATATGGCTGCAGGAGCTCTACTGGTGTGTACAAATAACATGCCAGGAGAAAGGGGTGCATCATTTGTACATGCCAGAAAACTATGGGAATACTGTTTGAACTACAGTCCAGACACCAGAAGTAGTGGGCTTATCTCGCACCTTCCAAGAAGGCACAGAATAAACCCACTAGCAAATTAATTCATCACAAACCAGGGTTTTCCTGGTTTATGGCAGTTAATTTGGGTTTGTCCAGGATATCATCTGGACAGCCCCCCTTTTATTGCGAAGACTCCTACTCCCACAGTGCATCCCACTGTCTGGATGCACAATCTGAATCTTGCAGTCTTGCAATCTGAATTTCACTGTCTTGCAGGCTAAAATGCACTAAACTCTGGTGGTGTTGCTGGAAGAGACTGATTTCTGAGGACACAAAGGGAAAGTGGAAAGTTAGTTGCTTTGAAGGTAGTACAGGTCAAGAAGAGCATGGTCTTTAATAAAAGAGAAATCTCTTAAGGGGACCTGCATTAAAGCTAACTGAGAGTGAAATAGCAGACATAGCAAAGTGAAGGCTGTAGGATGAATGATTTTATTCAGACGTCTGGAGGAAACTTTCATAGGAAAAGCTTTTGGCAAAATATTATCTTCACGCCCCCAAAATGTAATATAATTTTAAGAGTCCAAAAGGCAGAGAATATAACAGGCTTCTTCTTGTTGTTATTGCTGTCTGTCTTCAAGTTGTTTCTGATTTATGGTGCTCTTAATGTGTATCTATTATAGGGTTTTCTGAGGTGCGTGAAATTCCCAAAACCAACCAGTGGGCTTTCATGAGTGGGCCGGGATTAAAATCCTGTTTTCCAGAGTTGTAGCACAAAGTACAAAGTGTTACAACATACTGGCTCCTCACCAGACTTCATCTTCAAAGCTTTACTTACAGCATTTGGCATTGATCAGCACTATTTGTTTCAGGTCTGTGTGTTATTTCTAGGAAACCATGGCACATTTTATTACATTGATAACAAGCAAATAGAAAAGGATACCTTACCTCAGTGAAAATGTGCACTGGGGCATCACCTATTGATCTTTTTCATTGGCAAATCTGATCATTGTTTCAGCCAAGAAATAAGGCAATATGCCTGCCTGGGTTGTTTGCTTAGTCATCTGAATATAATTGTCTTCACAAAGCATGCGGAAACTAGATAAAGGCATATTTAGTTTATTTCACATCTCAAAAAATATCTTCATTTATAAAAATGTGAGGTGCCAAATTACCTCTCCATCAAAATGAAATGTTTCAGGAGATTTTGTGACTTTTCTTAATGAATGTAAAGCAAACCTTGAAGGTCGTTTTCTTTTATAGTTACTTAAAAGACTTTGCTGCAGTTCTTGGTCTGGTCTGATGTATGAACATGCAATATAGGGTTGATAAGGCTACACTTGTAGTTCTCTGGAACTCTGTTGTAAAGTTAGAACTGTTCTGCACACACCTCAAAGGAAAATGCAAAACCAAAATGGACTGAGAGAGGTTTATACTACTTCAGGTTGTAAGAAAGGATAAAGGTTTTCCCATGACATTAAGTCCTGTCATGTCTGACTCTGGGAGTTGGTGCTCATTTCCATTTCTAAGCCAAAGAGCCAGTGTTGTCCATAGACACCTCCAAGGTCTTGTGGCCAGCATGACTTCATGGAGCGCTGTTACCTTCCCACCAGAGTGGTACCTATTGATCTACTCACATTTGCATGTTTTTGAACTGCTAGGTTGGCAGAAGCTGGAGCTAACAGCGGGAGCTCACGCTGCTCCCTGGATTTGAACCTGCGACCTCTTTGTCAGCAAGTTCAGCAGCTCAGCGCTTTCACTCTGTGCCATAGAGGGCGCAGACTACTCACAAATGTGTAGAGGGACAGTGTTAATTTGTTCTCCCCAATGTATTAATTGACTACATAGTAATGAGGATACAGAAGATAATAAAGATGTTTTGCTGGTTATTGATCTCACAAGAAGGCTCATGCCAGAACCTGAAGTCTGAACAGGTCTATTCTCTGTGTTTAACATGAGGAGCATTCCTTGGGATTCTTTGCCTTTATGAAGAAAGAGCATCCTGTGATTGGACCCATATCACTTCAAGACTGGGGCTCCTGATTCTTGCATATGCAGCACAAACAGATTAATAGACGTTAGGCATGTGTGAGCAATAAAAATGTTTCAAAAGTCATTACAAAATTAAGTAGTGTTGGTGTTTTGTTTCGAAAGAGTTTCTAAAGTATAGTTAGTAAAACTTTCATTACTATAACGAGAGTAATGAAATTTTGTTACTTTTTTATTATAATAATTGTGGAAGTGGGGAAACTTCAGGGGCTCCTTTCTCCCTCATTTTTACAGCTATTCGGGGTGAAACTTGCCACAATGGTAGAACATATTTACCACTGTTAGCCCATCAAGTTTCAGAATTCCAGATACTCACTGAGTTTTGGGGAACTTTCAAAATTTTTATAAACAGCATTTCTTTAAAAAAAAGTTACAAGTTATCTCCTTGAATTTTCTCTACAATGACACAAGATAACAGGGGGTAATTCCTCCCAACTTTCAGACATATTCATAGATCTACTGATTTTAGGGAATTTTTAAAAGTTTTAACAAAAATGCTTTAAAAAAAAAAGTCACAACAGTTATTTCATTGAATGTCTCTCATATTAACCATATTAACCATATGGAAGCATTTAGGGATTTCTTTCCAGCCCAGCACAGAGATTTGCAGATTCAATAATTTATTAGAACCCTGGCTGGCTGCTGCTATGGAGGGAAAATAGCTCTCCCATATTCTGATTGGAGCTTTCTGATGCTTAGCAGAATTCTGGAAAATGTAGTTTAGGGCATGGCCTTTTGAATTCTCTGGCATAGGCCTCTTTGTCTTCCCAAACTACATTTCCCAGAATTCTGTGCTTTCTTGGACCACTTCCAGACAGCACTTAAATGTGCACCGAAGTGGGCTTAAGAAACCTGCTTAGGCACAAGTCCACACACTACCGCCTAAAGCATGCACTTTCCTCTGGAGGTGTCTAGATGCCCTCCTGGTCCCTTCCGAGAGAGCATCCAGACACCCAATCCCCTCCTGGTGCATGAGGACTCCAACAGGACCTTAGTGGCAGCTGGGTTAGTTCTTTTAATTTATAGCCTGGGGGGCGGGGGGGGGGGGGGGTTGATGCCCTCTTGATTTTCCAGGGCTCATAATGACCAAAGAGCCCAAGAAGCCTGTTTCAACTGGGCCCAGGTATTGTGTGACGTGGTCTCCAGGCTCAATCCACACAAGGCCCATAGCCCATTAGACCTGTGTCTTTCACTTGGGCATGGTTGTAATGGGCTAACAAATTAATTTGGGAAAAAGCAGGGTTTTCCTGCTTTGTCTTGAATTTATTCGATTCTACCGAATACGTTGTTTGGATGCCTCTAGTAACCCATGGGAGTTCCCCCATTATGGACCCTGTCTGGATGGGCCCTAGGTCTCTTTTTCCCTGCTGCTTCCCTCTCCTCATGGCGAGAGGCCATTAATTTAAAGAGGAAAGACAGCCTTTTTGGCTTTGCTTAATGAATTTGATACAGCTTACGACAACTAATGAAATAAGTGCACACTCGGGGCGACTTACATGGAGAGAATTCAACATAATTAAAATATAACAACAAAATTCATAAAACATTTCAACATTATAAAACAACCACAGAATACGATACATAACATAACATACATAATGGTCTGAGAAATGCACAGTTCTCAGTTTGGGCAGGCGACTGGTGCAAATCACTTGCCCAAGGATAGGGTTGATGTATAAAGTGATGGATAAAATATAATAAATACATAAATAAAGAATACAGGATGAGGCAGCATAACTTCCTTTTTTCAAAACTTAATAAAACCCTTTGTATGAATCAGAATTTTTTTTATATAATGTAGGCGCATACCTATAGTTTTGTTTTACGTAGTTTTGAAGATCAAGTTAGGTAGGTGACATCCCCTATTCTCCATTCTCCATACACTGAGTAAACTGATTTCTGGTGTTTGTCATGACTCTTGCCAGCATAGCAGGCATTATGTGGGCAATTTCTTCCTGGATGTTGGTCTTCAAATCTTGTAGGGTCCTTGGATGGTTCACATAAACAAAAAACCCCATCGAAAATAATCACAAGGGGCCAAATCTGGAGAGCGGGCCGGCCATTCCAAATCCGCTCGAAAAGTAGGCCTCAATGGCAAAAGCACGCTCCTCACTGTTCCAATGCATGATGGCGACTGAACTGTGTCAGGACAAATCTTTATACTCCCGCCTCTCAAATGAGACCACTAGTGCTCCGCTACGTCTTCAACTGACTGAATGGCGCGCATTTTAAAAAAGGAAGTTATGCTTCCTCACCCTGTACAAGAAAAATCATGTTTAGATCACATTTTCCAGCCTGGAGAGGAAGTGAACATTAGATAACCCAGGCATCCCAACCTCACTGCCTCTGGATACATTGAACTACAGTCCTATCACACTGCCAGGAGAAGATGAGATTTAGAGCTGAAAACACCTGGAAGACAATACCTGGGAGAGGTTGATTGAGTAATACAGATGCATCATTTATTTTGAAAGACATCAAAATATTAGAAAGCAGGATTTATAACACTTTTTAAAAAGTGATTTTATTTACAATATTTGGAGATTTCTGTGGTTTCAGAATAACCCAAGTAAAACAGTAAAATGTAATAATTTAGAAATGTACACAAAAAGCCATAATAAGCCTACACAACTAAATATCTCACAGAAGCAAAAAAAGACTTCACCTACTGTCAAAAAAGTGAAGGAAAAAAGAAAGCTTTTTTCCATATGACAGGAACATATGCAGGCAATAAATCTTTAAAGGTCACTCATGTCCTGTCAAAGAGGAATAATGGACGGTGTGCTATATGGATTAAACAAAGCCTCAGTTCTCTTTAGTCTGCTTTGCTCAGCAAAATCCTCGAACTGAAAATCTAAATGGTTTATATCTTAACAAGACTTTGGATAGAGAACTGAGAGGAAATAAAATGATTCTGCTGCTGCCATCATGTTAAATAACATAAATTCCAAGACCTGTCATGGATATCTGAAACCATGAGTAATAGCAAACCTTGCTTTGACTATACCTGGGCTGGAAGCATACCAAAGAATCACAATGGCTCAGAAACACTTCTAAACGGGAGAGGGAGATTTTATTTTAGGAGCATAGGTAAGTGAAGCCATGGATATCACACCCATGGATATGTAGGGCCGTACTGTAATTCTATTCTTTTGAGAAAATGATCTCTTATTCTAGAAGCAAGAGCTATGCTCTCCTTACAGTCGGTGAATGTGTTATATAGCTTAAGTAAACAAGCATACTGTAAACAATGGGGGTAGAGGAAATTAAAGATGGATGACTTAATTGTGGTGAATAAATCTTGCAAAATGCCTGTATTTAATTGAAGAAAATCTGTGAAAGGAATGCTTTTTAATACTTAGAGATCTCCGTGGTTAAAGCAATTACCTTGGTTTTCTTAACAACAATTTGTTTCAGTATTTTTTTCACAAAATATTGTTTACCATCCTAGTCAATTGCCCATGAAAGTAACTAAGGCTCTGTAACTTTCACTGCTAAGTGCAGTGGAACTCTGCACATGGAAGCAAAGTGTAATAATATCGAGCAACTACAGAGTAGCAGTCAGCTACAGATTTTAACTCTGTGGCTTGTTATACCATCATAAGACTACTGAGGAAGGAGAAAGCAGTAGCACAACTGGGTTGTTGTAGGTTTTTTTGGGTTATATGGCCATGTTCTAGAAGCATTCTCTCCTGATGTTTCGCATGCATCTATGGCAGGCATCCTTAGAAGTCGTGAGGTCTGCCTACCATAGATGCAGGTGAAACGTCAGGAGAGAAGGCTTCTAGAACATGGCCATATAGCCTGAAAAACCTACAACGGCCAGTGATTCTGGCCATGAAAGCCTTTGACAATACATAGTAACACAACTGCAAGCATGTCACTGCATACACATTGCAGGGTGGTGATGCTTATGTTTATGTCATAGATGCCATCACATCTTTGCAACATTGCAATGCATATCCAAGAACTCACTGAACTGCATATTTTTATAGGAAATGTGGTGTACTCCTGAGATAGTGTTGCAAGATACTCATGGCTACTTACCCACAGCCTTTGCTGGATCAGGGAGCCAATAACCATTGGTCCTGGTCATAAATTATCCCAAAGTCTGTCCATATACAGTTTTTAAGCATTAGCCATCTATGTCATGAGTGGAATATCTGAATGCCTTTAAGAGCTAAAACAACTCCCTGTATAGAAAAGCCTGAATAAGATAGCATTTTAGGAGGAATCCGATAATCTTACTCATCCACCTGAGTTTTATATCTGTGATATATGTGCACTTGTGTATGTGAATGTGTTCATACATGGATGTGACAGAGAGAACAGTAAACTTCTTCCTCCTCTGCTCCTCAAAGTTGAAGTCAAAACCAGCTCCAGTTATCTTCAATAATTAATTTCCAGTACCTCTGACTAGGTGTTTTTATGTTGACAGGTGACTTAAAATGCTGACATTTAAACAGCTCCAGATTTATTTCAAAATGAGCACTAGGAAACTTCACACACACACTGAAATTTTTCTTCTGGCAAACCCAACAAAATACCAGTGCATTGATTTACATAGTGAAGGTTATCCGTGCAAACTTAGAATTTCATTATTAAGAAAGTTAAAAGTGGAATTCACACCAACGCAAAACTAAGCTGGAACTTTGGAAACTTTATCTCACAAACTGCCATGTGCTCCAGAAAAGACGAATCAGAATTTTGAAAGACTAAGATTTTTATTGAGGCATAAACTTTGATAGACAAATGCCAATGGCTACATTTTTCACTGTAGTCAGTGAAAGTGATATTAGGCCAGCTAAAGCTGTGCTGAATCAAAAGTCATCCTAGCACATATGAAGCTAGAAGTTGTCACAACTTGGATTAATTTTCTACTCTCATTGTGGCAATGCTCCTTGGTTGGATGAAGTCTAAATGTGGATTTTGCCTTGTCTGTCACCCCACATCTTCTCAACTTTCTTGAGGGGATCCTTATCTGGCTGACCTTATCCAGGAGATTCATCCTGCCAGCAGATCACTCCATCTGCACATTGGTGAGATCAGGATAAAGAAGAGGGTTATGGTGGTAGAAGGGCATTCACAAAAATATGTGAGACTAGTCATAACCTCCTTTTCACTATTGGATATTTTAGTTAAGATTATACAAAGGATGTAAAGCTTCATAAATGTCATGTTCATTGACAAAACCCCTGAATATTCCTTACCTAAGAAAACCTTGTTAAATTCATGTTGTCATAAGTCATCATCCAACTGGAAAGCATGCACACATAAAGCTTTACCATTTTCCTCCCGACTGTGAGAAAATCTTTCAAAAATATTTTTAATCTTAAGAAATAATCTTCAGAAGCAGAATAAAACAGTTTTCAAGGACTTTTTGCTGTTAATGGTTAATTATTCTGTGCTATCTTTTGCTGTTTCCACACAATAGAACTATACATAGTCCTAGAATGAGAAGTATCTTAGATTTGTGGGATTGTTCCTGTCAGGGTTTCCTTATATCCAGAAACTTTTATCTCATCCATTATTCAATTATGATAAATATTATTTGTATCCCTAGATTGTATTGTACAGTGTGCCCTGCACATTCACTGAGGTTAGAGATGCAGGACCCCTGAATAAGTGGAAAAACCACAAAAATCCGTCCCACTTGTTTTAACCTGAAAAAATATTTCTCTAGGAATCTTTAGGTCCCCCAATGCAACTCCATGATCAGTTGATAAGTTGACCATAAAACTGTGCTAGAGTACTTACAGATTCCTAGAGAGACTCTATAAATCAAAACTTTGACTAATCAGATCTGCAAAAGTGAAACCCACAAATGCAGAAGACTGGCTGTATTTTACCGCCCCCCCCCCAAAGGGGGGGGGGAGGAGAAATATAGGTTCAATGAAATAGGACAAGGAAGCCAGGATCTTGCATGGACTCTGAGCTAGAATAACTTGTGGATGCACTCTCAGATTTTAAAAGTATTTCAGACAAGTAATCTCCAAGAACTTCCATTGATGCCTTTTGTTTTTATGATTTTTTGAAAGATGTGTTTGTTTATACAGGGTCATCCTAAATTGCCAGGTGGCTTGAGGCACATACTCCCACAAATAAAGGTACTCTATCTTATTATTTGTAGATCAGGTTCTAAATATGTAGATTCAAAGACACCTTCTGACATGAACTCAAATGGGTAATTAACCACATTTAAGGTATTTATTGTACATTGGTGCTTTTTTTATTCATAATACTATCTGCAGTACTATAAATTTTCAACGTTATTTTTTTAGTAGGCCAAATGGAAGCATATTGGTATCCCAAGATGGATATTTTAATGAGAAATGTATTAATGCTTCAACCCAGTTCAAAACCTGTGGATGGCACATAAAAGAGTTTTTGGTGATTTTTTTAAAGAACAAAATATGAGGTTGCAACTGATTTGAAATAGACTTTGAATAGAGATTCCATAAATCCAATGCCTAAACACTACCCTGTCACTGCACAAAAACAAATTGTTCTAGGGATGATAAATACATTCAAAAACTTTGCATAACTTCTAGGACAAAAGAAGACTTTGGCTCCCATGGTTGATACTAATCTGAAAATATTAAGTCATTTTGAGATAATTACTCTAAAAGGACCATTCCTGAAGGCATTAATGGGAGAACGTGCTCAAAGTATGCACCTACACTGAGAGTTTTATAGGTCAGCAAACAGGCAGGCAGTACATTTTCTATGGGTTCAGCTAGATGTAGTCACAGCAGTAACGTGGGTAACCTGGATAATTGGTAGAAAAAGATATGGCCATATTCAACAGTATCTGGGGCTGAGCTAGAACTAGTTGTTCTCAAAGGCTTGTTTAAACCACCAAGTCTTCAGGCTCTTATGAAAGGAGGGGAGGGATGGAGCTTGTCTTATTTCTCTAGGAAGGGTGTTCCAGAGGCTGGGGGACACCACTGAGAAGGCCCTCTCTCTCATCTCCACCAACCGTGCTTGTGACGGTGGTGGGAGCTAAAGGACCCCCCCCTCCCTGGGAAATCTTAAAGTGCTTTTGTGGGTAGTCAGCCTCTCACCTCCTGGCATCCCTGTTGCCTCGTATAAGAGAGTTTAGCAAGACCAATCACTCTCATTGCAATGGTGTAGTAACGGTGAGGCTGCGGACCATATTTTAGTTCTTAGGGTCCACTGGTGGTCCATGGACCACAGGTTGGGAACCACTGCTCTAGAGGGCACAGAAGGTTGAATACCCGTAATTGTAAGCAGAGCTGGAGAAGGGTAAGGTCTGAAATTCTGGAGAGCCTCTAGCCAGTCTGTGTAAATGGACTAGAAACATAAGTGGACTATCTTGATGCAAAGCAGTGTCCTGTGTTTCCATACTGAACACATGAGGTTTCTGGCTTAGTTGATATTGCTTTTCCCAGATCTAACACATCATCCTAGGCAGGGGTAGCAGCAGACAGTGTTGTGCCTGCAATAACTATCTGTCATATGGAGCATAGCTAATGTTGAAGGCCAATGAAAACTGTAGTCCAGCATCAGTTGAAGAGAAACACTTTGCCCATGCCTTCTCTGTATACTATGCAATACTGACATACTACATGATGATATCAGAACTTGGAAATATTATTTTGGACTGTAAATTCCAAAATCTTCCAGTCAGGGCTGGCAGTGCCCAAAGTAACTTTTCAAAGCGATGGATGACACACCAATAAATTATTTTCAAACTGACTAAATTCACAGAGGGAAATGGATATAATCAGTTAAAATGCCTTATGAATGCAAGTCTTGAAATTTCTGTGTCTCTGGTGTGTTTAGTTAACTGTAATTTTCTTTATACCCTATATTTCTTGTTTAGCATTACTTGAGGGAATAATTACTGAGGCCAAATAAATTAATCATGTTTTCCTAGAAGAGTTGGTGAAGATGCATCGGATACATCATTTACCTCTCCTGACTGTATTTTTGCAAGCCCCCCCCCCCAAAAAAAAAAGGAGAAAGGGAAGGAGAGTTCTATTCTCCAAAGTGCCAAAAGAAAAGATAGCTGGAAGTTATTGATAGACAAGCTAAGTAATGTTAGAGACTTAAAGAGACTGAAGGAGAGAAAGAAAAATCTGAATGCTGTACAATTGTAGCAGAAAATTTGCTATGCAAAACAATTCCAAGTGGAAGAAACCGGCTGCTGATGTTGCTGCTGCCTTATATAACCTCATCTTGTTAGATCAAGGTGAACACAATGTATATGTCTCTTTATAAAATCCAAAACAAAATTATTATTTCACAAAAGGCCTTCCAGCACAACAGAGTAAACAAGCTGCATCTGTTTCTCATATTTGTGTTCTACCCTCTGAAGCCATTGTATCCCTTTGGATCATACATAACAGCATTGAGATAAGCTTGCTCAGTCAGAGAGTGATAGCTCAAGGTCACCGAGTGATACACCATGATAGTTTCAGCCCTAGGAACTCAATGTCCTGTCCTCACATAAAGGAATAGAGGAGGAAACAAGTTTTGCTGAAAGGGTATGTAATCATTGCAGGACTAAAGGACTATTTCCCTTGCAGCAAAGTATCATTCTTAGTAAATTAAGCAGACATGAGATGTGCAGTGCAGTGTGGAAAAAAGGGGAGTAGCCAAGATTTTTAGTAAGGGATCTATTTGAAAGAATCTATTTGAAAAAAGTATCTTGAGGTGGAAGGAGCCCTTGGTGGTGAAATGGGTTAAACCCTTGTGCTAGCAGGACTTCCGACTGATAGGTCAGCGGTTCAAATACGGGGAAAGTGGGTTGAGCTCCCTCTGTCAGCTCCAGCTCCCCATGTGGGGACATGAGAGAAGCCTCCCACAAGGATGGTAAAACATCAAAACATCCAGGCATCCTTGCAGATGGCCAATTCTCTCAGTTTCTCAATTCTTTTGTAGTTTCTCAAGTCACTCCTGACATGAAAAAAATATATCTTGAGGTGGTAGGCTATCCCTCCAAAGAATAAGCAGCAGCTTTGCAGGTGGTGGCTGCTGGTCTGTCTCTATCATATGTTATCTATATCTATCTATCGTCTCTCATTTTCCTATCTATTTGTTTGTTTAGTGAATATTAAGATTGCTGCATTTGAACTGGAATGGCACAGAATTCTGTGAGTGTTTATAAAATAAACTAGCTGGCAGAAGTCATACTCTAGGTTAACTCTCATATTATTGGAGTTCTCTCTCCGCTCACTATTTGTGCATTTATTATATAATAAAGCAGTCATCTAGCAAGGTCCACAGATGGGGAAGCAACTATAAAGGAAAAGGATTCTGTCATGTTAAATGGGAGGCACTTCTCCTATTGAGATCACTGTGATAAAAAATCATTGGCTTGAAATAAAGATTTCTGTTTCTGTCTTCGACAACTACTGCTTACCCAAAGTATGCATGGCTATTCAGTGGGGGGGGGGGGGGGGTTGCTTTTATACCTACCATCTTAAGGCTCTTTCATGTTTGTTCATGCTCCATAAAGCCATGAAATTGGAAACTAGGAGTGATGCCTTTAGTTTAGTGACATAACTTGTGTTTGGGAATGATGTTGAACAATATCACAGATAGTGTTTGTTTATAATTTCTCCTTAATACTTATAGTCTTGTTCTTTCGGGCCCAAACCCAGATAGGAATGATAGAGTGTCTGGGAAATAGCAAAGATGAGAGGTGGGATAATCTAATAGAGATGGAAGATGGGAATGTAATGATTGCCTGATATGTTGTAATGATGAAAAATGGGCAGGTCTGTTGTTGCAGTCAAAAAAACCAATTCAGTGCTAGGATTCAACAGAAATTAAAGACTGGTGCTTGTATTCTGCTGGAAAAAAAAATGTTGCCATAAGCAATAGCCAACTTCTGAGAGCTTTTCTTCACAATTCAGGTGTTTTATTTGAGAAATAATTTGTTGTAGAAAACAATTATACAAAAAGCAGTCTTTATGCAGAAAACAGCCACATGTAGGTACTGGCTGACTTCAACTGAATGAAGGAAGCAGATGAAACCATGATCACATCCTCAGCTGCTGCAAGAAGATCATGCAGACAGACTACAAACAGAGGCATAACACCATCACTCCAGTGATTCATTGAAACTTGTGTGACAAATACTATCTGCCTGCAACAAAGAACTGGTGGAATCACAAGCCTGAAAAAGTTACAGAAAACTACTTTGGGACTTCTGAATTCAGACTGACAAGAGTTTTGGAGCACAATACTCCTGACCTCATGGTTGTGTTAAAAAACCAAGTATAGATCGTCAATGTTCCAATCCCAGGTGACAGCAGGATTGAAGAGAAACAACTGGAAAAGCTAACATGATATGAGGATTTAAAGATCGAACTGCAAAGGCACAAGCCAGTCAAGGTGGTCCCAATGGTGATCAGTACACTGGGTGCAGTGCCTAAAGACTTTGGCCAGCATTTAAACACAATTGGTGCAGACAAAATTACCACCTGTCAGTTGCAAAAGGCCACCCTACTGGGATCTGCACACATTATTTGCTGATATATCACAAAATCCTAGACACTTGGGAAGTGTCCGACATGTGATCCAATACAACAACAAGCATGGTGATCTTGTTTGGTGTGTACAAATCTTTTAGTGTTTCAAATAATAACAACAACAACAACAAATTTATTTTTTTATCCTGCAAACATCTTCCTGGAGGGACTCAGGGCAGCTTACATGGGGATAAGCCCGATTAACATAGTTTAAAAGATAACACAATAAAATTAATAAAACAATATCACAAAACAGTATGAAACAACCATCGAACAAATAATCAATAGTTTGACATAGTAAACAATTTTTGAGCTCGGGTGGTGGGGTGCAAATCAGTTACAAGGACAGGGCTGATGGTTAAAGTGGAAAAGCCAGATGGCAGATCAGTAGTAGAAGGGCAATATGAAGTAGAACACTATTATCTATAGGCAGATAACTGTGGTAAAGTGCAAGGGCTATATCTTGTGTCACAGCTGGGGGACCAGAATTATTTGGGGTACTCTTTAGTTGAAAGCACAGTGGAATAGCCACATTTTTAGGTCTTTACAAAAAATGAACAGGGTGGGTGCCAGTCTAATTTCCCTGAGGAGAGAGTTCTCAGCCACCACCGAGAAGACCCTCTCTCTCATCCCCACCAACCGCTTGTGAAGGGGATAGAAGCAAGAGGAGAGCCTCCCCAGAAGATCTTAGAGATTGCGCAGGTTCATAGGGAAAGATGCAGTTGTGAAGATAGGCAGGTCCCGAACAATTTAGAGCTTTGTAGGTGATAACCTGTGCCTTGAATCTGTTTGAGCAAGAGGACTGAATAAAATGCTTCCCCAACTCCATTTACCTCCCCCCTTTTTTTCAGACAGCTACGATAATGATGGCAGATGAGCTAATCCTGCATCCCTCAAGATACCAAGTTGGACTCTACAAATAACCCTGAAGTCCTTATGTTCCATGCTCATTGTACCATCTTTACTTGCTACACTTCCATTGTGCAGAGCTCTCAAACCACAGACAAACTCTTTGCTTTCCTTAAAATGCAGAGCAGCAGCACTGGAGCAAGGGAACAGAGTATTCTCCCCAAGATCTAAACCTAAGCTTTGAATATAGAGTGGGACTAGGTCTGTAACCTAAACATATAACCCATTGCGTACTGAGTCTGTTTACCTCACTGTTGTTATTTATAGAGTGCAATCAAACAGCCTTCAGTGCTTCCTCATTATTAAGCTAATGAGGCAGAGGTCTTTTAGCATCTTCCTATGATTACTCTAGCTTCTCAGTTACAATCCTACACAGTGAGAAGAGATACACTGACACACACACACAACTGCAAAGGGCTCTACTCACCATCTCTTGAGTCTAGAAATGCTGCTTGTATGTGAGTAATTTCACTGAGTTATGTAAGAAATGAAGAAAATGTGTTTTAAGTGATGACAGTACTCAAAGGCCTCTTAAGTCAAAACTGTTTTCTGCTGACCAGAATGTCAATCCACCTCCCAATCTGTATTCCTGAAGCACTAGCTATTATTATATGCTTGGAAACACATCTAAAATATCAGCTCCTCTTTTAATTTGAGGATTTTTTCTCATCTTGCAGTTAATATTGAGCTCTCCTTGCTCATGAACATGTATATCTATCCTCTTGGGCTTGATTTTTCGCAATGCAAATGTCAGCCGAGAACTGTTATATCTTCTCAGATAAACAATCACTATGATAATATACAGTAACGTATCAGCATTTATTAGATCAAAAAGAGACAGTGAACATTTATTTCTCTATGCACATTCTATCTTGTTTTAACTATAATGATATATTTATTACAGATCAACAAATTGCTAACTATGAAAACTTCCTTCTTCTTGCAAATTTGGGAACAATAAATCTCTGCTAGAGCTTATTATCAAAGTATCTATTTATCGTGTCAGAAGCAAATTTAGAATACAGTTATAATGCATAAGATAGCACAAACAAAGTTAAAAACTTGGCATTATGCTATATTTCCTTTGACCACTTCAAGTGCCTCTGGTGTTGCTATAAGAAGGTCCTCCATTGTGCATGTATCAGGGCTCAGGCTGCATTGTAATAGGTGTTCTGTGGTTTGATCTTCTCCACACTCACATGTCATGGACTCCACTTTGAAGCTCCATTTCTGAAGATTGGCTCTGCATCTCATGGTCCCAGAGTGCAGTCTCTTCAGTGCCTTCCAGGTTGCCCAGGCTTCTGCGTGCCCAGGAGGGATTTCTCATCTGGAATCAGCCACTGATTGAGGTTCTGGGTTTTTGCCTGCCATGTTTGGACTCTCACTTGCTGAGGTGTTCCTGTGAGTGTCTCTATAGATCTTAGGAAGCTATTTCTTGATTTGAAGCACTGGCGTGGTGGCTGATTTCCAAACAGAGGATGGGTCAGAGATGTCAATACTAGGTCCTTTAATTACAGGCTGCTACTTCCCGAGGGATGTCAAGTGGTGCAATACCGTCTAAATAGTATAATTTCTCCAGTGACATAAAGGTAAATATCAAGGTAAAAAAAGGCCAGAAGCCTAAAGATCTAAATTGTGTATTGATAGAAACTGCATATTTTGATGTTTATTCTGGATATTTGGTGAATCTGATGAAATTTTAATTTTAGACATCTGGAAAATATATTCTTTCAATTAAAATGCCATTGGGCCCCAAATAGGATACATTTTACTATGCTTTTCCCATCTTAGACAATTTTGCTAGTGCCATATTCCAATGACATGTCATTTTATAAATGTTCTCATGAGTAAATTTCAAACCTTCTGATCACATTCTTTCACACTGCTCCATTTGTATATTATACTGTAGTATGTCCAAAATTTCTAGCACATTTTATCATAAGTCTTTCATTTATTCATCTTCCATCTCAAATATTAACAAAATCCTCTCAATTTTACCAATTATTTGTTCATAATTCACACATAATTGAGCTTCAAATTCAATGTTGCAATAGGTATTTAATTTTTTTCTGTAAATAAAAAAAATATTTGAATTCATATCATTCCTCAATAGTTGTCCTTTTGATTTAATTTTCTTGACAATTCTCGAACATGAATAATTCACTTTTAATTGCCAGGTGTTTCAATTCTATAAAAAAGTTGACTGTGTTGAGTCCATAATATCATATTCTGGCATAACCTGGGTTTGAATGTCATCCATATTCTCACATAATGATAATTTAAAAATACGTTCACTTTAATCTTATTGTACCATAAAAAACTGTGCTTTCCAAACTTAGGTCACAGTTTTTCATTTCTCAACAAATCTTTCCTTTAACCAGAATGAGCAACATGAGAAAAATCTGATCTCAAATTTGGAATCTCTGTAATTATGAAGTATCTCATTTTATACCTCAAGTTTTAAACTTCTCAACTGTTTTAGATTAATGACTTTAATATGATTGCTTACTTATTTTTCAAGCTTTTGCATTGTTCATTTTTTTTCAGACTTGGCTAAGGGACAGAAATAGTTTTGGTTGCCTTGGTGGATGACATATGCAGGGAACTGGGCAGAGGAAATGTGTCTCTCCCTGTTGGTTCTGCTGGACCTCTCAGCAGCTTTCGATATCATTGGCCATGAATCACCTCATTACCATGGGACTTGAAGGCACTTTTCTTCAATGGTTCCATTCCTTCCAGGAAGGACAAACCCAGAGGGTGGTGCTGATAGATTCCTATTCGTCCCCCTGGCTATTGTTCTGTAAGGTTCCTCAGGGCTTTGTTTTGTGCTGTGCTATTTAACCATGGGGGAAATCATCTAGTGGTGTTATCAATATGTGAATGACACACAACTCTACAACTCCTTTCCACTCCAAGCCAAGGAAATTGTCCTGGTCCTAAGCAAGAGCCTGGCATCATCAATGGACTGGATGGAGACAAACATTCTTAAACCAGACAAGAAGTAGGTGCTCCTTATCAACAGAAGGGAATACAGATTCAGGCTGTGAAAGATGTGGTTGCACTCTCTCTGAAGACAGAGGCTCACAGTTTAGGGGTATGCCTGGACTCAGCGTTGAACCTGGAGACCCAGGTTTCTGTGGTGACCAGAAGTTCCTTTGCACATTTCAGCTTAAGTGCTAATTGTGGTGTTTTTTGAGATATTAGACCTAGTCATGGTGGTAGTTAATTATGGCTTTTTTGGCCTACTATAACATGCTCTACTTGGGGCTACCTTTAAAGAGCATTCAGAATCTTCTTTTGGTCCAAAGAGTTGCAGCCAGATACTTAACCAAGGCTAACTTCCTCACTGCATCACCTTCACTGACTTCCAGTGTGTTTCTCGGCACAATTCAAAGTTTTGGTTATGACCTATAAAGCCCTCTATGGCTCAAGTCTTAACTATTTAGCAGAGTGCATCTCCCTGTATGAGCCCACCCAGGCCACAAGATGTTCAGGAGAAATCCTTCTCTTGGTCCTACCACCATTGCAAGCAAATTTGGTGGGAATGAGATAGGGGGCCTTCTTGGTGGCTGCCCCTTGACCTCTGAACTCCCTTCCCAGGGAGTCCAGAATGACCCCCTCCTTGTTATCTTTTCAGAGGCAGGCTAAAACCTTTTTAACCAGACATGCTTTGAAAACAGAAATAGAGAGGGAGTGTTGCATTGTTTGAGAAGACTTTTTAAAATAGTTCTTTATTTTATAATTGTCTTTTAACTGAATTATTTTAATATTTGAATTAGTTCCATTCTGTTTTCATATTTACCTTTTATCTGTTTTAACTGTATTATTTTTGAAATTGCTAGCTCCTTTGGGTCTTTGTGCTGGGGGGGGGGGGGAGCAGAGCATAAATCTTCAGCATTACCATCTTATATTGTGAAACACCTTAGATGCCACATGAGGAGAAAAGTGGGATATAATTCAAATTAAAAAAATATATAAAACATTGATTCACAAGGTCAGCGAAAAGACAATTTTGCTGCTCCCCAGGACAAAGCATACCCAAGTTAGCCCAGTTTGTATAGTGAGGGGGCTACTACAGAAGTAGTCACTTTCTCCACTCAGTTGGAAATAGCAACCTTCTCAAGCCTCCACTAGTTATTTGTTATGCACATAATTGCTTACTGTATTATATGTGTGTATTGGTTTGCAACTTTACCTAACCTCTTCATTCTGGGAGGAGCTGCAAACCATGTGATCAGAACTGGGCATATTCAGGACTCAATACTCAATTTTAGATTATAGAAGCCATTAGACTCTTGGAGAGAGTGGAAGCCATCTATATGCTTTAGAAGACTGCAGGAACAGTACAGTTTAGACTTCAGTGCAGGAACTGTATATATGCTTGGATCTCAAAACAGAGAGATGCTTTGGACTATGGACTATTGTTTCTAAGGAAGATGCTCTATGTTACCTACACAGAGAAATAATAATATAATAATAATAAACTTTATTTATACCCCGCCACCATCTCCCCAATGGGGACTTGGAGCGGCTTACATGAGGGCAAGCCCAAACAAATCCTATTGTAACTTGAAATCCTATTGTAACTTGATTCATAAGCAAAGTGCCTGTATGCTGTATACATGAAAATTTGTGAGTAAACCAACTCTGTTACTGTTTTAAAGAAGACTGTTTATTTTGTCTCTTGAGAGCATGATTTAAAGGCAAATCTATTTTAAGGGAGAATAGAGGTTTTGGGGCATTTATTTATTTATTTACTACATTTATAACCTGCCCTTCTCATCCCTGCAGGGGGACTCAGAGCGGCTCATAAAAGGCAGAAATTTGATGCTGTACATATCCATAAAGACAATAAAAATGAACATATGCAATTAAAACTCAAAGAACAACACAACAACAACAGTATTAAATCAATTATTAAAATCACATTATCCAGGGTCAAAAAGTCAACTAAAGGAACACTTCTGAAACTCTGCTGTATATATTTCCAATAGATTTGAGGAAGATCTATCCTTATTTATGTAATTTCCACTTCACTTTTCCACTTGAAATATTACTCAAAGTAGCTGATGGAATTGATTTAAAGGGGAAAAAACCATAAATAATAAAACTGTGAACACAGTCACTAAAAACAAGGTAGGCATGACACCCATTAAAATTAACAGCCAGTAAACATCAGTACTGAAATGCTTGCTCTCACAGATAGAGCTCTGCATGGTTCTCTGGAAAAGAAGACAGGGTTTGCTTTAGGCACTGACTAGCCTATGCATGGGCAAACTCTGGGCCTCCAGGTGTTTTGGACTTCAACTCCTACCATTCCTAACAGCCTCAGGCCCCCTCAGCCGCTTAAGCGGCTGAGGGGGGAAAGAAAAGGGCCTGAGGCTGTTAGGAATGGTGGGAGTTGAAGTCCAAAACACCTGGAGGTCCAGAGTTTGCTCATGCCTGGACTAGCTTCTCTTCTCACATTCCTCAGAAGCCAAGGGCTTCAAAGCGGCACTGCATTGTTCAGGAGGTCGATTTGCTGGACAGCTCCACCTAACGCCACCAAGCCACGGAGCCCTATGGAAAGGGCTCCTTTTGAAATGTACATGGAGCAGGGAGGAAAGGCACTCTCTTTGGGATCCAGATCTTCCTCCCACTTCTCTTCATGAAGGGTATCCTTCTTACTCTGGCTTTGCCACACTTAGCCTTTCTGATGAAAAGGGGATTTACTCCTGTGGGCATTGATACCTCAGCTCTGAGCTCCATCTAGAATTAATGCAGTTTGGCTGGTATCTCTTAATGCTATGGAACTGTGGGGTTTTTTTTAGTTTTACATTGTCATAGAATCCTAGAGTTAGAAGAGACCTCGTAGACCACCCAGTCCAACCCCCTGCCAAGAAGCAGGAAAATCGCATTCAAAGCACCCCCGACAGATGGCCATCCAGCTTCTCCTTAAAAGCCTAAAAATGGGATGTTGGCCTTCATCAATAAGAGTATCAGTGGTTCTCAACCTGGGGCCCCCAGATGTTTTTGGTCTTCAACTCCCAGAAATCCTAACAGCTGGTAAACTGGCTGGGATTTCTGGGAGTTGTAGGCCAAAAACATCTGGGGACCCCAGGTTGAGAACCACTGGTCTAGATCCAGGGAAGTCATGCTACCCCTATATTCTGCCTTGGTCAGACCACACCTGGAATCACACTGTGTCCAATTCTGGGCACTGCAATCTAAGGGAGATGTTGACAGGCTGGAATGTGTCCAAAGGAGGGTAAGTAAAATGATCAAGCATCTGGAGAACAAGCCCTATGAGGAGTGGCTTAAAGAGCTGGGCATGTTTAGCCCGAAGAAGAGAAGGCTGAGAGGAGACATGATAGCTATGTATAAATAGAGAGGAAGTCATAGGGAGGAGGGAGTGTACTTGTTTTCTGCTGCTCTGGAGACTAGGATGTGGAGCAATGGCTTCAAACTACAAGAAAGGAGATTCCATCTGAACATGAGGAAGAACTTTCTGACTGTGAGAGCCGTTTAGCAGTGGAACTCTCTGCCCCGGTGTGTGGTGGAGGCTCCTTCTTTGGAAGCTTTTAAACAGAGGCTGGGTGGCCATTTGTCAGGGGTGCTTTGAATGCAAGTTTCCTGCTTCTCTGCAGGGGGTTGGACTGGATGGCCCACGAGGTCTCTTCCAGCTCTAAGATTCTATGAAAAAAGGAGCTTTCCTCTTTCTCTGGCAATGCGTCCTGGTGCCAAAGTACAGCTCCCACGACTCCCTAGCATGGCAGTTAAAGAGGTTTCAAACTGCATCAACTCCCTCGCCTCCCATTCCAGAAGGAAGGACTTTCCAATCAGGCTGCCGTAATAAACTCCGGCAGGGCCCGCTTGGTCTTCCATGAGAGCGGCGAGTTTCCCTGAAATTAGTAAGACGTGTGAAGAGTTGTGGATGATCTCGCTTGGAAACAGATTTTGACAGGGAACATTTGTAAGTGCCGGTGGAATCAGTGATTCAGCGGCTGAAAGGATTCAGACAAGTTGGAAGGGAAAAGGCAGTCCCTGCGTTGAAGCAAGGACAAAGCGGAAGGTCCTTCCTTCCCTTGGCCGGCTTTTGGACCTAAGGGAACCATACTATAAAAACACTGCCCCGAAGGATGTTGCAGGCTGCCTTGGAGAGGCCAAGTCTCCTCTGAGGAAGCCTATGGGACCAAGGGGGTCGCCAGAGGAGGACACTGTGGACAGGAGTCTTGAAGGCTTGTTGTGGTTTTGTTCGTTCAGTCGCTTCTGACTCTTTGTCACCTCCTGGAACAGCCCAGGCCAGAGCCCCCTGTCGGCCGTCACCACCCCCAGCTCCTTCAGAGTCAAGTCAGTCACTTCAAGGATACCATCACACCCATCTTGCCCTTGGTCGGCCCCTCTTCCTTTTTCCATTCATTTCCCCCAGCATCATTGTCTTCTCTAAGCTTTCCTTTCTTCTCATGATGTGGCCAAAGTACTTCATCTTTACCTCTACTATCTTTCCCTCCAATGGTCGGCCCCTCTTCCTTTTTCCTTCCATTGTCTTGAAGGCAAGCACTCAAAAACACAAGCCGGAAGCCCTAGATTCATGGAAGATGTCACTTTACAAATCCTTCTCTATTGGTGTCTCACCAAACTACAACTTCCACTACCCCCCCCCCACCCCCGCAAGAGGTTCTGCAGCTTTAAAGGGAGATGGGTGCATTCAAAGCACTCATCTGTCGGGGGTGCTTTGAATGCGATTTCCCTGCTTCTTGGCAGCGGGTTGGACTGGATGTCCCACGAGGTCTCTTCCAACTCGAGGACACTATTCTATATGAGTCTAAGGATTGGGCAGAGGAAGAAGAAAAATGCCTTCCCGTTGTAAATCGCCCTGGAAGCCGCTGGAGCTGAAAGGCAACCTAGGCATAAATCAAAGTAAATTATTAAATAGATAAAGATCAGAACTGACTTTTTAGCAAAAGCGAGGGCTCGGCTCTCTCTCTCTCCTAGGCGACACGCCACGTCCGGAACCATAAGCAGAGAGGGAGGCGAAGCGGGTTCACTCCGCAATAAGACGCAACGGCGCCTTCATGAGGCTTCCCGCTCCCCTTGGGGCAGGAAGGAAGGGAAAGCCCCCCACCTTTGGCAAGGGGACACCTCCACTGCAGGAGGAATGCAGGTTAACTGCAGCGAGTCAATGCCACAGAATCCTGGGAGTTGTACTTTGGGGAGGCAGCAGCACTCTTTGGCAGAGAAGGCTAAAGGCACTGTGGAATAAACATTCCCCGGATTGCATAGCATTGAGCCAAGGCAGCTAAAGTGATGTCAAACTGCAGTGTAGATTCACCTTTGGGTAATTCTCCCTATACTGAGTGAGTTGCTGTGAGTTTTCCAGGCTGTATGGGCAATGTTCAAGAAGCATTTTCTCCTGACGTTTCGCCTACACCTATGGCAGGCGTCTTCAGAGGTTGTGAGGGTTTATATATCTGTTGTCGAAAGCTTTCATGGCCGGAATCACTGGGTTGCTGTGAATTTTCTGGCCCGTATGTCCACGTTCCAGAAGCATTCTCTCCTGACCTTTCGCCTGCATCTATGGCAGGCTTCCTCAGAGGTTGTGAGATCTGTTGGAAACTAGGCAAGTGAGGTTTATATACATGCGGAATGTCCATAGTGGGAGGAAGAACTCTTGTCTGTTTGAGGCAGGCGTGAATTTCGCAATTGGCCAGCTTGGTTAGCACTGAATAGTCTTGCACCTTCAAAGCCTGTCTGCTGCTACCAATCTTTCTCCCATCCTGGACACTCCACAGATATATAAACCCCACTTGCCTAGTTCCCAACTAGTTTCCTAGTTCTCCTTCTCTGAGGATGCCTATCACAGATGTGGGTAAAACGTCAGGGGAGAATGCTTCTGGAACATGCCCATACAGCCCGGAAAACTCACAGCAACCCAGTGATTTCGGCCATGAAAGCCTTCGACAACATATTCTCCCTATACTGATGGCCACATCCAGAGGCAGGGAATTACGGAGTCTTTTACACCGACATTTGGACCTCTCCCTCTCGATTTCGCTCTGGAAGGCATCCAACAACAACAACAACAACCAAGGACGAAGCCAAAAAAGGGGGCACCACCCCCTCCCACACGGCCACCCCCTTTGCCTTTTTCGTCTTAGATTGCAAGCCCGAAGACTATGTACAGCGCCATGGACACGGAATGGGGCTATTCTGTATATAATACATGAGACCTTAAAGGCCCTGGTCATGAAAGTTAAGCAGGGCCAGCTCTGGTCAGTGCTTGGAGGGGAATCCCAGCTGCTGTAGGCTATATTTCAGAGGAACCACTTCTGAGGGTCCCTTGCCTGAGAAAACCCTATGAAAACCACACAATCCATAATAAGTCTTGAAGATATACGAAGACTTGGAGGCACCCAAACAGTAATAATAATAGTGGGTTGCTATGAGTTTTCCGGGCTGTATGGCCTTGTTCCAGATGCATTCTCTCCTGACGTTTCGCCCGCATCTATGGCAGGCATCCTCAGAGCTTGGAAACTACGCAAGTGAGGTTTATATATTTGTGGAATAGTGTCCAGGCTGGGAGAAAGAACTCTTGTCTGCTTGAGGGGAAGTGTGAATGTTGCAACTGGCCACCTTGATTGGCATCGAATGGCCTTGCAGCTTCAAAGCCTGGCTGGTTGCTGCCCGGGGAGATCTTTTGTTGGGAGGTGCTAGCTGGCCCTGATTGATTCTTGCCTGGATATTCCATGTGTGTGTGTGTGTGCGTCCGCCACTTGCCTTGTTTCCAACAGACCTCTGAGGAAGCCTGCCATTGATGTGGGTGAAACGTCAGGAGAGAATGCTTCTGGAGCATGGCCATACAGCCCGGAAAGCTCACAGCAACCCAGTGATTCCGGCCATGAAAGCCTTCGACAACACAATAATAATAACAACAACAACAACAACAGTCCTTAGACACTTGAGAAGTGTCCGACGTGTGATCCAATACAACAGGCAGTATAGTGATCTGGTTTGCTATGTACTAATCTTGTTGTGTTCCAAATAATAATAATAATAATAATAATAATAATAATAATAATAATAATGGTGATGGTTCAAAGGCAGTGTTCAAGAAGAAACCTGGACCTGTATTGAGGCTCCTTGAGATGACAGTGTGAAATCAGGAAGGAAGGTGGAGAGGAGGTTGTGGGGGGCAAAGCCGTTCCCCCCTCGGTGCTAGGACCCAGCGGAATCCTCCAGAGGCAGGCGGAGGGGCGGGGCGGTGGCTTGAAGTGGGGGGGGGGGGGAGAGGCGAGAGCTCCGAGAGAGTGGCCACGAGTTGCCTGGCGGGGCTCGCGCAGAAGGGAGTGGGAGCGCGAGAGAGACAGAAGAGCGAGAGAGAAAGAGAGAGAGAGAGAGAGAGAGAGAAGCCGCCGAGAGAGAGAAGCTCGCGGTCACTTCGAGGCTAAGAAAACAGGGAGGTTCTGGCACAGCAGGACTCCGGAGGCATCCCACCTGGGAGCTGTCCCTCTCCTGAAAAAGTTCTGGGGCTGGGCAGCTTGAGGAGAGAGAGGAAGAGTGGAACTGAGGAGGAGGAGGCGGCGTCGGTGCCCTATCTGCCCTCCTTTTTCCTGCGTTTGGTCTCCCGGCCCACCCTCAAGTTCCCTCCAAATAAAGTGGGAGAGATGCACCGTCGGAGAAAAGGCTTCTGCCTCTGCTGCTTTCCTCTGAGGCTGGGAACTGACTGGGAAAGGCGCACCTGTTGAAGAGCCCTCCGTTTCCCGCCGGAGGGGGGTCCTCAGTGGCGCGCGCCATGGCCCACCCGGGCGCGGGAGGCGTCCCGATTGGCTGAGCCCGGCGCACGAGCTCTCTCCCCCTCGCGCCGCCCCTCCCTCTTATTTGCCTCCTCCTCCTCCTCCTGTGGAGATGTGAGGGCGCTGCCCCATTGGGGTCGCTGCGCCAGAAGTTGCCCGTCTTCTGAGGGCATGGAGCAGTCCAGCCCTCTCTGCCAAGCAGACCTCGCCAGCCTGGAGGTTTCCCCCCACCAGCACGCCAATGCCTCCTCTCCCTCCTCCCAGAACTGCAGCTGGCAAGAAAGCCCCGTCTACCAAGATGGCACCCCACTCTCCTGGAAGGTTGTCCTCGCAGCCCTCTTGGCCCTCATCACCTTGGCCACCATGCTCTCCAACGCCTTTGTCATTGCCACCGTCTACCAGAGCCGCAAGCTCCACTCACCTGCCAACTATCTCATCGCCTCCTTGGCCGTCACCGACCTCCTAGTCTCCATTTTGGTCATGCCCATCAGCACCATGTACACTGTGACCGGGAAGTGGACCTTGGGCCAAGTGGTCTGCGACATCTGGCTCTCGTCGGACATCACTTGTTGCACGGCTTCCATCCTCCACTTGTGTGTGATCGCCCTGGACAGGTATTGGGCCATCACCGATGCAGTCGAGTACTCCACCAAAAGAACTCCCAAACGGGCCGCTGTCATGATTGCTCTGGTGTGGGTCTTCTCCATCTCCATCTCAATGCCCCCATTCTTCTGGCGCCAGTCCAAAGCCGAAGAGATGGGCGACTGCATGGTGAACACCGATCACATCTTGTACACGGTCTACTCCACGGTGGGCGCCTTCTACTTGCCTACCTTGCTGCTGATCATCCTCTATGGGAGGATCTATGTAGAAGCCAGGTCTAGAATCCTGAAACAGACGCCAAAGAAGACGGGCAAAAGGTTGACCCGAGCTCATTTGATAACGGATTCCCCTGGTTCGACCTCCTCAGTCACCTCCATAAACTGCAAGGCCTCTGAAGCTTCCAGTGAGACAGGGTCTCCGGTGTACATGAACCAGGTCAAAGTGAAGGTATCGGATGCTTTGCTGGAAAAGAAGAAACTGACAGCTGCCAGAGAGCGGAAAGCTACCAAGACTCTAGGGATTATTTTAGGAGCCTTCATCGTGTGCTGGCTGCCCTTCTTCATCATCACCTTGGTATTGCCTATTTGTAAAGACGCTTGCTGGTTCCACATGGCCATCTCTGACTTTTTCACATGGCTGGGATATCTTAATTCTTTGATCAACCCCATCATCTACACCATGTCCAATGAAGACTTCAAGCAGGCCTTTCATAAATTGGTACGGTTTCGATGCACAAGCTGAATTCTGAAGGCTTGAATGCATTCCAAGCCTTCAAAGACGAGAGCAGGAGGCTTGAATGCATTTTGTGTGTCTGATTCTGCAGGTAGGTGGATCATTCTTACCCGTGTTACTGTCTCTCTGGAAAGCAATATCTGGAATGGCACAATGGAATTCAGTGCAGGGGAGAAGCGTGCAAACATAGTGTAGCTTCTCCTTCAGTGTTGAAGTAGCTATAAAACCTCTGAGCCTTGGTTAGAGATGCTGACACCACTTAACAAATGCTGAAGGAAGTTATTTGGGCCATAAAAAAGATTATATCTCCTGGATTGTTAGAGCCATTGTGGTAGGAGTTGGAGAGCTTTTTGGACAACTTCTTTGGAGACACCTCCTTCACCCAGTGTGACTTGAACTAAAAGTTTGTCATCTGATCTCCTCTGCCAGGAGATTGTTGCCTCTCAGCCATCTGTGTTTGAAAGCCCTTTGCCAATATTTCACTCCTTTTTTTCCTGCTAGCTTGCTTAATTAAAGACTATGCGGAGTGGACCGTAAGTGAATTGCGCATGCTGCTCAAAACCTTAGTAGTCATACAGAGCAGAAAGACCTGGAAGAATTGGCTCTGGTAGTCTGAAAAAGCTAAGCACTCCCTTACTTATAGTTTAAAAGCCTTGGGAAAGAGTAAGGAAGTGAATCAAATACTGAAGAGCCCAGCATGAGAAAAGCAACTCATTCTTATTTGTAGTTTTTGTACTGGTGTTGTCATCATTTTTGTTTAATGACTTGTCGAATTGTAACCAATAAGTCAAATAGTGTGTATGTGTATATGTTTGTGTGTGAGTTCATGCATGTCGGTCTGCACACTTGAGAGCCAAAGCCAGCAAGCAGCTTTGTTATTATTTTTTGTTAGTACCTATATGTTCCTGACATCTTGCTGATGACTCATGTACAGAGCTTCTGTTAATTCACATATTAATATTAATACATAGAGACCAGTTAATGCCAAACCTTCCTTTCTTAACGCAGTCTTTGCTTACAAGCTCAACATTGTTAGTCTGTCTTAGAAAAGAAAATCTGGTGTTTATTCCCTATGTTGATGCTAATCAAACTGCAGCTATCAAGATTAAAATGACACATTAAATGAGCCTCATTATTTCTTTTAGAAAAAGAGCCTTCCCACCCCAGTGCAAAGCAATTTTCCCTCACTCTGATTTTATAAGCATATTCCTTCCACTTCAGCTCTCCGTGTCATATTAAGCACCTTAAGGGACCTGCTCTCTTTTCCAGAAATACTTTTCCAGAAATCTCTTTTCCAGTAGTGAACTAATGCAGTTTAAAATTTCTTCGCCATTGCTCCCTCTTCTTCTTACACCTCTACCCCACCCAGTCAGTTCTTCAGTCTTTTACAAAAGTGGAGGAAAGATTTTAACCACATGGCTCAACCATATTATTCACCTGATAAAACAGTAAGAAAAATAACCATTCCAGTGCTCAGAGAACTGTAAAGTTCCCCTTACATTTGTTGTTGTGCAAAAGATCAGATTTGTACCGTGCTTACTGCTTTGACTGAGCAGGGTATTTAGAAAATCATGTTACATCCTTCCTGTATTCTGTAATTCATGTACGGGAGCCTGCTGATATCCCACATCCCCAGACTTCAAGTTAGTGAACTTATTTTGTATCTCATATTTGGTAGAACCCAAAATCCTCTGTATTAAACTTGTCTCTCCTGTCCATCCCCCTGCCACAGACTTCAGTTCTGTCCATAGCTGAAAAATGACCACATCTGCCTATTACACATTGTTGGTCACAAAAACGTGAAAGGCTTTGCCTAGAATGTTACTATTTGTCAGAAAACTATGTTGTTTATCTTCATGATGCCCCACACTGGACATATTTTGCTTTGTCTATCTGTGAGGATTAGCCAGGAAATCCAAATAAGGCTCCTTATCATATGCTTTTACCTTTATATAAGGACACTATTTGGAAATAAATAGCCATTATTTCTCTAGAGACAAATTGCATGTTTGTATGTGTGTGTAAGAGTCACCTTTTACATAGAGGGTCTAGAGCAGGCATGAACAAACTTTGGCCCTCCAGGTGTTTAGGACTTCAACCGCCACTATTACTAACACCCTACCAGTTGTTAGAAATGGTGGGAGTTGAAGTCCAAAACACTTGGAGTGCCGAAGTTTGCCCAGGCCTGCTCTAGAGAGTTCCAGAAATTTTACCCTTCTGAGTGCAACATCTTTCTTCTGCCACCTAATGCTACACTAATGGCAGCTGGTAGAACCATGTCAGTGAGATGGTGAATAATATACTCAACATTTTCACCTAAATTATAAGAAGCCACCCAAGGCATTGAGATTATTTTGATGCTAGACTATACAGAGAACTTCTTTAAAGTTTGGACTGGAATCTGGAATGGATTTACCTCCCCAATGACATGGAACTATGAGCTACTATTCTGTTGGAAGAACCACCTGAAGAGGCATTACCGCAGCTCTGCTATTATACAAGAATGAAATTTCAGTGCCATTTCCCCATAGAAACATGATGGTTTACAGAATATCATAAGTTAAAAACCCTGTTCCCAAACCTAACGGATCCGTGTTCCAAGGGGATTAAAGTCTAAGTGCTATCAGAGAGGAGGCAAAGGCAAAGAAAATAGATGGAGGAAAAGGGAGAGAAAGCAAGAGATAACAGAATGAATGTGAAGAAATGCAAAAATATGCACTTGTTCTTTGTATTGAATCAAAATGCAATTGAAATTGGGTTGGATTTTAAAGACATTTCCATTCAGTTCTTTAAGATGGTATGCCATTCACCTGAAATTGGGGGGGGGGGGGAGAGGGGGAACAAATGCTATATTGATTTTTCAAGCACTTTCCTATTCAGTATTTCTAATTTATGTAGATTTATGTACAAAGTTCAGTGTCTGTGTGTATGTATTACAATGTCTAAAGTCAATTCGTTTCTCTCTTTTTTAATGGAAAGAGTTGCTGATCTCATTCTGAAAGGGCCAGAATTAAAAAACTTTGCACTGAAATGAACCATGCATGAAACAGTACAGCTACTCCAAGTTGGCTGTTTGTGAAAAGCAGAAAGTTGTTCAAGAAATGCATATATATTAAAAATAGCAGATCTGAGTACTGTAACAATGAGATCTATAATTCAGCCAGAATGCTTCACATATATATGGCTGGATCTGACACAGGGAATGAATTGCTTATCTCATAAGAATTGGTATTGTTTGCACTATTACAGTCTCCTTCGTAGCACCTTGCGATCCTGCTTTAGGAACACAGGAGGAGAAACATGGAAGTCTTATCCTTACATCTTCTTAATTAATTGGGAATAAAAGAACAGCCATTCGATGTTGTGACTATATAGCGTAGTTCATATCTGTATCACCGATACCTCATCAAACACAAAGGATCTAAAATCATCTGAAACACTGACTGTTTGGTGTTGTGATCCCACAGGACGCTAAAAAAGTGGTTTTTTTTCCTACGATGTCATCTGCAAAATATATGTCTAACTCGAATCTGAAAAAAACTGATGCTACTGAAGATTTATCCTACTTCATTATATATTTTTACTCATTATTTTTCTAAGGTTATAGATAGTTAATCTCTACATAATAAGCCCAGCAGTCAAAATGAAAAAAAAAATCAGAATATATTTCATCTGCTTTGATGGGATTGCTTTGTGAGTGTCCATTCTAACTGTAACAGAAAATCAAACAATAAAAAGCTTTACTGTGTTCTGAAGAGCATTTGACAGAAATTGTTTTACTAATGGTGTGACTATTTGATGGTTTACTGGAGGCATCATATTGTCTTTTACAGGTAAGACTTGTTTGATGATGAACCACAAGAATAAAGTGGTTAGTCATGACTGAAATTGCTCGCTGCAATTGCAGCCACCAACCAGATTGTTGAGCAAAACAACAAATTCCTGTGGCACCTTAAAAACTATTGAATTTATTATTGCATAAACCTTTATGGATCTCAAACCAACCTTATCAGGTGCATGTGATGCTAGGATGACCCCTGCATCTGATGAAGTGAGATTGAGTCCATTAAAGTTTGCTGATATTAAATTATTTTAAATATTTCACCCCTAATTGTCTTCTGTTGTGGAACTTATGGCAGCAGATACAAGGTTCCCCATTTAGTCTCCCGTCTGAACACTGACCGCTCAGTTTCTGCAACATGGTTGCAGAATTCTCTTTCTTCCATGCTTCCGTAGTCATCCCCTTTTCTGGAGAGACATAATTACACTAATACTTTCTCTTCAACCTGTGACACAGTTAGATAGCCAAGTCCAAATATTTAAAAGAGTTGAGAATAAAATTATTAATTTAACAGTACACATGCAGATTGAGAACATGCACTCCATTTAACTTAAAATAGTTGCTTATCTTTGGGAAGACTGACAGCTACAGGCATACATTTAATGTAGCACTGATATATATCAGTGGAGTTACAACAAATGCCATGATTGTACAACAGATTGCACAACAGAGACCACGTTCTAGAGCTCACCAGTTTCCTAGAAGTCAAATAGAACTCTGCCTACCAAGTGAGAAGATGGACTTTGTGTGTGTGTGTTTGTCAAACCATCATGCACAATCTTATACACAATTATTGTGGAATTAGCGTTATGTCCCAAGAAGTTTCTATTCTATGAGAACATTGTTCTTTTTCCTAAAGTTTCAGCTATTGAAATAACAGGTTTTGCCTAGAGATGAGAGTACTTTAAACAATATTGATTGGTGTGCTGTATTTGCCAGCCAAATGAGAAATTGAACCATCATTCCTAATGCACTTAAGATTCCTGTTAACTGCTTTTGGAGTAGTGTCATGGAAAACAGAAAGATTGGAAGTCCTCTTGATGTTGTGAATGATGCCAACTGGCAATGTGTTCGGAGTTTTGAGTATGGCATTCTAAGTATTTAAAGAGCACTTCCCACATTATAGTCATTTTCAGTAGAAGACAGTCATGTTTAAGATCTCAACAGGTCCTTAGCCCATTGGGAACAGTGCTCATATGAGGTATATGAATGTAGGTTGTTACTTATAACTTGGAAAACCATATGGAGTTTGATTGGAAGGGGGGAGTACTTGTACACATAATGCAGATATACAGAAATATTTTACATGGCAAGGATTTTTTATATATTCTAATACAAAGTATTAAAAAATGGTTAAACCACATTTGTATTCCCTTTGCAAGACTTCTCTGTCATGAAAACGTGAGGTAATGAAGGTTGCTTTCTTAGAACTGCTGTTACTTTAATGTTATTCATGTTGAAGCTCTTAGTGTGACCCTGGTAACAAGGTTTCCTTCTTTTCCAAATGTATGACTATTAATACCTTGGTTACTCCTCTGTGTATGCATGTGTATCTTCTAGTTGCCTGTCAAGTTATGGTGACGCCTTGGGTGTCTTTAGACAAACTATTCACAAATGGTTTTTCTAGTTCCTTCCTCTGAAATGTAACCTACAGGACTTGGTAATCTCCCATCCAAGGATTAACCAAGACTCCCTGCTTAGCTTCCAAAATCAGACAGTACCTGGCGCTTTTAGGCTACTTAAGCCCCATGTTCCTCCATGCCACTCATATAAAGGAGTCTATACTATATAAAAGTTAAAATTGCTTCCTTCTTTTAAGCTAAACAGTAATATATAAATCAAATTCATAAGGAATAGATTTTAAAGTTTGCTTTTTGGACTTCATTTAACAATTGTTGAATATTTGTTCTGAAATTTGATTTTTTTCTGATAGGTATAATTCATTTCTCATACATTTTCATTAAGACAATAAAAGTATGTGGAGGATAAATTGAAATTAAGTATGTAAATTCCATTGCCAAACATATTTTTGTCCCCATTGGCCAGGTTCTGTATTATTTGCTGAGAGAAACAAAGTCATCATTCAAACTGTTGTCTGGTTTTAGATTAGCATTTATCTCATTTATTTCTTTAGGAGAAACATAAATGCTGAATATGGAAATGTTTGTTTTATCTATTTGCCACAACTATAGCCTTTTAAAAAACTGCACAGTTTATGTATTGCTACTTAATTTAGAAAAACCATCTTGTTCCTAACTGAATGCTGATGCTTAGGGTGGTCATGATGACCACATAGAAATCCATATGGCAATGCTGTCTTGGTATCATACAAAATAGACGTTTGCAATAGTTTTGCTGTGTATGTTTGAAATAATAATTAGTAATTTCTCATCTGTTGTCAGTCTCTGTGCCTTAGTGAAGGGCAGTAAAAGCTTCCAGTATTCCAGACTGGTCTGTAATATATTTCAGTCTATATGATTGCATTGTGCTTGCTTATCCTTCATTGTGATTGAGTGTTCTACCCTGTCTGAAGTACTGAGATGCAAGAAATAGGACTGCTCCTTAGTAAAAGAGGGGAATTTGGCAGATGAAGCTTTTCTGGGCTTTTAAACCATAACAGCATGATAAAATACATAGAAACGACTTCTTCTGTGCAGGCTTTAAAGATGCATGAGCACAATCTTCTGATGCATTGGGACCCCCTACTAGTGCAACAAGTTTATGAAATACTGTCTGTGCTACTTTTTGGAAGTTGTAAATGCTGCAGAGTGCCTTGATCATCAGAATCCTACGCCTATAGTTAGCCATGTAGATCGATACTTGGATCTTCAGTTCTGTGTCTATTGCTTTTACAGCATAAATTTTGTAGAATTGGGCCAAACTTCTGTCTTCGACAAGCATTTTTTTTTAAAAAAAATTGGCAGTTTGACAGATAAAGCACATAAATCCATAATAGTTTTTGGTGTTGGGCACATAAAGAAAAATAAGTACATCTATGAGATGAGATAGTGTATCATTAGCTGCAGTAGAGAGCTACTTCTAGGAAACGGTGTTCCCCATTGGACATTGAAACAGATATTTGGAAGAATTGTTGATTTTATTTTTCACAGTTTCTTGAAAAAACAACATAGATGCTACAATCACAATTGAAAGAGGAGGAGATTTTTTGGGGGGTGGGGTGGATAAGAGTGAGATATTCAAGTAGTGATAATAATCTGGATATTGGGGTAATTACAGACACAAACTATAGTGTGGCCACTTTATCTATGAAATTGATATACGATATTGTGGTTTCATTTATCTCCAGCTTAACTGATTCCGTTAAAGCCCTTCTGTACAAGCTACATAATCTTTTCAGTAGTTCCAGCATTTATCCCATTGAAAATAATAGGGTTCAATATTATCTACAGTTTCACTATTCATGCAAAGTCTGGGAAAGTATCCCTTGTGAATATGGGGGTTGTAGTATATAAAGCACTGTAAAATGATGTATAGAGGTTTGGTTCCTTGGTTTGGTTTCTTGCTGGTGCTCATTATAAGAATATAGGAAACTTCCACATACCACATTGGACTGTTGGTTCATGCGCTGATCGGGAGAGTCTTCAGTCCTACCTGGCAATGTTAGAAATGGAAACTAGGATGTTGTGCAGGTGAACTGTATGTAATGCCACTGAGCTTACTGTCCCTCCTCAGTCTTGAACAAGTCATATACCCAATTAGGAGTGGAGAAACCAGAAGTATGCGTTAATATCACCTCTGCTTTCTCTGCCTTGAGGCGTGCACAGGACACTATCTCTGCTTCTTTGAGCACTACAAGTAGAAAAGGAGGGGGTGCATCTGAATGGTTTATGTTTTATCTTTCCTTTTCTTTGTGAAGGCTGACCTAGATCACTGTCCAGTTAGCCTCACAGAGAGTAAGTTGAGAAAGGATGCTAAGGATGCTGCCCAATGTATCTTAGAAGTAAGTCCTTACTAGTTTAGTAGGACTTACTCGGTAGGACTTTACATTTTGAAAAAACTGGGCATTGGTATTTAATGTTTCTCAGAATTTTACTGCCCTTCATACTTTGATCAAGTCCTGGATTTGGTTGTGAGACCCCCAACTCGTTCTTTAGTATATGAATTTTATTCTGCATTTTCCTTGTGTGGACGTTACTACACAATGATTAAAGCATCTTTGTGTAACTCTCCTGCCTCCATATATACATTGAAACATTTGTGCACACTTACCACTTATCTTGTAAGAAACTGAAATAAAACAAAGAAATGAATGTATTGCAGGCTTGTGATTGCCTCAAAAGAGCAGGAAGGCATTTTTTTTTACAATAATCCCTTTGTTAATGGATTCGCAAGCCAGAAATTAGATCGATTTTTTTTTAAAAAAAATCAGAAAATGCAATTTGTTTACCATTCACTTGCTTCAAAATTCTTCGCATTCTGAAAAGTTTCATTAGAGAGCTGTGGTAATAATTGCTACTACTGCCCACCTTTTCTATTAATTTCAATAGGATTACCCTTTTCATCTTCAAACACTGGTGTTTGGTATTTACTATTAAAGCTTTCCACTTCCTCTCATATTACCAGTACATCTCTTTTGGTAAAAAGCAAGTTGTGTTATAGGGTTTGAAAACAGCTCATCTCGTACATAGAAAGAGAGATATAGATTTCTAGTGTGTGTTTAATGGAAGAAAAGACAATACAAAACGCAAACATCAAATAAGATTTTCTTCTTTTTTATCAGAATGTGCTTAACAACATCAAAACAGATAATTTTAGTCTATACTCCTAACAAGAGCATATCTTGTGAGGTAGGGATGGGCTAATTTTAGTTCTGTGAGGTCTAGTCACCCCAGACTTGGTTAGAGATGAAAGGAAAGTCTGAAGCTATACAAGCGAGTCATGGCAACCTGGAATATCAGAAGTTTGAATCGGGGGAAGCTTTAAAACAATAATGAATTGTATAAATGTTGCATTGCTTGGGGTCAGAAACCTAAAGTGGATTGGAATGTGACATTTTGGGTCAGATAATCACATAGTATTTTACTTAGAAAATGAAAGCTGGAGTCCAGGAGGAAATTGATTACACAGCCCCAAAAAGGATGTGGTGTTAATCATAGGCAATTTAAGTAAGAAATAGAACAGAATTAAAGATTGTTGGAGAATTTGGCTTAGGAACAAGAGATGGAGCAGAGGAGAAACTGAGTGAAGCCACAAAGCACATACTTCTGATAACTATATCCATGGACATTGCATGATAGCCAATATAGAAATCAGATTACATAATTGAAAGTAAGGGATGGGGAAGTTCCATTTTCTGAAGAAAACAAACCCACAAATCTATAATAGATTGTGGCACAGATCGTGAACTCTAATACCAAAATTAAGAGTGAAGCTAAAGAAGAACATTAAATCAACTATTGTGCGAACTTGAAGAACTTCCCCGTAGCCACAACTTTTGGGCAGGGATAAAGAGAACTACTATAACAATCAATGCAGATAAATAGAAGAAGATAATAAAAAATAGAACAAGAAGTTTCTTTCACAAAATCCAAGAAATCAAGGGGAAATTAAACCAAGAGTGGGGATGCTATCCCACAAATAAGTGAAAATATTGCATGCTCAAGGAGCATCACTTGGTGGGAATAAATCACCAGGAACAGGTAGTATACTTATGGTGCTGCTTCAAGCTACAGAGACAGAATCAACTGAAATGTTAACCAAAATTTGTCAACAAATAGGGAAACAAAAATGGCCTATAGATTTCAAACATCAGTTTTTATTTCAGTCCAAGGAAAGATGACACTGGAATTACCTTGACTGAAAGATCTTTGCATTAATTTCACACTCGAGTAAAATGATGCTTAAAATTCTACAACAACTCTTTCTGTATAATGATAGAGACATTCCAGACGTTTAAACTGAGTTTAGAAAGGAAGAGGCATGAGATATAGTGCAAACATATATTGGATAATGAAATGCACCAAAAAATCTCAGAAGAAAATTTATAAATTATAAATTATAGCAAAGCTTTTGATTGTGGAGATGGGGAAAAATTATGAATTGCTCTTAAAGAAATGGGCGTACTGCAATATCAGAATAGAACTATACTGAATATTGAGAAACAATAGTTTCAGAATGGTTTATGTTATCATGTTCCCAATTTCTGTGTATGATTGTGAACACTGGAGTGATGAAGGTTAATAGGAAAATAATATTCCCATTTGAAATGTGATGTTCTGAAAGGGTTCTCTCGATATCCCAGCTGCCAATCAATCAATCAATCAATCCTAGAGTAAATGAAGCTTGAACTTTCCCTAGAAGCTATATAAACCGACTAAACCGAGACCTCTGTGCTTTGGATATACACTAAGGGAGAAAAAGCGAAGTCCAGCACTAATCAATAGTAAATGTGTATCTATCTACACACAGCTCCAAGGACTCTAATTGACCTTATTTTCCAAATTAAAATGGATGAACTCTATGTTTTATATTTTGATGCACGTGTTCTACTTGATGTCAATATATGGTTGATCTTTTTGTTTAAATGTTGGTTATGATAGTATTGCACTCATGGAGCCTGAACCTCATTTTCTTTCTCCTCCGCCATATTGTTTACAATTGTGTGTTTACAATTGTGTTTGTTTTTATATTTTATTTGATGTTTTTAATTGTGTGTTCTGTTTGTAATTTTTGGGCTTGTCCCTTGTACGCTGCCCTGAGTCAACTTGGGGAGATGGTTGGCAGGTATAAAAATAAAGTTGTTGTTGATGTGATTATTATTTTTATAGTATATTCCAAATTCAATGTGTGTTAAGCTGCATATTGTGATTGTTCTCAGATTATGATAATTATCTGATTGTTTTATTTCATTGGATACTGGCTTAATTATGTCATTGTCTACTCTTATAAAAACAGTAAGAAAAGCTCTATTAGATCCATTTGTTTTATATTGTAAAGGCATTATAAAATAGTTTACAATTAATAGTAGGAAAACAATTGCATTTCTGAATATAGATTCATGTTTACTATATTATTTAGTACTAGACTTTCCCGCTGATGCTTTAATGTTATTGCTGTTTAGAGACTTATTGTGTAAGGTCTTCATACTGTAATTTCTTTTTGATACTTTGGGAAAAGATGACTCACTAAAAAGGATAATAAAGATAGGGAAGGTAAAAGGCAATAGGAAAAGAGGAAGACTGCATTCTAGATAGAGAGATTCAGTAAAGACATTAGAAGATGCTATTGATGATGAGTGATGTTGTTTGTCATTCATGGGGTCTTTGTTGACCTTCAACTCGGCAGTTAATAACAAATATATGGGTGTCAAGTTAAATATGTCAAATTGTCTATTCATATTGGTTATCCTCATGACCTCCTCCTCCTCCTTCCAAAGGCTGGGTAGCCATCTGTTAGGGGTGCTTTGATTGTGCTTTTCCTGCATGGTATGATATGATATGATATGATGATATGATATGATATGATATAATAACATTTGTTGGGTATCCATGATAAACTTTTGCTTCAAAAAGGGCTCTGCAGCTGAAAAGGTTTGAGAAACCCTGAGTTAGAGGATCCCTCTTATTCTTTGCTGATCATAACATTTCTTGAATTTTCTTAGCGGCTCTGTAGATAGTTCGTACATTGTGCTTCTTTATCAGGTTCCATATGTGGTCAGTGGTTTCCTTGATATATGTTAAGAACACTTTTCCTCTAGGTGGATCTGTCTTTATTTCCATGGCTTGTTCGTGGCCTTGCAGCTCTTCTGATGTCTGCCGCAAAATACCCATTAGCCTATAGAGCCCAATAATTCCATATTCATAGTTTATTTTTCTCTAAAAGTTGAATGTCACAGTATATGTTCAAAATTAGGAGCACAATATTCAGAAGTACTCTTCATATACCATTTCCAGATTGGAAAGTTATGGTTTCTTTGTATGTCTCAAGCAGGCTTAATAATACAATCCCCAACCTAGTTATTAACAAGATAGTCTGAATACTTGGAAAATGGACCTGCTTTTCATTTGTTGGTACATCAAATTGCAATCCAGAATTGAAATGTCTAAACATTTATGCTAAAATGTGTTTGCAACGGGACACTTCCATTGCTGAAACTATGCAGACAAAATTTCAGCGGAATAGTTTCTGAGATACTACACATAATTAGGAGTGTATTTGGGGAATGGTTTTGAAAATGAGTAATGCTGTGATTCAGTAGTACCTGGGAGACATATTCTCTGACTTGAAAATTTTGTTCCTTAATTCAGTGTGTGGGTGGGTGCAGGATATACTTACTCAGATATTATAGATCTACAGGGTCTCAAAGAACTAGTTTTAAAAGCATTTTCATCCACCTCTGGTATGACTGGATGAGGCCCTTCTATATTTTTGCTTCTTTTTTTCCTAAGCTATCATTTGCAGTGACTACTCCCTAAAATCTTCAAGAAGAGTTACAGTTTTTCAGCCTTTTAAAAATCTAGTTTTTGAAGATGCAAATGACATACATAGCTGACAGGTATAGAGATAGTAACATTTTCCTTCTTTAATAACAGAAGAATCAGGGAAAATATATATCTCATATGTATCTGTGAAACAATCTATTCTGTGTTACTATTTTTCCCCTTAGCAAGAACCAGCTGAGAGAATTGTAATGTTCACAAAAAACAAAACAACAACCAAAAACTCATGATGAATTTTAAGGTCCTGTTTCTCCCCTGTAGTTCATACTAGCATAATTTAGTTGCAATTCTATGTTCAACAGAAGCAACACCACATCAATATTCATAAAAGTAAACCCAAACTCACAGAAAGAAATGTCATATAACGCTAAATAAATATGTCATTTTCAATTTCTCTCAGCATACTTTACAGTCTTAAGTTTGGTTCATTCCAGAATTTGAGAATCCTTTTTAAAAAGTTTATATGAAAAGTTATGCACATTTCTGTCCACATGACACTTAAGAGGAACTTTTGGTATGCTATTTTGGTTAATGTGCCTTTTCTGCAAACACTTTTCATAATCTAATGAAGGTTATTTTTATGTGTTACTTTGCTGTCTGTCACATACAGCTTTTTGCACCAAGGATCTCTTGTTTTAGTGTATGTGACAGACAGCAAAATAATAAATGTAGCATTCCTCCTCACTGCAATTAATGTTGTTACTGCTGATTTTCAGTCCAATTCTCTAAAAAGTGAAGGCATACCTGGCTTCTCACTCTTTATGCATGTCCTATTACCCACAGGGGTAAACCCTGATTGGTTATCTCTCCTAGTGGAGTTGACCTTGATTCGTCGCCTCCCCTGGTGATGGTCACCTTAGTAGTGGCCACTTTACTTGTGAGATTTACCTGTTGGAGAAGACAAAGTGATCATTAGGGCAATGCCCACACATCTCAATTGTAATATAATTCTGCCTCCAGTATTCTGCTACAGAAATCTTGGTTCATAGCTGCCAAGGAAGAATGCTTTATGAATACTTGGGCAGTAGTACCAAAAGATGGAATGGTATGTTTGGTATTTAGAGACAAAGACATTCAGGAGTTATCTCACTGCATTTTCTCTCTCCTTCCTGATTGCTATAAGCTCATAGTGACTAAGCAGTATCTAAACTCTCCCCATACTAACAAAACTAGTGACAAGAGTGCTATGTTCACTAAAGTTTGGGTATACAGAAATTATTCTTAGACACAATACTTTATGAAAGCATATATTCTTTACTTCACTGCTGACATCAAAGGGAATGAAAAACAATGGAGGGATGGGTTTGTTGTTTTTGTGATGTGTGCTGGGGAAAGCATTTACTTTCATTGTACAGTTCTTTGGTTGTATTATAATAATACAACTAGTAAAACAATCTGCAAACTTGTCATTACGGGAAGTTGAATAAAGCAAGGATTCAGTTAAGTACATCCTTGGTATCTGCTAGGTTTGGTTCCAGGACCGCCTCTGTGGATACCAAAACCCATGGATGCTCAAATCCCATTTTACAGTATACAATGACATAGTAAAATAGTGTCTGTTATATAAAATGCCAAAATTGAGACTTGATTTTTGGCATTTTAGGAACATTTTTATGCCATGGATGATTGAATCCATTGATGGAGAATCTATGGATAAGGAGGGCTGACTGTATTAACGATCGAAATACATGAAATATAATATTTGTTCTAATTTATCACATCTCTCTCTTAACACAAAGAGGCTTGATATATTTTCTGGCTGGGAAGGTAGTGTTGGCCTCATTTTCAAGATGTCTTTCGAATACAACTAAGAAAACCATGAGCAGCTTAGTCCACTGGAAGTTCAGATTTATTGATTCCAAATGCCACCTGTTTAGACAGTAATTGGGTCTACTGTGGCATCCAGTATTACTGGCATCTCTTCACATCTGGTGTTCCTCTCACTTCTTACTTAGTTAAGTGATATTAGGACAACAGAGGTCTCATTTTAGTTGGTCAGGTTTTAATTGATTAACAAAATTGAGAGTCAGCTTTATATCTTCTATGGCAGGTCTTGCCATGGGTATTCCACTTCGTTACATATGAGCTTACTTCTGGGTTATGAGGTGGCATAATAATTACGAGGTTAAATATATAGAGAATGTGTTCTGTTTCACATATTCTCTTGGGCAAGCAAGGACCTTTGACTGTCCATTAATTTCTTTTCTGTCAGCATTTCCTGAGATCTTATAAAGTAAATTCCATCTCAGGGATCTAGTCCTTAGAGGAGGTCGGAGGTTAAATCACTTGCAACATCTGCCAAATTGTCTGTGACAACACTTCAGTGTAACTGCTGTTCCTTTATTCACCACATCAACAGCTTGACTGTGACTCATTAAGCATTTTAGTGTAGAGCAGTAGTCTAAAGCATACACTTTGCATACAATCTCATGTTCAAGTGCCAGTGTCTTCAAACAGGGATGGGGAAAAATCAATTTGAGCTAATGCCAATCAGAATGAAAAGTACTAGGTAGGGGGACCAGTGAATTGATACAATATAAGGGATCTTCTGATATTTCTATTCCAATTTGTGGTGCATTACTCAGACAGAAGACTGCTATGTAAATGAATGTTGCGAATGCCATAGGGGTTTTTGGGGCTTTCTTTCATACTCTTATAATAAAATAATTCCAGTAGATGCAGATTCAAAAACATTGTATTGGATCAGATATCTTAATAACCTTTGGAATCGAGTTGATACTCCCAACTACGCTAGACTCATTGAATTAACTGCTAAGTGGCAAATCAACATCTTTCTAAATCCCATTGGTTCAATTGGGATTTAGTTAAATGTTGATTTACTATATCCATTCAGCAGTTGCGTTGATTGGTGTAATCTAGTTAGGACTAGCAAGTGGGTTTTTGCCTTGTGTCCTGATAGTGCAATTCAAATGCTTACTGAAACTCCTGGTCATTCTGGCATTCAACTAATTTTGTATTACCAATATGCTCATAAATGTGTTTGTATTAAGTCACATAATCAAAATCATCATTGTCATTTATTTATTTGGGTTTTTGTAGGTTTTTTCAGGCTGTATAGCCTGAAAAAGCCTACAACAAGCCGGTGATTCTGACCATGAAAGCCTTAGACGATATATTTATTTATTTATATCCTCTATCTCTCCTACAGGAGACTCAAAGTGGCTTAACATATAATTTAAAATATACAAATATGCAAACATTAGAACAGGGTTAAATATGAACAGTCTTAAAAATATGACTTGATTTTTAAAACCTTCATCTTTCAAAGTCTGCCTGAATAAAGAGGTTTTAGCCTGCCGCCAGAAGGATAGCAGGGAGTGGGAGGGGTTCATTCTGGCTTCCCTGGGAAGAAGGGAGTTGCAGAGTCAAGGGGAAGCCACCGAGAAAGAAGCCCCACTCTTTTATTCCCACCAACCGAGCTTTAGATGCAGGTGGGACCAAGAGAGGGGCCTCTCCTGAAGATCTCAGGGATCAGGCAGGTTCGTACAACAGTTTGCACAATCAGCCAAATAGTCTGGACCTGAACCGTCTACGGCTTTAAAGGTCATGATTCCTATTAATTGAACTTTTCCATTCATTTGGAAAGAGAGGGGGAGATTAACATACTCTGTGGTAGGAAACAGTATACCACATATATACTAATGTATAAGTCTCAAAATTTTAGACAAAAAATTAGCCCCAAAATTCTGGGTTAACTTAAGGATTTGTAAATAATACTTTACCCCCCCCCCTCTTTTTTTAAAGGGCCCTACCTTCTCCTCTGGGTTCAGTGGCAAAAGGCAAGAGCTTAGTCCATTTTGATAGAACCTAAAAGAAGCACTGACCTTCCTTTACTCTCTTCACCTTGGGGCTGCTTCTTGCCTTTGTGGGGAAATGGTGGTGGCAGCCAAGAGTGGCTGGCCCTCTGAGTCATCATTGGTGGTTTTCCTTCTCCACAGAATGATCCTTGAGTTATCCGTATCAAAGTCCATAAATTTTTGACCCAAACTTGCTCTGGACTTGCATATGAGGGTGATTTATACATGATTATATATGGTAATTAATCGATTTATAAAAAATGAAACTAGTGTAGAGTGGGTTGTTTTCAGCCCTAAGTACAGATATCTGCAAGAACCACTTTTTTTTAATCATAACATTATGCAGACATAAGTAGATTACAGAATATGGGAAATTGCTTGTGGGTCGGGGACAATTGGGCAGAAACATTACGAAGGGAAGAAAAAAAAATGTTGCTCCAAGGTAACTGAAAACTTTGCAAAGGCAGAGATGGGTGATAGAAGACTAAACTTTTATGAAATTGTAGTTCTTTTCTCAGTGACAAGGAGAATAATTAAATCCAGACAAGGGAGCTACCAAAACATATTTTGCAGTTGTGTTAGCTCATATTAAGAGTCATCACAATATGTAGTTGATAAAGTATAATGACCACAAAAAGGATATTTTTCTAGGTAAAGTATGGAAAGATAATAATAAAAGAGACAGCAAGAGGCAGCTCGAATGCCTCAACAATAATATAAATGCAGGAAAGTGGAGTAGATTACTGTACTGAAATGATGGCTCTATACATGTTTAGAGTGCTGCAGAGCAAAGATGACAAAGAACAGCCTTGAATGAATAAGAAAAAAAAAGAGGGGAACCCATTAACAGACATAAAGAACACTATATGGAATATATACAATGTGTCTTGTATGTATTTTATTTTGCTCTATTGTAATTTGTTTGGGCTGGGCCCCATGTTAGCCACCCTGAGTCCCCTTGGGGAGATGGAGGTGAGGCACAAATAAAGTTGTTGTTGTTGTTGTTGTTGTTGTTGTTGTTATTATTATTATTATTATTTGACCAACCTAGCCAATAGATGGAAATATAGTTTCAAAATTTACAAGATTGGGGTAAATAATTGCAGACATAATATATTTTATAGTAGAAAGAACTTGGCTTTTTTTTAGATGTGTTTGTGGGGTGTGTATGTGTGGGTAAATGCCAGTGTTCTTGGCACCTTCCTTTGAGGGTAAAATTCAAGGCTTCAGTAATGACCAAGGTTGGCACAGCTGGTACTAGGAAGTGAGTTTTGCAGCTCAAAGAAGATGACTGAAGACATCATTTTTTCTTAGATATTATTCCCTGGAAAGGGAAGATTATTCACTGTAAAGCTCATTGCACTGGCAAATGTTGTGGTGACTCAAACAATTCTCCACTCATGTTAGTTGCTTTAGGGTCGATGATATAAAAACACACGGGGGAAGCAACAACAGTGTCTAAGAATCTGTTTTAAAAGGTGGGAATTTTGATTCTGGCTTGGAAACTCTTATCAAATGATTTATGCCATAGCAACCACTGGATGTGTCTCTGTATGAAAAAGCTCAATGTTGGCTTTAATAAAAATACAAAGTAACAAGGATGGGAACTCAACTGTTGTCTCCAAGCCTCTCATGAATAATGGCTTCTTTCAAGAAGAAGAGTTGACAGCTCTGATGCTGGAGCTGAAAAGCCAAAGACATTCCCATAAGAATTGATCTTTTCATCATGACTCTTCTCTGGAATGAAGGTTCCATTCCCCAAGTCTTTCAGTGCATGGGATTTTAAGAGCACTGTTATCATTTAATGTTGAAGACATCTCAAAATTAAAATTTCCAGATATGTTCCTTCAACTAATACAAGCAGATTTATTTATTTATTTATCGTGTCAGGAGCAACCAGACATTTGTATTACATTTTTAACAAAACAAACAAACAAACAAACAGACAAAACACAAAGTTTGCAAGCTTGGTAGTTGATTAAATGTCCTTTGACCAGTATCTGGCCACTTGGAGTGCCTCTGGTGTTGCCGCAAGGAGGCCTTCCATTGTGCATGTAGCAGGGCTCAGGTTGCATTGCAGCAGGTGGTCTGTGGTTTGCTCTTCTCTGCACTCGCATGTCGTGGATTCCACTTTGTAGCCCCATTTCTTAAGATTGGCTCTGCATCTCATGGTGCCAGAGCGCAGTCTGTTCAGCGCCTTCCAAGTCACCCAGTCTTCTGAGTGCCCAGGGGGGAGCCTCTCATTTGGTATCAGCCATTGATTGAGGTTCTGGGTTTGAGCCTGCCACTTTTGGACTCTCGCTTGCTGGGGTGTTCCAGCGAGTGTCTCTGTAGATCTTAGAAAACTATTTCTTGATTTAAGTCGTTGTCATTCTGGCTGATACCCAAACAAGGGATGAGCTGGAGATGTCTCTGCCTTGGTCTTTTCACTATTGGCTGCTACTTCCCGGCAAATGTCAGGTGGTGCAATACCAGCTAAACAGTGTCATTTCTCCAGTGGTGTAGGGCGCAGACACCCAGTGATAATGCGGCATGTCTCATTAAGAGCCACATCCACTGTTTTAGCATGGTGAGATGTGTTCCACACTGAGCATGCATACTCAGCAGCAGAGTAGCATAGCGCAAGGGCAGATGTTCTTCACTATGTCTGGTTGTGATACCCAGGTTGTGCCAGTCAGTTTTCATATGATATTGTTTCTAGCACCCACCTTTTGCTTGATATTCAGGCAGTGCTTCTTGTAGGTAAGAGCACGGTCCAGAGTGACTCCCAGGTATTTGGGTGTGCTGCAATGCTCCAGTGGGATTCCTTCCCAGGTAATCCTCAGAGCTCAGGATGCTTGTCTGTTCTTAAGGTGAAAAGCACATGTCTGTGTTTCAGATGGATTAGGGATCAATTGGTTTTCCCTGTAATAGGCAGTAAGAGCACCTAGAGCTTCGGAGAGCTTCTGTTCAACCATCTCAAAGCTCCCTGCTTGAGCAGTAATGACACAATCATCAGCATAGATGAAACTCTCTGTCCCTTCTGGCAGTGGCTGGTCATTTGTGTAAATGTTGAAAGCGACCAGAAGCGACCAGAGGATACAAGCAGATGATCCAAGCCAATAATTTCTAGAAGTCAGTGGTTTGAGATTAATACTGAATAAGTGTCTCCTGGAATATCTAATTGATTGTTGATTTGAACTACTAAATATGGCTCTTTAGATCAGAGTAACCCTAGATCAGTGGTTCTCAACCTGTGGGTCTCCAGATGTTTTGGCCTTCAACTCCCAGAAATTCTGACAGCTGGTAAACCGATGGGAATTCTGGGAGTTGTAGGTCAAAACACCCGAGGACCCACAGGTTGAGAACCACTGCCCTAGATAGATGTATCTAGATCAGATTATTACAGCCAAATCTCTAAGGGTTTTTTTTAAAATATCTCCCTTGTATTTAATCAGCATCACTGCAGCATCATTGAGGGGTGATGACAGCTGCTGTCTAAAAATATTGGAAGAGTAACATTTTCCCCATTGTTAGCCTATGGGCATGAAGGTGGTTTTCCTTCAAGTACTTCAATAAGAATTTATGATTCTCATGTTAGTGGGGGCACTGAATCTGCTCTTGGTTTTAGTTTGAACTTTAAAACAGTTCTCTAAGCTGCTAAATCTGTTTGGGGATTGGATTCAGCACCTTGGATAGCTACTTTAAAGTTCAGGCTAACATCAGAGCACATTCAACTTTCCAATGAAATGAAAGCCACCAGTCATTACCGACATACCTAGACTGCAAGAAAAAAAAAAACCAATGGCATATTGGTTCTCATTTCCAACTATTCCTATGAAATTCTCTATCTGATTTGGCTGGGGTTTTTTTTTTTTGCTGATAGCTTTAAAATAAATTAAATGAATATGTAACCTTGAGTTCTCCAGATTTCACACCAGTATCTTGAGTCTCTGTAACTTAAGTACCAGAGCATGGGACGAATGCAACAACATGTTGCATTTTTAAGTGAAACATAACACTAGAAAACAATTGGGCAAACCAGAAAACAATGGACAGCCATTGTCATTTCTTTTGCTAGTAGTAGGAACATTTCTCTTCCTGTCTCCTGGGGAACCTTTGGGCATTTATTCAAACTTTCCATACCCCATTTATATCAGAGATAAGGAAATGCCAGTCACTCTGTTCTTATCTGACACACACTTCTAAATGGATTCTAGCCTTTACCAGAAGACCTCTTTTTTAACCATTTTGCTTTCGCAAAGGATGTGCAGAAAGGCACCCAAAAGCATCAGCACAAACAGAAACCTGATGTGTAACATCATTTTAAATGGAAACCAAGAGACAAAAGAACCTGAGAGGCAATATGACCTAGCTGATAATGTTTGCACTGAGGTCAACAATAACATTTACAGGGAAGTGTATATCTCAGAAATGTAGACTATGTCACAGAGGTGTTATGAAGGTACAATGAGATGTTATTGTTATTATTGTTGGGAGTCTTTAAGCCCTTGCAATTTATGATGTTCCTAAGGTGAATCTATCATAACGGGGGGGGGGGGGGTGTTTGCAAGATTTGTTCAGAGGGGGGTTGCCTTTGATTGAAACTGAGAGAGTTTGGGATTGCCCAGAATCACCCAGTGGGTTTCCTGGTCCTGGTCTCCAGACAAGCCTATACTGTGTAGCAAAAGGCTGAATTCTGAAGCCAGCTCAGGCACATGCCTCTTGAATACTAGAAGAGAAGGAGCAGTGCAGAAATATAATCCAGTATGCATCCCATCTGCCCTATTTTTTTGATGGGCATTGGCAGAACCAAGGGAGAAAGGACTGCAGTCTATGCCTATTTGAAATTAATTCAGGGCAGCACAAAAAGGCACAAGGGAAAAGCAATTGGCCCACAATCCTTTTGTTTGGCAGGCCTGGCTTTAGTGGATTGAGCCAAGTAACACCACATGTACAATACAATTTATAATGTGGTTTTGGCATTTGATTCAGCTCCCATAAAAAGATGATACATTTGGCCATTAAGGATATTTTGAGAAGTCTACTTTTGCATTTTTTGCACTGTCAATGTAGATGCTGCTTTCTGGGTACAATGTAAGGGTTCTCCACATAGATCAGCCATACCAGGAGCAAATAAGTGTTTTCCCAAGCAAGCAGATTATCATCCTTTTATGACTCCATTCTGGATGGCTTCAGCAAGTCACAGTAATCATTCTTGTCTGCAAATGAAGTCACAGAGAGTCTCATACTGCACAATCCTACATGCTGGGGCTTACTTCTAACGGAGTGCGGATAGACCGACAGCCTTAGCCTATGATGCATAGCTTATGCTGTGCTGGATTTACAAAAGAAGAAAAATAGTTCTACTTTCATATAAAATATACTTTCTAGTCAAAATTGGGATTTTGTCTGAATCACACATAGTAAATTTAAGGCGTTACTGTCTAACTATTCCTATAAAATTCCCTTGGTGTGTTGCCTGCTCTTTTGCTGATGGTCTTAAAATGAATTAAATGAACATGTAACCTGGAGTTCTTTAGGTTTCACCCTCATGTCTTTAGTTTCTATCGCTTACGTGGCAGAGCATTAGATTGATGCATACCAGTGCTGGCACGTGGACACCCCTTTCAATGGAAACCTCCAGAGAGGAAATGTTTTACTCATCAATTAAAAGATGAACAATGTTTAATGGGTTTAATGTAGTGTTAGCACATGTGGTTTGAAATCTTAGAGCTCTGTCACTTGTGCTTTTTACATTTCTTTTCTATATTTCAAAGGGTGAAGGTTTTCTCTCTATCTATTGAAACCTTTATGTATCTCTTGTATTTTTTCCCTGCACCCCACAAAAGGACTTCAAGAGCCAACAATTCCAGGTCTTTCATACAGGAACACACAATTGATGTGTTCCAGGTCACACTATTACCTCTAGCCACTTACTTTGGAGATTATGAGGGTATAACAAAGATTCACCTTAAAATCAGCATAATGAATAAGAGTACAGTTACTTCTGGTGCAATACAATTCTGGTTATTTCCAAGAATCACTTTAAAGAGATGCTTTGGCAGGAAGCTTTCAAGTTTTAAGCTATTCTCATATCAATCCTAAGGTGTTTTTTTCCTTTCAAAAAGGAACAGAATAGAAAAGGAAAGAGCAGCGTAACAAACAACCCAATTAACAAAACTTAATAATTGTATGCAGTAGCCATTGTAATGATGTCTTTTGCTGTTATTATGATTGCTGTCATCATCTAATGCTATTCTCAAAGGTGATTAGCATAGTGTGAGCAAAGGCTGCCTCTACACTTTCAATATCTTTAGCTTGATAGACTCTCATTGCCAGGAAACAAATGATTAGCACTATCAGAGCTAATGGGGCTGATAATCTTTTTATACTGCACAGACAGTACTGAAGCACATCTCAAAAATAAGTCGTGACAGAAGGCCCCTCCCCACCTCACCTATCACCCACCTTGCGATAAAAAGCTTATCAATGTACATAATTTAATATCCAGTGATTACACATGTGGAATATTTGATTTCACTAAGATTGAATCAAAATCTTTGCTCTAGAATTGCAGCCATGAATATGTCTATATGTGAGAGATTCTGGAGGTTATGTGTGTTTAAGGACTTCATCAGATGAGCAAGACGGAAGCAAGGGAAAGTGGGGGAAAGTATGGGGAAGAGTGGGGAAAGCATCTTACCCCGTTCTCTCCCTGCAGAGTCCTTCTTTGGTGATGGCTATCCATCTCACAACCTTTCCCCATCTTATTTTTGCTTCCCTCCTGCTTTTTGTAAGCAGTAGTTGGGTAACACCAAACTTCTGAGAAGGGAGTCTTCTTTCCCTTCTAGCATGCTGGCCAGATGGGGTCCCACAGGCAGCCACCGGGCAGAAGTGGCCATGCATCATAGAGTGGTCTCCTCGAGATTCCATTTCACGAGTGTGCAAAAAACGGAGCGAACACAGGGAAACATCAGTGTGATAAAGTCCCAAGTAATTTGTTGCATTCAATTAGGAGTTTTACAGATGTTGCTGCAAATGTGTTGCTACAGCTTCTTTTGGAGATCTTTTGAGTCGACTTTTATTTTGTGGAAAGGAAAGATTACTATATTGGCCATATGGGGGCAGGGGAAATTTTAATTCTTCATTATGTCTAATGAAAGGCCCCATAAATTCAGGCCAGTTTCTGGATCCTGTTATCTTATCAAAACATGACTTGATTTTGGAAGCTATGATAGTTTTATCTTGCAGGCCATTCGGGAGAGTAATTTTCCCTCTAAGCACAGAGAGCCAAGTCTTGCCAAGAAAACCCTGTGTTGCTTTAGCATCACTATAAGTCAGAACTGATTTGAAGACACACAACAACAACACCAGTTGCAACACTGCTGCCACCACAACCACCACCAGCAACAACAAAAGATTCAAATTTCCACATTACCATGGAAATACACTGGTGACCTTGGGCAAGTTGTACCCTCTCAGTCTCAGAGGCAAAGGTAAACCGCTTCTTAACAAATCTTGCCAAGAAAAACTCATATTAGGTCCCTGTTAGTCACCATAAGTCAGAAGCAACACGAAGGCACACAGCAGCAAGAGCAATTGCTTTGAAATAGCCATAACAATCGCAATGCTGCTCTTTGTTCATCATTTTGTCTGTTATATAAGTGAAGATCCTGGTTTGGCGAGTGAATGGGGAATTATCTGGTGTTCTTTAACTGTGCATGCACATTAAACTGTCAATAGAATATTTTGCTTTCTGAAGTGAATCCCTTTCCCTAATATGAAGGGACAGATCTTGTGCTGTGAATGAGACAATATTATTTCTCCACCAATAGGGCAGGATCATTTATCTAAGCATATTTTAGTGTGCATAGTTAAAACACAAGAGAACTGATTGCAGCATTTTTATCTCTCTTAATCCCAGCAGGAGGGACTCCTTCTTAGCAAAATGGGAAAGAATGGGGGAAAATTACCCTTGGCTTGTTGCTGACTGGGCTCCTGAGGCCAAATCAATTAGTGACAGCAAGGGTAGTGTGTAACGCAGCATCTCGGTACCACTAGCAAGCATCAGTATGCAGATTAAAGCAGAGGAGCAATTCAGAAATACTAAGGAAATCAGCAACAAGGATAAGGAGGCAGAAGAATATCCATACAGCCATTTAAACGTCTCCAAACTGGAGCCATGCGTAGGCATCTTCATATTAGGCTTGCTCCAAGTGATGTGACTTACTAAGCTAAAATCATCCCTTTCACCATGGGAGGTAGTGCAACTGTTAGTTATAGACCACCCACTCGATTTCTGCAAAACCCAAACTGCAAAACTTTTGTAAAATCAAGCCCTGCTGGGCAGTATTTGATTTGGTGACTCCTGCAGTGTTTGAAACCTGCCCATATTTTAATTTTTGTGTGGCATGAATATTTTGTGAAATGGACTTGGATACTTCTGATGGCTTCCAGTAGAGTCAGACATGGAAGTGTGCCTCCTGAAAGGTCTTTTAAGGATACATACACAATGGGTAAATCAAGCATCACATATATAAAATATTCATACACAAAGCATCAAGAAAATTACGTATTTTAGAGCCAACGCTGAACTGTAACTGCATCAAAAGGGAATCAGACAAGGCAGTATGGAATGAGACACGATGTTCTCAACTTTTTAAAACTGGCATAACATGGTAGAATGAGTAACACAAGAAACGTACATGCCAGTTAGTAAAGTTTATCCCATAACAATGAAATCTGATGTTCATTCAGTGCATGAGCCCTTTCTTCCAGTGATATGATCCTAATAAGAATTTGCCTCCACTCCCAAACTGCTATTGAGCATTCCCATTTGGTGCCAATCCTGATTCCCTCTCATGCCAAATCTTTTGTTTAATTTAAACCAAAAGTGGGAAACTTCCAGGAGGCCACAATATCCCTTATGCACTCTATTCATTCCCACATACCTTCAATGAATAAACAAATCATTAATACAATTTTAAGTGCCCCTTAAAAAAAAACCCTACCAAATTGGCTTATAGGACACTTGGATGTCTGCAGAGATGTGATTTAGCCATTCAACCCCAATTTTTATGCTCATCTCATCTGATTCATGTCCATATTCATGTCCATTTTTGAGCCTGTGTTATTTTTTCTAAAACAAACAAATAAACAAAAGACATATATTTAATATGTGTTGTCTGGGCTTTACTTTTTGAAAAAAATGTAAATAAATATTTTGGAACACATTTTATATTCTCTTTTTAATAATTTAGTTCAGGGGCAATACTATAGTTTCATGAAATGTATTTAATTTAGAGCTGTGTGATGTCTTGTTCACAGATACAGCACAAAGCTGGTTATAAAAAAGGTTCCTAGTCTTTTTTGGTATCAAAAGGCCTGCTATTGTGGACATGGTCATGTTTGCTTTTGAGTGACAATGGAGTTATCCAACTCTCACCTCCAACTAAGACCTCTTCACAAGGCTCTTTTGGGCTATGCTGTTGTGTCAGCAAAAGGAAGGCATGCGGGGCAGCTCATGGCATTCTGTATGGCCTTCCTCATCCCCATCATATGGTGGGAATGGGACAGGGTGCGTTGGCACCCTGTCCCCACCAGATAGAAGAAAGGGCAACAACGCATGGCAATGTATGCTGCCCCACTGTCCTTTACCCCATCATATGGGGAAAAGGGGAGGAGAGTGCAGGTAGCTCCATAGGAGCTACCCAAAATACACTTTCCTTCCTCTATTGGTAGGGAAAGTGCCTTTTGAAGTTCCTCCCCCCTACTTTGTGAGGAATGTGGGTGGAATCTGCCATGCATTGTGTGATGGCGTACATCAGGCCCCACCCTTGCCACAAAACAAAGTGGCAAAATGGGGCAAAAAGCCCCATGTCATGGTAAAATTATCAAAAGTCTGGAGAGAATGCCCTATGTGGTGTGTCTTAAAGAGCTAGGTATGTTTAGCCTGCAAAAAAGAAAGGTGAGAGGAGACATGATACCCATGTTTAAATAGTTGAAAGGATATCATAGGAGAGAGAGAGCAAGCTTGTTTTCTGCTGCCCTGGAGGCACTGCCCCCTTCTACACAGCCATGTACATTCAGATTATCTGCTTTGAACTGGATTATATGGCAGTGTAGGTTCATATAATCCAGTTCAAAGCAGATAATGTGAATTATCTGATTTGATAATAGGGATTATATGGCAGTGTAGATCCAGCATAGGATGCAGAGCAATGGGATCAAAGGAAAGAAAATTCTACCTGAATGTTAGGAATAACTTCCTGACTGCAAGAGCTTCCTCGGAGTGTGGTGGCAGCTCTTTCTTTTGAGGCTTTTAAACAGAGGCTGGATGACCATCTGTCAAGGGTGCTTTGATTGTGCTTTTCCTGCATGGCAGGGGGGTTGGACTTGATGGTCCATGTGGTCTCTTCCAACACTATGATTCTATGATTTCAGAGGGCTCATTTCTTGATAAAATATTAAGTAACATGATGATTAGTGATATTGTCACTCGTATTGTGAAACATATGCTGACAAAAATTAGACATGGCATAAATAAAACCTGTTGCGATATTAACAGGAAATAGCAAAGCTGCCACTGTTTACTCATGAACAAACACATTTTCATCTCTCTAACGATGAAGAACAGCTTAGAACTAGAAAATGTTAATCACATAGGCTTTGGGACTATTGTAAAATGATCATCTCTTTGGAAAAGAAGGCCCACATTTTTATTAAAGGAGTCAGTTACAACAGATCCTTAATCAAAATTCACCATGTTAGCAGCACATGCACACAATTCATTGATAAACAAATTGATCAAGGAAGCAGAACTTTAAATCATTTTAAATAATGATTTATTACCCTCGCTGCCATCTTCTTCAAGAAACCTGCCCTCCACTGAGCTCCTTTACAATAAATCATAAATTTGTTTGCTATGACTATATTAATTTCTCATTCCCAAGTTTATATTTGCTTTTTAAAAAGTTGTACATTAAATTTGCATTGTATAGTTATAGTGAAACATTTGATACATAACAAGAAGAGGGCCTAGCCAAAATTTATTTATTTTTTGTCAAAAGCTTTGCATAAATTCATCCATTTGTGGAGGGAGGAAACACATCTCCATAATGCTTTTGGGTTGGAAAGATTAGCCGTTTACAAGAAATGTTGCCCAGGGGGTGCCCAACTGTATTTACTCAGTCTTTGAAGAGGAGGCTCTTTCCGTGTTCCCTAGCCAAAGAGATATGAGGCATCATCTATATAACCACTAGAGATGTTCTTTGGCTTCAGCAAATCCCAACAACAGAGGCAAATCAAGCTGATTGGGATGATATTTGGAATGGAACTCCTCAAATAAGTTGCAGTTGAATCTGAAATCTTATCTGAAACTACCTTCCAGCTGTCCATAAAAGGAACAGTCAAGTGTGGGAAGAAGAGAGAGGTATAGTTTTGGGAATGGTAGGTCCACCTTATTAACACTCCAGTAATTTTACCAGGCCTCTCTTAACCCAGGGCTTTGTGAGAGGGAGTGTTGAAGTAATACTCTATATCACAGGGCTCATTTAACATTTCATGTCCATTAATTATCTCTTGAGAGCAAGTGTAGGAATATTAAAACATATTCAGTGGAGCATATTGCATTTGGTGTTATTCGCCTGTTCTTTTGAGTGTAGGTTTCTTAATTAGGCTGACCTCTATTGTGTATGTTCTTTTAATAAAAGTCATCCACAAAGTCTCTAAAATTCTAAATATGTGCACCTATTTTTGGAAACTCCCAAACTTTAAAGTTTTCTCTGGTTCAAATCTCTGGGCACTTAGCACAAAATTCCCTGAATCTATTTGCTTGAAAATTGGCTGGCATAATCCCAATTAAGATGTTATTGTATCTGTAAATTCCATCTAGGTTCAGAAAAGGGTTAGGGAGAGTTATAATTATTTCTCATATACATTCAGTGTGAAACACTAACTTTTAGGTTTCTAAAGATTTGAACAGAGGTACCTCAAATTAATTGCTCTCCAAATTGTGGAGGTTTTAATTAGTTCACAAGATGCTCCATGCCAGCAGAAATTGATATTATGTAAAACACAACTGAGACAATCTCAAAGACGAATCTTTCCATTTCATAATTTCATTATTATTACTAGTAGCAGTATTAATATTAGTATTCTATCCCACTTTATCTCTCTAAAATATATCCAAACCACTAAAAAAAACCTATTAACATACCTAAAACATTTCACAGCACTCCCTGGCTCAGTCTTTTAAAAAGGTATATGCATGTCCATATAATTCTTCCATTTGCTCACTGAAAACCATTTTTGGCTGTTCTGCCTATTATTGATAATTAATAAATGGACTTAATTGGAATATCCAAAGATCATGAGATGGGAGATATGTGGAATAAGGATTGGATGATTTCAGATATAGAAAAAGAAGATCAGAAAAGTGTTTCCATACTGTTTGTTGCATATAAAATGGACATTTGGGGGAAAAGGCAACAAGCCTGTTTTAGAAAGGAACAGAATAAAATATTAAGTGGGTGTTCCCTGAGTGTCACTCACCATAAGAATTCAAGACGATCAATTGGGAAGACATCATACTGCAACTAAATTGTGCGTGCTCAATACGATGAACGGAGCATCAAGCTGAAACACTTAACTCAAGACGCATATGTCCACACTGTAAAAGCACTATAGCATTGTTGTTCACATTGCAGAAAAATTAATAACTCAATTCAAGGAGGCAGTAAACCAAAGCACTCATCTCTAAGGCCCTATACAATATAAAAACAAAGAGAAGGTAAAAGCACCTAGTATAACCCTGGAATGGCTTTGCACATTGAGAATCTGCAAAATGTCTTCACTTTGAGGCAGGCCCGTAGCCAGGATTTTGTTTCGGGGGGAGCTGAGTTTGATTCGGGGGGGGGGGGGGGGCTGATTCTGAGTGAAAGAGGGTCTACCCTAGCAAACCTTTTGTATTGTTACCCCAATACCCCCATGCATATGGGATATATTGAGCATGGTGATCAGATCATGATATGAATAAACATAACAGTTTAAATAATGTACCAGTAAGGCCTTCTCGCAGGGTCAACCTCAGGGTCAACCTAAGACTGAAACAACTTGAAAGCACACAACAACAACAACAACAACAATCCCATCTCATCAGCCAAAAGCAGGCCCACATTTCCCATTGAAATACTAATAAGTTTATATTAGTTAAAATTGTTCTCCATTTTAATTATTGCATTGTTTTAAAGTGTTTTTGTACTACAAATGAGATATGTACTGTGTGCATAGGAATTCATTCATTTTTTTTCAAATTATAATCCAGTCCTCCAACACTTTGAGGGACTGTGACCTGACCCTCTGTTTAAAAAGTTTGAGGACCCCTGATCTATACCTTCTTTGTGAGAGCATCTCTCTGGGAATCTCTGGGGGCACATTTACATTGACCATGTAATCCAGTGTGAAGGGGAATAAAGCTCATTAAGCAAAATTGGTGGAAAGTCCAAAATAAGCCTCTTAATGCACGTCAGTGATCCCCCCAAATAAACCACTTCTCATGGCCAAACCCGTTCAGCAAAATCCAAAGTGCTTTAAAGATGCTTGTCTGTGCTGGAGCACTTTGTAAATTTGGGATGCAGGAGTGGGGGATGCTGAAAAATGCTCTAGCAGCATAGCTGGCCAGTTGACCCCCTGCAACAGGTAATTGATTACCTTCACTGCTAACTATCCCTTTCTCCCCAATAGGTACTGATCTAAAATTTATATTGGTGTACATCTCAGCAAGAAAATGTGTGTATGTGTGTGTGTTCTGTTTCTCTCCTTGGGAAAAGGGTGTTGTCAATCCACAGTATAGTACATGGATGATATTTAGTGTACTAAGATGAGACAAATCCATATAGCCCTGTGCCTCTTCACTTAATAATAGGAGAACATTGTTTGGGTTTTTTTACACTATATAGGGTTTGCTCTGGACAAAAGGATGCTTAAAATCAATTCACTTCCAATCAATGACAGTTTAAGAGTGTATTTGTCCCAAATAGTCAAAGGAATTGCAAGACAGAATGCTAGTAATAACTTTATGGTGACACATAAACTGTTTACCTTCTCTTGTTTCTTTTCAACTGAAGCAATCTAGCATTGTGCCACATATTTAAAATATTAAAAGCACTTTTTTCACTGAAACATTTGAGTGTTCAAGTGCTTCTGGAATGGATCCTAGCTTGCAGCTCACATGGTTGCCATGCTGAGTGTTTTGAAGGGGCAAATATTCCATGATAGAATGGAATTAGGTTTCCAGAGGGAAAAAGAGCAGTATTTTCAAATTTGCAATCCATCTTTATCATTCTCTTATTGCAACATCTGCTGTCACATTTCAAAAAAATTGCACCCCTCACTCTTGAGGCTTACCTTCTATTGCAGAGGTAGCAAACTTGTAATAACACGACCTAGTTAACATGCTGAAAAGTGATAAAACATAAAGTAAAGGGTGCAAAAAGATATAATTCCTCTTCTGTAATCTGAAGCAGTTCGTCGACTCTTGATCTCAGGAGTAGTCAGAGATATCAAAAAGGAAGAGGAGAAGGGGGAACAGCAGCGACTGTTGCTATTGATAATGACACTATTGTATCCCTCTGCTTCTCCCTATAACATATTATAGTGAAAAGGTTGGCTGTGCTGTCGTGATATCTTGTCTTTTTGTGTTCACAGCTTACCTCAGTATCAGTTGAGACTAATTCCAGTTGAATAAATGAACATGGCCAGGGAGAGAAAACTTACCACAGGGGAAGAAAGGAACTTACCATTTCCAATGGTGCCATGCTCTTCATCCCATCTCATTCTGTCCACGGTGTGCAATATAAATATAATAAAAGTAATGATGCAATGAAGAAAAACAAGAAGAAGAAATAAGCGTAGTTTTCATCCCTGAACAGATAATGGAAGAAAATGGGAATCAGTATGTAAGGGAGGATGTGTTGTTGGGGTAGTAGAACTTAAGTTTGACTCCTGCCACATAATTAGGGCTGGTTCCCAGTAGGCAGAGGTTTTAAGCAAAGTGCTCTGGAGAGGTTTTCCTCAGACATCACTTGAACTTACTGGCACTTGCAGGACACAGCAGCATTACATAAAACTGTAGTGGTAGGCTGTGTGTGTGTGTGTTCCCCTATCATGGAATTAGCCCACAATAACCCAACACATGCCCCTCTGAACAGCTATAGAGAGTTCAAAATGGTGAATAGTAGAGAATCCTGAAATCATGGCTGTAGGCATATCAGTGATCTTAAGCCTGTATTAGGTATCAATCCTTAATAATGGGTGCTTACATAGGGTCAGTTTTTAATTCAGATTTACCAAATGTTTTTGGTTATTTCTTTGTACAGCTAAGAGTCTAGTTAAGGACACCTAATTCAGGTGGGATAAATTCTACCATACCTCAGCTTCCATGAGATTTATGACCTTATCATATTAGCCAGGTGAAGCATCCCACTTTTTTGGTATCAGGAGCAATTTGAGAAACTGCAAGTCACTTCTGGTGTGAGTGAATTGGTGGTCTGCAAGGATGTTGTCCAGGGGATGCCCAGATATTTGATGTTTTATCATCCTTGTGGGAGGCTTCTTTCATGTCCCCACATGGGGATTAGAGCTGACAGAGGGAATTCAACCTGCTCCCCCTGGATCTGAACTGCTGGCCTGTCAGTAAGCAGTTCTGCCGGCACAAGGGTTTTAATGCATTACGCCACCAGGGGCTTCCGCTGAGAGGAAAGAAGGAGCAGCAGGACGAATCTGTCTCCTTGTGCACAGCTCCCTCTTGGTGACGGTTTCCCCATCACATGGGGAAAACATTGCCCTCTCAGAGAGGCCCCCATGTTGAGAGGGATGCTTTTCATACAACGCTTTTCCTCCAGTTGGAGGAGGGGCTTCAAAAGGAAGCTCCCTTACATCATCTGATGGACAGCGAGCCCATCAGTCCTCCAGCTAGAGTGGAAGCATAATAGGACGCTTCCTAAGGCAAATGTGATGAGTTTGGTCATAAGCACCCAAAAAGGATGTACAGACAGTACCCAAGTAACAAACATCCAGCTTATAAATGACTCATAGTTAAGAACTGTGGGTTAGACAACAGGAAGTAAGAGAAATCTCCCCCTAGGGCGGGATTTTCACTCCTGCAAGAAAGGTGTCTCTACTGACGCTTTATCACCAATCTTTGTTTCCACAACAAGCCAAATGTTTCAAAATCCAATAATCACAGGGACAGAAAGTGAGGCAAAGTCTTCTGAACAGGGCACAGTTAGCAAAAGTAAGACCACAGGGATGTTCGCCCTTTCCTATGGTATCCAGAGCTAAAATATAATTTTGGCTGAAGTTACACTTTAAAAATGTACTTGCTTTGACTTGCATACAAATTCAACTTAAGAACAAATCTATGGAACCTATCTTGCTCATAACGTGGGGACTGCCTGTATTGGATTTTCATTTCCTCTGTCCAGTTGTTCTGTCCCTGATTGTGGATAGATATATTGTTCTAATCTGCATATGTCACTGAGTACTGAATGGAGCTAGAGAAAATATTTTTTTCCCTCTCAAGGCCTACTAGTCATATTGGTTGTGAGATTCAAGGAGCTACAGTACCAAAAAATCAAAAACCCATTTCCAGGCTTTAGTGCTGGAGCAGAAGACTGAGTGTAAAACGAAATTACCCAAAGTAAAGAACTGAGCACTTGTCAATCTGGTTTTAAGAGGCAAAGGATTGCTGATTCCAAACAGCTTTCTTCAAAGTGACATCTGGGAGAGAGAGAGAGAGAGATTCTGCCCTGATATCAATCAACACATTGCCACTGATGACATTACTTCTTACAAAAAGAGAAGCTAACATGATTTATAATCCAACAGCAGACCTTAAACACTGAGAAAATCCAGATCATGCAATTGTTCTTGTTTTGTCAAGCTTATGCCTTTATTAAAGAAAAGCTTGTTATATATTCTTACATCATTCCTTGTCATTTGCTGAACAAACCATGATAGGTGTTTCCAAAAGAAGAGCTTGGAAACTTTGTGCAGTGATTGAGTCAAATTGAGCCTTCCGTCTCATCTATGACTGCCGCATGACTTGGAGAGAAAAACACTCCCTTGCTCCTTGTCTTGTATCCTTCCTTGCCAAAAGTCATTGAGTTCTCAAGTCTCATACCAAAATGTATTCACTAAGCTATTCCCTACCCCCAAAGTTGGGTTGTTTCGAAGCCAATCTAATTTTGAGAGGCATGTTTCCTTCTGTTAATAAAATGCCACCTGCTTTTACATTGACTCTAATGTTTCTTTTGCAAAGAGAACACAGACAAAAACATTTTTGTTCTCAAAGATGTTTCATTAGAGACCTCTCCTTGAAATCCTTCCCTTGTTTCACTCACAAATTTTTAAAAGTAAACTGAAAATTGTTCAGCAGTTAGCAGGATATTGAATTCACGCACAAAACTTGATTGTCCTTCAATTATATTAAACCATATTTACCAGTTACATAGTATCCTTTCATGCTTTCTGGGAATATGGGATTCTCTTGTCTATAGCCATTCAAATTAGAGAACATCTCAGTAATCCATGTATATGGCTTGTGATGGTGGTCATTTTCTCTCTCCATCTCCTCCCTAGTTTCACAATTTACTAGCTGTTTTTGACTAGAGTTTTGGGCCATCAATGATTTCTAGCTTGTCCAATAATCTAAGGGCACTTTCACACAGGCCTAAATAACCTTCTTCGGCGAGGGTTTCAGTCCCCATACCCAAACAAAAACCTGGGTTTTCCTGAGAGGCGGGGGTGGCTACATGCCATTTGGATTAAAATGTAATCCTATTAAAATCGGAATGACATAGAGCCCCCCCCCCCCCAACCCGAAGCCTTCCAATCCTCCCCTAAAAGTTAAAGAAAAGATACCTGGCCCTCATGACTTTTCTCTTCACATCCTCCAGGTGTGAGGAAATGACACCTTAGGTGGTGGGAGGTGCGAGGAGGAAAATCTCTCATTGCTCCCCCGCAACCTCTTCTTGCATCATTTCCTTGCACCAAAAGGATGTGAGGAGGAAAGTTATGGTGGGCAGGTACCTTTTCTTTAACTTTTAGGAGGAAATTGGGGGGTTGGGGGGAGTGGGTATCCACAGGCCCAATACTCCATTAGACTTGGGCCTTTCAGGAAGGCCTGGATCGAATGGGATATTGAATTAATTTAGGATAAACTAAGGAAACCTTCATTTGTTGGAAATTAATTCATTTTTATTGGAGGCATTGTTTGGATGCTTCTGGATGCTTCTGGTAAAAAACCAAGAGAGGTCCTGGTTTTTAGGCCCTTCTGGATGGGCCCTAAAATCAGGCAGGTATCACATGTAATGAAATATATTCAAAGCAATGATGTTTTTTCTAATTTTGCTATTGTGGTCCTGACAACCTCCCTCAAACATTTTACAGACAAAATTTGAGGCACAAATGGCCAAGCATGGTCAGAGTGTGGACATGATAGCAAAACTTTTTAATGGGGAATTTGCCTGAGTTGCAGGTAAGAGAAGACTCTCTCCACTCTTTCCCTATATCCCCACTGATTTAATTCAGTGCAAATCATCTTTGCACTATGCAAACACAACACAAACAAACAATGGGAGAAAGCTGGTTGAGGAAAGAGAAGTTGGGACATTTTAAAAGCAGCTGAAATGTAGAGGATGAATCAAGGCGATTCTTAGCAGTGGTTCCCAACCTTTGGTCCTGCATGTAACTTAGAGTCCAGCTCCCAGAACTCCTAAACAGTTGACCAAGCTGACTAGGGTTTCTGAGGGTTGAAGTCCCAGGGCACTTCCAGACAGCGCCAAAATCCATGTTTTATAGCATTGTTTAGCCACCCCCTTTTAACCTGGTTATTTCCGCATTTTGGCCATATATAGAAGGGCCCCCAAACAACTGGAGAACCAAAGGTTGGGAACTACTGGTGTAATGATTTGCATGTGGGGTCACCACTCTAAATACAAGAGTTCAAGTCTTCTCCTTGGCTGTTGAAACCCACTGAATGACTTTGGAAAATCATATTCTCTCAGTCTCAGTAGAAAGCAAAGCCAAACATCCTGACAAATTTGCCTTAGGGTTGCTATAAATCAGAACCATCTTGAAGGCACACAATAGCAGCAGCAATTAATGTACATTATACTGTACAAAAGGAAAATAATAAGACAAATTTAACAGGCACGCAGAAACCTTTTGTCTTAATAGAGAAGATAGGGCAATGAAAGGAGTATTAAAGGTATAAAAACCAACCAAACATGCTATAATTGTACTAAAAGTATAAATGTACTAAAAGCTTTTATTATACTAAAAGTTTATATAAAAAGGAACACATTTAGAGAAAGCTACTAAAATATGTATAAAAAGTAGCACAATGCAATTACAAAAGCAAGCTATTCAAATGAATGTAATCTGTGTATATAAAATTATGAAAGCAAAATTAAGCTGAAATTCTGAAAGGTTCAAAGATTTAATTGTGATTTTGAAAGATTTTGAAATAGTAAAGAAAGATAGAATCCACAAACATTGAGGAAGACAATTCCATCCCTAAGCAATGATACTGATAAAATTCCTTAATTACATGAGCTGCCATGTTATTAGTGAATTATGGTACCATAGTTCCGCCACCATAATTCACTTTATTGTTGTTCTGGAGATCGGAATTCTGTTCTAGCTGCATAATGTCAAAAATCCCTCACATCCTCATTTTTTTCAGTATGGGAGCTTCCCCAAGAAAGCCATGTCTTTATTGTTGAAGACTTTCATGGCTGGAATTATTGGAGTGTCGTGTGGTTTCTGGGCTGTATGGCCATGTTCTAGCAGCATTTTCTCCTGATGTTTCACCTGCATCTGTGGCTGGCATCCACTTAATTTCTTTGCTAGTAGAGAACACATGAGCAGAAGAGAGGTGTCCAGCTACTATATGGATTCTACATTGACACGAAAATGGGGAGCTGTGACATCACATACTGTATCCATATCCAATTTGTTTCTAGACACCACTTATAAAATAGCCATGGCTTCACGAACTCACATTTATATTTTTTAAATCATTGAGAATTTGGTGCGATTCAATTTATTTCAGATGAAAAAACACCTGACTGCAGGTTGAAGAGGCCTGGTGTACATCGTGAGATATCTTGAAGATGGGACCCAAGTCTAAACATGACATTTATATATGTTGTATAAATATCTTATGCACATAGCATGAAGATAATATTTTTGATATATTTGTATAGGAAACAAAGTTTTTGTACATTGAACCATCAGCAAGCAAAGGTATTAGTCTGCAAGTCACTTATGTGGACAGTTTTGGATTTTGGAATTCCAGATAAGGGATGTTCAACCTGTACTTCTATAATCACTGTCATTACTATATCATGCTGGGCTATTTCGATTGGTGGGGATGAGAGACAAGGCCTTCTTGGTGATTGCTCCCCGGCTATGGAACTCCCTTCGTGGTGAGATCAGGTTGGCCCCCTCTCTCCTGTACTTTAGAAGAATGGTAAAAACTTGGCTGTGGGACCAAGCTTTCGGGACAGGGCAATAAAGTAGCAATAGGAAAGATTACCAGGCCAATTAGATTTGACGTGGATGACTAGGATGGTTTTAAATGGTGTATTTTAATATTTTGATAAATGTTTTTAATGTTTATGTTTGTATATAAGAATTTGTGTCCCGGCATTAATGTTTGCCGTATATCTGCTGCGCTCCGCCCTGAGTCCCCTTCGGGGTGAGAAGGGTGGAATATAAATGTTTCAAATAAATAAATAAATAAATTTCTAGTGGCAAAAAGACCTGGTTTAAATTCATCCACCATTGTTGTGAACACAATTTGCCCTCTTATGGATTAGGTGCAATTTAGGGTAGAGATAGGGGAGATCATTGTGTGAAAGCACATCTGAACTGCTGCAGTGAGGAGGAGACAAAGATGACTGGATCATTTCCTAAGGTGTGTGGCATGGCCTCTATGGTGATAAGGCATCTGACAAACTCACTAACCAGGAGGCCATGTTTAGAAACATTTTAGGTCAGTGTGGGTCCCCAGGTGTTTTGGCCTACAACTCTGAGGAATCTCAACCAGTTTACCAGCTGTTAGAATTTCTGGGAATTGAAGGCCAAAGCACATGGGGACCTACAGGTTGAGAACCACTGTTTTTACCTAAATCTCCAAGAATGAACACAATTCTCCAAGAATGATCACAATTCAGCTTCCTGTGTGTGAGATGCTAAATCACATGCTTAATTTACAGTTGGAGAACTTGCAGCCCTACAATATCCATTGCCACTAAACTGTAACCAATAGACAGGCATATTGGGAACATCAGTAACATTTGGGTGAAACACTGCACATCCTTGAATTACCTTCTGAGGCAAGCTGTAGAGATAGGATACATTTTTGCAGCCACGTTTAGGATTGAGAAAAGGAGAAAGCTAAGGAGTAGACACAGTTGACTGATGAACCGAAGTTCAGGGCATTAACAGAATGTAAGTGAAAGTAAAACTCAAGGAAATGGAGCTAATGAATAAAGAAACAGACGAACAAATATATTTTAGAGGGTTTTTCTCCCCTCCTTGATGTTGAATTGTAGAGGAGGGAAGGACACATACAGTACAAGTTGGTGACCTTGTGTGACTGCTAACTCCTTTTGCTCAAACATGCATTTTGTGAGTTATCTTTGGGTATTTCTATAGTTGTGAGTAATCTCTATCAAAGTAGCTCTTTAAAAATGGGGATGATCATATAAAAAGTGAAGGTTATTGCATTAACCTTGGCCCTCTCTTTACTTTTCTTGTGTCCCTTAATGGCGATCCGTTGCTTATGTTCCATACTATTCTTTTAAAAAAGTATTTGAAGAATTCATACCAAAGGTTTTCTTTCATTCTTTCTTTCGTACAAACCTACTCACCATCTGCAATTGGCAAATCTCAGTGACATGAGTCTGCGTTGCTTAGCAATAAATACATGTGCAGTGGTTCCAGAGTCACAAAGAGCCTTCATTACTTTATCATCCAGCCATTTTGTACAGCCTTCAGGGCTAAAGAGGCCCCTTTATTCACTTATGCTGGGCGAGAAGAACAAAGATGGGTGGCTGGGGATGATGTATGTGTGTGTGTGGCGGGGGCTGAATACATATCGGATGGTCTATAAATGTGCAGCATGATGGAAAAATTGCAAACCGTTCATAAGATGGAGAAATTAAAGCAAATGAACTTATTTTGTTGCCAGTTCAGAACATTAGAGTGTAGACTGAATGCAAGTAAAGTATTTCATAATGGACAGAAGGGCCAGATCAAATCTCTGTATAAAAGATTATGAACATGGTGGGAACACACACAAATACTCTCTGTGCTTTCATGATGCCTGTTGACATACAGCAACCCCATGACTTTTTGTAGGGTTTTTGTGGGCAAACAACATTCAGAGATGATTTTGCCAGTTCTTTCTTCTGAAATATAGACTGCAACACCTGGTAATCATTGACTGTCTCCCATCCAAGTACTAACCAGGGCTGACTCTGCTTAGCTAGGATGGGATCTGGTGGCTTCAGGGTACTTAGGACCATTATGGTAGGAGCTGTATTGGCACAATTAAATGTCTTGTAGCACTCATTCAGTAGCAGACCCAATATGTTTCACCAGCTCAGTAGCTCAAAGCAAAGATTCTTCTTAACTGATTGCAATATGCCATTTATTTAGTGCTCTAATTATTTATTAACTATGGCAAACCATCTCAACTATGAGCAGAATAGACCTGCTTGTTGTCAGCATCAACTGATCAGACAGCTTCTGGGTACTCGTATTTGAACTGCTTAGAATAAAGAAATTGAGATGCATGCTGTTGGTCCTTGGGAAATAGATTCCCCAAGGTCCAACAGAACTAGTGAAAGTAACATGTCTAGAAGCTATAAAGGGAGAAATTGTCATAAAATACAGTATGTCTTGTCCAGTTACAATGGTGATTTGTGCCCACCTGCCAGGTCATCCCATGCCCATGCCATCCTAGTTGGGAGTTGTTGGACTGGGATTCTGGTTTGCACTAAAGCATACTGGGTCATCATGGGCCAGTATCTTTATCATAATTCTCTATGATAGGTCAGGCTGAAAGATAGTTACTGTGCAGAGGAAGAAAGCAATTTTCATTCTCATTATTTTGTTTATTGACCACATTTTCCCCAGACTTAGAACTCTTAAATACAAATACAGCTCAAAGTTTGTGCCCTCGTTGGAGAAAAGTCCGTGCATACATATGACATTTAAGCAAAATCATATGACAAACTATTACCCTCAAAACCTGAGTAGAAATACTGCCATTGCACTCTTCTTGGGCATGCCATGTAAAATCAGAAGTCTCTGGATTCTGTGTGGTTGCAGGGTAAGGGGAAATGTTGCTTCCCCATTGTTGATCTGCTCAAGTTTTTCAGTAGAAGATTGCTTATAATTTCAAAGAAGCAGCTCTGAATTGCCTAAAGAAAGAGCACACATTTTTAGATGGATTTATTATGTGATCACAAGTTATGTTGTACCTTGCTGCTCCTTGGAGACCAATGTATTCTGCAAATATTTGCACCACTTGATGGCTGACTCAGTTTAATGTAAAGGCCATACACTTGGATAAACCCAAGTCAAATACATAAGAGATAAAAACCAACATGAGGTAAGAAGAACATGGAATGAAAATAAAAGACTATATACACTCATTTTCTTTTTCTGTTTTGACGAAGGATCATTGAGTACAAATTGCAGCACTCAAGTATTCCATTGGTTCTTCTCATACACATCTGAATACATCATAGGAGTGTAGCAGGTTGGGAGTGTGAAAAATCATTGCATTTTGTATTAACCTTCTTCCATTGTACTACAAAGAATACTCAGTTATGTTGTTGCTCATGCTCATGCCTATGAACCATCTAGAATTTTTAATATCTTCTGGGGAGTTCCTGCTCTTGATTCTGCCTTCTTCACAGGTGCGTCTGGTGGGGACGAGAGACAGGGCCTTTGCAGGGATGGCCCCTCCACTGTGGAATTCCCTCTCTAGAGATATTAGATCAGCCCCCTCCCTCCTGACCTTCCGAGAAAAAAAACCCTGGCTCTTTGAACAAGCCTTTGGAAATGTAGTGCAATAGACAAACACAGAATTATGTAAGATTGAAACATGGAATGGCTTAGACAATGCTACTGAAAAATGAGATTAATAGGAAGACATTGGTTATTATGTTTTTAATGGTTTTTGTTTGGATTTTATAATGTTGTTTTAAATGTTTTAATTGTATATTGTGGATTGTTGTGGCATCAAATTGCTGTCAATTTGTGAGCCGCCTTGAGTCGCCTTTGGGCTTGAGAAAGGCAGGATAGAATTATCGTAAATAATAAATAAATAATTGCTAGATGTATAGAAGAGCCTCTCTTTAACCAGGTTATTTCAAAACTTGGAACTGATATTTCTGTATTCAAGGATTCTGGGTGTTGCATTCCAGAAAGTAAACTTTCTGAGCTCTAATCAGTTCTAACAGTGAGATGCAATTTATCTACCAGTTTTATCAAAATGAATGTGTGTGAGAGAATAAATTCTGACTATTTCTGATCTTTATTTTGAATAGTTTTCACTAAACTTTTGTGGTATACCCTATATATGATAAGGATCAGAGCATTGGGGGGGGGGGTGTCAGTTGCAGTCTCTGATCTCACTAACAGAACAGAGAAGAAAAGGGGGGGGGGATTTCTATCTTTATTGCATTCTAGCAGTCAATATTTCTTGTTCAGGTATAGTTGCTCTTTTCTACACTTCTGCTATCCGAGATCTGGTAGATCTGCTGCTATTGAAAACAGATAATATTGGGCAAATGGCCTGGTTGAGACTTGAATATATGTACATATGAGGTCACAGGAGCCTGCCGGGTCAAATGAAAGTCTAGCACGGTTTTGCTTGTTAAGATAGCTATATTGATCCCAGGTGTGGTGCTAATATTTGAAAAGATTTCAATTTGGTATATTTTATTAAGAGTAAACTTGGAAAACCCAGTTTTCTCTGCATTAATTTGCTTTTACCTGAGATGTCATTTGGACGCTTCAGGTAAAAGCAAAGCAAATCATGAGTTTTGGGCCTGTTTGGAAGGACCCTAACTCAGTGTTGTCTAAAGTAGTGGTTTCCAACCCTGGTCCCTGGTTTTATTGCACTACAGCTTCCAGATCATATGATTACTTGTTGTTCTGTATGAAAGTTCTGAAAGTATGAGTTCAACAACATCTTGGAACATACATTTGAAAACCACTGGGCTGAGTGTAGAGCTGGGTTGAGATTGTATGGCTTCTAAGGTATTAACAGCATTGACTTTTCAGGCTTGGAGTTACTGGGATTTATAGAACAACATCATCTGAATGATTGTATGATTCCAATCACCTCTACTATAAACACTACTGGGACTTGTAGTAGAATTCATGGGTTTTACTTAGAATTTTTTCTACCCTAAGATGCCAGATATTATGAGCTTTTTTATGTAATGCATGTGTTTTTCCACTGAACTAAATTCTTTTCTGTAGTCATGGTCAATAATACCCCACACATTCATTGGAGTTGGAGCACAGAATCTCCATGAATGTGAAAAATCATGAATGGGAAACGCCCCCTTTTTAAAAACTTGAGAGTATAGCTCTCTATGAATTTTTAGGTCCTCCAGCATGATTCTATGGTTCATTTACAGAGGTTTCTAGAGAGAACACTTCAATGAAATCTGCAAAAGTTGAACCCACAAAAGTGGAAGAATGACTGTACTGTTTTCAAGACGAGGGAGATGTTCAGATGGAATTTGATCTTGTAATTCAACAAATATGAATAAAAGAACAATTTATCAATGTGATTAACTGAACTGGGACTGGGGCTTTAATGCAGGCAGTCCCGTTATTGTGGCATGAGCAGAATTTAGGGAAAGGTAGTTTAGGGTGGGGCCTTTTTAATACTCTGCTACAGAGGTCCTCACCTTCCCAAATTACATTTCTCAGAATTCTGCTCACACCAGAAAAATACCCACATTACAATCTGATAAAGCTATAAATCACTTTCATATCAATGAGACTTATATGCAATAAGAACATACAGTAAGCTGATAAAAGAAAGATTTGAGGGGAAGGTAAAGGCTGGGTAAGGAGTATAGCTAATTAGCTATGGAAATTTGGAAAATATAAGTTTGGGGTTGTATGATTTCAACAGAGGAAGGTTATAGACTGGATAGGAAGGCACATAAGCTAACAGAATTGTGAAGAAGCTACTCCTGCTACTCCACAAAGAATTTGAAACACAGATGCTGGAGGGAGGAGATAATAAATTTTGCAAAAAATTGGAGTTTCCTTCTTGACTCTTCTTCTGATTGGCTGACAAGGAAAAAAATTGCCCACAGCTGCCCTTGTCAATTTCATCAGTCCCCTCTGACCCTCCCGCCTCAGACGGAGTATGTTACATTGAAAAAAAAACTGCTCTCAAACAATAAATCATTACAGATATCTCCAAATCATTTCGGAGCCTTCTGTTTAGATTCTGACAGTTTCATAGGGGTCCCTTTATGATCAGTAATTCAGATGTTCATTAATATGAATCATTCAAATCTCCGAATTATGAAACTCATCTCTGAAGCTTTGCATAGCCCTACTTGCTATGCATGCCATGTTTGAATATATAGGGATTTGAAAAGAGCAGTTATTGGTGAATTGTACCCTTTATTAAGGAAGCTATAACAAAATAGTGATTGTTTAGGGAAAAGACCCAGGATGCTGAAAAATAGAGGTGAATTCTGCAATTTTATTTTGAAATGTTGTATTAGGTACTTGACCTGTTTGCACTTGTGCTGAATATACCTGGTGGAAAAAAATAGATAAAAGTCCAGAGTTATGGAATGGAACAGTGTAAATTACCAACATAATAATTTGAACTGAAATAAGTATTTTTTTAAAAGGCTGGACTCACTGTAAGCTGTATTTGCATATTCCCTCTCATACCCTTAGTCATCCATGTTTGGCCAATGAATATGATTATTGTCAGAGGTACTAATGGAAAAACACTCAGAAACAGACATCTAATAATTATAGTTTTGTCAAACTGAATTTTGAATATGTCAAATCTAGCAGCATTAAACATACCAGTCTAAAAGCTAGATTTTAGAGACAGGAACAAAGGCTTCTATCAGTGCATAACATAACAGGCACTAAATTGAAAATAGGACCCAAGTATTTGACAACTGGGGGAAACAAGTGATGATATCAGTGATCCAATCGCTCAACCTACAGAACTTAGATGTTGAGACTACGATCCCTTGAGAGAAACTCCCTGTGTACCCACTTTTTTGCTGGATTCAGGAAAATGGAGAACCTTAGTGTTAAGAAATACCATGACGAAGGAGAAAACCTCAAATGATACACTGAAGGCAATAACTGCTTTTGGAATGGACAGATTTCTCCTTTGCAGTAGAAAACACATACATGCACACTCATTTGATTAACATGCGATCTATTTGAATAAACCATATGGCTGTTGGGGATAGCTTTGCTATACAATCATGCTGTGGGGATCAATTCTGACAAGTCAAGATGGAAATATTTTCATTTTTATGCCTGATTTGCAAAGTCACAAGAAATAGGCTTTTGATTAGAGTTTGTGAAAGCTATTAAGCAGTAATCCTAATGAATCCTTCAATTTCAAAATATCCCTGACTATTGCCCATCTGTTATATATCTGGATGACTAATATTTAGCTTTCTGTCCATGGGACATTTTTTTCTGCACAAATATACTCTATTGGATACACACATAAATATAAGTGGAATTGTATGCTCACAACCACCTGGGTAATTCACAATTCTTTATATTCAATGATTGTGTTTCTAATTTAAAATGTGTTCCGGTTGTTTGTTCATCTTTTTTCAATTATTTGCACTTTAAAAGGTCCTGTACCAGAAATGAAAACCAGATTGATGCATAATTGTGGGAAGCTGTGTTATCATTACATTACTATGACCAACTTTCATTTGGAGTGATTCTCTGGAGGTTTTAGGTGAGATTATTGTGTAGTCCTATCTGCATATACCCAGTATTCTCTGATGCTCACCCATGTACTAATCAGGAATATAGTAACCAAGGTTGTTCCACAGAGTAACCAAGAATGACCCTGCTTAGCTTTCAAAATCAAACATGTTTGGGTGTGTTCAGGGTGGAGTACTACTTTAAATTTAATACACTCTTATCTAGAAATTAAATCCCATTAAAATGGTAGGATGCAGAGTCAACTCTCCACATTTGAGTTGAGGGCACAGGACTCCCATGAAAGTAAGAAACCATGAATAAGAAAATTGCTATTTTTTTCCCTAGAAAGGACAACTCTGGAAGGATTTCTAAGTCTTTCGGCATGACTCTATGGTCAACATCTGCTGGACACCAACCATAGAATCCCCATGGAGGACCTAGAGATTCCTACAGAAGTATAGGTTATCCAGCATAATTTGAGAAAGTTAACAGTCTTCTTCTTAGGCGATCCCTCGTTGGACGAGTAAGATGGTCTTCCATTATGGATTTCCTTGTGGGTCCGTATGTGGCTGTGGAGCCCTATTCTTGCTCTGCATCTTCTTCCGCAGTGTGGGCATTGGTTTCCAGGTGGAAGGCGGTCCCGGTCGGGGTTGGCTTGACGCGCCTTCCTCCTGGCACGTTTCTCTCTTTCACCCTCCACTCGTGCCTCCTCAAATTCTGCAGCACTGCTGGTCACAGCTGTCCTCCAGCTGGAGCGCTCAAGGGCCAGGGCTTCCCAGTGCTCAGTGTCTATGCCAGAGTTTTTAAGGTTGGCTTTGAGCCCATCTTTAAATTTCTTTTCCTGTCCACCAACATTCCGTTTTCCGTTCTTAAGTTCGGAGTAGAGCAACTGCTTTGGGAGACGGTGGTCAGGCATCTGGACAACGTGGCCGGCCCAGCGGAGTTGATGTTGGAGGACCATCGCTTCAATGCTGGTGGTCTATGCTTCTTCCAGCACACTGACGTTTGTCCGCTTGTCTTCCCAGGAGATTTGCAGGATTTTCCGGAGGCAGCGCTGATGGAAACGTTCCAGGAGCTACATGTGACGTCTGTAGACAGTCCATGTCTCACAGGCATATAGCAGGGTTGGGAGGACAATAGCTTTATAAACAAGCACCTTGGTATCCCTACGGATGTCCCGGTCCTCAAACACTCTCTGTTTTCATTCTGGAAAATGCTGCACTTGCAGAGCTCAGGCGGTGTTGGATTTCGGCGTCGATGTTGACTTTGGTGGAGAGGTGGCTGCCAAGGTAGCGGAAATGGTCCACATTTTCTAATGTGACACCATTAAGTTGTATTACTGGCATTGGAGAGGGATTGGCTGGCAACTGCTGGAACAGCACCTTGGTTTTCTCAATGTTCAGTGACAGGCCGAGCTTCTCATATGCTTCTGCGAAGGTGTTTAGAGTGGCTTGTAGATCTTCTTCTGAATGCGCACAGACGACATTGTCATCAGCATACTGGAGTTCTATAACAGCTGTTGTTGTAACCTTGGTTTTGGCTTTCAGTCTGCTGAGGTTGAATAGCTTGCCATCTGTCCGATAGATTATTTCCACTCCGGTGGGAAGCTTCCCATCAACAAGGTGAAGTATCATAGTGATGAAGATGGAGAATAGAGTTGGGGCAATTACACATCCCTGTTTGACACCGGATTCCACCTTAAATGGGTCACTTTGGGAGCCATTGCTGTCCAAGACTGTTGCCATCATGCCATCATGGAGGAGCCGCTGGATGTTCACAAATTTGCTTGGGCACCCGATTTTGTGGAGGATGGTCCAGAGAGCGCTGCGATTCACTGTGTCGAATGCCTTTGCAAGGTCGATGAATGCCATGTACAGAGGTTGGTTTTGTTCTCTGCATTTTTCTTGGAGCTGTCTTGCAGTGAAGATCATGTCCACTGTTCCTCTGGAGGGGCGGAAGCCATTCTGGGATTCTGGGAGGGTGTCTTCTGAGAGGGGCAGAAGGCGGTTTGCAAGGATTCTTGTGAGGATTTTCCCAGCGGAGGTTAGAAGGGAGATACCTCGATAGTTTCCGCAGTCTGTTCTTTCCCCTTTTTTGAAGAGGGTGATGATGGTGGCGTCCTTGAAATCTGCTGGGATTTTCTTGGTCACCCACACTTTTTCTATGAGCTGGTGGAGTTGGTGTGTCAGCTCAGGTCCTCCCTCTTTAAAGATTTCAGCAGGGATCCCATCTGGTCCGCTGGCTTTGTTATTCTTCTGTTGGCTGATGGCATTGCTGACTTCTTCCAAACTAGGCAGTGCTGCAAGCTCGTCCCTGGTTTGTTGCTGCGGGATTTGTGAGAGGACCTCTTCGGCCACATTGGAGCTGCGGTTCAGGAGGCTTTGGTAGTGTTCTTTCCAACGTAGTGCAATTGAGTTTTGGTCCTTCAGGAGTTTGGTTCCATCTGATGAGCGTAGAGGCTGTATCCCATGGTTTCTTGGTCCATAGATGACCTTTGTGGCTTTGAAGAATCCCTGAGCATCATGGGTATCTGCCAGGTGTTGATTTCTTCAGCCTTCTTTGTCCACCAGATGTTCTTGAGTTCTCTTGTCCTTCTTTGGACCTCAGCTTTTGCACTGGCATAGATCTTTTTCTTAGCAACACAGTTGATGTCTCTCTGCCATGCTTGGAAGGCTTTCCTTTTCTTGTCAATTAGCTGTTGGATCTCGATGTCATTTTCATCAAACCAGTCTTGATGTTTCTTGGCTTGGTATCCAATAGTTTCTTCGCAGGCTTGGATGATGGAGGTCTTCAGTTTGTTCCAATGTTCCTCAACATTTTCGAGGTGTACTGTGGGTAGATGGTCCTTGAGTGCTGTTTGGAGATGGGCTCGTCTGGAGGGCTCCTGAAGGGCTTGGGTGTTCATTTTGCGCCTTGTCTTCCTTCCTTGGAGTCTGCGCTTGGGGGCAATCTTGAGAGCCATCGAGGATCGAATTAGCCTGTGGTCAGTCCAGCAGTCATCAGCACCTGTCATGGCTCTTGTGAGGAGCACATCATGGCGGTCTCTGGCGCGTGTGATTACATAGTCTAAGAGGTGCCAATGCTTTGACCGGGGGTGCTTCCATGATGTCTTGAACTTGTTTTTCTGGCGGAAGAGAGTGTTGGTGATGACAAGGTTGTGCTCCGCACATTTGGTGAGAAGCAGGATGCCATTTGAGTTGCTGTTTCCAACCCCGTCTTTTCCGATGGTCCCTGGCCACAGGTCGAAGTCTCGCCCGACTCTCGCATTGAAGTCCCCCAGGAGGATGATTTTGTCCTCCTTAGGTATCCCCGATAGGACGGTATCCAGCTGACAGTAGAATTTCTCCTTGATGTCTTCATCAGCATCTAGTGTTGGTGCATAGGCACTTATGATGGTTGCCCGTTGGATTTTGGCAAGATCGATTCGGAGGGTTGAGAGTCGTTCGTTGATGCCAGTGGGTGCTTCGGACAGATGTTTCACCAGATCATTCCTGATGGCAAAGCCAACTCCGTGCATTCTTTGGTCTTTTTCGGGCAGTCCCTTCCAGAAGAAGGTGTAGCCTCATTTTCTTCCTTCAGCTGTCCCTCTCCTGCTCTCCGGGTCTCCTGAAGGGCTGCTATGTCGATGTTGAAGCGTCCCAGCTCCCTTGCAATGATGGCAGTTCTGCGTTCGGGGCGTTCACTGCCACTGTTGTCCATCAGAGTCTGTACGTTCCACGTACCGAAGTTCATTTTCCTTTTTTGGCCACAGGGTGGTGACCCCACTGGACGCGGCAGTCCAGTCAGGGATAAGTGAGGCAGACTATGTTTAGGGCACCTTTTCTAGCCCCCTCCCCATGTGGGGTGAGCAGAGTGGGTCCTCAATAGGGCTGCTCAGTCGCAGATACAGCTGCCGAACTACTCAACTGCCTCGGACCTTGAGTAGAACGACTGAGTCCGTACCCACCGCCCATGTGCCAGTCTGTGACTAGGGGCTTCCAGATTTCACAGTCCTGCCCCCGTCGCCACTCGCTGATCGCCATGGGACTTTGGTTGCTTGGTTTTTGTTTTCTTTGGAAGACGCCTGTGCGTGGGCTTTTTTTAATGTGTGGAGGTCAGTGCACAACTGATCAACACACAGACTTCACAGAGTGAGGTTCCACTGGTGATGTAGTTTAACACAATGACCGTGGCTTCTCAGTCTGTTGCAGCCTTCTTCCGCCTTCGCAGCCGTTGTAACATGTGCCATGTTATCCTCCGCCTGCTCCGCCGTTGAGGTCTTTGGGTCTTCGGACTGTGCTTGGTCTGGAACCTCCCCCGCGGCCACTCCTGGGAGTGCACGACTCCAGTTGTTGTGCCTACAGGTTCATCGGAACACTCAAGCCCCCTCACCACGACAAGGTGACAGTCCATCGAGGGGGCTTAACAGTAAAATTTAACAGAAAGTTAACAGTAAAATTACACTGAAGAACCTAGAGATTCCTAGCGATAACATTTTTAATTAAATCCATGAAAAATGGCAAATGCAGCGAGGTGACTGTCCTTCTAAGTAGCCATCCATAGAATTGCCTTTCAACTCAAGTACCTAGCACATCATCTGTAACAGAGGCATTGCCTTCTTAGGAAGTTCTTGGATGGTCTAAGCCTGCAAAGCTATTGGAGTAATTGTTAATGTCAATGTCAATGTTACTGCCATCATCATCATTCATTAACCCAAAGGTTCCACTTCGTCCTATCTAAAGGACTTTTCCCACAATGAACATTATTATACATGCTTTCTAACCGGCTATAGCAAAATTTTGTGATGCAGAGTAACTATCAAAGAAATATAGATGACCTCTCCCATTGGGATGGCACATTTATTTCAGAACTAGAATTACTAATGACCCTGAATGAATCAAAATGTTGTTATATGTCTTTCCGTTTTTCAGTTTTTTCTTATGTTGTTGTTGTTTATCTTAAAGTAGTTTCCAGCTCATGGTGAATCAATCATAGGGTTTTTTGGGAAAATTTGTTCAGAGGGGGTTTGACTTTTCCTTTCTTTGATGTACACAAAGTAAAAAAAATGGCTGCTGCAGGCTACTGCAGGAGGTAAGCCCAATATTGGTTCAGTGAAACAAAGAGTGCAGATGTTTTCTAGGTTTACTGAAGTTAGACCAGTCAGCTTCTTACTGTGATGCGTAACATCCAATCAGGCCATCACAACAGGGATCTCAAGAGGCATTCAGGCACCATCAAGGTGAGGCAAATTGCTTTTCCTATCCACTACAATTTAGTCAGTCTTGACTCTGAATATGTTTAAAAGTACAATGTCTGCTTAGAGGTCTTGCTTCTATGTTCAGTGGATCTTACTTCCAATTAAGGGTGCTTAGAGTTAATTGCATGCAGCTTTTAATATCAAGATTAAATTATGGCTTTTGATGTAGTTTTGAATTGTTATATCTTTTGATTTTTTTTAATATGCTCTTCTAACTGATGTTATGCATTGTGTTATTGGTTGTTATTCTCTGTCTCAATCTTCCTCCATCTCAGCTCCTCCTCCTCCTCCTCCTCCTCTTATTCCTGGGAAAGATCGACTCCAAAAACTGTTTTAGTGCTTGATAATTTAGGACAATTTTAATTTCTGAAGGAACTCACCTACACAGGGTTCTTGGTGGCCCATTTTTTTAATGTTTCTGAGAAAGCATCCCCTGCTTAGTCTTGGATGGAGGCTTCAGCCCCCCTATTCCTCTTCTGGGTCTATGGTTGGGGATTGCAGAATCAGCTCAATTCGTCCCCCACTCTGAACAGATATGCATTTTTTTTACTGTACTGTAAAATAGAATTTACTTTTGAGGGTCACAAGGCAAAAAAATATGTGATTTTTAAAAGGGATTTATGCCTTTTTTGTGGCAGAATTTCACAAAAGCAGGTTAACATGACTTCGTCTTTTCTAAATGAATCATTCCTCCTCTAATAGGACACTAATGGGTCAAGTTGCATGCTTACTGAGCCTGAGAAATTCGTGATTCAAAGGCCACACACAACTGAAAAGGTTGTACAAGTTAACCACAAGCCCAACATGCATTATCAAGACACAATCATTAAACAGAATGAGCAGAACATTTCTTTTACATTAAAAAAACTCCAAGTTCTGCTGCCTTATCAGTAAAAAGATACTCCTTTATCTACTATCAACATTGGCACAATGTGAGTGCAAATGGTAAACAATGTTACAAACCCTGAGAAAAAAGAAATAAGGGATTGCATTATCCTGGGCCCATTCTTTCCAAGAAAATCAAATACCTACACCCAGATAAAGTGGTATTGAGTGACAATACACATACCCTACCCTGTAGTGTATAGGAAGCAGATAACTGTTATTCAATATTTTTAAGGGTGGAATGACAGCTTTATCTGCTTTTGAAAAAAATAATCTTAAATGAGCAAATTGATAACTAGGCTTTAACTTCATATAACCAATGGAACGAGCTCATTCCAGGAATTTTGAGCTTGACTTTATAAAATTATTGGCCGAAAAAATATCAGAACCCTTGAGTTTCCTGCAAGACACATAAGCTTTAAAGTGGGCAGCCCCACATTTCTGCCGCCTGCAGAATTCTGGAAAATGTAGCTTGAGAAGGCAAGAATCTCTGCAGCTGAGAATTCAAAAGGTCTCGCCCTAAAGTACATTTCCCAGAATTCTGCTGTCAAAGTGAAATGACAGGCCTTCCTATAACTATATTTCTGGCCTTGTTTCCCAATTTAGATCAGGAATGAGGCAATTACAAATTACAGAAGTTTTATTACTGCAGAAGAAAATTAATGGGCAAGTTCTGAAATAGGCAACGTACCACAAAGAACAAACAAAATGGCAGCAGTATTTATACATATTTCAGAAAATCACCCAGAAACACAACAATATTTCTCTCCTAACCCTACCTCTCAACTCCTCCTAGTTCCCCTTCCTGTTCTTGTCCCTTCCAGTTGCCACACTGAGTATATCTGAGATTCTCCGTCTACGAACCCACACGTTCCCTTCGGTCATCCGGAGAGGCCCTGCTCGTGATTCCACCTGCGTCGCAGGCGCGTTTGGTGGGGACGCATGACAGGGCCTTTTCTGTGGTGGCCCCCCGACTCTGGAACACCCTCCCCAAAGACAGGCCCCTACATTGGCAGTCTTTAGAAAGAACTTGAAGACCTGGCTGTTCCGATGTGCCTTTCCAGAATAGGAATCTCCAATAACAAGTCCCAGAAGCACTTTATTAGAACTGAGGTTGCTGCACACTGCACACTGCACTTACTCTAGAATCCGTACATATCACCTTTCACATCAGCACTTTTAACCCTGTACCCATTACTCTGGCCCAGCCCAGTTTTATAGTGTCTTGATGTATTGTTTATTGTAATATTGCTTTAACTGTTTTTAATTTGCTTTGGTGTTGTATTGTTGTGTTGTGTTTTGAGGCCTTGGCCTTTGTAAGCCGCATCGAGTCCTTCGGGAGATGCTAGCGGGGTACAAATAAAGTTTAATAGTAGTAGTCGTAATAATAATAATAATAATAATAATAATAATAATAATAATAATTCTTCAGACTGAGGCCTATTGTTCATTCAGAGTTGCAACTTTGTATTACTGTATCTTTAACTAGCTACTTCTCAAACCAAATTCATCCTTAACTTCAATGAATCCTGAATGTCCCCTTGTTTGTAAGGCTGGCTGCTCACTTAACTTTCCCCTCCTCCCTTCTCCTGATGTGTTGCCTGAACCAACAGCAATCTTAACAGAGTTAGCATTTCAAAATGGCAATTAATACAGATTTTATTATCTAACATTTAATAACAATTATATTATTCCAGCCAGGTGTCTTCAAAATAACCTTTTCATATATTATACTTGTTAAAAAGTATGATTGAGGTGTTAATGAAAAGAAGTATAATCTATAAATTATAAAACCTGAATGCAACAAACCTATGTTTCTTATTATAGCATGCAAGGGGACACATACATATATGTGTGTCTGTGTGCCCAATAATTTAACCGATCAGAAAATTGAAATTGTTAGCAATTCCCTGATTGACAAATCCAGATTGATTGTAATACGATGTTGCAAACTTCAAGATTTTGCAAGTTCACACACATTTTCAAATTCATTTAGGTGGAGGCAAAATCTATTTTGTGTACATTTTGACTACACATATCTGTCTGTCTGTCTATCTTAGGATACACTACAGCATGTTCACAATAAATTATTTCTCATGTGATCTATACCAGACTTAAATCTCTGGTATACCCATCCTTTCAGAAATTTACAGAGAGATCCACTTTTTTCTGTTGTAACAAAGCACTAACTAGTCTACCAGTTCCTGAAGCTTTATGTTATAATAAATTTCTTAATCTTTAAGGTGCCACAGAGATCTAGGTAGTTTTTCTTTCACAATCTTGATTATTGAAAACTATAAGTAAGGAAGCATACTTGCAAATGGAAGCATGTACATGTGCTTGTTTTCTTTTCCTGTATATTACGTGGCTTTGTGGGTAAACATTTTGAAAATTGGCAAAATACCATGAGATATTTCTCTAGTCTGTTCTAAACACTTTGGCCTAATTCCAGTTGTTAGATGCATGGAACCAATCACTGAATTCTGTACCAGTATTTATGGAGATCTTATGGATTCAGTGGGTTTACTTTGGTTGCAAGTAGCAGCTGGATTTAGGAAAATGATCCAAAGTGATGTTTTGCCTAAAAAGAACTACTACTCCAAGCCATATTTTGATAACAGAAAATGGAAATGTGATAAAACAATTAAAGGTTTTCATCTGAATTACTGAATGAGAGATGCTGTATTCTATCATAAAAACAAATTAAGTTTTTGACATTCTTTGGTAGTAGATGTCAAATGAGGCATGTTCAGTAAATATGGTGAATTATTGGGTGTCTCTGTACTGCACATTTAAAGTGGTTTGATATTACATCAGTTGTAACATCATTCTGTGGAATACTGTAGAGTGGGGAAGGTACATATATTCTTGGCTACAGAGCTTATGTCCAATTCTCTAAATCTTTTTGGAGAGAATTCAGAGTACTTTAACAAACTATGAGGTCCCACACTTTAACTGCTATAGCTCCATCCAATGGAATCCTGGAATTTGTAGTTTGTTGTGTCGCTAGAGCTCTCTGATAGAGAATGGTAAATATCTCACAAAAAACAAATTCCAGAATTCCATAGTATCAAGCATGGCAGTCAATATAGTGTCAACCTGCTGTAATTCTGCAATCTGGATACAGGCCTATCTCTCTTTCAGATGTACGGTAGAATGGAGAAATAAAAATTGTTATTGAATTTGTTGAAAAAATGTAATTATATTCCACTGTTTTCTACGGTTCACCATTTGTAATGTCAGATCTATTTTCTTATGCAGAGACAACCTGGTCTAGATCATATGAATGGTCAAAGCACATTGCTGGCACATGATAGCACATAGCTCTTTAGGAAACCATAGGTTTTCCTGAGCAGAAGATATTACAATTTCAGAAAATACTCTGCGTTTATATAATGACTTCATCAGACAAATTGCAGAAAGTGGGGTGGGGGGAGGGGGGAGTCTCACCTTCTTAGCAAAGGATATCATCCCCTTCCATTTTAAAAGGCATAATTTTGTTTGCAAATTCCATCTGATGCTTTATGACCTCCCTGCCTTTCTCCTGTTCTGTCCTGCATTCTGAGCTATCACATGAGCAAGTGCTGTCTCCACCCACTCTACGGTCTTTTTTTTAATCAGGGGAAAACTTCAAAATGGTAGAGAAAAATAAATGCTAGCTGTAGAACAGTGGTTCTTAACCTGTGGGATGCTGACCACCAGTGGGCCGTGAGAACGAAAATCTGGTCTATGAGCCTCCTTTATTTATTTTCTTTTATTTATTTTATTTCTGCTTCTTTTGCACCACCTGCCACTCCTTCTCTGTCGCTGACCATGGCATATGTTCTGTATCAGAAACTAGAGCTGATGTGGTCTATCCAGTGCAATTTTCTGAATCAGTACCCCAAACCGAATCTAAAGTTGACCAAACACTGATTCATAACCCTTTTGGTATTAATGTTGGAGAGTGGTCCCTGGTCAAGTGGTCCCTGGTCAAAAAAAGGTTGGGAACCACTGCTATAGAGCAAACTCAAAAGCCATAATTACGATGGAACTCATCCAATTTGGGATGGCGAATTTAAAATCCCTTTGCCATACCCTATCTTTCCCATGCCTTCCTTCCCTTCATGATACCAGTGTTATTATAAACCCTTTTGCCACAATACCTCCCTCCTCTCTATCATACCAATGTTATTATAAAGCCCTTTGTCACGATCCCTTCCTCCCATGTCTTCCTTCCCTCCATTAGACCAATATTGTTAGAAACTGCTTTGCCACAATCCCATCCTCCGATGTTTTCGTTCCATCCATGATACCAGAGTTATTATAAACCCATGATCCCTTCCTCCCATGACTTTAACAGTCCTTTCCTAGTTAAAATCACAAGTTTGTGCACCAATGTGATATGAGCACTTATAAAGGTATGTTCAAATTTAAGGCAAAATTATAAGGTTACTATAAATTGTTCGTGAACTTTCATAGGCACTAAAACTTTCTATAGTGGGTAGAAAAAAGGAACAAAAATGTTTAAAAGCTAGCAATAGCACAGTTTTGCTATTGCTAGCTTTTTAGATTACTATGAAGGAGAAAATGCAGCGAAAGTAAAGTGGTGATATCTTACAATAGCTCTATTTCTTAGGATTAAATGAATTAAATACTCTTCCAGGCTCATGTAGAAGGAATTTGTAAACGAAGTGGAGCATAGCAGACTGCCCATAGGAACACCCATTCCTCCACATCACTGAAATAATTGAACACAGGCAAATCTGACAGATCTCATCCCACATGTTTTTAACCATTTTCTCTCATTTCTAGGTGCATTGGGAGCTCGGAGTATGGTTTCTCTCTGTCTCCTCTCCCTCTGTTTCTCTATACTTCTATTACATTTTAGGGATGAAGTGCAACAAATGACAACCGGAAGTAGTTTAACATGGCACTTCATCCCTGAAATATCTCAGAATTGTGTGGAAACAGGGGAGAACTCTTATCTGGTGTGGTCCTAATTGGTAAAGGATACATTATAGACAGATCTAAACAGACAGTAAACTCAAGTTAGGAAGTGGATTAAACTGAATTTGCTCCACTGCCAAGTTCCTACACAGAACAAGTTCCCCAGGAACAAGGCTGGGATGGTAGTCATAATATCTGCTGATTGTGGGTTAGTACTGAACCCAGTTTTTTTTTCTTAACCAGTCCACTGAGATATGCTGATGTGCCTTGCCATGGTTGTTTAGACCAGTGCTGGACCATGGCAGGGCATAGGAAAGGAGAATAAAGGGACAGTAAGCGAAAGTTCCCATAGGAGTGATGTGGTGTTCCTGTGTTTTTAAAAGCGTGTCAGTGCTAGTGGTACCGTGACAAGCACTCTATATATTTCCCATCCTAGTTTTGAGGCTTGCATGGGATATACTGTGGTTGACTGTAGTGCATTATCTGGCTTATTCCAGATAATTAAAAAACATGCTGTTTTAGACTTAAGGAATACTCCAGCACACACTGCGAGTGCACATTTTGTAGACATCTTGCCCTTCAGCTGGCTTTGAACTGCCCAACTCTCCTGCTACTGCCAGTGTTTGTGTTTTGAAAATGCTGCCTCTCTTCTGACAATGCTATTTCTGCTCTGCTAAGGAAAGCTTTACTGGGAAGCTACTTGGTGTGCACTATTTTCTCTTCTACTACCAGTTGATATGGTAGCAATATGGCAATTGATGACATACTCACCAGCTGCAAGAACTGTGAGTCATATGTCATGGGACTTGAAGGGGAAAGGCCATGAATGCATGCTGAGGTATGCAGAGCTGCAGGGGCAGACAACTTAATTAAATTCAATTTTTTACTCAGATGGTTGAATTAAGTTAAAACTTCTACACGAACGTTCCTCCAGAGTCAAGTTATTAAGTTATTAATTAATTAAATGAGAAACTGTTAAAGTACAAGCAAATGTTATGCTAACTAGCTGATTCTTCTCCCAAAGTGCTGGATTTTTGCAAATGATTCCTGGTTTTTTTTTTAAAGGGCTCCCTGGTTTGAGATATTGCAAGGTTTAGATCACAGGATTCAAATACAGTAATTTTCTTGGGAGTAGTTCTAGTCTTTGCAAGGTGTTTGAGACAAGATGTTCCAGGGTGGATCTTTGCTCTTGTTCTATGGGTTCGATGCAGAATAATAGGATCCCATGGAAAGCACTGGTTTTAACCTGGATCGCTGTCTCTTGCATCCTCTGGGGTTCCATGCAGCTCAATAGTATCCCATGGAAAGTAGTGGTTTTAATCTGGATCACAGTGTCTTGTTTCCTATGGGCTTTGATGCAGAACCATAGGATCCCATGGGAAGCAATGGATTTAACCTGGATCACCATCTCTTGTATCCCATGGGCTTTGATGCAGAACCATAGAATCTCTCTCACACACACAAAAGTGGATATATGAATACACACATACATGGGGGGGGGGGGGGCATTCTTTTTGGTATAATGGTCTCTCTAGTGTAGACTCAATCATATGCGAATTCCTCCTACAAAAAAGAACAGCCAGAACTGAGATATTCCACTGTGTAGCAAAATGACTTCTGTTTATTGTAGAAAAGCACAGATAAATTTATCTGGACCAGACATGCACTACACATCTAAATGATTGTTTATGAATATAAGATTAATAACCATTATCTATGCAACATCTTTCATCAATATCAAAAGACTGAGCCTCCCTGCTCCTCTTTGCCTCTTTCTGAAACTGTTAACAAGAAACTGCTGATACTGTGTTGGCTGTTATGAATGGTGTGTACAGAAACTTCACAAGCTGCTCATCTCAGCAGCAGGAGTTCTTTGTTGAATAGTTGCCTCTCACAGAGATGGTGATTGCCTGGCAAGTGACTGGAACTTAAGCATACTGTTTGGTGGCCTTGCATTGTTTTAATCACTGGTGCTTTATATCTGTAGATATAGGCTGCAATCCTAAATCCAGAAAATGAGCAAAGTCTTACAGGGAGAGATGGAAAGAGATCTTCACTGTGGAAACTACATGGGCTTCAATTATGTGTCACATATGAACATACATTTAAAAACGCACACATACATATTATGCAAACTCATTTGCCACCTCTAGAGGGAAAAGAAATGAGAAATGAGTTCTGAGTGGATTATGATTTGGAGTGGAGGTGGGAACAGATGATCCACTCTTTCCGTTACTCTCTCATTTTCTGCCGAATTGTGCTCAGCCGGTAGACGATGGCAGAAATTCGTTACACAAAAAGGAGGTCTCTCATTTCCAGCATATCAAATCAGTTCATATCTTTCCCCATGGAATTACTCTGAACGGTTCAATAACTTTCATTTCCTGATGTTGTTCTCCTCTTCACCTAAACCATCAGAATATTTATATTTGAAAGGACAGTTTTGGTATTTGGGTGAATTATAAACACACACACACACACACACAACCAGCCCCTTTATATCATCTCACATCTCTCTTGAGCTGGATCTACACTGCCATATAATCCAGTTCAGTGCAGTTAATCTCCATTCTGGATTATATATAAGTGTAGATCCAACCTTGGTTTAGATGACAACACTAACAGCAAAACAAGAGAAAATGATTTCATTTCTAATTATAGTTAGCAGTTTTCATTTAATTTAGGAGGAGGTGGGATACCACAATACTTTCCCCCGTATTAACATGTGTCACAAAACATTTAGCCACCCATCATTTTTATTTTTTTGTGAAATGTCAAGCCTGATGTGAGGTACAAGGGCATTCTTGTAGATAAGTGCATCTTTTGAGGCCAGTGTTTCATTTTATTGCATGTCAGTCTCCCCAGCTGAAAGTTTTAAAAATAAACAAAGCTCAAAAGCAAGGAACAGAGTCCTTGTCCATGATCATTATATTGGGGGACCAAATAAAAGCTTACTTACTGCTCTCCCACCCTTAATCTCTACTGTACTACTCTGAACACATCCAATCTCATCTTATTTTGATGCCCAGATATGCTTGAATGGGAGACCACCAGCCAGTGCTAGCAATCCCCAGCTGGAGTTGAAAGCAATCAGCTAGATTAAGAAGGGTCAAAATAAAACCCTAAGGCAGAGGCAGACAACCTTGAAATGCTAGTGAGCCACAATGCTCCCAGGAAAACTTGGAGGATCACACCCATGACCAACTAAAAATAAATGTTTGCTTTCCAATCCCCCAATTGTCCTTTAAAGGCTATGGGTACCATTTTTGCCATGCTTTTAATCATCCCCATGCCATTTTAAATCCAGAAAAATTCTTTCTTCCAGTTTTTTTTAAAATGGACCAGCCCTACCATTTTGCATATTTATTTATTTTGCATATTTGTATCCCCAGAGGGGGACTCAGGGCGGTTTCACAACAGGCATTCATTCAATGCCAACAAAAATAATAAATGATAAAAGCAATTGAAACATAAAATTACTAAAATTACTAAAACATTGTTTAAATCACACAGGTTTGAAATCATAGTCCAGGTCAGTCCATTGTCATTCACACAAATTGGGTCTCATTTCTAAACTGCTGCCTCTACTGTTCGAACGCTTGGTCCCCTAACCAGGTTTTGAGTTTCATTCTAAAGGACAAGTACCATGTGGCATCAAGCCCCCTCTACTAGGCCAGTAGAGAAAATTTTGGTTAATATTTCTTGGAGCAGCATTCTATTGACCCCAGGGGTTTCTGGTAGGCCACAAAAAAAAGTCTTGGAAATGTTTCCCAGCTGTTTTTGCTGACCTCAACACCTCAGACTCCTTGGAATAGTCTTTTCTACTGCCTTCCCCACTGAAAGTGCAAATTCTTCTTCTTTCTGTGCACTAATATACAAAAGTACTTGTTTTTCAAAACGAGATGTGAAGTTTTGGTTACATATTAGATTTTATAAAGTTTCCCTGCTTGATGTCATTATTTGCAGCCCATGAGGCTACTAGAGGGCCCCAGGGCAGAAAAATGTTCCCCAGACCTTGAATGACCTTGTGGTTTTAGTATAAAGTAGCTTCCCATGTTTCTAATCTCATAAGCCATTTAATTACCCTTCCCATCTTTCAGAAGCATCCCATTCCTAGGACCATGAGTAGATACTTGGCTTTTTGTGCATGAGTGACCAACAACACCAGCATAATGCAGGCAATGTAATGATGAAAGGGCTTTCTTGCAGAACATCTTTTTAAATTAATAATTGCAAAACAGTCTTTCTCTAAGCTAACGCAACAGACCATTTAAAGGCATGCACTACTATTATTATTAGAATAACATCTTATGTTTTTAATACGGAAGCATAAATCTAGGTCAGCATTTTCAGTAAATTCCATAAATTATGCATTTAGTCAATTATTTTCACTCTGTAAAAATTTGTAGCACAAATTCCTTCTACATGCTCTTTGCCTAGCTTCAGCACTTAAGGAAGGGAAATCTTTGCTTGGCAGTGGTGGGGAACTGCCAAGCAAAGAACTGCAACTCTAACAGAAATGTTTAAGATAAATGTGTTTGCAAAGAAAGAGGAAGGAAGATAGTACAGTCCAAAACATCCATCATCCAAAAGATTCTCTTACATGCATGTTTTATGTTGCTTTCCAGGGACACGTGAATTGTATTTTTGATCTAGATGCAATAGTTAGCCCCAACTAGAGTACACCAATTCTGTCAACTGCTGAAGGATATGTCAGCATTAAGTCTTCAAGATAGCAAAGTGGTTTCACAGCCTAAATGACATATCTGCTTCTTTATATGGGAAGCTTTTCAAAGTAGCACCAGTTCCTGCTGGACAGTACAGGAAAGTGGAGCATCTGTATAACTCAATGGATCTCCCTGTCTTTTGGACTTTGAGTCCACAAAGCACCAGCGAATGGGGTCAGTGACTTCAGGGAGTTGGAGACTGAAACATTGGGAGGGCCAAAGGTAGACAACCCTGGTGCAAATGCTACTTGGAGAGCTTACTTTCTAAACTTTACATTTACCCACATATTTTAGTGTTCTTTTGCAATAAGTCATTTTTATAGATGTTAAATTGATTTGCCTTCTGCCCCTTCAGCATATTGATGACCTTCTACATGTAAATGTCCACTGTTGGATACAAAAAACATTTTAAGTTTTACTGTATTACATAATATGATTTGGTCCATCTATATATATAAATCTGTTAGGTTGGTTCAACCGGACAGCAAAACTCCACAACCCCCCAACGAAACTGTACCAAAATTGCCATGCCCATAACACAACCCACAAGGTACAAACATATCTACTCAAAATGAAAAACAACACAACAACACACTCACAAAACGGCAAAACAACAAAACTCAAAAAACCCCCAACGAAACATAACCAAAATTGCCATGCCCATAACACAACCACAAGGTACAAACGTATCTACTCAAAATGAAAAACAACACAACAACACACTCACAAAACGGCAAAACAACAAAACTAAAAAAAACCAACGAAACTTAACCAAAATTCCCATGCCCATAACACAACCCACAAGGTACAAACATATCTACTCAAAATGAAAAACAACACAACAACACACTCACAAAACGGCAAAACAACAAAACTCAAAAAAACCCAACGAAACTTAACCAAAATTCCCATGCCCATAACACAACCCACAAGGTACAAACATATCTACTCAAAATGAAAAACAACACAACACACTCACAAAACGGCAAAACAACAAAACTAAAAAAAAACCAACGAAACTTAACCAAAATTCCCATGCCCATAACACAACCCACAAGGTACAAACATATCTACTCAAAATGAAAAACAACAGAACAACACACTCACAAAATGGCAAAACAGCAAAACTCACAACCCCCCCAACGAAACTAAACCAAAATTCCCATGCCCATAACACAACCCATAAGGTACAAACATATCTACTCAAAATGAAAAACAACACAACAACACACTCACAAAACGGCAAAACAACTGAGCATGCGCATTGGTGCCCAGCCGCAAGTTCCCTGGCGCGCGCACACAGTCTTCCGACCAACGTTCCCTCTGTGGAAGCCATGCCCACTCCAAGTCCCGCCGCGCCGCTTCCCGCACACACCCCCCCTGCCGCACGCACACACACAACCCCACGCTCCATCACTCCCCCGCCGCACACACACACGCAACCCCATGCTCCATCACTCCCCCACCGCCACACACGCGTGCAACCCCACTCCCCCCCGCTGCAGCACACACACATGCAACCCCACGCTCCATCACTCCCCCCGCCGCCGCACACACACACACACACACAACCCCACGCTCCATCACTCCCCTGCCCCAATCTTACCTCCTTTTACTTCACGCCACCTCCAAACCCCACCCCGCCCCTTCCCGCCCTGTCAAAATCCAGGAAAGACAGGAAGGAAGGAAAGAAGGAAGAAAGAGAAAGGGAGATAAAGAAAAGGGGGAAGGAAGGAAAGTTAGAGAAAGAAGGAAGAAGAAAAGGAAAGAAAAGGAAAGATGGAAGGAAAGAAAAGAGAGACAGCAGAAGAGAAAGAAAAAGGGGGAAGGAAGGAAAGAGGTAGAGAAGGAAGAAATGAGATACTGAGGGAGGGAAAGAAAAAGGGGAAAGGAAGGAAGGAGAGAAGGAAAGGAAAAGGGGAATAAAGGAAGGAAAGAGGGAGTGAAGGAAGGGCGAAGATGTAGAGAAAGAGGGAGGGAAGGAAAGAAGGAAAGAGAGAAGTAAGAAAAGAGACCAGAAGAGAAAGAAAAAGGGGGAAGGAAAGAAGGAGAGAAGGAAAGAAAAAAGGGAATGAAAGAAGGAAAGAGGGAGTGAAGGAAGGGGGAAAATGCAGAGAAAGAGGAAGGGTAAGGAAAGAAGGAAAGAGAGAAGGAAGAAAAGAGACCAGAAGAGAAAGAAAAAGGGGGAAGGAAAGAAGGAGAGAAGGAAAGAAAAAAGGGAATGAAGGAAGGAAAGAGGGAGTGAAGGAAGGGGGAAGATGTAGAGAAAGAGGGAGGGAAGGAAAGAGGGAAAGAGAGAAGGAAGAAAAGAGACCAGAAGAGAAAGAAAAAGGGGGAAGGAAGGAAAGAGATAGAGAAGGAAAAGGAGAAGGAAAGATGGGAGGGAAGGAAGGAAGGAGGGAAAGAAGGAGAGAAAGAGGGAAGGTTGGCCACAGCAATGCGTGGCGGGTAAAGGTTGTTATTTCTATGATTATTATGATGCTATTATTCCTATGAGACCCTTTTAGGGGGAATGGGAGAGGTGTCAGGTCCCAGAGGCAATGCATTGCATTATTGTTATTGTAATGATGGTGGTGAAATAAAAGGAAATAAAAAGAGAAAGAAGGAAGCAAACAAGGAAGAAAGGCAAAGGAAGAAAGGGGGAGGGAATGAAGGAAAGAGAGAAGTATGAAACCAAGTAGTGAAAGAAGGAAAGAAAGAGGTAGAGAAGGAAGAAAGGAGAGAAAGGGGGAGGAAAAGGGGGAAGGAATAGGTAGGTACCTCTCTTTCATAATAGTCCAGATATCAACTTCAACTTTGATAAGTTTTACTATAGGTCACAGCAATGCGTGGCAGGGCACAGCTAGTATATAATATTGAATACATAACTTGTATATCTCTGCTTTCTTAACTCATCAAGCAATTGAACACGGGGCATTGATAGATTAATGAATGTGTTTCTTATAATCAGAACAATTGCTTCTTTTTTCCAAGACTGACATTTTCATTTTGTAGTTCTATTTCTGGAAAGGCAGCGTCTTGAATTCAAGGATACCTGGAAGTACTTAACTTCGGCTTGCTCATGCCCAATTATGATACCCATTTTTTGCAGAAGGATGTGGATGCTGATTCCATCTCAGGGGAGAGTATGCTTCATAAGGAAGAGACTATAAAGGGCATTGAATGGCTGCTTGATCACCATGGGAAATAATTGGCTATACTTCAAGACCAATTCAATTTGCAATTGAAACAGTTGCTTACACTGTGATCTCTAGGGAACAACTCTGTATTGCTGCCTACACAGCAGGTTTTTTAAAAAAATCTTTCTATTGCCAGAAAAAAAGTGAAGTTGGATATATGTTTCTGAGCAGCCATTTAATGGACTGGAGGGAGCTGTATCTCTCCACATCATGTCCATATAGTGGGGAAGGAAAAAGGTGAGTCTTGACTGGGGAAAGAGAAATAATCATTTGACTATATTAGGATACTCAGGAAGGTGGGGGGGGGGGGGAAGCAGAAGAAAGAAAAATGGGCTTTAGGATGATTTTTATGGGATTTTCCCAATACAAAAAGCCCTTTTTTCATTTCCCCACTTCTTGGTCTTTGAATATTTTTCTATCCTGACTTTTTTAGACACCTTTGCATTCACCGAATAAGGTCTTAATAAATATTTATTTTCCACAATATGCAAATTGTATTTATATATTGTTTCTAATTTACTCTGTTCTGTAACATTTAATTTGTTGTTTTACCATTACTTTTAAAGTAATCAGGTTATGAATGGCTTCATGTAGTCTAACAATCTTATTTTTGTTCTTATTTTAATGTAATGTGTTCTGTATTTTTACTGTTTTGTTCAAATGCACTGTAAGTAGACAAACTCCATAATGACCTGCCTGCTGAACCTCCTTGCCCCTCCAACCCCCCAGTTGTTTGATTCCTGCCTTCAGCATCCTTGGCTGTTTTTTCTTTGACTGGCGTGACAAGAAACAACTTGGAAGCTTCATCATGGAGTTTGGAGGTGAGAATGTCATAGAAAGATGCTCAAATCTTTGCACTCAGAGTCATGCAGCCTCTCTCCTTTTTGCTCAGTTTTGACTTGGAGAAAGAAAGTGCAGGATGGGTAGGAAGAAAGATTTACTTTTTGTTTTTAAGTCAATTTTGTTTTTTGAACAGAGAGATATGTGTATGGATGAATGTGTTAGTGAGCATGTGTCACTTCATGGAGCCCTGTTCTATCGTTACACTGTTTGAACTTGAGAAACATCCACCAGTTCTTGTGGAATATGGATTCTGACAAATGCGAACTAAAGAAATGTGGACATCAGCAAAAAAAAAAAAGTGTTCTTCGCTCTTCCACTCTTGGAGTGGTCAGAAGACCCCTCACTCTTTTATCACTCCTCCATTTCTTCATTTATTACTGCAGTTAAAATATCCAATATGTTGTGCTCCACCTCAACCCAAAAGGAGAGGCTGATAAATTACTACTATCAGATTTAAGGTAAATTATTCACTTTTGTGCCTCACAAAGCAAGGTTTGATAGCCTGAATATTCACAGATGTGACCAATCCAGTGTGTCCCCTAATGTCCCCTAATGTTTCACCATCCAAGGAGTTAAGTACTGCTACCCACTACCCCAAATGGCCTCTACCTTTCTTGCTGTGGCATTTGCTGCATTTACTAGAGCAGTGGTTCTCAACCTGTGGGTCCCCAGGTGTTTTGGGCCTACATTTCCCAGAAATGCCAGCCAGTTTACTAGTTGTCAGGATTTCTGGGAGTTGAAGGCCAAAACATCTGGGGGCCCACAGGATGAGAAACACTGTACTACAGCATCAGTGAGGGACCTCTTTATCGGGAAGGTTGAGTAGCTATATTCTTGACACTTTTGGTAGGCACATTGCTCTGCCTCTTTAGTAGGGTGGCCTGTGTATAATCATTTCAAAAATATTGCATTGTAATCCTGGCAAAACTATATTACAGTGAACACATACTGAATATACTGACTTTATCGCATTTTATCATCCTAATGCTTCTTTTTGCTGCTTTTTAAAAAGTCTAATTTCTCATATGCAGAATTATTTTTGTAAAGCTCTTGTATTGAATCACACTAGCTTATAGCCGTATTTGGTTACACCTATATAGATGTACAGAATTAATACCACTTGTATAAATTAACAACTTAAAACCTTCAAAATCATTTTGCTGTAGGACACTAGAGGAAATAATTTGAGTAGTAATATACATTTGTGACTAGCTTGACTTTGAAGGAATTGGGCTGGCAGGGAGCTCTGGCATGGGCTGGTCCATGAGGTCACAAAGAGTCGTAAGCGACTGAACGAATAAACAACAACAATACATTTGTATTAAGCTTCAATTTGGTTGTTTTTTCTGTTTGAACTTATTTTAAATGATAGAATATGTACTGAATTATTGTTATAATTTAGCTTTTGTGATGTTAGAAGTAAAACATGGCTTTGTTCATGAATTAATATGGCCAAGTAAATTTCTTCTACAAAAATGTTAAAAGAGAGTTTTTAAAGTTTCAATTTAAAACATTTCTGCAAAATTAAGGGTAGATCCAACATTTCCCCCCAATAATAGATTTTCTTTGCGAGGGGATGCAATTACTCCACTTCAATAGATAGTTTTCCCAACAATGTACAGTAGAGTCTTGCTTGTCCAACTTAAATGGGCTGGCAGAACGTTGGATAAGCAAAAATGTTGGATAATAAGGAGGAATTAAGGAAAAGCCTATTAAATGTCAAATTACATTTTGATTTCACAAATTAAGTACTAAAACAATGTTTTACAACAAATCGACAGAAAAAGCAGTTCAATACACAGTAACATTATGTGGTAATTACTGTATTTATGAATTTAGCACCAAAACATTGCAATGTATTTAAACAGCTGTGGATTTGGGTGAGAGGCAGACTGTGTTGGATAATACAGAATGTTGGATCAGTGAAGGTTGGATAAGCAAGACTCAACTGTTCCTTCAAAATGTGTTTCAGAAGTTTACAGGATAGAGGGAGAATGCCTTGCCATGTGAACAGATGCAATGTATGCTAGATAAGATTTTTACAATCATACTTGGTCATGAGACATAGTCTATGACAATGATATAGGATTCCTCTCTGTGTGAGTGCAGCCACTGACCACATATAATTCATGTAGGTAAGAAATTTTATTCACATCTTGGGATAACATTATTTCCTTCTAAGAAAATATTGCAGAATAGGGATTTGAGAGAGTATGCTGATGACTTTTTTGCAGGCTCCTAGTACTAGTTCTAAACACAGGGCAATCTTTTTCTGTGACAGCCTTTGCCGTCTTTATGTTGTGTTCTTTCTTTGAGAGACAAGTTTGGAAAAACCAAACAGTTCTACAACTTTCTTTCAGATGGTTTGAGGCCCGGGATTAGCTCTTAAAGATGCACTGAACATCACTTTCATTTAGAAAAGAGCTGTACTAAAGGCAGTCTGAGAATCTATTCTGTATACTGTGTTTCATTTGAAAGAACACCAGGCAGTCATTGGGAGGGTACTCTGGTCTGACACATCGTATTGCACATTACTGGTGGTATACCAATCTCCTAGGAACATGCTGACAAGATGAATAGCTGTTGGTAGGAAAGAATCGTTTTCAAAATCTCTTAACCACAGCATTTTATTTCATTTATTGTATAAAGTGGAATCCACCTTGTTGATGAATTTAGAAGAGAGATTAAGATCTGAATTCATAGTTACAGCAGGTCATCCTGACACCTTCTTGCTTACATCAGAAAAAACATTATTTTGAGTATAGATAAAGACCTGTACAACTATGGCTTTCCAGATGTTTGGGCCTCCAACTCCCAGAAGCCCTAGCCAGCTTGTCCAATGGCCAGGAACTTTGGGAGCTGAAGTCCAGAATATCTGGAGGGCCACAGATTGTGCAGGCCTGGAAAATATGAAGAAAGGTGAATCAGTTACATCGTAACTGCCTCCAACAGTTTTCTCCCCACTACTATATCAGACTAGATCTTGTAAGAACTACAGGTTGAGGGGGAAAAGAAGGGCTCTCATTATGTGTCTCTCAGACAAAGGACCAGTATGATTAAGGAAGTATTTCTTGTCTAGTTTTGTTCTTGAAAGAAACAAAACTAATTTTAGCAGCTTTCTTTTCTGCTATGAGGTGTTCTTAGAAACTACATAGAACTAGGTGGTTTTTGAAGACTGTTCACAGTTCAGCATTTATTAAAAGCAATATTAGAATATCATATTTTTGCTCAGAAAAGGCATTTTCTGTGCAAAAATATTATTTTATGCAAAGAAAATTCTGTTTTCTGCACTAAAAAACGTCTAGTTGGAAACTTATTTTATTTGGAGGAATAATCTGTTTGAACTTGATTTATGTTGGAGGTGGTTGAATGTGAAAGGATCTGGTAATTCAGCTTTTAGTCTGACTTTTAAATGAGCTATTCAAGGTGCTGAACTTTGTTGGAGTTCAGCACTTTTGATTGCTCCTTTATGTTTGAACTAAACCCAAAGTATTTAGTGCCATGGAAGCCATCGTCCACAACTTTATACTGGTTTGTATTAAATTCATTGAAAATCAAATAAACTACAAATTTGGAAAGTTACTTTAGAATGAGAACATTTTATTATGTTCAATGGAGATGCCAACAGGGCAATTCAGCAGCATGATTGATGACCCAGATTAAAAGGTAACACATTTAATTGCCTTTCTAAATCCTAGGTTTATCTCTCCTATTCTTTGTTTGAAAATAAATAGCACAAGTCTATATATTTATTTGTCCCATCATAAAAGCAAAATGGATTAGAGCAATGGGACATCCCAGCCACTATAGGAGATGTCTCTAGCAGGCAGGCAGTGACATTTTCTGCCATGGCTAGACTAGGCCTGCACAACTTGATCCTTATAAAGGTAATTTTTCCCAAACTCTTTGGTGGGCCACATCCCCTCCTCTCCTCCCTTCCAAAGGGAACCCCATCCTTTCCCTCAGTCTCACCCCATTCCCATGGGAACAACGTGAAGCTGTGGGGAAGCCTGGGTGCTTGGCTCTTCGCATGTGAGGTGCCAAAGCCCAATGGGGAACCCGGGGCTCTTTCCTTGTTGTACAGGCCTGGACTAGATCAACACACCAGTCTACCAGAGGAGTGAAAAACATGACAAGCCCTTGATAAACCCGTGTAATCCTTGGAGCCCTTGGATTCTATCACCACACACACACACTGGAATCAATGTTTCACCCCACAATTGCATTCTGGATTTGATATAAGCTTTCAAGTTGTATTTTGTATCTCACACCACAAAATAGGAAAAAGTGCCCCTGAATGCAACTGTAAGTGATGAAATATCACTTGTGGTCATGGTAAGTGCTTTGGTGTGCTATGTCCCTAATAAAGTCAGTAAGTGCTGGAAATGGCCACCTGCCTTCAAGACTGTGTCCCTTCCTGTTCTACTATATAGAGTATATTAAACCTATTGGCAGCAGTCTTACTTCACTTTACTTCGTTCACTTCCTCCAGTTTAGCTATAAGAATTCAGGATATGCATTCAGGATCCTATTTTACTCTGAATGGGCTGTAGCCCTTGTTTTCAAGTAAAACATATATTTCCAGGAAGCACTGGCAACATTGGTCCATGTCCCCAGTGAACCTGGGGTTCACTGGGGACATGATAGAGTATACATAAAGCAAAACAGCACATTATTACAGTACAAGTAATAGTTTTCTTGTGTACACTACAGAATGAAGCACCATTGCATTAACTGGACACAGGGCAGTTTTGGCACTCATTAGCTGAAAAGAAAATAACATCATTACTTGTAATACATTACCTCCAAGGTTTTTTAAAACATTGCTAGGATGAAAAAATAGAGTGGCTGTAATTAAATCCATCTGTGGAAGTCCAAAGTGACTTTTGCCATTGCTGTACTTCCATTCCCTCAGAAGGTTGGATCCCATCCTTGGTACTGCTCTGGGAGAAAGATGTAGATCAACCAATTACTTAGTCAAGCAATCAATCAACCAACTGTAACTCATGTGGCAATTGTGGGACAACATCATAGGTATAAACTTCAGCAAGAAAATGCTTACCATCAATATCAAAACATGAGGATTTGGGTTAAAGGACTTTGCCTAGAAAATTATGACCGCATACAGTAAGTGAAGGTTTGGGGAAAAAAGCTCTTGCACAACCATTAGGAGAACAGTTTTCAAAAATTAGAAATCACCAGTGTCTGAGAAGAGGTGGGGTGGGAGAATATGTAGAAAGGAGGTGCTGGTAACTTATCTTCTTAGAATCTTTACTGTTCCTCCATATCAGCACTCCACAAAGAAATGACCCTCACCTTCTCTTGCAACTGGGGTTGGAAGGACAAGACACCCCATTAAGGTAAGCAAGAAGAAGGGGGCGAAAGAAAGAGATGATGGCTGACTTATGTAGGGTGGGAGCCTGTGACTGCAAAGATAATCTGGCACTTCAATAATCCCCAAATCCTCGGCTCTCACAACTCAGTAGGATTCGCAGAGTTCCTGGATGACCATGACTGCAGGGGTTTCTCATTCTCCACTGTGCACTGGGATCTGTGTACAGACTTAACCACCTTTGCTTATTCAGCAGATCATAGCACAATCCTCAACAGCACAATCAATGAAAATGAAATTATATCCCAGTCAATACCTGTGCATATGCCACCAAGATATTGGTAAGTATGTATTTATTTATCAGTGACTGATTAGCACACAAGAAATCAGAGACCCAGTGAAATGAAATACTCAAGCAGACCCAGGAGTTAGCTAGCACCTTAAATGGTAATTTAAGGTGCTAGCAAAGAATTTTTTTGCAACAACGTTTTTAGTGGAGGGGAGGAAAAGGATTTCTTGTTAAAAACTACAAGTTGTATTTCATCTGCCTGAACATTTCACAGCTTTAAAATCAAAGTTCAGTGCAATACGACCCTTGAATACATCTAGGATATGGTCCCAGATTTCACTTGGATACGTGAAATTGCAAATAATACATAACTCTGTCATTCTAAATAGGACAAATAATGGAGGTACCAAGTAAAAGATATAGCTTATACAGGAGCCCCTAAGTGAATAACTGAATAAGTGAAAGTGTGGACAGGTGAAACCATTCATATTGGTTCTGCAGGTACAGGGATTAGGTTGTATTCCACTACAGGATTAAAAGTTTATGTGTAAATGATTTGTTAGCTTCTGAATTATATAGGAAAGCCTTGTATATTGGGGAAAAATCCCAAGAAATAGCATGGCGATTACTACCTTGATTTGATGGGAAAGCTTATCCTTCACAATGCCTACATTTTGAAGAACCATTGGCTCCCTGGTGGAATTCTGCATTTTTAAAAAAACATTGTTTTTGCATCCATGAAAAGAAGATTTGTTACATGAAAGGCAAAGAGTGAGAGAAAGAAACGCTAGTATTTATTTCAGACAAGCAGAAAGGAAAAGAAATGCTGGTATTTACTTCTGAGGAATGGCTATGTGGAATGCTTTGATATGCTAAATCCTTCAATTAACTAATTTTTCATTCATCACAGATCTATAATGTAAGGCCCATTCTACAAGCCACTGATGGAAGCTGGAAAACCTGCAGTGAATCTGCTCTGTGAGTCATCTTCTCCATTCCTTGTCCTGCGGCAAAATGTCCTAGACTTTAGATCTTAGCAACTCACACATGTCAGTAGCTGTATAGGCTTCAAGAAAAGTGGCATGAAAACCTCTGATGGCCGCCTTATTTCACTGCTGCTGGTGGAACTTTTTGAACAAAGGCCTCACTTCTGAAGGTCTTCCACCTTCTGCTCCAACCAACCGAGACTTGATCACCAGTTGTGGTACAATGTCTTCCAATACACAGTTGTATGTGGCTTGCTATTATATGGAAAGGTATATAACATTGCCTTTAGAAGAAGAATAAAAATGGAAATATCTGCCCCCATTACTAAACCCCAACAAAAAAATTGAAAAGGACCTTCTTTCTCTTAAACTAGTTCAGCTGAACAGTTCTGTGACTCTATAATAATTTTGAGGACAACTCAGACGCTAATAAAATGGTAAGGATTAGGGGAGTGCAGGGTTGCTAACCTCACCTCTATTAATTAACTGTGAACCAGAAAGTTCCTTTTTCGGAGAATGTTTAATTCATCCATCTCTTGAAAGGTGTATAGAAATTCAACCTAATTTAAAATCCTATCTTCTTTCAGAAAATAACACTGCCCATTCAATAATCTTAAGATGCCCTCTGGTGGCTTAAGCCTATTGCTTCTCAAACCATTGTCAGTAGACGCAACAAATAAATTATGTTTTGCTTCTTCTTGCAAACTAAGGGCCCTTCCAGATAGGGCCCAAAATCATTCCAATCATATCATACTTTTACCTGAAGTGTCCAAACTACGCCTCAGGTAAAAGAGGATTAATTCGTAACAAAGCAGGAAAACCCCGCTTTTCCCCAAATTAAATAGATACCCCATTAGACCCAGGCCTTCCTGAAAAGCCCAAGTCTAATGGGGTATGGGCCTTAGTCCCCACACCCATCTTGCTTCTTCAGACTACCAAAAGCCCCGAGAAACAAGGACTGCACCCCCCTCCCCCCAGCACCCTTAAAAGAATAGAAAACTTTGCAAATACCCATGAGGCCTTTCTGGCAAACCTCCTGGCACCTAGAAATGACACGCCAGCCCCCCCCCCCCGCGTCCTAGTGCATCATTTCTATATGCCAGGAGGCCTAATGAAGGGACCTCATGGCTGCCTGGTAAGTTTTCTCTTCTTTTAAGAGCTTTTTGAGGAGGGGGGGGGTTGGTGGCCCCCTGCCCTTTCAGAAGTTACCGGGGTGGCATGAGGTCACGGACAGGTAAAGTCTGTTGTTTTTGCGCAGGCGTGGAGACTTAACCGTGCTTCAACGTGGGTTTCTTTAACCTGCTCTGAAGTAGGTTTAAGTCCTGTCTGGAAGTTCTTGTAGTCTCTTGTAACTTTATCTGGCTCATTCGGACTTCAGGCCACTTCCCAATTAAACCTGATTCAACAGTTGCTGTGCAATTCATACCAGGAAAGTAGGTTATATCCAAAACTGGAATGAATATGTGGCTACCAATCTGAAGTAGATGCTAGATACTATTGGACTATTACTAATTCACACAACCCCTTACTGTTGGCTATGCTGGCTCAGACAGAGAAGCTGCGGTTCAATAGCATCTGGAAAGTAACAAATTATCCATTCCTGTTTCAGAGTATAATGGCATAAAATGAATTTACTGTGGAAAAATCTTATGCAGTCTAATTAACTCTGATTAAGATAAAACTGGCTACATCAATTCTAATAATAGTAATATATCCCAATATACATGCTTATCTTTGAATCTTTATTACAGGTGCACAAAGCAGGAAGAAAAGATTTCATGAATTATTCAGTGAATGTACAGGAAAGAAATTCCAAAATTTCCTGGGAAGATTGTGAACATTGTCAGCACTCCAATGTTGTCTACTTCATTATATGAGAAAGAAACAACACTCCAAGTATGTATTGATTTGAGTTGGTAGCCATGATTATGGTCAAGTGTTAGGATAGGATGTAAGCTACTGTGGGTCAAATCCAAGGAGCTCAAAGTTACCAAGTTGATATTCAGTTTCCCTGAAAAGTTATTAGATGTTAATTGATGGCCTCAAGTATTCAGGTATAGTCTCAACTCTACAAACATTTCCAGTCACCTAAGATAGGCTGATGGTAACTCTTGGAGACATTAGATCTTAAGTGCAATTCTCTCTGTTTATATGAGGATGAACACTTACTCATAGCTAGAAAGAGTGGGAAATACAACATCACAAAATATCATAAAAGTAGCATTTGTTCATTGGTTTGAACAGATGCAAAGATGAAGTGTTATTTCCTTTTCTTAAAAGACTACCTTTTGAAGGTGCTCAGGGTCACTTTGCACACAAATCAGCTGTAGTAGGTGCAGAACTTTACAAAAACATTTTCTTCTTTTTTCCAATAAAATGGAGATCAAAGAGCATCTGTGGGCTTTGCTGAGCAAAGGATTTTGAAGGGCAGGCCTCAAGTGAGACAGTAAATTGAGCTGTTGGCCTTGCTTGCTTGAGTTTTAATGGTTAAAATACTGTTGTGGATCTCAGGAGACAAAGATTAATTTCCTTTTACCAGAGGCTCTTGAATGGCCATGGACAAATCCAATTAGTTATTGTTCCTTAGTTCACCATCTGTAAAATGGAGATAATAATACTCTTCTTACTCATAAAGTTGTGGTGAGGATAAACATCTTGAAGCCCAGGAGACATTCAGACACTACAGAAACATCAGACAGACCAAAGAAAGAAGAGGGAGGGAGGGGAGTCTGAAAGTTTTGAAACAGAGTAATAGAAAGGGGGGGGGGGTGTTGAAGAAACATGGACTGGGCAGTCCTGATTTATCAACAAAAGAAACATAATTTTAATGGGTCACATTTAAGGCATGGGGATCTAAGGTTTTAATGCAAGGGAGCACTGTTAACCAAACAATAGTCCCATTTGATTGCTTTTCCAATTCTCCAGGGAAGCAAAATCTTGAAGGGCATTGTAAAATGTAAGAATCACTCAAGGAAATGAAAAACATATTAGAAATTGTTATTATCATAGTTACAATAGAAGTAGTGAGAAGCCAATAAGGGAACTTGAAGGGCTTTTCTCCCCTCTCCTTTCCACTATCTTGACTTATATCTTTTGAACAAAACCAATGTGTAGACAACATGAGCCTGCACTAATATCAAAAAATGAACAGGGGGTGGGGTGGGGGGGGGGAGAGGAGGTGCAGGGAAGGAGTTGCCTGAAATGAAATTCTTGACATTCCAATCACTCTCTGAATGGAGCAAAGCCATTTTTCATACAAATGAATTTTGGAAGTGGCTCTAATGAATGTTTTAAACTGACTCATCCAGTATATTTTCACAGTGATGGGAGCATTTAAATAGCCATTTTACAAATTGTGCTATTCTAAAGAGATTTCTGGGGAGACTAAAAAATCAGCAAAAAACACAAAACAAACCCAAACCGAAAACATGCCATGGCAAAATTATTTAAAAATATGAAACATAATTTCTTGTCTTAAGGACAGTCTTCTGATAATTTATCTTGTCAGTGCAGTCTGCAAGAGCATCAAAGACATAAACTGGATTGCATCTCTATCCCTCTTCAGATAATTATGGGAAATTTACAACTGAATGGTAAAAGATCTGAAATCCAAGTCTGTGAAGAGCTGTATAGGGAGCTGGGTATGTGTATCCCGAGGAAGAAAAGGTTGAGAGATAACATGATAGGATGTCATATTGAGGAAGGAGTAAACTTGTTTTGTGCTGCTCCAGAGACTATGGACCTCATGACAAAGGCCCATGGACTTGCCACACATAATGTTGAATCCATTGTTGGTCCTGGTCCTGGTGGGGGGCATGGTTGCTTCATGCCCTCCATTGCAAGACTTACCCCGACCCCCATCCCACAGGAGGAAGTATTGCCGCCTGGCTTCCCCTCAATGTCCTGAAGGCAACATGTGAAGCTTCCCATGTATGCCACAGCAACAGATACTGCTTGTTCTCCCCTTTCCCGGCGGAGCCCATCCCGAAGTACACATGCATCATGTCATAAGCTCTGTCCTGAAAGGGGAGAGCAAGCAGTGTATGATGCGAAAAGTAGTCCATCTGATGATATAGTAAAGCATGTAGCAACAGATACAAACTACAGGAAAAGAGATTCCACCTGAATATTAGGAAGAACTTTCTGATTCTAAGAGCTGTCCAAGCATGAAGTATTCTGCCTGAGAGTGTTGTGGAGTCTCCTTCTCTGGAAATTTTTAGAGAGAGTCTGGATTGCCTTTCTAATCTGTCATTTCTTCCAAATCTATGATTTCTAACATAGAATTTTCAGTGCTCTCTTCAAACTACTATTGAGGGATTCTTTTGGGGAAATCTTAACAGATAAAGTGGCATAAAACTGATGCAGATTTATAGGGCAGCAGAATTCTCATTCTTTTCACTCTAATAGGGATTTTGTTATTCTTCTAACTTTTCCTCTGCCATTTATGAAGTGCGTTCTGAGACAAAGTTTCAAATGTTCCCTATTAGGGCATTCTAGTCCATGTGAAATTGAAATTGCATGAGGACAGAGGGTGCATTTGCCAAAGCTTGTGAAGTTGCTTTTTCTAGTGATAAATGAACTGTTTATTATATTTCTTTATGCAACCAAGCAAGGGTTAGATTTGATAAGGACATGGCATAATTTCTCTCAATGTGCTTCTTAAAATAAAATTTTGGAAAGCTAACTTTTAAAAGTCATTAGGCAAGTTACACTTGAAGTCACAGGTGAAAACAAAGGCAACCCCTCAGAACAAATCTTTCTATGAAAACTCTGTAATATATTTGCTTTAAGGTTGTTATAAGTCAGAAATGACTCGAAGGCACCCAGCAACAACAAACACAATATAAATTATACAATTATAAATTGATAGAACACCTGAACAGAGTTTTTCTGCACCCCTATATGAATATGATGAATGCAAAGCTGGGGTGAAAATTGCTGGAAGAAACATTAACAACCTCAGATATGCAGATGACGCCACTCTGATGGCCGAAAGCAAGGAGGAGCTGAGGAGCCTTCTAATCAAGGTGAAAGAAGAAAGCGCAAAAGCTGGGTTGCAGCTAAACGTCAAAAAAATCAAGATTATGGCAACAAGAATGATTGACAACTGGAAAATAGAGGGAGAAAATGTGGAGGCCGTGACAGATTTTGTATTTCTAGGTGCAAAGATTACGGCAGATGCAGACTGTGGCCAGGAAATCAGAAGACGCTTACTTCTTGGGAGGAGAGCAATGTGCAGTCTCGATAAAATAGTAAAGAGTAGAGACATCACACTGGCAACAAAGATCCGCCTAGTCAAAGCCATGCTATTCCCTGTAGTAACCTACGGATGTGAGAGCTGGACCTTAGGGAAGGCCGAGCGAAGGAAGATCGATGCTTTTGAACTGTGGTGTTGGAGGAAAGTTCTGAGAGTGCCTTGGACTGCGAGAAGATCCAACCAGTCCATCCTCCAGGAAATAAAGCCCGACTGCTCATTGGAGGGAAGGATACTAGAGACAAAGTTGAAGTACTTTGGCCACATCATGAGGAGACAGCAAAGCCTAGAGAAGACAATTATGCTGGGGAAAGTGGAAGGTAAAGGGAAGAGGGGCCGACCAAGGGCAAGATGGATGGATGGCATCCTTGAAGTGACTAGACTGACCTTGAAGGAGCTGGGGGTGGTGACGGCAGACAGGGAGCTCTGGCGTGGGCTGGTCCATGAGGTCACGAAGAGTCGGAGACAACTGAACAAATGAACAACAAATATGAATATGACAGAAATGTCTCTCTTGGCCTTATTTAAACATTTACTCATTCTTCTTTGCCACATGAACAGATTGTAACTGTTTTACCAATACAGTGGAGCAATAATATGACTCCCATGTTTTTTTGGCATAATTCCAAAGGATTTCCACTAAAGTCCAAGAATTGCCTAGTTAGAAATCCTAGTGCTAAAAGGGTTATTATGAACACACATTGTCTAATCATCTTATTCTGAATTACTAAAACCCATTTCATGAGAAAGAGGGAGACTGAGAGGCAAACTTGATTAGTACTAATTTTCATTATATGCTTTGACAGTGCAGATTTGATGCTGTAGAAGAAAGCTACATTCCTGTCATTATAACTTTTCCACAAGATAAAATTTGGTGATAAAGTATGTTAAATCCCAGCTGTGGAAATTAAACTGCTAAATTTGACCATTGTGCTAATATATTCCACATATTCTGCTCAGCCATGTCTGAAAATATATGAAGGACAAAACTAAATAAATTATTAGATTAACGTCCAATGAGCCAGTGACTGAATGGGAAAAAAAGTTTTAGAAGGAAATCCTGTTTCTTCTTCTTCATCTCTACTAATATGCCAGATCCTGAGATAATCCTCATCAGCAAGAAGTCTTAAAAATATTATGTACTGGTCACATTGACCTTAAATAAGGATGATAATGTATGCATTGCATAGTGTTCATGTTCACCTTGTTTTCCTCTGCTTAACTCTGAAGTTCTATAAAATACTAATGCTTGGAATAAACTGTGAGTAGATTGGAATGAAATCACTGCTGTGGCTTGATAGATCCTTTGGGCAAAGTTATTGCTTGTTGTTTGCGTTTCCGCTCAATTTCTGGGCTCATCCTTTGTGTCTCACCTGGGAGGATACAGTAGGGCTGATAGTTCAGAACTTTTTAAAGACACTTCCCACCAAGAGACATATAAACTTTAAGCATCGGGAGGCACTTCCAATGGATACATGTGTAAGTGAAGGATACTTAAGAACCAGAGTAGATTGAAAATTGGAACAGGAATTGAACAACCTTGTGACAACGTGGGAGTGTGGTCAAAAGGACATGACCAATCAATAAGAGGATAGCAGTTATTTATTAGGAAGAATGCACAAAATTTCTACCAGTATCTGAAGCAGAGATACTCTTGAATTTATGAACCCAGTCTGAAAAAAGGTAAAAATCTAAATCAATAAAGATAGTGCTCTACAGATATGCATGGTAATAATATTATAGTTAAAGTTAAAGCAATGATATTCCCTGTAGTCACCTACGGATGTGAGAGCTGGACCATAAGGAAGGCTGAGCGAAGGAAGATAAGATGCTTTTGAACTGTGGTGCTGGAGGCAAAGTTGAAGTACTTTGGCCACATCATGAGGAGATAGGAAAGCTTAGAAAAGACAATGATGCTGGGGAAAATGGAAGGAAAAAGGAAGAGGGGCTGACCAAGGGTAAGGTGAATGGATGGCATCCTTGAAGTGATTGGCTTGACTCTGAAGGAGCTGGGGGTGGTGACAGCCGACAGGGAGCTCTGGTGTGGGCTGGTCCATGAGGTCATGAAGAGTTGGAAATGACTGAACGAATGAACAACAAAATATTATATAATACATTATTTAAAATTGTCTTTATCAGACCTATCATCATTATAGTTTTGTTTTAAATCCACTGTATGAGCCAATTTGCTATTGAGCACAGTTCAAATGGCTGGCTTTAGCCTATAAAGCCATAAATGGTTCTGACCCAACTTAGCTACAGGAATATATCTCCCTCTATGAACTAGCTTGAGCATTAAGATCAGTCAGGGAGGCCCTGCTCTCGGTCCTACTTCTTTTGCAGGTGTGACTGGTGGGGATGAGAGATAGGGCCTTCAGCTATGGAACTCCCCTCGGTGGCCCCTCGGCTATGGAACTCCCTCCTCAGCAATACTAGATTGTGCTCCTCCCTGCTGATTTCCTACACATCTCATAGTTTACTTTCTTGGTTTAATCACTAAGAATCCTCCAGATTGAGCAGGACATTGTAAGCTACAGCTGATTTGCAACAGGGCCAAAAGTTTGTGTGAAGGCTGGGCAATAATGCAAACCTACATGGTCCATACATAGGACCTCACCATACTTACTGAAATCAGCATCCTAGGACACTTCCACGCCATCTTCAGAATGGAGCCCCATGTTGGCCATCACATGTGACTTCCAGTGGAGACTCCATCCCCACCTGTGGTAGAAGCATAATTGGATGCTTCCCTCAATAAACGGGAAGCTTCCAGGAGGGCGAGGCTTCCCCCATGTGATGGAGAAATCATTGCCGAGAGGGAGCTGTGTGCAGGGTGATGGATTCGCTCTGCTGCCCCTCTCTTTTGTTGCAGAGGCCAGGCCAAGTGGGATGCTTTGTCTGGCCTTTCAGATGATGCCCTCAGATAGTTCAATGGAACATAGAGAAGCCTTGTGTACTTTTAAAATTCCCCCTTCTTCCTTCTCCTTTTCTGTTTTCCTCTGTTTGAATTAAGGACTTTCCCAACCTTAGTCTAAAAGCAAATCGTCAAATGCATAACCAGTTTTATATTAAAGAAATAAGTAGAAATGAATAAAATGAAATATTTTAATCAGTAATGAGGGATATAGAAGAAAAGCCACTGAGATGAATAAAGCAGCATGGTAAATGTAGAAGCAAAGTGCAGCATGCCCAATAGATTGTTACATCATCATCATTTTTTAACTATAATCTTGTGATTTATATTTTCTCAGGGGATTATGTAACACTGCAATTCTCACATATTCAAAAATATCATCCCAATTGTATATTCGGTATAATTTATCTGCTTTTGCTATCTGAAATATATACTCTTAAACCTTTTTGAGCAAAATTGCACACACTTTTGAAGTTGTTAAAAACTGTACAAAAGAACAACTAGGTGACTTGGGAGGAAAAAAAATAAAACCTCAAAGCAATCCATTGCAATATGTGGATTCAATAGTTTCACTTAATACTTTAGAAAATGCTGTTGGGATGAAGTCTTTCTGCCAGAATGTCACAACTCTTCAATATTTTATTTCTTTGTAAATTTAGTTATTCATTAATCTAATAATGTAAGAACCCAGCTGGATCAGAACAAAGATCTATCGAGTTTGGAATCCTGCATGCCACAGTGGTCTATCCCACTGCAGACAGAACATAAGAACAATAGCCTTATCATTATTTTTAAATCTAGCAACTAATATTCAGAAACATATTACCTTTGACCCTGTTGCCATCATCACCAATAATTGTTCATAGTCTTATCCTGAACCCAGAGAAGACAGAGTTTCTGGTCTCAATCAGGGAACAAAAGGATTCCGCCTGTGTTAGATATTGTTAGGCCTCCCCTGAAATCCTATATCTGTAGCTTTGGAATATTTATGGACTCCACCTTGAGCCTGGATACCAGATTTCAGCAATGATAAAGAGTGTATTTGAACAATTAAGACTGGTTTTTCTTTGTGTGTGTGTGTGTGTGTGTGTGTGCCAGGAGTGACTTGAGAAACTGCAAGTTGCTTCTGGTGTAAGAGAATTGGCCATCTGCAAGGACGTTGCTCAGGGGACACCCAGACATTTTGATGTTTTACCATCCTTGTGGGAGGCTTCTCTCATGTCCCCACATGGAGAGCTCCCTGGATTCGAAACTCTGACCTGTCAGTCTTCAGTCCTGCTGGCACAAGAGTTTAACCCATTGCGCCACTGGGGGCTCCTATTAAAACTGGTGAGCCAGCTGCACACATTCTTTGAGAAGTCAGATCTGGTTGTGGTGATATTTGGTCTACTGTAATACACACTACGTGGGGCTGCCCAAGGAAACTAGAAACTTCAGCAGCTCAAAATGTTGTGGCCAGTTTCAGAAAGCATACAACTTGCTTGTTGAAAAGGATTCATTGGTTACTGGTTCATTTCTGGGCACAATTCAAAGTGCTGGATATGACCTGAAAATTCCTGTATATCTTAGATTATCTGAAAGGTAGAAGCTTCCTTATACAAACCTACCAGTCTCAATATCTTTGAGGAAGACTGTTTTCCACTCATGTCATCATCACAGGCCCAACTGGGGAGGACCTGGGAAAGAGAATTATCCAGACTGTGGAACTACTTTATACTAGAGGCAGGGCTGACTGCCTCTCTGCTCTCCTTTCATTTGAAGGCAAAGATCATTTTATTCAAGTAGGCCTTTCATGATTAATTGGCGACAGGAAACTTTTTATGGGCAGTGTATGTGCTATATTTTAACTATGTTACTATCTTTAAAAATGATGTAGATTTTTTTAAAAAATATGGCATTTTAATATAATTGTTATTTAATTGGACTGTAATATTTTATCATCCAATCCATTATTAATCTTGTTTTTAACTTTTGTAAACCATTTTGGGTTCCATGCGAGTGGAAAAAAAACATAAAAATGAAGTAAGTTAATTCTTCTTGAATTTGTCTAATCCCCTTGTTAAACCACCTGAGTTATCACCCATTCTTACAGCCTGAAGAAGTGAATTTTGCACTTCCTTTAGTCTAGATATAATTCTTTTTTCTCTTTCTTTGTCTCCCACCATTCCCCTTGGTAAGGACATAGCCATCTTGACATCTTTGTCTGAAATCCAACATTTTCGCTGAGAATTCCAAGGTCTCTTTCCTAGTCAGGGTCCCCCCCCCCCCCCAAGTTCAAAAGCATTATTTTGTTTTTCTGGTTTTATTATTTTATGAGACTGAAATCAGCTTTAAACAACTGACAGAATAATGGCAGAATTTTGTTGAATTATTGTGGCATCACTTAGTCTATCATTTGTCATAACATAAAAGAAATAGAGTTTTGTTCCTGGAAGTGGAAAAGAAAAGGTATGCAGTAGAAGTTGTCTAGCAGTATATTTCTGGAAGAAATGCTCTGTTGCTGTTCTAAGTCTTCAAGTCATCTTTGACTTATAATGCCCATAAAGCACTTTTCTTGGCAAGATTGTTCCAAGGGGTTTGCCTTTGCTTTCCTTTGAGACTGAGTGAGAGTAACTTGCCCAAAGTCACCCATGGGGTTTCCCTGGCTGAGCTGGGATTTCAACACTGTTCTCCAGAATCCCAACCCAATGCTTAAATCACTATTTTGCCCTCACCAAATAAATAACTAAATATTCTATAATTATTTTGTAACAGGAACTATAATAATCTTTCATGATTAATTGAATTAGACACAAGAAGAGGTTGTGAGAGTCATGTGGCATTATTATGGCACATACTTTTTATCAGATCTGCCATCTTTACATAGACTAGAGATCTGGATTTATAGCAGTGGTTCTCAACCTGTGGGTCCCCAGGTGTTTTGGCCTACAACTCCCAGAAATCCCAGCCAGTTTCCCAGATGATAGGATTTCTGTAAGTGGAAGGCTTTTTTTTTGTCGTGTCAGAGCAACCAGTCCATTATATTACATTTCTAACAGCAAAGCAAACAAACAGACAAATACAAAACTTGTGAGTTTGGTAGTTGGTTAAATGTCCTTTGACCAGTTACTGGCCACTTGGAGTGCTTCCGGTGTTGCTGCAAGAAGGTCCTCCATTGTGCATGTGGCAGGGCTCAGGTTGCATTGCAGCAGGTGGTCAGTGGTTTGCTCTTCTCCACACTCGCATGTCGAGGATTCCACTTTGTAGCCCCATTTCTCAAGGTTGGCTCTGCATCTTGTGGTGCCAGAGCGCAGTCTGTTCAGTGCCTTCCAAGTCACCCAGTCTTCTGTGTGCCCAGGGGGGAGTCTCTCATTTGGTATCAGCCATTGGTTGAGGTTCTGGGTTTGAGCCTGCCACTTTTGGACTCTCACTTGCTGAGGTGTTCCAGCGAGTGTCTCTGTAGATCTTAGAAAACTATTTCTAGATTTAAGTCATTGACGTGCTGGCTGATACCCAAACAAGGGATGAGCTGGAGATGTCACTTCCTTGGTCCTTTCACTATTGGCTGCTACTTCCCATGAGAGAAGCCTCCTCGCAGGATTGCAAGACATCCGGGCGTCCCTGATTCTCTCACCACAGAAGCGACCAGCATGCAAGCAAGAAGAAGTGGAAGGCTGAAACATCTGGGAACCCACAGGTTGAGAACCACTGATTTAGAGGAAACCTTAGTAGTGAAGTCAGATGGAATTGAAATGAGAAAAGGTCTGAGACAGTTATGCTATTATTTAATTATAATCACAATGTACTTTTCACTATTATATTTGCCAATGCTCTAACAATTATTTTAGCATTGCCAAGGCAATTGGCACTAGTAATGTGATAGGGAGCTATTATCAGAATTTGGGTCATGTCAGTAAGGACCTCATCATATGCAGGGGGAGAGGTGTCTTCTCTGCTGTTACCACAGAGTCCTCCAGAGCCCATCATGTGATGCAGAGCTACGTCTGGCAGGAATCCATGGGGCTCCATGCTGGCAGCATTACAGCAGCAGAACCGAGAGGAGTCGGGTGTACACCCAACTCTTCATAGAACAAAGTCAGAGGACACAAAGAGGAAGTAGGAACAGACAGGAAACATTGTGGGAAGGGATACTACAGATGCTGATGATAGGGAACACAGTGTGATGGTTCCCTCCATTGCCCCATGATTTCCCTCAATATCCCCTGCTTTAAAAAGGGCCAACTGATAATGTCCAAAGACTTGAATATGTCTCATTCAAGTCTTATTTAGATATATTTGAATATCTCTCATCCAGAATTCTGAAATCAAAAATTGTCTACATGTGTGGATGAGATAGCAGCACCTTTGTTTTCTAATGGTACAATGTAAACAAACTTAGTTCCATGCACAAAATTGTTACAAATATTGTGTACCATCTTTGGTATCCCTTCAATGCCCGGGTAAGGTATTTTGTAATGATAAATATTAGAAGTAGTCATTGTTTGTTTTTGGATTTTATGAATGATCCCATTAGAGCGTAAAGATGTGGGTGAACGACAACTGCCAACATCATGGGTTAATTATCTCCAAAAACCCACCAGTATTTAAAGTTGGTCATGTTGGATATGTGTGCCAAGTTTGGTTGAGATCCATCATTGACGACTCTGAGTGGGGGGTGAACTATAGCTCCAATATCCAGGGGCCCCCAACTCCTCCATTATTTTCTGTTGGTCATGGGGCAGGGGAGTCTGTGGGTTAGGTTTGGTCAAGATCCATCGGTGTTGGGAGTCACAGTGCTCTCTGGAAGTGGAAGCCAACTTGGAAATTGCCCACAAACATACGCATGCACAAACACACAAACATATTTTCACTTTGATTATATACTAGCTGTGTACCTGATAATGTCTGGGTTAGGTATTTGGTAAGGATAAATATTAGAAAAAGTCATTGTTTTATATTTTCTGAATGGTCCCATTAGAAAAGGCATAAGGATGTGGGTAAACTACAACTCCCATCACCCTCTCTCAATGCCCCCTCCATCAGTATTGCATAATTATTATTAAAGTAGACCAAGTTTGGCCCAAATCCATCATTGGTGGGAGTCACAGGGCTCTCTGAATTTGGGTGGACTGCAAGTCCCATAATCTCTTGGCATTGCTCCCCAAGCCCTTCCAGTATTCAAAGTTTGTCCCAATGGGTATGTGTGCCAAGTTTGGTCCAGATCCATCGCCAGTGGCATTCACAGAGCTCTCTGGATATGTATGGAATGTATCTCCCATAATCCACGGTCAATTCCTCCAAACATCGGAAGTATTTTCTTTTGATCATGGGGGTCAGTCCAGATCCATTGCTGGTGGGTGTCATAGGGCTCTCTTGGTGTGGAAGTCATCTTGGAAAATGCATGTAAACATAGATTCATAGATAGAAACATACATACAAACAAACATATTTTCACTTTTCAATTTTATGATGTAGATAAAATGATGCTCTGGGTATTACTTGCCTAAGAAAACCCTCTAATAATCATGGGGTAAAGTCTACAAGTGTCTTGAAGATGCATATGAACACACAAAGGTAACTTAATATTTCTCTCTACATGTGCTGTTATTCTAGCCTGTATCACCACTGTGCTTATTTTTGAAAAAAATGAAAACATTCAGTTATGTGTAAACCACTTTGCGTACCCCTAGGGGTGAGAAAAGCGGTATAGAAATACTGTAAATAAAACAATAAATAAATAAGAAAGAACAGTCAACAAATGGTCTTTACAATTCCACTCAATTGTGTCAGAACAGATGTGAAAGGAGAAAGTACCCAATGACTGGAATCAGAAGCCACTAAAATCGAGAAGATTGCTTCAGCCTCTGATTTCCATTGCTACAGTTGAACCTTGCCTGATGGAGCTCTGATGTGTTCAGTTTTACATTTTATTTTTGGTGTTTTATCAGGTTTTTTTTAAGATATCTTTATTTTTATTTTATTTCTTATTTTTGCTTTTTGCTATTTTAATTATTAAGTTATAGTTATGTTGTTTTTTTATTTTCCAGTGTGTTTTGTCCTGAAGTAAACTGTTTGTATGGTTGTTCTTTGGACATTGAATGTTTGCCATATTTGTTGGAAACCACCCTGAGTTGCTTTGGGAAGATAGGGTGGTCTATACATAAAGTTTGTCGTTGCTGCTGCTGTTATTTGAAACACAACAAGATGAGTCCACAGCAAACAAGATCAATCTGCGGGCTGTTGTATTGGATCACACGTCAGACACTTCCCAAGTGTCTAGGACTGTGTGATGTATAGGCGAATAATGCGTGCAGATCCCAGTAAGGTGGCCTTTTGCAGCTGGCAGATAGTAATTTTGTCAGCACCGATTGTGTTTAAATCCAGGACTAAGGTCTTTAGGTACTGCACCTAGTGTGCCGATCACCACTGGGACCACCTTTACTGGCTTGTGCCAGACTCCTTGCGTTATTATTATTATTATTATTATTATTATTATTATTATTATTACCTCCAATTTAGAATAATACATCCCTGCATTGCAAGCATCTCATGATGGTCCATTATCCCATTATCCCTGGGGTGCATAGTTTAGGGGAGGGACCTTTAAACTGCTCAGCCAGAGATGTCCTGAGCTTCAATGAATGGCAAGTCCCAGAATTCTGCAGGGAACATCCACAGGATATCAGATGGGATGCATACTTTTTGCCTACTCTTTCAGCTTTATTGGGGATATCTCAGGAAAGGATTGAGACAGTTACATGATGATGCCATGGTCAGAAAAATTGCTTTGATCTCTATTAATCAATAACGTCTGAAAGAGGCTCATAAATAATGGAACATCCTGCGGGTTTCCCTTGAATACTGTTGACACAAAACTGGCTGGCTTACTAGAATAACCAAGTGTAATTGAATCATATTGCAATTTAGTACAGCTCCACCACTGTGTCTGTGTACTCAGCTGTGTTTATATTTTTTTCATCTTTTCTTTGTACACTTGACTTATTTTACAAATAAAATAAACTTCATTTAGGCAGATTGAAATCACTAATTTTCATCATTAAAAGGATTTGGTTGGGTTCCCAAAGCAGCTTCCAGTGGCATATCATTCAAAATAAACATAGCAAGAAAAATTGCAATTTTCCTGAAGCTTTTGTCAATTCCAGTGCTGTAGCCAAAGTTAAAACTTCATTTCCATTATTACTTGTTTTTTTAATGGTTTAGAAATCAAAGGAAAAAAGATTACCAGAAGGACAAAAGATTACCAGAGGGGTATAGAAGGAGATCACCACTTCTTCTATACCCTAAAGAAGGAGTGGTGGACAGTGGATTGAGACCCTCCACTGGATATCTGGATGATCTACAGTTAATTGGAATGGATTCCTTACTCTGATAGCTAAACAATAGTAGCAACAAAATGACACTTGGGATAATTCATTTTATTGGAATACAGAACATTTTTGTGACTCATCATGGTTTGCTGTGAGGAAAGATTGTGAGCTCTCTCTGCATATGCTATGCTAAACAAATCTGGAAGTTCAGCCTTTAATTCCAACAACCTCATCAGATGGCTTGTATTTAGCATCATTGGAGCCTTTTACCCCATCTGATGGATGAAGACCCACACTGGACATCACACGAAGTTGTGTGGGTTCTGATAGAGGCCCTGCCCCCAGCTGGGGTGAAAGCATCACTGGATGCTTTCCCCACAACATGGGAGGCTTCCTGTGTTGAGCTGGCTCCAATGTGGCCTTGCCACGAGGGCGACACTTTCCCCATGTGATAGGGAAAGCGTCACCGAGAGGGAGCTGCGTGTGGGGCAACAGATTTTCCCACAGCCCCTCTTTTTTCTTCCAGATGCCAGGCGAAGTGGGACAGATGTAATGGATGAAACTAGAATAAGTAGTAGAATAGAACTGACAAAACTATATTGAATGTAATAGTATGCGAATGAAGGGGTAGTGGTAGGGTGGAGGGAGTATAGATTTGGGAATTGACGGTGTAACAAGACAGCTGTATTATGTGAAGTGTTTTGAAATAAGTAAATAAACCTTTAAAACAACAAATAGGCTGTGAGAAACCTTTGTGCAGGCCATCGGTTCTCTAGAGAAGATGTCAGATGCATTTGTTGTAAACCCTGGGATTTCTTAGGCAGTATCAAAGTGCTATAAGTATCTTGTGTGGATGCACCCCTCATACCGCCAGTCATCCTTAGATTGCTACATTACAACTTAACAACGTGCCTTGGAACATACAGGCCTACTCTCCCAGCTCCTGCTCTATCCCCATTGTTTTCCTATGTAATAATGAAGGTAGTTTGGGATTTCTGCTTGTAGGTACCAAAAGGAATTCAGGAGAGTGCTGAAAAGAAAGGTCCAAATCAAAGTTGACAGTTCTTTTGTTTTATTGAGGGGAAAAACAATTTGTTATGATGGTATATAAAAAACTGTCACCACTCTACTGACAACTTTGTGACAAATATAAAATGAAAACTATGAGTGGTTCTTCTAATATGGCAGTTGAGCTCAAGGCAATCATATTATTATGAGCAGAAATGTTTGTGTTCTCTGTGTGGTCTCTGTTATGCAGGATTGATTCAATAAAAGGGATTGTCCTAACACAGAGAATTCTGCTTCAAGGAAGGAAAATGAAAAGTTTCAGGCCATTCAAACATAACAAAGATGTTTTCTTCCCCCATCATTTCTTTTCTCCAGAAAAAGCCTGTAATCTCCAAGGTTTTCAGGAACACTATGTATAGCTGATCGCCTAGTTTACCTTTCTCTCTCAGGATGCATCTGCACTGCAGAATTAATACAGTTTGGTTCCACTTTAATTGCCATGGCACAATACTATAAAATCATATGTATTGTAGTTCTACAGATCTTTAGCCTTCTACGTGAAGTAGTGCTGGTGCCTCATCAAATTATAACTCCCAAGATTATATAGCATTGATCCATTCAATTAAAGAGTTGTGTCCAGTTGCATTAATTCTACAGTGCAGATACACCCCTAGAACTCTAGTTGTTCATCCAACATTGAGATCAATGAAATCATATTCTCCACAGACTTACCAAGCAGAAACAGGGATTCTGGGATCTGTAGTCCAATGTATCTTTTCCAATGTTCGCCTAGATCTAACTAGCCTAAGCAAGATGACTGCATCTTCTCTAGCTCTGATCACATGAGATGGATTCAGCATCATAAGTGGTCATTCTCAGAGCATGTAGCTGAGAGCAAAGGCATTACCCCTGAGCTGCCTTTTTTTTTTTTTTTTTGCTTTTTGACTTCATTGCTCAGTTAGTATAATCATAGCTTTGACACTTGATGGTGCACAACTGTTTTCATCATACAACCTGTGCTTTGAGACAAGGAGCGGAAATAGGTTGCCTTTTGAGACCCTACTATTTGTCATCTTTCACCACTGCTCCAATCCTGTATGGTCCAGCATAGTGCATTAGTTCCACATGCAGAACCATGCTACATCTGGGCTATTCACTGTTCCTTTACCAACTGTAGTGTTTCTGAACACACACACACAAAGTTTTTCAGAGTTGGAGGAGAGGTCAGAAAAGTATCTGTCTATATTTCCAGAAGCAGATGCAAAATGGTTACATCATATGCTAAGATCTACAGGCATCCTCTAGGGGTCATAATAGATGTGATCATTTTGCATCTGGCTGCAAAGAGACAGCTAGATACTTTTTTTACCCTCCCCAGAAAATGAATGTATATGGGCAGTGTGTGCTTCACTAACTCTGCAGCAGCTCTGGGAGGTGTTTTGATGGAGGGAAAAATGAAGGGAATGCTAATCTCTCATTGAACAAAAATCAACATGCACAGATACAAGTTGAGCATCCCTTGCTGGAATCCCAAAATCCAAGACATGGTCCATATATTTAATTGGAAGTCATCAAACATCACAATTATTGACTCATGTGTTCTTAAATAAGTGATTTCTATAGTGTTTACTCCCAGGTGTAGGAGTGTGTGATTGCACTTTAAATGTCATTCTATATTTGTTAAAGTCATTGATTATATACATGGCAGTTGCAATGTCTCCTTTTCATGAGATACTAATGCCCCACTTCTTATTACAAAAATGTATGTGCTCTGAATAGAACTTGTCATGTAATAGCGAAGTGGAGTTTAATTCCATTATGATATGTATCCACCCTTCAGTTCTAGCTCTAGCTCAGTTCTTTTGACCTTGGGGATTGCTCAAAAGCTGAAGAACCATCAGGCAACTGGTTCCTGAAATAACATGTCAAGGACAGGAGAAGAATCACATAGAAACAGTTTTATGGTAATGGCTTCATAGCCTGCCATTGACAATCATGAGCACAATTGCTTTGAAAAGGCAACACAAGGTATGATCATTTTATAAGCCTACAGATGCAATGGCTAGAGTATGGGTGGGATATCAGTATTGCTCTTTGAAGGGGAGTCTAGGTATTCAGTTAAAACATTTATAATTTAATGGAAGAAGCTCATGTGTTCTTTGCAGTGGAATACGGTCTGCTTTAGTCTGCTTTAGTCCAACTTCCTAGAATAATTGAGATTGTTAAGTGTTCTCTTTTGAGGCTTTAAAAATATACTTTTTAGTATGTGCATTTTATATAACAATTATGTGTTTTTAAGTATGTTGGAATCCCCCTTGAGTCACAAAGAGAGGTGGGTAAGAAATATAATAATAATAATAATAATAATAATAATAATAATAATAATAATAAAAAAGAATGTCTTGAGTTCACGTTAATTAAAACAAGCTTGTAGCTGCTTGCTGTTCACTACACACTCAACAATTGTTGAGTAAATTGGGAACTGGCTAGTTGAACCTAGGTGAAGAGCCTGTTGGTAGAGGGATTTTGGAATATTGCTCAGGTGGAACAAATGCATTTGCCTAAGAGCTTAATTTGGCAGGTTATTGACAGTACATCTAAAGATATTCTAAATAATTCCTGTTGATTAGACACCCACTCATACAAATAAATACCATATTTACTTGAGTCTAATGCTCATCTTCTGGATGAATTACATCACCAAAATTAGATGCACATTAGATTCAATGACCTGTTAGAATCACACATGTAATTCTGCCCTCTCCCATTCATTCTTTGTTGATGCTGTCCTAAGAGACATGGGCACCTTTGAATCTGCTGTCATCACCTCCTCTTCCTCTCTCTCCTGTTGGTTCAGTTACACACTCAGTAGCTGCCACACCTCATCTGGTTCAGCATCCTCATCTCAACCTGGCAGTCTGAGAGCTTGGCCTGATGCAGATGCCTTGTTGCCACTGCCAACAACTCCTCCTTCTCCTCCCCCTCCTCTCCTGTTGGGTTGATCATTGATTCAGCAGATGTCCCACTTCACCCAGCTCCACCTCCTCACATCGACCTGGCAGCCTGAGAGCTTGGTCTGATGGAGGGGCACTGTTTTCCCTTGCCTGTCAATCATTCTGCTTACTTCTTCCTGAAATGACCTTGCTTACACTCTTGGGTCTGTCATCTGGGAGACAGGCAGTGAAGAGTGAGCAAAAGAACAAGGAGCAGGTACCTTCTAACTGACTTCATTCATGAAGCCTTCACAACCTCCCCCTTAGTTTGGAAGACCTCATGAATGAGGCCACTTGGAAACCACCTGAGGCTGGAAAAGGTGTATGGCTTCCTGATCACATATAAATCTAATAAACTGGGTACATTCAACAGCAAATCCCTTTTTTTACAATGTGCACCTTCTGAACTGAGGTAAACATTACATTAAACAGTGCTTTGTATTCAAGTAAATATGGGAATATGAAAACTGACATGTATTTCTTATCTGTTACATTTTTTTCAGGTCATCTGGAATCTGGATATCAAGACATCCTTTATCGCCAGTCAAGGCTTCCATATTGAGCCTATGAAATGAGTTACTGAGTGAATTGACCAAACGGTTGTGATTAACGTATACATTATGTTAGTACTGCCTCCTTGTGATGCTATCATTGGTTGGAAAACAACTGAAGACAAATGAGAAAAATCAATTTAAGAAGTTCTCATGGGAATGAAATATAGTCCTGGAGACTCGGCAAACAATTTTACCAAACCAGATTCTGCCTGTAAACTAGAAAATACTATTCATTTTAGTTCTTGTCCAATTTCTACTGCACATTCAGAGTCCACAAAAGCATACTTTCTCTCAATTTGCTATTGGTAATCATGAACACAACTTAATCTACTGAATGAAATGAAACATATATCCATTAATATGGATGGCTGTGAATAATGGGAAGTTTAATAAGGAGTTTTTACACATCAATTAATCAAAGTTATGTTTTGTAAGTGATTCCCATGAGAAAAAACCCAAATTTCTCAGGTTGCCAAGTTCACATTGGCATTGAATATTGATAACATGTTTTGTTATGAAGGTAATTTTAAATTATGGTGTTTCATACACATCTAATAATTTCTCCAATTTCTGTGTCCTTACTTCTTTTCTTAATTAATCTCCTTATCAGATATTCAGCTCTATACCCAAATGGCACCAGTACGTCCTGGTCTACCTTCTGTCTTACGCAACCCAATATGGAACTTGGTTGGAAGTGAATCTTTGTCACTGATAGTTTTCAAACACCAGGGCCTTCTTTTGCTTAAGAGGAATGAAGAGAACAAGGAGAAAGACAAGAGGCTTCCTTTCAACATTCGGTTTACTTTTATTGGGCTTTGTGGGGTTGTGGAGCCCTCTGTTTCTGCTCAAAAATTTTGTTCAGAAAGCCCTGGAAAATAATTCCGATGTGTGGCCCATTGTTGTTCACCCATTGTTCATCCTTGTGGATCCCTGGGTGTATGCAAGCTGGAGTCCATAGTTAGATTGTAAAAGAATCATGCTTACACACACACACACACACACACACACACATATATTGTATCAGAAGTGAACTGAGGATACAGTTGTAAATATCCTTTGACCAGTAACTGGCCACTTGGAGTCCCTCTGATGTTGCTATAAGAAGGTCTTCCATTATGCATGTTGTAGGGCTCAGACTGCATTGTAATAGGTGGTCTACGGTTTGCTCTTCTCCACACTTGCATGTCATGGGCTCCACTTGTAACCCCATTTAATAATAATAATAATAATAATAATAATAATAATAATCCTTTATTTGTACCCCGCCACCATCTCCTGAAGGACTCGGTGCGGCTTACAAGAGGCCAAACCCAAATACAATAATAAAAACAGCAGCAACAATAACAACACAATAACTCAAAAAACAAAGCAATAACATTAACAACACCCAATGACACAATTAAAAACAATGGCCGGGCCAAATGTAATAATTAAAATTAAAAGTGCTGGGCATGACAAGGTGGGGTGTTTGGAGGGGGATGGGCATGCAGATATCCTGGATCTCTGATAAAGTGTGTTGGAAATAATGCTAGGAGTTTCCTTATTCTGGAAAGGCACACTGGAACAACCACATTTTCAGGCTCCTCCTAAAGATTGCTAGCGACGGAGTCTGCCTGATGTCCTTAGGGAGAGAGTTCCAGAGTCGAGGGGCCACCACCAAGAAAACCCTATCCCTCGTCCCCACCAATCGCGCTTGTGATGCCGGTGGGATCGTAAGCAGGGCCTCTTCAGATGAACGAAGAGATCATGTGGGTTCATACACAGAGATGCGGTCACGCAGGTAGGCGGGTCCCAAACCATTTAGGGCTTTGTAGATAAGCACCTGCACCTTGAATTGGGACCGGATGCAGAGCTAATTTCTTAAGGTTAGCTCTGCATCTCATGGTGCCAGAGCGCAGTCTGTTCAGCACCTTCCAAGTCACCCAGTCTTCTGTGTACCTAGCGGGGAGCCTCTCATTTGGTATCAGCCAGTGATTGAGGTTTTGGGTTTTAACCTTCTAATGTTGGACTCTCGCTTGCTGAGGTGTTCCTGTGAGTATCTCTGTAGATCTTAGAAAAGTATTTCTTGATTTTGGCGTCCTGGCTGATATCCTAACAGGGGATGGGCCGGATATATCACTGCCTTGGTCCTTTCATACAAATATATGAATTTAGTATACTTTTGTCTTCTTTTGCCATTTCCAGCAAAAAACACAAAATACCTTACTTTCTAAACTATTGCATAACAATTGTTTAAGGAAGGAAAATTATGGGAAAAAATAGAAAAGCTGTAAAATGTTTAAGTTCAGAATGTAAAGATCACCACACCTAGGAAAATCTTTCCCATGCCGCTCCATAAAACAGTGGCCTATAAATCATTTGTAAAAAAAAGCCTTTGACAATACATTTGTAAAATATACTATATATTTTTATTTTTATTTCTTTTTAAAGGAACACCTATGATGAAGAATTGCAAGTCATTATTTTAGTGAGTGACTTTAAGACGCTATAGATTACACTTCACTGAAGACTGATCTTTTTTTCTTTGTTCATTTGCTGCATGACATTTACAACAATAGCATCATTAAAGTTGTATTTCTTCCACAAAAATCCAAATCTTCACCATTTCTTCCCACAAACCTGGCACTTAGGAACTGTTACAATTGCCACATTACTGTCACTGAACAAGAACATTTGTATATTAGATTTTCAGTGGGAGAAAGTTGAGAACATGATATGAACATAAAGAGAATGTTTTTCCATTTCACATTTCAAAAAACTTTCTTTAATATGTCTCCAAGAACTGAGGAGACGTTGTGAGAAGACTTGAGGATGGAGTGTTCTCCTAAATAAATTTTATTGGGAGAAAAGTGAACTTTCCCTGCCCATCTTGCACTGAAATTAATGTATGAAGAATTACATGGAGTGTAATCTACTCAAGGTGATGAAATAATTTAAATCCTTCCGGATTTCAGCATTCAGCTCCAAGGGCCTTTCCACACAGTCATATAACCCAGAATATCAAGACTGAAAATCCCACAATACCTGCTTTGAACTGGAATATATGGCATTGTGGACTCAAATAACCCAGTTCAAAGCACATATTGTGGGATTTTCTGCCTTGATATTCTGGGTTATATATCTGTGTGGAAGGACCCCAAGAGGACAGAGACATCCAGAAATGTACTGTTTAATCTCTTAATGGGCAGATTTTGTACGTGGAAGAAAGTGTTATCCCCAATTATCTTAAAGATGCATGTTATGAGGCAAAGAGCTATCCTTGTACAGTAATGGAAAGATTGCCAGTCCACTTCTGGGCTAAATACAAACTGCTGGTCATTACCTATAAAGCCCTAAATGGTTCAGGTCCAGGCTATTTAGCTAACAGTATCTCTTTGTATAGACCATCATGTGCACTGTAATCTACAGAGGAGGCCCTCCTCAGTCCCACCCCCATCACAAGAGACATTTTCGCTTATCCAACGTTCTGCCAGCCCGTTTATGTTGGATAAGCAAGACTCTACTGTATAAGCAAAATTGCCCTTCATATTATAGGGAGGGTAAATCACATGAAGCTTAGCCTGAACAGAAGCTGCATCTGGGCCTTTTCAGCTGGGTGAATGAGCTGCACACCAGCTATTCAGTGCCCAACTGTGAACACATTGGCTGCCCTCAACTTTCTCACCTATCGCCATGCCAATTTGAGGTGGGAATGAAAAACATATCTGGCCATGAAATTATGAACTGCCTCTGTGGTGCCCGCAAACAGGAACCTGTCTCTGCCTTGCCAGGCATCACATTCTATGTGAATCTCTCCACTTTGTGATTCATAAACTAAGTGGAAATTGCAGGAAGGTGGGCTCTGTTGAATGGACTACAGCAAAAAATATGGATATGATGTCTTCTTAACTCAAACCCCCTTTACTTTCGGCTACTATTAAAAGCCTCCTTGTTTCATAGCAGCTTCCTAAACAGCATCCCAGCCTAAGAGTTAATTGCCTTGAGTTTGTACTTTCTTCTTATTGAAAGAATAAAATAAAATGATGTGTAATAAAGACTGTATAATACTGAAACTTTAGATAATACTGAATCTGAATTAAGTTTGATTGAAATTATGCAAGGCTTTAATTAATAAACATAAGGTGTAGTGGGACTTTCCTTTTGTCTCTAGAGCCTTCCTTTGCATGTTGGCCTGTCTTTGTTTTTCAAGGTGAATCTTTCCAACTCCCTCCTTGCTCCCACAGGAATTGGATTTGGGATAGCATGCAGAGAAAGAATGTCATTCCTTCCTTTAAGAATTAAATCAAGGGTTCAGTGAAACCCCCTGGAGATAGGCCAGTCCTCAGAGGATTTCAGGATAAGCACAAGAGTCCCAGCAAGCAAGACATGAAGACAGCATCCCGCCGCTAATATTATTTGCTAGAAACCGTTATTCACTGGAAAACACATTGCCTCTAAACCTGGAGACAAAGTGATAATAAGCCATTGTCAGACATAACACGTGAATTCACCAATTTTGCATTTAAAGTCTTCTAAGACAGTGTTCAGCACTACATCGTGTAATGGAGAATTCAATAACGTGCTATAATTATGTGCCTGACCTGAATATGCAGCTAATTAGTTATGTTAGATACCTTGAATTATTGTGCTATAAGAGACAGTGTGGGCAGGCTGGAGCTTCTTTATTTCTTTATAACATTCATGATGGTATAAACCTTTATCAGTCTATCAGATCAATCTATTAATCAAACTTAACATAAGCAAAAGTTCATCATATGCAAAGCGCTGTGAGTGGCAAGTTGCCTTGTCAACTTTGATTTCCCCCCCATTTATTTACATATTTCTAACCCACCTTCTGTCATTCTTAGGAGAGAAGATAATCAGTAAAAACAACTCAACATATAACTGTAACAATCACAACAAAATGTGTAAGAACAAATAAAAAACAGCTACTGTTTATAAGATTCAAAAGCTTTGGTTAATGCCTAAAATGGAAGTTGCATGCCAAAGCTGCCGAGGTGCGCTTATTCCACATTTGGGGCCTTATCAGTGAGAAGGAACTTTCCTCCCTCTCCACATAGTGCTTTAGAATCATAGAATCATAGAATTGGAAGAGACCTCATGGGCCATCCAGTCCAACCCCCTGCCAAGAAGCAGGAAAATCGCATTCATAGCACCCCAGAGAGATTGCGATCCAGCCTCTATTTAAAACCCTCCAAAGAAGGAGCCTCCAGTACACTCTGGGCCAGAGAGTTCCATTACTGAACAGCTCTCACAGTCAGGAAGTTCTTCCTCGTGTTCAGATGGAATCTCCTTTCCTGTAGTTTGAAGCTATTGCTCCACGTTCTAGTCTCCAGAGCAGGATAAAACAAACTTGCTCCCTCCTCCCTATGACTTCTCCTCACATATTTATATATGGCTATCATCATGTCTCCTCTCAGCCTTCTCTTCTGCAAGCTAAACATGCCCAGCTCTTTAAGCTGCTCCTCAGAGGGCTTGTTCTCCAGACCCTTGATCTGGACACATTCCAGCTTGTTAACATCTCCCTTAAATTGCAGTACCCAGAACTGGATACACTATTCCAGGTGTGGTCTGACCAAAGCAGAATACAGGGGTAGCATGACTTCCCTGGATCTAGATACTATACTCCTATTTATGCAGGCCAAAATCCCATTGGCTTTTTTTTTTTTGCCATCACATGACATTGTTATGCACTGGATCCTGGACCAGGAGAAAGGGGAGACAAAAATGAAATGAAATAAACAGTGACAAGCTCCCATCAAGGGAATATAGAAAAGACCGTACCAGAAGCCACACCTGAAGGCATGCAACAAGAACAAGAAGTTGGTAGAGCTGGAGGAGCTCCCTTAAATGTCAAGCCTCCACATTGTTTAGGGCATTATGTGTTATGACTAGCACCTAGGATTCATAGCAAAAGTATATTGACAGATGATGTAGCTCCTTTAAAACTACTGTGACAGGGTTTCTACCATTGCCTATGAGAGCAATCTCTCACATTCGGCACTATCTGCCACTTCTGTGTTATCTTCAAGGGCAGCCCTACAAATGACATATTGCAGTAACCCAGATGGGATGTTACCACTGCATGAACTACGGATGATTACTAACATACTGCGGAAATTGAATTGCGGCTGTCAAGTATTTTGAATGAGCTGGTTTCTAAATGATCACATCTGCCTTTCTCAACAACAGAAATGTGCTATAACAGTGTGCAATTTACTTCTCTTAAGGCCACAATGGTGCTTGAGAAAGCCTTTCCTTTTAGTAATTTCCCTCTACAAAATGGTGAAGAAGTTTTAGAAATAATTGGAAAGCATACACGTGTGCCACCTTTCCAACAGCAGTTACCAAGTAAAACACAAACAGATTCAGCTACACACATACATAGAGATCATAGGTACATTAGAAACATGTATCACATATATGACAATAATCTCTTTCAATAGCTAGCAGATGACTCCCCTCAGTAGAGGCAATCAGTAGATCCCATTGCTCCTCCCTACTCACTCCTCTTTCCTAAGGTGAAATGTGAAGATGGAAGAAAGGTAATTGAATAGATTTTGTCAGCTGAAACCATTGCCATCAGGAAGAGTCACAGTATTGTGAGGTTAGCTGAATGTTTGTGCCACTTGGAGACCAAAAGAAGCAACAACAATAACAAGAGAAATCCATGGAAGTGATCTATAGCCATTTGGGTTATAAAGATATGGGGCGTGTTTCCTAAGCACTGGTGTTCCACTGTATGTTGACTTTTGTAAGCATGCTCATGCTTACCTCCCAGGCAAAAGATGGCAAAGAAAAGAGCACAGACATATACTTGGGGAAGGTCAACAATGCCACCTCAGGGGAGGGGGATCTAGGGGCTGGAGAAGACTTTTTGGTGGAGAAGGGGAGAAGGTGGAATGTGATGGACATCAGGAGAAAGGGAAGGAGAGAGAAATTTATGACACTAATCGCTTCTGCTGTTTACAGGCAACAGTGAGAGGGGGAATGATGGAAAACTTTAAAAACTCACTCAAACTGGATCCCTGAGAAGAAAGGCTGTGGCAACAGCAGGAAAAGATATCATTTCTCCAGACATGGCCTGTAGAAAGGGGCAATTTAAAATTGAGCATGTCTCAAGGCACTTCCAGACAGTGCAAAAATCTGGGTTTTAAATGGGGCTTAAAAAATCCCAGGACCTAACAGCAGGTCCCCACCCAAAACTGTGGGATTGGGTCCCCCGCTATCCTCACAGGCTTTTTCTGTACCAGAACAAGATGGATGATTGATGGGACATCTGGCAAAAGGGTTTTTAAAAAATCACTCCATTATGCGCTGGACTGTATTTGTGCACTGTGTATTTGTGTGATGTCCATCACATACCTCCTTCTTCCACCAAAAAGTCTTCTCTAGCTCCTAGATTCCTAGATTAATGTGCAAAATTAGCTGCCAAATAAATTTTGCTATAGTAATGTTTTGGGTCAGTGTTACCTATTCTGGTCCTGTGGTGTGATAAAGACTCCAGTTTCTTTGGATTGAGAAAAAGTCAAAAACTGTCTTATACTGCAGGTGTCCAGATGCACTAGATGACCAGGCTGCTGTGGGTGACTTATTTATTAGTTACTTTTATATTCCACCCACCAGCCAGGTAACTCAAGCTACGTAGCCTGTCCTCCCTCTATGCATTTAATGATTTAATGAGGCTTAAATCAGCTGTGATCCAGTACTCTTTATTTTACACTTTAAACAGAGGTTGAATGAAGAATCTTCTTGTGTTTATATTTAGATATTCCTCATGTGTGCATATATGGTCCAATGCATAACAGAGTGATTTTTTTTAAAAAAAAACTTGTGCCGGATATCCCCCGTCTGCCCTCCATCTTGGCCCATTAAAGAGGAAGCCTGTGAGGATGGCAGGGGACCATATTCCACAACTGACAGGTCTGTGTGTGGACCTGCTGTCAGGTTCTGGGATTTTTTGTCTTAGATTTAAATCACAGATTTTGGTGCTGTCTGGAAATGCCCTTAGAAGAAGTGTAGGTGCATACTTAAGCTAAACTATCACCATTATGAATTAATTTATCATTATTTACCCAGCTCATTATAACAAGTGTTTTATGTTTTTAAAGTTATCTTTTTTTTTTCATTCTCACTAGAAATTTAAAGAAAGGTTCCCAATAAAGTCATTGATTGTTTCCTGCTGCAGCAACATGGTTAACTTGTTAATTTCTGCCATTTCTAAGATTCTCTTCCACTCTTGATGTGCATGATACCTAGTAAATGAGGTTTGAACTGGTTGGGCCAGGAAATGCTAATTAGTTTTACAAATGTAATTAAGTACACCATGTAGAATTCTCTCAAAGAACATGAACTCTAGTGAGTTTAGTTATGTGGTTATGCAAAATATGTATTGTTTGGGAGTCCAGGAATCACTCCAATAATAAAAAGGCAACCTGTAGTTTTGCCTTTCAAAAGACTTAAGCCCACCCCTCTTTAAAGAAAATGTGATCATATGCTTTGCCTCTTTTTCTGCTTCAAATGATTATTACATTTAGTAAGCAGGTTGACAAGAAGTAAAAAATGAACGGAAATTAAAAGCTGTAGAATTTTTATCCTGCCTTCTTATCTCTTATGTTCTTCATTTTTTTTATCAGAGTATCCTTTGGAGCTGCACATCCACAGACCACAAGTCTGCAATGTTATCATGTGCTTCTTCTGTGAGAGTAAATGTCTTCCAAACTCAAGAGTTTTGTGTTTCTTTCTTTCTTTCTTTCCTATATTTGTATACCGCTCTTCTCAGCCCTCGGGCGACTCAGAGCGGATAGCAATAGCAAAATTCAATGCTCACAAATATAATAAAACAGTTAAAAACAATTAAAACAGTAGCTAACTTTACCAAAGATAATTCAAACTCTTTGTAGCTTTCTTCACAAGCTATAATATGATCATATTGAATTTACATATAAGCATATCCAAACAAAATTAAAGCTGAAGGATGTGACTGCAACCAAAGTAATGAGCTCCTTACCAAAACTACAGAAGCATCAGTATGAGGATTATGTGGAGCTAAGTTTCTATGTTGTTGTATTATTTTTAATTTAAACAAAATCTTTCCCTTTTAATCTATACACAAAATGTGTATGTGTGTATGTGGCGTAGGTGTCCATTTACACAGACAGCCTCCCACCTCCATAAGCCACTATGACCCACAGTGCTGAGGAGCTACCAATGCCCTCCCTCCAAGGACATTTCAGGTCATATTGTGGCAGAAGAACAGGCAAAAGAATAGTGAAGGACACTACAGGTATAACAGTGGCTTTAGCTGATGGGACTATTAGAACAATAAAGAAATGTGGGACTGCCTTTGTTTCCTGTTTAGGAGTCAAATGGGAGGAGATATTTTGTATACCAGAGCTAAAACTAAGCACCTCAAACAAACCAAAACTAAGCACCTCAAACAAACCATTTCCCAAGCCATGCTCCCCCACACACACCACCACCACCACACTCCTTCCCTCCATTCCCTTTATCTCCCCTTGCTGTTACCGTGGGACTCCTGGAAGAGGTCCTGGAAGTACTGTGGAAACTGTCATCTGGCTACTGCTGATTGGTGGATGCCTGTTCAGCAGAAGCCCTTTCTATGCTTGCACTCTGTGCTACACGTTTCAGATGTATAGTTGCATCACCCCTCGAGACCTTGTCCACCTCATTAAAGTATGGCATTTTAGTATCTCCATCTCCCTGTGGTCATGATGATCACAGACCTCCCTGTATTTCTTCCACAGCAACTTTGTTTTTGTCACGCACATCTCCACTATCTTATCATGCCCCTTTGCCCTCTTCTGTTCTGACAGATTCTGGAAAATGTCATAATTTCTATGTGAAAGTTTTAGTTGTGTCTGCACTCTCTCCTTCCCTCCCCCCCCCCCAAAGAAATTAAGTCAAGCGATTTCTCATGTCTCCATTTGCCTTCTTGAACCCCGTTCCCCTTTGGAGTCACTTGCCTGTGACACAATGCTGCCCACTGTTGACATGACAAGTCTGTTTCCTTTCACCAATAAACAGGAAATGAGAGCAAAGTAAAGGTAACAGTAGGTTCTCACGAGAATTTTCCTCTCACAAGGAAGTGTTCCTAGTTAGCCACCTGTCTGCCCTTGGATCCATATATTTACACACTTTTGTCAGCTATTGAGGGATTTTAAAATGAGGATAAGCACTGGAACAGTCTACACCAGCATATTGAAAGGAACTCTCATGTTTTCTTGAGTTCAGAGATATACAGTGCTCCGTAACACCACATTATTTTGCCTGATCATGAATTTTAAGTGAACATTTTCATGACGTGTTTTTCATACCATCCCATGATCCAGTACACATTTTGGTGCACGTCATCTTGCTCCGCCCCCTTCTATCCCACTTTCTTCCAGAATTTAAGACCTGTGTAGGAGGGGCCTGGTGACATCATCACATGGGATTTTTTTAGCATCCTATGATGCTTCCCGACCAGTCCAGTGAAAGATGGGAACACTACCCATCAAGCAACATTGCTGGAATTACCGCAGAGGCCCCTCTGACAGCCAGAGTGGAAGCATCCTAGGAAGCTTCCTTCCAAACACAGGAGGCTGCCCATGTTGTGCTGGTTGGCTCCAGGTGTGTGCCACTTTGGTGACCCTTCCCCCACATGATAGGGGAAGTGTCGCCATGAGAGAGTAGCACATGGGGGAACAGATTCACTGTGCTGCCCCTCATTCGCTGGTGAAGCCAGGCAAAGTGGGATGCTTTGCCTGGCTAATGTTATAAGGTCTTCACTGCCATATAATCCAGTTCAAAGCAGATCATCTTGATTCAGAAACTGGATTTTACGTCAGTGTAGGTTGAATCTTAATTCAATAGGATGTTTACTTGAAATGTGTGGGAACTATTGCTTTCTTAGAGTTGCCAAAAGTGAGACTCCATTACAGCTATCATGGCACAGTCCTTTTCTTAGATACCAAATCTTCTTCAAAACCACATTCCTCAAAACCCCTTGCACTACCCAAATCCCTGTCCAATCCTCTTTCCCTCTCATTGTTATTTCCAAAAAATACAATAAAGATTATTATTATAAAAACAAAACAAAACCACATTTTGATTTTTCCCTATTTCAGTGCTAGTATTTCTTCTATTGTTGGGACTAAAATACCATTCTTTATCACTGGTCTCCAGGCTTGTCTATACAGACATTATAACCTAAACTCACCCTGAGTTGGCTCCTGCCTGCCACCACAATGTTTCTCCACTGCCATGTTTTGAAGTCAAGTGTAAGGGAATTTCATGTTGATTTGAATTCCTGGCAAAAGGTTCACCAGGAAATGGCTGGATTACCCACAAATTGGTTCACTCAAAAATCCCTGTTCTGAGATGATGTAGAAATAGTATTTTTTAAAAAAAACGGGGAAATTAAAAATGTCTGTCACTATAACAAAATAATGCCAGCTTTGATACTTGCTGTCAAATACTGTTTTATTGGTCAGCAGCTGAAGGTCTACGAAAGAACCCTACTTCTTACACCCAATGTAAGGATCATTACACTGCCATTCATTACATATCCTTTGGCATTCATTTTATATGAAAGGAACCATACTCCAAAATATTTCTTCAAAATACCTCTCCAGGTGAAATGCATTGATTGAGCAGGCATATTAAAAATATAAAATCAAAGTGTGCCCTTGCATGCAACCCAATTTTTAATCTTGAAATAGGAAAAATGTGTTTTCTCCCGTTAGAGATAGTGAAAGATGGAAGGAGAGAGAAATAGAGAGAAAAATAGAAAGAAATAATGTATCTTCCATAAATGAGAGAAATGCTCTATTGAAAAGCAGGCCTAGTGGTTCAAAAAACATACCTTACTTCACTTACATCCACGCAAGTGTGCTGAAAAATTAGTGGCATTTTGTGAAAGGGATATTTTCACAAAACAATTTCTCCTCAAATTATTTCACAAATGCTTGGCTGTACTATTATTTCTTCTCATCCCCAGTCATGGAAAAGTGAACTGAAGAACCCCTCCAAAACAGAATATTAGTGATACATAAAAACATAGGAAGACTAGTCTTCGATGGAGGACTGCCCATCCCCTTCTCCGTTGGTGTGCCAGGAGGGATACTCGCTTCTCTCCCCACTACTCGTTTGCTTCTTCAGGTGCTTGCTGCCTGTCCACTCCATGGTTTGCTTGCTCCACTGCTCATGGTAACCCTGATGTGCAGTGGGTTAAACCGCTGAACTGCTGCACTTGCTGACCAAAAGGTTGGAGGTTCGAATCGGGGAGCAGGATGAGCACCTGCTGTTAGGCCATGCTTCTGCCAACCTAGCAGTTTGAAAACTTGCCAATGTGAGTAGATCAATAGGTACCGCTCTGGCGGAAAGGTAACAGCACTCCATGCAGTCATGCTGGCCACATGACCTTAGAAATGTTTACGGACAATGCCAGTTCTTTGGCTTAGAAATGGAGATGAGCACCACCCTCCAGAGTTGGACATGACTAGACATAATGTCAGGGAAAACCTTTACCTTTACTTTTAAAACATAGGAAGAAACATGGGCTCCTAGACTTTCTGTGGTAGATTATTTACAGACTATGTGACATCAGGAACAATTGGGAGATACCAACTTCTCAATATACGAAAGCTTATGCTACCAACTTCGTTCTCTCAGGCTAGATCTACACTGGCATATAATCCAGATTATCAAAACAGATGATCCCAATTATCTGATTTGAAGTGGATTATATGAGTCTACACTGGCATATAATCCAGTTCAAATCAGATAATCTGGATTTAATATGACAGTGCACATGGGGCCTCAGTAATCTCAAAAGTGCTATAAGATCCCTTTGCATACTGGATTCTGTGACTCTGTTATAGTCCCAATGTGTGTTGCCTTTTAATGTTTTGAAACCTCTTGTCACATTGTCATATTTCACACCTCATTATGATTATGCATATACCTTCCTCTCTGCCTCAGATTTCCAAGAATTTTGCAACCAAAATTATCTAAATCCTTCCTTTTAAGCACAGGTTAATTATAGCTGTGTTGCAAGGAAAGCCTTCACACAACATTAATCAGTCTCAAGTGGGAAATGCTTCTGAAATTTCCTTCGTCTTAAATTCTTCCCAGGTTTAGCAGCTATAAGGCATATGCACAATAGCAGAAATCCATTCCATTTCCCCCCCCCCCGAATTTTTCTGTCCCCCGTTCTATTTTTGGGAAGGTTCCAGGAGATTGGGGGGGGGGTGAGGGGGGGTGTTTGGATTTGTAATTTGGGATCCAGAGCTCCATTTCCGTTTTGGGAAGATTTTGTCCATTTGCGCCCATGGAGAAACTGGTGAAGTTCACCTTCCCATCATATTTGGGGGAAGAGGGGGGTAGGTTGCTGGTGCTGAACTACACACACACAAACTACAAGGAAGATAGGTAGGCACTGGTAGGTAGGTACTAGGTAGCTAGGGCTGGCACTTCAGGTTTCAGAAGCAAAGAAATTAAAAAACAAAATCCTAGTACTGTTAGCAGAGTAAGATAAAATAAAAATATTCAAAATGTCCTTTCAACTCACAGCCCCCCTCCTTCAATGCATAACCACCCACATCTCTCTAGCATAATTTGGGAAATAAAAGTTGGAATAAGAATACAAGATAAGAATGAATATATGCAATAGATATGATATTTGGAACGGTCTGGGCTATGATTGTTAGATTGTGTGCTTTTGACGTTTATATTGATATGTTTTTAATTCCATATTTTAATGTTAAATGATGTCGTGTTTTATGATTTAATTGATAACTGTATGCTATTATCGTTATGTTAGGTTTCTGTATGTGAGGTATTCAATTTTGCCATAATTATGTTGGAAACCACTTTGAGTCCCCCGCTGGGGTGAGAAAAGCAGTATACAAGTGAAGTAAATAAATAAAAATAAATAAATGATGTTGAAAGAAAAAGAATTCATTTAATTTTCAAAAAGCTAGTACTAACACCCTGAGTCCCAATTCACAGGCAACAAGACTGCACAGGAAGAGAAGTAAGAGAGGTAAAGCGAATGGAGCTACACATTCTTTCCCCATCACACCACTATGTCATAAAATGGAGGTGCTCCACATGGGCTATATATTGACCAGCTTGACCAAAAGCCGCATGATCCACTTTCTTCTTCTGGTTGGCTATGGCTAGGCATATGAGGAAAAAACTGTGTGCAGCTGCTCTTGTCAATCATCATTACACCAGTTCCTGCCCCCGAGTGCTATTATCATGAAAAAGAAGTCCGAATCATCAATTTCTTTCCAAATTTAGCCAAAAGATATGCTGGCTCTTGTTTCATTCCAATAAGGCTTCAGCAAGGTCCTTCCCGGTTGGTATTTTAGGAGTTTGGCTGCTGAATCACTGAAATTATCCAAAATTCAAATTGACCCTTGGAAGTTTGCCCACCCCTAGCAGCTATGATTTATTATGTTCCAAAGTGGCATTATATTTGCTTACACCCAGGACCGTAGCCAGGATTTCATTTCGGGGGGGGGGGGGGGAGGCTGAATTTTTTTCAGGGGGGTTTTGGGGGGGGCTGAGTTTCTGGAGGGGGGGGCTGAGTCTGAGTGAAAGAGGGTCTAGCCTAGCAAACCTTTTGTATCATTACCCCAATACCCCCATGCGTATGGGATATATTGAGTATGGTGATCAGATCATGATATGAATAAACATAACAGTTTAAATAATGCACCAGTAAGGCCTTTTCGTGAACCACCATGAGAATTTCGGGGGGGGGGGGGGGGGCTGAAGCCCCTCAAGCCCCCCCCCCCCCCGGCTACATGCCTGCTTACACCCGTTTCCCTCATCCAGCTTGAATTTGCAGAATTTTTAAAAATTGCCATTTGGACAAAGATCATTGTTGCTGCAGAGCTCCAATTTCTTCTTTTTAATAAAAGAAAATAAATGCAAGTAGACAAACTGGTAAGAATTACAGAATTAAAATAAAAGAGCTAGAAACAATAGGGTAGAATCACTATCAGTGTGTGTAGACTTCATCCCAAAACTTTAGAAAATGAAATATCATTTGAATTTATCACTTACTTTATTCACTTGCATAGTTCTAAATGTTTCCATGGATTGTGGGAGCTTGTTTTTGTGAGTCCCTATGATGATTACTATAGCTACTGAAAAACAACAATTTTCCCTAAAGTCTGTGTCTCCATTCAGTTCTTTTGTCAATATGGTAAGATCCTCAATGTTAGCACACCATTTATTGATATTTAAACTGTCAGCAGTTTTCCAATCACAAGCTAAACAGTCACAGCTGCTTCCTGAAAAGGAAGTCTGCTAACAATAAAAACGTAATAAGATCTTTTTGGACAAATTAGCATTCAGGCCATAAAATATTTTGCAATGTCAAGCTCGGAATAAGCTGAATCAGTTGATTAACAATATTACTTATTTCTTTCAAGTACATGCAAACACTCTCACAATTCCACTACATGTGGAAAAAAATCCCTATTGTTTCAATTTCTCAAATGCAAGACCAACTCAAAAGTGTTAGCTTGGCTGAGGCAGGATAGCAAACAACACCCCACATCTCCCCTTCCAAATCTAGCTGCAGGATATTCAAAGTCAAGCGTTTGATTTTGTCCCATGGGGAAGAATACTTCCATTCATATTACATCTTTCCTCTTTTCTTTATGTCCTTAGTTGACATCCTAAAAACCCAAACAATAATGATTTACTGTCCTTTCATGACTTCCTAAATCTACTGTCAGGTGGTCGGCCATGCCATTTTGCCCAGTGATAAAAATGACCGTGTCTATTCTATGACACATGATCTAAATAAAATTGCTGGTCACACTTACAGCAGACCTATTAAAACAACAGGACCTTACTATGTCAGCTGGCCATGACATAGGTTCTACCAGTCGGCCATATATATAGTCTGTGGGCTCCTTCAGCCTGTAAGTGTTCTTCATCCATCCTGTAGGGGCCTTCTGCCATCATGTATAACTTATCAGGAATAAGAGAAATTATACAAATCTGAGAAATCTCTTCCATGGAACTCAGTTCACAGAAAGCTTTTGCTTTGGTGCTTATATGTATCTGAGTAGGCATATATAAATGGGAGCTGTTTTGTCTTGGTCACACCTCATGTCTTCAGGCCCATAACCAGAAAAATATTCAGCAGGGGGGGGTGTTTTGAAAAATTGGGGGGGGGGGTTGAAATGAACCTGAGGACGAGCAGTGAAGGGGGAACAAACAAGCAAGGGGTGGGCAAGCAAGTAGGGGCAGGCAAACAGGTGAACAACTGGGTGAGCAGGGGTGTGAAAAAACTATGGGGGGAGTTGACCCCTTAACGCCAATTGGCTCCATCTATTGCTAATTTATTTAAAACATTTGAAACATTTATATTCCGCCCTTCTCACCCCGAAGGGGATGCAGGGTGGAGTACAACATATATACAGTACGCCTTCCATGCTGGAACAAAAGTAACTATAAATAATATACACCAACACTAAAATCAGTTACATCTACTTTAAGATCAGTTGTTTAAAACCATCTCAAAACACCATGCTGGCTCCGGTCAGTGGAGAGGGTTTCCTATTATTGCCTTATTGCACTGTCCCAAAGGCTTTGTCCCACAGCCATGTTTTTATCATCTTTCTGAAGGATAGCAGGGTGGGTGGGTGATCCAATATCATCAGGAAAGGAGTTTCATAGCTGGGGGAGAGAGGCAATCACTGAGAAGATCTTCTCTCTCGTCCCTGCCAAACACGCCTGTCATAGTGGTGGGACCAAGCCCAGGGCCTCCCCAGAAGATCTTAGTCTTTGCAGTGATTCATAAAGGGAGATGTGTTCAGACAGGTAAACTGGGCCAGGGCCATTTACGGCTCATACACCCAAAGAACAAATGGAAGTGATGGTTCATTTTACTATCCTTTTAAGTGTAGGAGAAATTATTTTCAGACGAAACAACCTGAAACAATTGACTAGGAATTTATCCCAATTTCTTCCGCAAAGTGTATTTTCTTTGCTCAGCAAGATTTCAAAGGGGTTTAATCCCCTCCACTTTCTGCTGACAGGAAAACTTAATTGGGCGCTCTCCAGCATATTTAATGAGTCCAGCTAGCTAAAAAACTGTCTGCAGTTGTACAACTTTAACCTTATGTTAATAAGAATGACAGCAGTGTAATAATATTTACTGTGAAGAAACATTCCTTTGACATTCGGTTTCATGCAAGCAATACAAATCCTGCTGTGGCCCAAGGTAAATCACACTTTTAAAATGTTTATTGCAAATAATGCACGTATATAATTTGTCTCATAACCTTGCAGTACTGTTTTCTTTAAAAAAAATGATAACCAACTTTATTGTTTGAGTTTTCTTAGTTAACTAAAAATCTTCCTTCAAATCACCTCATGGTAATGAAAGAAGAACTGTAATGTCAGTGAAACATCTAGGTCACAGGTTTATTTGACTTTTGTTTGCTTTCAGTAAAGGATTGCCAATATTTGCTGGTATGAAGTTTTGAAAGAGATAATGGCAATATAAAAAAACAAATGTTCTTTGTAACCAGGATTTATTATTTTAGCTGGACAGACATAAAACTAGCGCTCTACTTGATAAAAGAAAAAAGTGAAAGACCAAATAAAAAATGTCATAATAATGGTATATGTGTCTTCATGTTGGTTGAAATTGCCTGTCAACTTATGGCAACCCCATGAGTTTCTTAGAATTTTCCTTGGCAAAGAATACGCAGAAGTAGTTTTCTGTTGCCATCCTCTGAAATATACAAATATTTTAATACCATTTAGGGACACATTTGAATGTAGGGCTACTTTTAAATAAACCACTCAGATATCTAAAAACAGGTAGTCATAGAACTATAATACTGAGCTCTTAAAAACCCTATTAAGTCATCATTACTTTGATTTCATCCGATTTCTTCTGAAAAACAAAAACATAAGCCATAATGTCCTGGAGTGAATAAAAAGCTGTCCTATTGACATCAGAGAAAATGTGACACTGGCAAACCTGTCTATTCAAAATTAAGCCTTAAATTTGATGAAATGTACTCTTGAGCAAGCAGGTATTCAAATAACAATGCAGTGTATGTGAATAAACATATCAACACTGTATTTTCATCCCACACTGACTTCAATCAAAAAGGCAGAATTGATCCAAATCTAAGAGTGCTTCTTCAGCCTGAAATAATGTAACCATTGTATCATGTCCTATGGAATTCTCATCAGTGACAAAAAATGGTATGAGAAATGTTTGGTTGCAATTCTAGATCACTTGCTGAATTATAGAAATACTTTAGTTATATAGCTAAAAAGTCTCTTATGGCTTGACTCTGCCATCTGTATTTATCTGTGATATTGTGAATTACAAGGGTCTGTTCTCTTAATCAGGGCATAGCTGGCCGATGTTTTATTTGTGAGCTTCCTTGAGTTTCACTTTGGGAGACAAGTGGCATATGAAACAAACAAAACAAACGAAGAAACAAATGTTTTTACATCAGCCCTCCTACCAACTAACTCTGGTGTGATCAAAAAGGAGGATCCTTATCATATTCCTCCTTGCACTGGAGATTGGCTGTGATGGCAGTGTGTGGAAATGTCAGTTTGGTGAGTCCTGATCAATAGGAGGATAGACTTTTGTTGCTTCCAGCAGCTGCTGTCCTGTCAGTTAGGATGGTGAGACTTTCATGACACCTATTTGTTCTCTAATGTATTAAATATGTAGAGATTGTCAATACAAACAGTTACAAATGTGTAAATCTAGGTTACACATTCGTAACTGTAAGAAAGAAATTGGATGGCATTAATAGTGAAGAGAGATGTGGTAAAAGTAGCCTAGGGCGATGATGAAAATTATGCCTGAGTGATATCAATAAGATTTTTGGGGAAATCCATCAATATAAAAATAATACATGTTTATGCACTAACTACAGCTGATATCTGCTGCCAGAATAGCAATAAGATTGCTGTGAGAAATGGCTACCATGCTATAGTAACAGAAGTACATCCCAACAACATGCAAATGCATATAATTTGCCTACCCATGCCTAGTACATTCAAGTGAAATTAATTGAGTGCTTAATGTTTTAAAAAGTTCTACTCCCTATAGGAAAGTCAAGTGATGGATTCTGAAGACCAAGGTTTGAATCTCTGTTCTACCTTGGAAACCAATTAGGTGACCTTGGGCAAGTTGTACCCTATCTGTCTCTGAAGAAGGCAAAGGAAAACCCCTTTGAACAAATCTTGCCAAGAAACCACCATGATAGGCTTGTCTTAGGGTCACCATGAATTGGAAATGACTTGAAGGTACACAGCAATAACAACAATTCTTTAAAAGTGAAAAGGAAGTCTGCATAAAAAATATGCATCAGAAACATGGGAAGAGTCATTAAATCACTTTGCAATGAATGGGTTCCAAATGCTACATGTTACATTTCAAAATATGTATCTTAAGAGACCAAGAGAAGTTGGCAAGACTATACAGAAGATCTGTATAGGAAGGATAATAATATCGAGGATAGCTTTGATGGTGTAGTGAGTGAACCAGATATCCTGGGGAGTGAGGTTGAATTGGCCTTAAGAAGCATTGCTAATAACAAGGCAGCAGGAGACGAAGAGATCCCAGCTGAACTGTTTAAAATCTTGAAAGATGATGCTGTCAAGGTGATGCATGCCATATGCCAGCAAATATGGAAAACACAAACATGGCCATTAGATTGGGAAAAAATCAACTTATATCCCCATACCAAAAAAGGGAAACACTAAATAATGCTCAAACTTTCATACAGTGGCACTTATTTCACATGCTATTAAGGTAATGCTCAAGATCCTGCAAAGTAGTAGACTCCAGCAATACAAGGAGCAAGAGTTGCCAGATGTACAAGCTGGATTTAGAAAAGTCAGAGGAATGAGAGACCAAATTGCCAATATCCGCTGGATAATGGAGAAAGGTAGGGATCTTCAGAAAAAACATCGATTTCTGTTTTATTGGCTATTCTAAAGCGTTTGACTGTGTCAATCATAATAAATTGTGCCAAGTTCTTGGTGGTACGGGGATACCAAATTACCTCGTCCCTCTCCTGAGGAATCTGGAGTAGCAACAGTAGCAACAGTAAGAACTGACCACAGAACAACAGACTGGTTCAAGATTGGGAAAGGCATATGGCAAGGCTGTATACTCTCACCGACTGATTTAACTTGTATGCAGAACACAACATGCAGTGTGCGGGTCTTGACAAATCCAAGGCTGAAGTTAAAATTGCTGGAAGAAACATTAACAACCTTAAATATGCAGATGATACCAGTTTGATGGCTAAAAGGAAGGAGGAGCTGAGGAGAAGCCTTCTAACCAAGGTGAAAGAAGAAAGTGCAACAGCTGGGTTGCACTTAAACATGAAAAAACCAAGATCATGGCAACCAGATTGATTAATAACTGGCAAATAGAGGCAGACGACATGGAGGCAGTGACAGACTTTGTATTTCTAGGCACGAAGATTACTGCAGACACATGAAATCATAAGAAGTTTACTTCTTGGGAGGAGAGCAATGACCAATCTCGATAAAATAGTCAAGAGTAGAGACATCACACTGGCAACGAAGATCCGCATAGTTAAAGCAATGGTATTCCTCGTAGCAACCTATAGATGTGAGAGCTGGACCATAAGGAAGGCTGAGCGAAAGAAGACAGACGCTTTTGAACTGTGGTCCTGGAGAAAAATTCTGAGAGTGCCTTGGACCGCGAGAAGATCCAGTCAAGCCATACTTCAGGAAATAAAGCCCGACTGCTCACTGGAGGGAAGGATATTAGAGGCAAAGATGAAGTACTTTGGCCACATAATGAGAAGACAGAAAAGCTTGAAGAAGACAATTATGCTGGGGAAAGTGGAAGGAAAAAGGAAGAGGGACCGACCAAGGGCAAGATGGATGGATGGTATCCTTGAAGTGATTGGCTTGACTTTAAAGGAGCTGGGGGTGGACATGGCCGACAGGGAGCTCTGGTCCATGAGGTCGCAAAAAGTCGGAAGCGACTGAACAAATAAACAACAATAACATCATGGTACAATTGATGTCAGTTTTACTGGTAATTGCCATGGTGCCATCCTGTGGAATCCTGGAATTTATGCTGTGTTGAGATCCTTTTAATTCCTTGCCAAGGAGAAACAGTGTTGTAATTCAAGGGCAGTACACTAAACCTATCACACCTTTTCCTATACTGAAAATCTCAGATTTCATACAATGCAGCTATGGTAAGTAAAATGGAATCATGGTGCTTTAGGCTATATTTCAGATGAAAGAACTGACAAAACAGCCTCTAAGTATTCCTTGCCCAAGAAAACTCTATAAAATTCCTAGGGTCACCATAACTTGACACGCACACACACAGTGCATAGATCAGCGCTGCCCAAAATGGTGGTCCATGAACTGGTGTTAGTCTACAAGTTATCGGCGGCCAATCCATTGCAGCTAATGGGCACAAATATAGTATAGGTCCCTGAAATACTAGGTGGAAGTGTGGGGGGAACCTGCTGGACCTTAATATCACAGAATCCAAGAAGTACTAATGTACATTCACATCAATGCTCATTCACATTAATTTCAGAAGAAATTGACCTTGTTTCCAAAGATTGTGTACATTTTATACAGTTCAAAATGTAAGGAGCCTGCTTACATCAGAGGAAAAGGATGAGAGACTTATGTTTTACATCATGATGCCAAATGTGTGCTGGAAACACACAACAAAATAGACTGGAAAAAAAGAGTTTTTTGTTATCCAGATAAAAATCCATGACCCCCTGCATTTTTGGACACCCCGTGACAACTCTGCAAAGTCATAGAATGCTGCCATAGCAACTAAAATTCTCCAATAGAAGGCACGAAACAAAGTAAATAATGTGCCCAAATATGAGTTCCGATAACAAGCTGTTTCTTATCTACTTCTATCACGCTGTTATGAAAACTGGGGTGCATTTGGAATTGCAATGCGCTTTTTTAAAAAAAAGAAAAAGAAAGGTTCAGATTTAAAAAGCACACATCATGAAAGATGTAGGGATTCTTTAGGCGTCATCCACACTTATGACAAAACTGTTTCTTTCTTCATGAAAAATGTATGTATATTTGGTGTCATCTACACTTTTGAGAAAACAGTTTATTTATTCATCACTTTGTTTAGTGTCTTAATATTTCCTTCTCACCCTTTGTTCAAAAGTTATCTGCTACACAGGAGATAAAGCAATGTGAATTATAGCACTCATATAAATTATGTACAAATCTCTCTTTGTCTGACACACATACACACACAGGCAAAGGAAACTAATTGGGACTGTACAGTTGTTAATTTACTATGGTTTCCTACAGCAATACCTCTTATATGGCACATAGGGCCCATCCAGACAGAACCTTTATCAAACAGGAGGGTGGCCAGATGCCATTCCCTGTAAACACGGAAGCAATTGCTACAAAAGGCAAAAAATGTGAGATTTCCAGATGTGGGAATATCATGGTTTTGAGCCGAATATCCGTATCTTTGAATGTCTGTATGTCCCTGCAATCAGAAATCATGGGGATTTTTTTAAATCTAGGAGCCTTTCCAGACAGGGCTTTATTGCAGGAGCATTCGCATTTAAAAAACACAAATGTTCCTGGAGCCCTGTCCACCCAACCCCCCCCCCCCAGAAAATGCGCGCTTTCTGGGGTCAGTGTCCAGATGTTCTACTGAGACTTCCCAGTAGAACACCGGGACACCGTAACCCCAAAAGCCCCCTAAACAGAATTTAAAAAGAAAAGAACTCACCCGACCTCTATGGCATGGCTGCCGGAGTTCTCCTGGCATGTACAAATGATGCACTAGGAGAAAGGGGGGCAGGAGTGATTGTCCTCCTCCCCCCCTTTCTCCTGGCGCATCATTTGTATGTGCCAGGAGAACTCCAGCAGCCGTCACATGGAGGCCGGGTGAGTTCTTTTCTTTTTAAACTCTGTTTAGGGAGCTTTTGGGAAGGGGGTTGGTATTCCCCCAGTTTTACGGACTAATTTAGCCTGGAAAACTGAGGGAATACTGTCTGGAGCGCTGCCTGGACTGTCTGGAGCAGAAGTAGTGAGTTTATCCACTGTGGAATAAAGCCGCTATCAAATTAATTCACCACAAACCAGGGTTTTCCTGGTTTGTGGCAGATTTGTGCGGGTTTGTCCAGGATGTCATCTGGGCAGCCCCCTTTTTATTGAGGTAACTCCTGCAATAAAGGGGCTGTCTAGATCTGCCCTAGGTTTGTTCCTGGATTATAGATGTTTGTTTCTGATTGGTCGGTTTCTAAAAAAAAGGTGATAGTTGAGTACAATGCGAAAATTTTGTTTGTGTGCCAGAAACTTTATGAAATATGTGGAGGGCACAGTTTCTCTGGCCATGACAAAAAACAGAACTTTTGGAGTGATTCACTGCAGTGAATCTCCGCATATCCATATATCTGCATCTTGAGGTTTGTTTTAAAAAACCACCAAAGTTTCCAGCGGAAGTCATATGGCAGCCATCTTGGGAACCTCTAAATCTTGCAACAAAGCATCAAGTTTGGACAATGCAGGCAGAAATACTGGGACCAGCAGGTCTGTTTGTGGACCTCTTCTGAAGTCCTGGGATTTTTGTCCCTGTTTAAAACACGTGGTTAAGTGCTGTCTGGAAGCACCCACATAGGTAGTAATTCAACTTTCCCCTAGATTACCTTCTTCCTATCACTTCTAAGCCTACAACCTTTGGTTGCAAATGACTTCAAAATGAAAATATCTTTTCTTAGATGTTACTTAATTGTTGTTGTTGTTGTTAAATGTCATCAAGTGGACTTTGATGTGTGGCAACCCCAAGAGAGTTCTCCAAGTCACCCTTTCTTCAATAGCCACTCCTCTGATTTCCTGACTACAGTCTCTATTTGGATTAATGGTTGAGCCAAGGTATGGAAAATCCTGAACACTTTTCTCCTCCAGTTTAATTAACCCCCTTTCTCCCTCTGATTCTCTGCTCACAAACTCTGCTGCAATTAGACTCATCATTCAAAAGTGTGCACCAAAAATGGAAGGGGGGGGGGAGAGAAAATTTACCACTTTTAGACCATCATGGTGATGAGGTTGTGAAAGTGCATTAAAGGGTAATTAAAGCACCTTAAGTAATCTGGAAGCCGAGCCCTTAGCCTCTTTTGCAGCTGCTCCAGCTCACTTTAGTTCACCTTAGTTCATTCCATTTACTTCCCTTCTTGCTGTGCAGCTCATTATTCTTCACACTTCCCCTCTTTTTCAGAAACAATGTTTTGCTATCTGCTTTGTACTGACAAGATGCCTTTAAAGTGATTCAATGGGAGGATCGCAGGAACCCTCCTCATTCCTTAAAGCTGCAAGCAAGTAGTTACCAATGGGGGAAATACGAGAAAGGCTCACAATGTTTCCCCCTAATATGAGCGGGGGAAAAGTTCTTGGTGGAAGTTTATAATGTTCTGGTGAACTTGACGGAAAACCTCTACAGTAAGAAGAAGTTTGTGGCAATAAAAATAAGTTAAAATATACTATCATAATTGTATGACACCTCCTAATCCAACTCTTCAAGCCTATCTCAACAGTCATTGAATTTTGCACTTTTGCACTTTCCCTTAGCTCTATCTAGGAATTTTTGGACAAACTCTGAGCCCTCTGAACTCAGAATTTTTATTGCACAGCATGGTACTGTTTTTATGATGTTATGTTTTATTGTGATATGTTCTTACATAGTTTTGTTTTGTGTTATTTTTAAATTCTGTGCTCTCTGAGCTTGCACCTTCATAAGCCAGCCCGAGTTCCTTTGGGGAGAGGGAGGTGGGGTATAAAAATAACGTTATATTATTATTATATCAGTAGCCACATTGAGCTATAGGACTCTGTTCTGCTGTAAATTGGTACACAGAAGGATGGTGTTTGCAACCCTCTCCTATCCAGTAAATTCCTGTAGAAAGAGATGTTTGTACTAAGGAATCATGTAAGTTGTAGATTTACATTTTCTCTAGCCTTCTCTGCCAAAGAGTGCTGGTGTCTTACTAAACTACAAAACCCATAGCATTGAGCCATGGCAGTTAAAATGGTGTCAAACTGCATTAATTCTACAGTGTAGATGTACCTAAAGACATGTCTACTGCTAGCCTTTTGAAGGAACTAGTTAAATTACAGAGGACATGTTCATTGCTGGCCAATAAAATGTCATAGGACTATCTATATCACAGAGGAATGAGAGCAAGGATGGAAAAGAGCATCATTGGTTTTGACAGTCCCAGGGAAAGTAGCATTTTCGCACCTCCTCAGTTTTCTTGTGAGCAGAAAAGCACTTTCCCTCAAGAGTTCACACATCTACAAGGTTTCAGAAGCATTTGGGAGAACTAAAGTGCACAGAAAAAGAGCCACACTGCTCAAGGGTGCACAACTGTGGAAAAAAAATGACCAGAATACTTTAGTCAAGAAGGGGGATACATGAATAAATTAGGAAAATGTGTAAGTTAGTAAATTAGGAAAATATATTTTAAAATATACAAAGAAGTCAGAGTGATCACAGCACATCCTTATCCCTACTCCTTCCTTGCAACTCAGCACCAAAGAAGAGTGGGGGAAATCCTGCAGGTTGGACAGAGAATTGAGATCTTTTCTCAACCCTAAATGGGACACATAAGTGACTCATGCCTTCTGGTCTCTGCTTGCATTTTCTGGAACATTTCATGGAGTTCCTCTTCCATCTCTTCCAAGGGTCGATTATGGATGCTCCTTTTATGAGTGGATAAAAACAAAGATCCACCCAGAAGAAAAATGTTCTTACCATACATTAAGGGAACCGCTGACTGCATAGGGAAGCTGATGAAAAAAACACAACCTACAAACTATCTACAGACTCAGTAAGAAAATCAAACAATGCTACGTACAGCAAAGGACAAGAGGGATCCTCTCACCTCTGCAGGAGACTACTGTATACCATGCAGTTATGGACAAGTCTACATAGGGACCACCAAACACAGCATTGCCCAACCACAAATCAAAGAACATGAAAGGCACTGCGGACTAATTCAACAGAGAAGTCAGCCACAGCAGAGCACGTGATGAAACAACCTGGACACAGCATTTTATTTGAGAACACAGAAATGCTGGACCACTCTAACAACCACCATGTCAGGCTACACAGAGAAACCATTGAAATCCACAAGCATGTGGACAATTTCAACAAGAAGGAAGAAACCATGAACATGAACAAAATCTGACTACCAGTATTAACAAACTCTACAATCAGGACAGTAAAGAAAGAACAACATTCAAAAACAGGGGAATTCCAGACAAGAAACAATCAGGGCCAGCTAATCACCCCAACAAAGGATTTTCCCAGACAAGAAGCAGCCAAGCCTTGAAGCTGCAAGGCTATTCAATGCTAATCAAGGTGATCAATTGCAGTATTCACACAGACAAGGGTTCTTTCTCCCACTCTGGACATTCTACAGATGTATAAACCCCACTTGCCTTGTTTCCAAGAAACTTCACAACCTCTGGGAATGCCTGCCATAGATGTGGGTGAAACATCAGGAGAGAATGCTTCTGGAACATAGCCATATAGCCCGGAAAACTCACAGCAACACATTCTTACTCCTGATACAAGGGGAGAGGAAAAAGGATGAACTGCAAACATTAAAAAGGGTTTTAAAAAAAGAAACTATTACTCTTTTGGAAAAAAGGAACCCTAGCTTTAAAATGCAACAAACTTGATTTCCAAAGCTTATCAAAGTTACCTTTTGAGATTGCAATGATCTAGCCAGCTTAATAATAGCCATACTTGTTCAGGAATTCTGGGAGTTACAGTCTGAATAAACTGCTTTTCTGAGGTCTATTGATTTCTTAAACCAACAGGAGACAACTATCCTTGATGACTTTCCCAGATATCTGTCTGGAGACAGGATCCTCAAGAGGATAGACCTTTCATCTGAATCATATTATTTTTTCCTGATAATTCATAATTGTAAGGGTCCTTCTGTGCTACGCCCTGAGTCCCTTCGGGGAAAGAGGGCAGGTTATAATGAAATTGTTATTATTATTACTATTATTTCAAAGAAAGAATAGAGGGTCAGGCTGCTCAATACTATAAGGGGAGATCAGGTGAGTTTCTCAAAGAAATGAATTTATTCATAAGAAATTATGGGGATATCTTAGGAATGCATTGTAACAGCAAACAAAATAAGAAAATAGGTGAAACAAAGATTTCATGTGATAGGAACAAAGAGGGAGCACCGGTCAATCAAAAAGAGCAGCTACAACCAAACAGAAGATAAAACAAAACAAAAATGCCACACAATGCACATGATTTATTGCAAAAATATTAAACTCCTATAAAAAAATCTCATAAGCTCTCCTCCAGGGAAAGGATGGCTTTCATTTTTCTTATTCCATAGTCCCCTTGAATAAGAGCTTAGGCTCAAAAACACATTGGGATTTTGGGGGGATTTTAGAAGAAGCTCATTTTTATGAAATGTTGGCAATTTTACTCTGACTCCACAACTGCGCCACTTCTAGCGTCCTTTTATTTCTGGCAAGAACTTGGATTGGAACAGCAGTGAGAATAGAGACCCAAGGAAAGGAACAACTGCCTTTATTCCTAAAGATTTTGTGTCATATCCTGGCATAGCACTTTCGCCAACTGCACATCAGAAGTTGGAAACAGCTTGCTCCCTGAAACAACGTAGTGATGTTAGTTTTAGAGCTATTTTTGAAAAAAAACTTAAAACAGAGTGGTCATGATCCAGTGGGGCAGTTAGGTTGATGGAACAGCTTCTGTAGGTGAAACCAGGATGGATATGATTCATTATCATCCTACAGATTTCCAATTCAGATTTTGGGGAATTGGGAAACCCACTGGAACCAGTTTACACACAGGATGGAGAGTTAGGAACAAACTTCTCCCAAAAAGCTGGAGACCTTTCTGTTGGGTGCCAGCTCAGTGTTCACAGTGGATCCCCAAATCTCAATACAAAGATCAAGAAGAATCCAGAATGTTCATTTATTGCTACTGTTTTTACAAAATCTTATCTTTCTCTCAGTTAATCTCTAAAGTGCTACAAGATCCCTTTACACCAGGGGTCCTCCTCAAACTTTTTAAACAGAGGGCCAGGTCACAGTTCCTCAAACTGTTGGAGGGCCAGATTATAATTTGAAAAAAAAAACATGAATGAATTCCTATGCACACTGTACATGTCTTATTTGTAGTGCAAAATACACTTAAAAACAATATAATAAAATGAAGAACAATGTTAACAAATATAAACATATTAGTATTTCAATGGGAAGCGTGGGGCTGCTTTTGGCTCATGAGATAGGATTGTTGTTGTTGTTGTTATGTGTTTTCAAGACATTTCAGACTAAGGTTGACCCTGAGCAAGGGCCGGGTAAATGACCATGGAGGGCCGCATCCGGCTCCCGGGCCTTAGTTTGAGGACCCCTGCTTTACACACTGATAATCCAGACTACCATGGCCATGGATGTCTTTGAAGTCTACTACTGTTTTGAGTCATTCTTTTAGGGATGAGTCATACCTTTCTGGGACCTTAAAAACAAAGGCATATTTCCACGAACAAACTACATTTCGTGGTGATTTGAGATTTGGACATCAAGCAGACATAGAAAATTAGCTTCAAATAAGCAAATGTCAGTTGCTCCAAAACTATTGTACATCATCGTTGAATTTGTAATGACAGCATTCAGACTCTTTTGTTGTTGGTTTTTATGGGAAAGTATGAGCTTTTTGCAATGCTAAACATAAGTGTCATTAAACTGTCAAAATTGTTAGCATTTTAAATTTAAATCAGACTGTCTTGATGCCACATATTTATCAAGTATTAAAAGTTAATTTTCAGAACTTGACACAATTCCTGCTTCACAAAATGTACACAGCATATTAACACTATCAATTTGCACATTACTTTTTATTATAATTGCTTAAAGATAATTAATATTGCAATTTTCTAAGGCCCACTGGATACATTTTAGGATATTTGCTCCTGTACTCATCCAACAATTCAACACATACTCTCTGGCTTTTTGGATTCCAGCAGTCTTTATGTTAATCACCAGCTTTGGCATGTTTATGTCTTTGACTTCCATTAACTAGAACCAAAAAGAACTTCTTTAGGCTCTTGTTATAAGAATTCTCTGCTTAGAACTTCAGAGGAATTTTTGAAATAAATTATAATATGCTTTGTTTCCCATTTTGCAGCAATTTGGAAAGATTATTTTCTGTGTACTCTGAACAATACACAATGCTGAATAGTGCCTTGTATTTTTTTTAAAAAAGAAATGTAAAAATACAATACTGTATTATCTCAATCAAAAGTTTTGTTCCCATGGTAACCGCATCAGATTTTTAAAAAGTTTGTCATTCATATTGCATTTTTGAAGAAAGACATTACAGATTTTCCTTTTCTAGAGAAATGATAAACTTGTCAGAGGACTAAGAAAAAGAATAACTGAAGTATAATAGCAAAAGGTCAGCTGCTAATTCTGAAGAAGCATTGACTTCCAACATTTTTAAATGATGTTCCTTTTCCCTACTAAACTAACTGGAATTTTTAAAGCTTTTTTTCACTGTGCAATCCATTCAAAAGGAGAATGAGGTAGGTGGTAGATGAAGCACTACAAATGGAAATACCTTGGTGGATTGATCGAAGAAAGCTCATCCCCCAATGATATAATGCTATTTCTTCTAAGTATAGATTCCCTAAAAGGTACTTTTGCTTAAATGAATGTGTCCCTTGAAAGCAATTGACTGCAGTGATTTATGGGTGTGTTTATGACTATGGCAAAAAGTATAAGAAGAAATGTCTGCTAACACATTCCCTCGGACAAAAAATGAATTTGGAGAAGATTCAGACAACAAGCAATGTCTTGAAAGCTGACATGTAGTTTCTTGTGGGCCAGTGTAGTCTTCAGTTTCATAGTTCAGTACTGTGTCATTCCCTAAAATACCAGAGAGTTCCAGCCTGGTCACTGTTTCCAACAAAATATTTGGATAGGGACTACTAAGAATCTCATTTTCACAACAACCACACCACAATTTCTTTGGAAGCTTTTAAACAGAGGCTGGATGGCCATCTGTCAGGGGTGATTTGAATGCAATATTCCTGCTTCTTGGCAGGGGGTTGGACTGGATGGCCCATGAGGTCTCTTCTAACTCTTTGATTCTATGATTCTATGATTCTAATTTCATTGTATGCCTTCCTTTGCTTGAATTTCCTTGTCCCACAAATTTTCTTATAGGCAAATGCCTCATAAAATGTGTTGCTCGGCTATGATGAAATGTCACGTCTATCTCCCCATTTATTAGCAGTGGAGCCTGTGACGGCGCGTGTGGCGCCACATATATTTAGAACTGTTAGTTGCAGGATTTAAACTGCCATTTTATTCCTGTCTACCTTGTATATGTATAGTTAAATTTCATTGGTTATTATAGCTGTCAATTTATTGTTGTTGTGCACCAATTGGCTTGTTTCCCCAGTTCATTTGTTTAGGCTCCGCCCCTTCCAAGGGAGAAAGGAAAGGTATCTCTCTCACCTTTTTTACCTCAGAAAAAGACTCATTGAATGGACGTGTTCAAAGCTTGGCCCAAAGGCATTTTTTACTATCAACTCTTAGGTTTTGACCCCTGAATCTTATTCTTTATGTTCAGACCACCCTGAACAATATCGTGAAGATCTCAGGCACCTTCATTCCGGTTCTTTGGCACCATAGGAAGGTCTTGTCCTTCAACTTAGGCCACTGAACTGGGGTTGTGGTTTGCTCCGGCATTCACAACCATTGAGAGAGAGGGAACAGGAAAAGCTTCTTAGCTTATAACTCCTAGGACCCTGGACTTTAGAGTTTGTAAAGTATTTTTCCCTGTTGAAACATCAAGTTTGTGCCTAAGAAAGTGAACTCATTGTCAACAATAAACATCACTTCGAGTTACCTGTTGTGTTCTGGTTCTTGGTAGTTCCAGTTTCCCTAAAGGAGGGCAAGAAGCAATCCCCTGGGGAAAGATTTCACGTCCATGCCTCTTTCTCTATAGCCCCAGGCACGACGGCATAGAGCCACTTCTCTTATTTATTTGTTCAGTCACTTCAGACTCTTTGTGACCTCATGGACCAGCCTATTCCAGAGCTCCCTGTCAGCTGTCTCCAGCACAGCTCCTTTAGATTCAAGCCAGTCACTTCAAGGATACCATCCACCCATCTTGTCCTTGGTTGGCCCCTCTTTCTTTTTCCTTCCATTTTCCCCAGCATAATTGTCTTCTCTAAGGTTTCCTATCTTCTCATGATGTGGCCAAAATACTTCATCTTTGCCTCTAATATCCTTCTCTCCAATGAGCACTCGGGCTTTATTTCCTGAAGTATGGATTGGTTGGATCTTCTCGCAGTCCAAGGCACTCTCAGAATTTTCCTCCAGCACCACTTCTCTACTTGATAATTTTTCAGGAGATCTGTAAGCAAGGGTTAAATATTTGACCATTATAGGAGTGGTGATTGCAGAGCTCTCTTGACTTTCGCAATGGTTTTTCCCTTCTTGCATGTCATAAGGACAAGAATAATGATTGGCACTTTTGCTTGAAAGAATGGCAACACCGTCATATAGCAATCCATACTAGATTGAAGGTCATTGTCACTATATAAGCCTGCCTGAACTCTTAAGGGAGACCCTTTTCTAAGTCCACCACCTACCTATGAACATTTGTTGGGTACAAAGGAGAGGTCCTTCTAGGTGACTGTACTCAAACTTTGGAACTTCCTCTACAGCAGGCATGTCCAAAGTCTGGCCTGGGGGGGGGGGGGTGGATTGCAGAGCCTGTTCAAATTTCCACTAGCTCTCCCTCTTCAGGCTTGCCTGCCTCCCCCCCCCTTGCTTTTTTCTGTCCTCCCTTTTATGTAAACACACAACAACAACAACAACAACAACCTTAATTAACATGACTCTCTCATCAGCCAAAAGCAGGCCCACACTTCCCATCGAAAGACTGGTACACTTACATTGGTTAAATTGTTCTTGGTTTTATATGTTGTATTGTTCTTTCAATTTTTTTTGCACTACAAATAAGACATATGCAGTGTGCACAGGAATGCATTTGTGTTTTTTTTTTTTCAAACTATAGTCTGGCCCCCAAATAGGCTGGGGACCGTGAACTGATTTGAACACCCTGTCATACAGGGAGGATGGCAAAGACCTTTGCTTGCTCTCCTTCCAACAGTAAGTTAAAATCTTCCTATTCAATCAGGGTTTTATAGTGGTCTGTTTTGTTGATCTTAGGGATTTGGGTATGTTTAAGATGGAGGAAAGAACAGAGAAGTGACATGTCAGCCACTTTAAATTTCTCTGTGGGTGGCATACAGAAGATGGGCTGAGCTTGTTTTCTGGTGCTCTAGAAACTGGAACATGCAGCAATGGGTTAATATTACACTAAAAGAGGGATATGCCTGAATATTAGGAAGAACTTCTCGACTGCAGGAGCTGCTTGAGAATGAACTACATTGCCTCACAGAGTGATGGAGTCTCCTTTTTTTGGAGATATTTAAACAGTGATTGGGTTGTCATCATTCAGAGCATGTAATGGTAAATTCCTGTATGGCAGAATGGGACTAAATTGGATGGTCCTTGAGGCCCTTCCAGCTATACCTTTCTATTATTCTAAAACATATTTATTTACTTATTTACAGTATTTATATTTTGCCCTTTTCACCCCGAAGGGGACTCAGGGTGGATCACAATGCACACATACATGGCAAACGTTCAATGCCATTTTTTTGACATGCAAGACATACAGACAGATAGAGGTCATTCAGCAGTTTTTCCACTTTGGATCCTGGAGGTTGCTCGATTCCAGCCACAGGGGAAGCTGTTGCTTCATCCACTATGACGCTGAACCTTTTGATCATAGTATTTCCTCCTTGCTCTCTGGAATTTTTGTGGCATGATAAATTAACTTCCCGGCTTTAACCGATCCCTAATTTCTCTACTCACAGCACAGCTGTTTTCAAACTGCTTAGGTGAACAGTAAGCTGGGCTATTAACAGTCAGGAGTTCAACCCCGACTCGGGCTTCAAACTTGCCACCTTTTGGTCAGCAGTCATTTATTGCTGCTAGTGATTAACTAGCTGTGCTACCATCTCAGCCCAAATTCTAGTGATGTTCCCAATCTGTTTTCGTTATAATATTCTGTAAACTGCCTTGAACTCTAAATTAGACAAAAGGCACAATATAAACAAGAAAGTCAACCAAACAATTGAATAACAATGATTTACATTCTATATCACAGTTACAAATCTGCAACTGCTCTGTTTTCAGTAATACTATGTAAATGATGCTGCCAATCCCCATTAAGAGCCAGCAGCCCCATTGAGCAAAGCAGTTCTGTTCAGCTGATGATCAAGGTGTAAGAAGGATGACTTTTCCAGCCCCATCCTTCTAGCAAGTGACGCTGCAATGGGGATTTGCAACATGGGTCCTGCTTCTGTTTGTTACAGCCTCACATGCAATTTGCCTTTAAGAAAAAGCTGTATAACCAATCAGAATCAAAGTACATGTGAGCATCCAAAATCAAACCCTTATGTGTTGATTTTATTAGGACTGTGAAATGTAAACAGAAGGGCTGTACATATTTGTCTGATTTTTCACTATAGCGAGAAAAGGGGAGCTGCATTTTTGTGAAACTCAGCTCCAGAAAACTTAATTTAAGACTGAAACATTTGTTGTAGGACATTTACCTTCATAGTAAGTGTTGCTCACAATCTTGAAGTAAAAGTGTTGCTAGCTGGCAGACCAATATTCCTTCATATGCTCTACTTAGTCATTGGCTTGTGCTTGCAAGCAGCTATGTCACAAAATCAGTTAAAGGCATGTCCTCCTTACTTCAGGAAATGAGAACAGCATCGTTGTCGCAGCCTGGATCTCTTACAAGGAAAGTGTGGGTGGGCAAGATGGAAGATCACCGTGATTGGATAGAGCAGGTGTTCCTTTGGACTAGGCTGCCATAGTTTCCAAGCGTCATCCACCACCAGCTCATGCAGCAGATGTCAGTTGCTGCAGCTTTTGGCTTCAGTGACTTCAAAGAGAAGCCCCTGCAGGCATCTCCTGTAAGCACCATCTTTCAATGATGTGTCACTCACATAGGCCAGTGGCAGTTCTTCTTGACACATTTCTGAACAGCTTCCCTCATAGTACTTGTTTTTTAAAATTCCTTAGCCACATAGATTCATACTAGAACACTAAGTGTGTAGTCTTTATGCTGTTTTGCAACATGACTGGTAGAGTGACAAACACATGTTAATATACAGTTGCAATAGATTATTTTTAAGACACATGTAATTATTGAAATGCACTCCATATATTGCTGGAATATAAACTCTCAGATTCCCAGACCATTGGACTTGCTGGCTAGGGCTGATGGGGAATTGCAGAAATCTTATAGACTAGAGAATGTTACATTAGTGAGATCAGCTTCATTCAAGCTCCAAGGCTTGATTCATATATGTGGGGGCAGAGCAACTGTTCTATATAGTATCCAGGATAAAAATATATGTAGAGAGGAAATGAATGAGTCAAAAGAACAGGGTAATATAGTCGTAGAAGATTCAAGTTAGCTTAAATAATAGAATCACCACTTTTAGGAATAGCTGTCATATCATTTTACTTTATTTGCACGATAGCTGCCAGACTCCTTGAGCCGATGCTATAGTGTTCTGGAGCTCTCCTGGTAACAAGTGCTGAGGTTTATCAATCAAACACAGGATGAGACACGATCATATTTACTTGAAAGGAAGACTTCAGTCTTGAGTCTTTCAAAAGTCTGGCCAACAAAACAGAGTCACAGTTGGAGTAACACAAATCAAAGTCAAGTCCAATTCATGTAGATAAACCAAGCCAGTTCAGGAGGAAGGATAAACAATAGTGAAAGTTACCATCCAATTAGTCAGGTGCCAAGAGTTCACACATAACAACATTCCAGAATTAAGAGTACAACCTGGAGTCAAAGTCCCAAAGTTAAGCCAGACAGGCCCCTTTCACACAGCTGAATAAAATCCCACATTATCTGTTTTGAACTGGAATATATGGCAGTGTGGACTCAGATATCCCAATTCCAAGCAAATATTGTGGAATTTTCTTCCTTGATATTCTGGGTTATATGTCTGTGTGGAAGGGCCCAGAGTCAAAGGTCAAACCGCAATCCAAGCCCATAAGTCAAATTCAGCAAGTTAATCCAAAATTCAGATTCAAGGTTTTAGAATACAACAAGATTCAAAACAGGATTATGGGACCAAGGTCCGTGTCCATTATTCTAATCCAGGGGTAACAGAGCCTAGATCCAGGACAAAAGTGCCAAGGTACAATGTTATCTACTACCAAAGAGTTATCTCTTCCAGACCCATTTTTATACAGAGATCTCAGCTGCTGCTCATTTCAGCGAGCCTTAACAGATAATACCAGAAGCCAGGAATGCCTTCTTTGAGGTCAGATAATGCCCTCTGAGTTTGTTGCACACTCAGAAGAGCCCTCATCTGCTGGAGACCTGTCCCAAGTAGCAGCTGAGCCCTACTTGGGACAATGCCAGAGATACAGCTTAATGGTGTAACATTAGAAAATGTTGACCATTTCTGCTACCTTGGCAGCCACCTCTCCACCAAAGTCAACATTGACACCAAAATACAACACCGCCTGAGCTCTGCAAGTGCAGCATTTTCCCAAATGAAGCAGAGAGTGTTTGAGGACCGGGACATCTGTAGGGATACCAAGGTGCTTGTCTATAAAGCTATTGTCCTCCCAACCCTGCTATATGCCTGTGAGACGTGGACATGCAACATACAGACGTCACATGCAACTCCTGGAATGATTCCATCAGCGCTGCCTCTGGAAAATCCTGCAAATCTCCTGGAAAGACAAGTGGACAAACGTCAGTGTGCTGGAAGAAGCAAAGACCACCAGCATTGAAACGATGGTCCTCCAACATCAACTCCGCTGGGCCGGCCACGTTGTCCGGATGCCCGACCACTGTCTCCCAAAGCAGTTGCTCTACTCTGAACTTAAGAATGGAAAACGGAATGTTGGTGGACAGGAAAAGAGATTTAAAGATGGGCTCAAAGCCAACCTTAAAAACTCTGGCATAGACACTGAGCACTGGGAAGCCCTGGCCCTTGACCGCTCCAGCTGGAGGTCAGCTGTGACCAGCAGTGCTGCAGAATTCGAGGAGGCACGAGTGGAGGGTGAAAGAGAGAAACGTGCCAGGAGGAAGGCGTGTCAAGCCAACCCCAACCGGGACCGCCTTCCACCTGGAAACCAATGACCACACTGTGGAAGAAGATGCAGAGCAAGAATAGGGCTCCACAGCCATATGCGGACCCACAAGGAAACCCATAATGGAAGACCATCTTACTCGTTCAACGTGGGATCGTCTAAGTAAGTAAAGTAAGTAAGCAAGTAAGCAGTTGAGCCAGGCCAGACAAACTGCTGGCCATGACAATGTGGTCAGCTTGCTACAGAGGGTGGCAATTGCGGAAGTAAGAGAAGAAAAATTAACTTGGTCAGAAAGCATTATAGCTTAATTTCATGAAAGATTGAGTCAAACAACAAAGCTTGGGTTGCCACTAATTAACCGCAATACACCTCTAATTAAATGCTGCTAAGCTATCCAAGGAAAATATGTTATAGTATATAAATAATGAAGGGAGATACAAAGAACCAGCTTTGTATAGTTGTTTGGGCAACTTTGGGCACTTCCACATAGCCATATAACCCAAAATATCAAGGGAGAAAATCCCACAATATCTTCTTTGAACTGGGTTAGCTGAGTCCATGCTGTGGGATATTGTAAGTGTGGAAGGGGCCCCAGTTCAAATCAGATATTGTGGATTTTCTGCCTCAATATTCTGGGTTATGTGGCTGTGTGAAAGAGACCTGAAGCCCCTATATCCCAGAATACCGAGGCAGAAAATTCCACAATATCTGCTTTGAACTGGGTTATCTGAGTCTACACTGCCATATATTCCAGTTCAAAGCAGATAATGTGGGATTTTATTCAGTTGTGTGGAAGGGATCTCTGTCTCAGGGCCTGTCCAGACAGTCCCTTTATTGCGGAAACTTCCGCAATAAAAAGGGGGCTGCCCAAATGACGTTCTTGTCAGTCCCGCATTAATTCACTAAAAACCAGAAAAACCCTTGTTTGTAGCAAAGAGGAAGAAGTGCGCTTTTGGAGTCTTAGATTTTGTGCAGGGAGTCAGGGTCTGCTGTATGGAAAACAGAAATCTGGCCCTTGGCGTTGTTCTTAGGGAAGAAATTTTGGAGTTTTGAAGTTATGGAATTATGGAAGTTTTGGAACTGTACGTTGACAGGCTGCAGGAAAGCAGGGTCTGGCCTAACAGATATTTCTCCAAGGAGGGAGAAAAGGATATGGTAATATCTGAATGCCGGAGGATGAATGTGTGTACATGTGGCGTGAATGTTGAGTGAAAATGTAATTCCCCTTTGTCTGTTTGTTAGTCCAATGTAACTGTAGGTTGTTCTAAATCCATGCTATCATAATCTTTAACTTGTGTAATATAAGGCTTCTGCTTGCTGAACACTAATTATATTCAGGAGGACTGGTTTCTCCAATTTATACATTTCAATGAAACCAGCCAGTTTAGAAGACTAAACAAAAAGTCTTCATGTCTAGAAATAAAGCCATGGAGAGAATTAAATGTCTACAAATCAAGCTGATTGAAAAGTTCCTATGAATTAAAGTTTCCAAAAGTCCAGAAGTTGTTAGAGTGATCAGGAAGACACATAAAGCCCAAACAAAATTAGAAGGGGGGAAAAAAATCAACAAGAGGTCAAGAATTGACATGAGGGAGAGAACTAATGTATACTTTAAGCAATTCAGACAGAATTCCTTTAGTATCTGTCTGGCCAGAATAGAGATGTGATTACAAAAGTCAGCAATTGATGGAAGTGTAAATTAGTTCTCAAGACAGCAGGAGGCATCTTGAAGAACGAGATCATTGGGATGCTGAGCTAGTAGCTACTAATGAGATACGTGGGGTTAAATGGATAATAAGTTGAAGCATGATAGATTAGGTGGAATGTCTTGGAGGTGACTCAGCTCTGGCCAGATATACATAATCAACACGTTCCTCCAACTTTAGAGAATCTTACTTGAATATTTTATTGCTTCTAGTGACAGTCCCAGTGCCAATTGTGTACTGATCAACTCACCAAAACTGTGGCATAATTTCCACTGTTCCTTGCTAAAGTTGAAAAGATGTAGGATAAAAGCATTAATGGGCACTATTTAAGAAAATAGGCATTTTTTGGAGATTTTATAGATGATCCATCCTTCACTAGGGCATGTCCTCCTTCCCTTTCTATATTAAATACACACAATCAGCTGGTTCTTTTTCAAATGAAAGATACTTTCAAAGGTCACAAATCAATGATAAAAATAATTTAACATTTATTTGTGCAAACTCTCCTATACTCATTCATTCCCATAAAAAATCCTTGTCATGCTAGTGGTTTTTCCTTTTCTTTAAAAAAATGCAGTGTTATAGTATTCAACATTTCTGCCACAAACCAAATAATATTGTCTATGATTTCTTTCTTTAGGAACTGTCAGATATAGAGATATAGATATACGATTAGATTTTGCTGATCCTCTTGCAAACTCTTTATTTTCCATTGCATTTTATGTCCACACACTTGGCAGAAAATCTGTTGAATTCCATAAGAGAAACATTCAAGTAAATAGGCATGGATGGCGGTGTGAGACCTCTTATTACCTCTCTCTACTAAGATATATTTGTAGAAGCTCTTAAAACTCATGTAGTAGTGTTGGATTTTCCTCTGAGACTTTAAATGGAAGAAAGAACCAAGAAATAGAAGATTCCTGAAAATATCTTGTAGTATCATTCACTGTGCTTTCGAACTAAATAAATAATATTGCAATGCATAATTGTCTCTAAACCTTCTTGCATTGCAAAGGAACTAAGCCAGTCCCCTGGAACAGGGAAAATCTGCTATGAGGAAATTCATTGATGATTTTCCTGGCATCTCTAGCTGTCATCTAGTTCTAGGCAGCATACATTTCTAAGATGTGAGTTGGGTTGTTTAACAGACATAGTTGTCTCTGATTAAGATCAGTTGTTAGGTGTCTTCAAGTTGACTCTGGGCCTTTCCAAACAGGGCTTAAACCCGCTTCAGAGCAGGTTAAATAAACCCTCTTCAAAGCAGCTGGGCTTTCCTGGGGATTGTCCCCATGCCAGCATGATAACTACCTCACTAGCATAGGGCACCCCAATCCCCTCCCAAAGCCCTTAAAATAAAAACAAAATTTACTGGTTGCCATGAAGCCCCTCCGGCAGGCCTCCTGGCATGTAGAAATGATGCACCAGGAGGCCGGCGGGGGGAGTAGGGAAGGACAATTTTCCTCCTGCCCCCCCCCCCACACACAAGGAGGCCTATCGGAGAGGTCTCATGGTGCCTGGCAAGTTTTTCTTTTTCTTTTAAGGGCTTGGGGGAGGGGGGCTTTGGGAAGGGGGTGGTTGCCCTCCTCACTTCTCCAGGATTATGGAAACCAGAGGAAGTGAGATGGGTGTGAGGACTGGTCCCTGGGAGTATTCAAGAGTCAGCCCCCACAGGCCCCATTAGACCCGGCCCTTTCAGGAAAGCCGAGGTCTAATGGGATATCTAATTAATTCAGGACAAAGTGGGGGTTTCTTGCTATGTCCTAAATTAATTTGCTTTTGCCTTAGGCATCGTTTGGATGCCTCAGGCAAAAGTCCGACAGGGCCTGCATTTTGGGTCCTGCCTGGAAGGGCCCTTTGATTATTATTATTATTATTATTATTATTATTTCTTGCCCACCTCTCCTCATGGAGGCTTGCAACCACTTTGAGAGGAACTGGTTTTACTGAGCAGATGATTAGATTATCATTCTTAGGGTTGTTATATCTTCTTTGATTTTCACATGCAAGCTTTTTAAAAATGGAAATACCAGCTGTGTTCCTTTTCTCCCTCCTTTACCTCCCTCTCTCCCTAATGCACGCACGCAAGGACACACACACACACACACATACACACACACACACACACTCATTGCTATTCATACTTTTTTTTAAGAAAAGGAAAACCTGCATACTAAATGCAAAAGACAAATTTAACAGCAATTACAATTATTTGAAGAGCAAGTTATGCACCCACATGCCCACCTGCCATCCCCAAAAATGTGGAAAATATTCAGTTCCATAATATCATCATTTGAGTTGCTTCCTTTCAAGAAGGAAGGCATGTGAGAAAGGGAGCTCCTTTCAAAACATATAAATCTTCTGCACACAAGCCAAAGCCTTTACAACATTTCCCCGTGTGCTGCTTGGACACAGCTTTTGAACACACCCTAGATATTTACAGGAAAACCATGGCAGGTGATGCATAAATAATAAACAGATTCAGGGGTGAAAACTTGATTCCTTCTGTTTGGAACAAGGCAAAATACTATTTTAAAAGTAATTTGGACCCTTTATCACCACATCTCAGAAGTAGCCTGTGGCTGTTTTTCATTACAGTGTCAAAAAGGTAAACCATTAGGTTGCTTGTTGCCCTGCATATAATGCTGCTATCACTCTTCATTATTTTTTCTGAGGACAAAACTCTTAGTATTGATAAGAAAATGACATGCTATCTGTAAAATTCATCAGAAAATGACTTTTAGCAACACTAAACTCTGACTGATTACAAATAATTCCTACTCATTACAATAGTAACTTCACTTTTGCTCATTGTGTTACAGTTGAAATGTAGCTTCATTCTGCTCTTATAACACCAAAATAAATTGCTCTTATAACACCAAAAGAAAAAGCCTTTTACAATGAATTGCTTATAATTAATACTGTTACTTTAGCCACATAATGAGAATACAAGAAATCTTAGAGAAGACAATGATGCTGGGGGAAATGGAAGGAATAGGAAGAGGGGTCAGCCAAGGGCAAGATGGATGGTATCTTTGAAGTGACTAGCTTGACTGAAGGAACTGAGGATGGTGACGGCTGACAGGGAGCTCTAGCATGGGCTGGTCCATGAGATCACGAAGAGTCAGAAGCAACTGAATGAATAAGCAACAACAATGGGTTGTTGTAGTTTTTTCGGGCTATATGGCCATGGTCTAGAGCAGGGGTCCTCAAACTAAGGTCCGGGGGCCAGATACAGCCCTCCAAGGTTATTTACCCGGCCCCCGCTCAGTCTGAAATAACTTGAAAGCACACAACAACAATCCTATCTCATCAGCCAAAAGCAGGTCTACACTTCCAATTGAAATAGTGATAAGTTGATATTTGTTTAAAATGTTCTTCATTTTAATTATTGTGTTGTTTTAAAGTGTTTTCTGCACTACAAATAAGATATGTCCAGTGTGCATAGGAACTCATTCATGTTTTTTTCAAATTATAATCTGGCCCTTCAACAATTTGAGGGACTGTGACCTGGCCTTCTGTTTAAACAGTTTGAGGACCCCTGGTCTAGAGAGACCAACAACAATACTGTTACTTGTAACTTGTTTCTAAAATGTTTGGTTTCTTGGCAACTGGTTATTATTGCGTGCCTTCAAATAATTTCTTATGTATGGTAACTCTAAGGTAAACCTGTAACAGGGTTATTTCAGGCTGAGAGTGTGTGACTCACCCAAAGTCACTCATTGTGTGTACTGTCCACAGCCAAGCAGGAAACTGAGCACTGGTCTCCAGGGCCATAGTCCAATTCTCAAATTACTATATCATGCTGACTTTGGGCCCTTCCAGACAGGCCCAGGTTTTCTGCTTTAAAGACACTCATTATATGAGGCTGCATTGCCAGAATATATGAATTATGTGAGGCTGCACTGCCAGATAATCTGGGACAAACAGAAAACCTGGGATCAGATCCTGGGATAAAGGGCCTGTCTGGAAGGTCCCTTACTCAGTTATTAGGAAATTAGTGGGGAAGTACTCAAAACACTGCACCATGCTGTCCTGAGGAATAAATTTAGCTTTTCAAGCCTTCTAATATTTACTTCCTCAACTCCTCTACCAGTTTAGATGGTGTTAAAATTAAATGTGAGTTTGTCAGAGGTACAAGGGTCTCTCTCAAGTTTAAATTCTGAAAGGTTTTTATGCTTCCATTATTAGCTGAAAAGAGAAAGAAATTAACATCTTCAGGGTTAATTAAATACAAGTTGCTCCTTGCACTTGACCCGCTTAAGAGAAAATCACCCCTGACTGACACAGCTCATTAGAATCTGAAAAACAAAGGCAAAGAACAGGAAAATCCAATTTGCCTTTAAACCTTGGTTCAAAACTGGAATCTAACATTATCAACAACTTCCTGTCAAGTGGAAAAGTTTGTGAGATTGAAAAACACAATGCATTTTGGGGAGAAACATAAACAAGTCAAAAAGAACAAAGTCTACTCTGGTAGATCAGAATCCTACTTTATAGACTAGGCTGGTCCAAGAAGACATTTATTTAACTGAGACAGTGCAGTATATTGCACTCCCATCCAAGTAGTCTAAATTCATAGTATCAACAGTGAGTTAGGCTATGTTTTGTGTGTGATTGTTGCAGCCCAGCCATCTACATGACACCTTAGTTTGCACCCAAAATGAAGAGGTAGTTAGTATGCCTGGGTAACAACGGAAAAATTTGTTTCTAAAATCGATTTGTATTTGGGGTTTTTTTTTGTTTCGATATTTAAAATAATTACAAAATTTTCCTTTTAAAAAGTTCGATATTTACGAAATTTCATAAATGGTAAAAAATTAACGAATCAATTTCCGAAACAATAACGAATTGATTCGTTAATGGCGGACGCGACCGCGAAATACGCTAAAAAACCTCCAAAACCTTCTGAAGCTTCCCTCTCCCTCTGTTGTTGACTGTTGGTGTGATATTATAATTTTTTTTCACTAATTAAACCATAAAACTGGCCCAGACATGCGGAAATAATAACGAAACAACCTCAAAACAATAACGAAACGAATACAATATCGAAATACGAAGCATTTACAAAACGTTTTTGAAAATTCGTTTTTTTAAATAATTGCTCCAGAATGGTTCGTTATCGTTTTGTAATTGAAAAAATTAACGAATTATTAATGAATTACGAATTAACGAAACGAAACCGCCCAGCCCTACTAGTTAGTCCAAATATAGCTCAGCCAACAGGAATCAATCAACTAATTAAAAGCTCATTAAAGAAAAGAGTGCTCCATAGAAAAAGCTAGTTCAATGGTACATTCCAGAGTACAAAACAACAAAGTATTTTCAAGTTATACATAAATGGCAAAAGTCAAAGTACATCCCAAATACTGGCTTCAAAAATCCTTCCAAAATATAATTTACAGTCATAATATTCCTGATGCAGCAAACAGCACAATCCAATACTGAAAGTGAAGCCAAAAATCCATAGAACTTAGACAAAGAATTTTATCCAAAATGTGATTCCCCAATACCAAACAAGAAAACGTGACATGAAAACAAGTCTAGAAGCTCCTATCCCAGAGCAGTTGAAAAGGTGACTTCCCCTTGAAACTTCAAAGTTGCTCTCACACAAAACAACTCAGGGGGCTAAATTCAGAAACCAAATCATTCCCATGGAGACACTATCAGTCTAACACTGGCATTCCTTTGTTTATCTTTCAAATGCTGGGAAAACCTTAATTGCCTTTCCTTGACACTACCTTCCATAACTGGAGGCATAAATGGAGGCACTGAGTTATAGACAACAATCCAGGATCTTCCACCTCCTTCGCCTCCTTCTCAGGGTCAGGAAGAGTCTTTGGCAGCATTTCCTGGGAAACCTCACTAAACACAGATCTGTCTGTAAGGCAATTCCCATCATCCAGAGGAGAGCTACCTTCTCCCTGAGTCACTACAGGCATGGGAGGCTCTTATTCATGCGCCAATTCAGAAGCACAAGGTCCCACCACCAAAGGATCTTCCTCCTCCTCAGACCAGGCCTCAACAGTGATGTAGAATATCCCTAAACCAGCCCATGCAAGGCATTAAGATAATAAGAATTAGCTGCCCTCTCATGTCACCCAAAATGTGTTTCCTGCCATTTCACTCTGCACAATGGTAAGGCCAGCTCTATTTCCAAAGGCATTCAATTCTTCTGAAATATGAAGAATTGCATACTTAGGGAGCAGATCAGGTAGGCACATAGATCACCTGCAGACAGTATTTCCCACTACAGAGTGATGCACAATTTCCCTCTTTCAACTGTAGTAATGATTTCAAAATGTTATTCTTGAAATACTCTATAAATTAATAGGTGATTATTATTTTTTAGCAGTGTAGACATGACTTCTGATTATTAATACAGGATTTATGTAGACTGGTTAAAATGTGATACTGAGTATGTTGCAAAGAAACTCAGCAGGAGTCCTTGGGTACAGTGGCACATTGAAACTGGGTTGGGGATGCCCACACAAACTATGTTTTAATTTGTTTATAGCCTTTCTACTCCATTTGTCCACAGGGGAAAAAAAAGACTCCATGAACAGTTTATAATACAATCAGTTTAATGAGAACAGTATCTTGAGGGATTACAGTTTTAAAAGACACAACATAAAAGCAAAAGAAATGAGAAAAGCAAGCGATCTTTTGGCATGGCTAATGGAATGAGTCTGTTTCCCTTCCATTACAACCCTGTTACCTCTCATTAAGAATAAGGAAACTGCTGAGTATTCTTTACATCTTAATCCTGAGGTCCAAACATTGCTCTTCTCTAGCCCAGAACTTCTGGTTTGTTTTGTTTGAACAAAGTGAAATACCTTATAACATTGTCCTGCTAGCTCTTTCAAAATGGCCAGCAATTCCAAGGAAGAGGTGGCCATGGAGTCATTGCCCGGACCATTATAACTAGAAAAGCAGGAACAGGTGCAATTTGCTAGATAGCTTCATTTGGGAGTAATGTTTTCCTGTTTAGTCACACAAAAAGATTATTACTGCCAACAAGGTTGTGATATTGAAATTAATTTTTCTAAAATATGCCTTTCCCCTAATGCTAGCTGTATGACCTCCACAACAGAAAAAACACAGGAGCAGGTAGTCTGCCAAACAGCAACCTGGGGAAAAGAGGTATGAGTGTCTGTTATCTGAGGGCTAATCCACTTTTAGGGTGATGCATCACTTACTAGCAGCGGTCCCACCAGGCGTGCAGTCTGACCTATGCTGCAGTTGGAAGATCATACAAGTCCAAAATTACAATTTCTTAATAGCAGGTGTAGCAAACTGTGAATGCATTAGTAGACAGAGTAAACACATGGGAAGTCTGTGGCAAAATTAACATGCCAATGGGGGCTGATGCTGCAAGCTTCGGGCAAGCAGGATGTGTCAGAATGAAAGTCTTGGCAAGCATTTCTCCAGGGATGATTACAAAATGACCACAAGCATTGTTCTTTGTAAAAGGACGACATCCATAGCAGATGCAGGATTCATTGAGCAGCTGGCAAGAAAGCAGAGCAACATTGCTGTCCAGATCTGTAGGACAGAAGCATTATTGATGGTTCATTAACTTGTTTGTGGTTATGGCTGTTGCTTTTGCCAGATTTGTACTGACAAGGGGAGAAGATGTCTTGCTTTCAAAGGCAGTTGCAACAAAGGAAATCAATGTATACACTCAGTTAATTCTTTGATTCGCATCCACCCTCCTTGCTCAGAAATGACCAAATGATAATTATGAAAGACTGTTGATTTTCAAAACTCCAGGGACACCTATGATAATTCCTGGTGGATCAGCATAAATACTTGTCTAGTCCAAGTTTCCAAAGTAGTGAGTGTGTCATGTGGAATCTTTTCACCTGACAGGAGGAAAGTGACTCTGTAACATTTTCAAAAGAGAAATGTTTGCAGCACTTGTGGATGACACCATTGTTCTGCATGCCATTTTTCAAGGAAAGAACTTAAGTGAAAATCCTAGTATTTTCAATTTGAAGGATTTTTGGAAGGTAGAACATAACTCTGCATGAAAACCTAGAGAATTCCCATTGCCGTTTTGAGTTTCCTTGTGGAAGGAAAAAAGTGCAGTGTAAATAAACATAATAATAAACATAATAATAATAATAATAATAATAATAGCTCAAACATAAATATAGTAGATGTCAAATGGTCTAACAGTAGAAAGAAGTTCATACCACGTTTATCGAAGAGCAATTCCAGTGTAAAAGTATTTCCCTAGTTATTGTATTCAGTACTGGAAAAGCCATGTTTTGACCTAATTAATCTTCTTAAACCAAGAAAACGAGTGTTAAGGCCGTCAACAAAGAGCTTAAATAATCTGAAGAGAAAATGCTTATCTGGCAGCATTCATATTCTTAATGAATTTAATTACTTACTTGAAGGTTCGGTAGAAAAAAATTGAAACAAATAGCCCTACAGCGCATTGGAGAAATGATTCTACAAAAGTCACAGGTTATGGAAGATTTTTTTTTAAAAAAACCATTTAGTCAACATACAGTATAGACAAATAATTCACAACACAATGATAATCAGGATGCCTGGTGGGATGCCTGGTTGGCTGAGAAATCAAGACAGGGGTGAGAAGGACCAAGAGAAGAGAGAAAGGTGTTATGACTCTAGCGAGGAACTGCTGAATCATAAGAGTTCAACATGTTGAAATTATAGTCAAATGTTCTACTCAAATAATGTATCCCTCCCCTCACAAAACGAAGAGTTAGAGACGAATGGATAAAATGTCTTTTTTGGCATATAAAAATGCACTATAATGAAGTACTTACCATTAATCTTTGTGAAAAAATTGATCTATTACATGATGAAATGGATGAAGATTTTTATTCTGGCTTTTTGTTCAGAGGTGGGGGGTGCAGAAAAACTTGTTCAAGACTGGGTGAGCAAAGCTCCCATGTTTGGATATAGAGTGAGCAATGTTTTAACTGAAATAACATCACAAATTAAATTGATACATAAAGAGAACAAATTAAAATTCATTGCTGCCAGTAATTCAAATGGCAGTCTAGATATGTAAATTTGCACGAAGAGCTATCTTAGGGCAAATCTACACTGGCTGGTAAATCCACAGACAAGCTGGAGGAAGCTACGCATATTCTACAAATCCCACTGCAATAGGAGTTGCCTGTCCACTGCACCATCACCTCGCCTTCCATGTTGCTGTTGCTGCTCTCACAGCCACATAGCTTTGTGTAGGCTTCTGGCCATTGTGTGCATCCCATCCTGGCATTGGTAGAGGTGCAATTTGTGATCAGAAAGAAGGAACTCTGTCACTAACTAGGGGCAACAACGGTGGTGACATGGTCAATATTTATTTATTTATTTATTTCATTTATATCCCACTTTTCTCACCCCTGGAGGGGGACTCAAAGTGGTTTCCAACATATTCATGACAAAATTAAATGCCTTGCAAAATATGAAACCCTAACATTAAACAACAGTAAAATAAAACTATCAATTAAATAATAAAATGTAACTACATTTGAACATTAAAACAAGGGATTAAAAACATATTAATATAAACATTAAAATCACATGATCCAAAAGCATGGCCCAGGCCGTTCCAGTATCAAACAAGAATTGCATATAATCCGTGTTCGTTTCTTGTCCTGCTTACTGCCAAATGCTTGGTTCCACAGCTATGTTTTTGCATTTTTCTGAAGGCCAAGAGGGAGGGCACTTTTTTTTGTCGTGTCAGGAGCAAGTCGCTTCTGGTGTGAGAGAATTGGCCATCTGCAAGGACATTGCCCAGGGGACGCCTGGATGATTTGATGTTTTTATCATCCTTGTGGGAGGCTTCTCTCATGTCCCCGCATGAAGAGCTGGAGCTGATAGAGGGAGCTCATCCACCTCTCCCCGGATTCGAACCTGCAACCTGTCAGTCTTCAGTCCTGCCAGCACAGACGCTGATCTAATTTCATTGGGGAGGGTGTTCCATAGATGAGGGGCCACCACTGAGAAGGCCCTTTCTCTCATCTCCACCAGTTGTGCCTACGAAGGGGCCTGGTACTTTGAATGTGATTTTCCTGCTTCTTGGTGGGGGTTGGACTGTATAACAAAGATCAACATAAACCTTGGGCAGGGGGGAAAGCCAATCCCACCGCTGCCCAACAGTGTGAAGGATTATCGTTCAGCTGGACACTACTTTAACGATGATAAAAAGACTATGACGAGGGGGAAAAACTCCCTTATCCCACCTCAGTAATACTGTCAAGTGACCAACTGATTTAACGATGTTAATTACTGATGTAATTGGTAGTTTCGCTGCCACCACCTCAATTAATGTCTGAGGAAAACATAACTGTGAATGTGAAATGGGTAAAGTTTGCTCAAGCCCTTGGATCTTCTTTTATGGTTGCTTCTTTCGCTGACTGGACTGAAATCTTATGTGTTAGCTGAAATCTAATGTGTAGGACAGACCGAGGCAGACACCAGTTTAAAGATGAAAAATAGAAGTTTATTTAAACTTGATGAACAACTCAACTCTTAAAAAGAGTGGTACAAAAGCGTAATGTGGTTACTGAGGCTTAGCTGGTTAGACAGGCAGTCTTTCCTTAAAGACTTTAACTTTTGTTCCCTGTGAGTTCCTTGTCTCACACTGTGCACTACACTGACACAGTGTGTCCTTGAGAACAGCCCACTGACTGCTTCACAGAGCAAAATAGGCTTTCCTTCACTGATCCTTCTAAGTACAGTGAACCAGGAACCTTTGCCTTTCCTATGCTCTAACTACAAGGCTCACTTCAAAAGTTCTCTCTCTCTCTGTCTAAAATTCTCTCAGCTCCCTCTCCCTAAAATACTTCTTCACTCTACGATGTTTAAAGCTCTTCTCCCCAGCTTGTCAAATAAGATAGCCTTTTTTCCCTCTCAAAGCTAACTTCTCCTCTGACTGCTCTAGCCAATCAGGAGTCGGCTGACTCCTCCCTCTTGCCTCTTAGCTCTCCTGCCTATCTCTGAACATGTCAGCTACTGTCTTCAGGCTTCGGCCTTCCTGGCAAAAGGTTAGACTCATGACAGACTGAATGGCCCATGAGGTCTTTTCCAACTCAAGGATTCTATGATTCTATGAACCGGGACCGAGAACAGGGCCTTCCCGGACAATCTTAGCCTCTGAGATAGTTCATAGAGGGAGATACGTTTGGACAGGTAAGCTGGGCCAGAACTGTTTAGGGCTTTATAGGCTAAAGCCAGCACTTTGAATTGTGCTCAGTAGCAGACTGGCAGCCAGTGGAGCTGACGTAAAAGGGTGGTTGTGTGCTCCCCATCCCCTTTTTCTTGTACTGATGAGCACAGAGAAAAGGTGGTGTGGAGAGTGAATTGGTCCAACTGGAACCAATCCAGCTATGAATAATGCCCCAAAGTAGTGGGATACTTCAAAGTTTCAAGTAAACTCCAGAGCATCTCCCAACTTCATCTGAAGAGAGCAAAGCCAATGTAACCAAGTATAACCTCTGATACTCACCAGAAGTGGAGAACGTTGAGAAAACAGACAAGAGCCAACTTGGAATGAGTTTGAATTTTCATGGACATGTAGACTCCACCCTGAGCTACATGTGCTATGGATACAGGGTCTCTAAAAATAAAGGTTATTTATTTTATATCCTTCCCAGAAATGTGGCTTTAGTAAAATTGCTCTGTAAATTCTCCTTAGTTCCTCTAGGTTACCATCACTTTAATTGGATGCTCTGAAGTTCAAAAGTTCTGCCAGTATGTCATCTGTCTGATTTAGCTCATTAACTTTGTGTTTGTTCTATATAAAAGGTTGCCTCCTGTGTTTGTGCATAGTGCTTTCCCTTTATCTACATTTGTAGATCTGTTTTTGATAGTGTATATTTGCTTCACTCACATCTATATTTGCCTTTGCCCTTTTGACTCCCTGTAAATATTTTTTTTAATTCCTCTATAATTTAGAATAATTGAAGACTGGTTTATTTTTATTGTGATTGGTTTTGGTTGGATGCACTATTTACATCATATCACTAATATAGATTAATGGAAATGGCTTCACATTCCTGGGCATAAGTCATTTTAGTCACATCCTTTGTGCACAACTGTTTGACTATTTCTATTTAGCTTGTATGATCACCCTCATGTGGATTTTAATATCTCCAAAGCTAACTTTAGAATCTCCTGTGAGGATTAAGGACTAGAGAACTGAGTATCACACTTGATACTCAGCAGACAGGCCCGTAGCCAGGATTTTGTTTCGGGGTGTGTGTGTGAATTTTTTCAGGGGGGTTTCGGGGGGGCTGAGTTTGGGGGGGCTGAGTCTGAGTGAAAGAGGGTCTACACTAGCAAACCTTTTGTATCATTACCCCAATACCCCCATGTATATGGGATATATTGAGTATGGTGATCAGATCATGATATGAATAAACATAACAGTTTAAGTAATGCACCAGTAAGGCCTTTTCACGAACCACCATGAGAATTTGGGGGGGGGGGGGGGCTGAAGCCCCCTGAGCCCCCCCCCCCGGCTACATGCCTGTCAGCAGATATAGTGTAATAATGTGTTAGAACAAAAAATTCATAAGTTATTGTGTATTATAATACAGTGTTCTCTCACTTATCATGGGGGTTTCGTTCCAGGACCACCCACAATAAGTGAAAATCCATGAAGTAGGGATGCTATATTAATTTTATTATTTATACATTATTTTATATATTATTTTCTTACCCGCGCTTCCTTACCCGCCTCCCGGCCCATCTTGAGGGCACCTGCCTGCCTCCCTGGCCTCCGCAGACCCCAGCAGAGCCTCTGGAGCCATGCAGGCAGCAGCAGGCCAGGAAGGCAGACCTTCTCCACCGTGCCTCAGGCCACTGCACTTCCGGAGTCTGTGGAGGCCAAGGAGGCACGCCTTCTCTGCTGCACCTCAGGCTGCCGCACTTCCGGGGCCCTTGCCTCCACTGGACATAAATATTTTATATTAATATTTTCAAAAGCCCGTGAAACAGTGAGTCTGCATAAAATGAACTGCTAGGTAATGAGGGAACACTGTACTCTGTTGTCATCACAGCATATTGGTTGCAATTACATATTTTCTTGTACTTTTTTTGGTCTTTATAGAATATATTTGTTTAATTAACTATTTATTTAATTACACATTGGCTCATTTATATTTCACTGACCATTTCTTTGAAATTTCTCTTTCCCTTTCTTGCTTTTTTTTTGGGGGGGGCGATCTTTTTGGGGATTTTCTTCTTGTTTGGGAGGGCATTCCTCACTTCTTGTGGACACCATTAACTACACAGTTATTCAGTTGGAAAATCACTCCATGCCTACCTAGCAGGATTTTACTCCATGATCAAATAGTAAACAAAGGTTTGGAATAATGTAGCCTCTAAGTGCTATTGGACTGTAACTCCTAGCATTCACCATTCTGCTAACTGACTGTTCAGATTTGCAGTCCAATGCCATCTGGAGAGCAACATGAGTCCTGTGTATGTGCCTTCAAATTGCCTGTCGACTCTTGATAATCCCATGTATTTTCATAGGGTTCCTTGGACAAAGAACATTCAGAGATGGCTTTGTCAGTTACTTTATCTGAAATGCAGCTAATAGCATTTGGTCTTCATTGGTGGTTTCCCATTTGAGTATTAATCAAGTCTATTCTGCTTAACCTCCAAGATCAGATGGGCTCTGTTACCTTTAAAATATTTATCTTCCCCTTGATACGAAAAGCAAACACCAGGACTGAGATCTTCTAACAGAGCTTTAAAAAGTTTTTTTGCTGCATCCTCTAGATATTTCAGGAATTCTGGGAGGTGCATAAAAAAGTAACTTTTGAATTCTGCTACTGAGTTCTGGCATAAATAAAAACCTTCAGGTTAGGTTAAATAGAAATGGCTGAAAGAATGCATTAAGAATGCATTAAGAGTAAGTCAAGGATGGAGTCAAGAGGCAAGAGTTTGAAAAGGAGTAGAAGGAGGTATGGGAAGGCTGAGGAAATGGAAAGCACTATTTCGGGGGAAGGATGTGAATAAATGACTAGATGAATCTGATAGCCAAAGGAATGAGAGCTGAATTTCAAGTATTGACTTGCATTTAGTAAAGATTAATGTCATTAGCTGTAGCAATTATGCTCATATTGAGTTTATTAAGAAAAGAAGGCACTGTGTCAAAACATTTTTCTGCCAGAGTTGGAAGACAAGATCTTCCTCTTTCAGTGGCATGGACTAGCAGTTAAATCTTCCTTCAGTGCTGGTGATGGCACAGGCTCCTCTATTAACGGAGAGGACAGATGGAGGGCTGCATGATACATATAGCTCAGCCTTCTAAAAGAGGGAAATAGCTAGAGAAGGTCCTCTGCACTTGCTCCCTGAGACAGATGGTTCACTGTCTTTTGGCTATTTCTTTTCTAGCATTCAGTATGGCATTATATACACACATTCTTCTTAAAAGTAATTTTCTGAGCTCTGCTAGAAAGAAAGCAATGGGAAATAGAGACACTTTGGTTTAGATCAGTGGTTCTCAACCTGGGATCACCAGATGTTTTTGGCCTACAACTCCCAGAAATCTCAGCCAATTTACCAGCTGTTAGGATTTCTGAGAGTTGAAGGCCAAAAACATCTGGTAACCCCAGGTTGAGAACCACTGGTTTAGGTGGTTACGTGTGCATACCTTTGGATATCTCAGTAGCAGAACTTGGAAAGTTGCTTCTTCAGTGTAAACTACCTGAATTTAGGTTCTTGTGGTAATGCTGGCTGGAGGATTCTGGGAGTTGTTGAGAAAAGTGACTGATCTCTGAAACACAAGCTGAAAACAACCACCCAATGCCCAGAGCGTAGCCGAGAAAAAAAGCAGGCTCAATCTTCTTGGTATCACACATAAATATAGATTTATTTGGAAATTACTTATGCTTAATCAAACCCACAGACTTATGTAAGAAGAGAAAAAATGGCCAAAAGTGAGAGTGATGCAGGAAGAGAGGATGTGTGTAAAAACAAGCTTGCAAGTATGCAAACCAGCAACTAATGGGTAGAGTAGTCAAAATTCACCAAGTCTGACAGTTGTAATCTAAGAAGGAATGTTCCAAGCTTTGCTTAAGTAAAGGGAAAGGTTTTCCCTTGACATTAAGTCTAGTTGTGTCCGACTCTGGAGGTAGGAGCTCATCTCCATTTCTAAGCTGAAGAACCAGCACTGTCTCTAGACACCTCCAAGGTCATGTGGCCAGCATGACTGCATGGAGCGCCATTACCTTCCCGCTGGAGTGGTACCTATTGATCTATTCACATTTACATGTATTCAAAATGCTAGGTTGGCAGAAACTGGGGATAACAGCGGGAGTTCATGTCGCTCCCTGGATTTGAACCTGCAACCTTTCAATCAGCAAGTTCAGCAGCTCAGTGGTGGCTGCATGTATCTCGCACTTCTAGTTGGACCTTTGTGACAGGAGCACCATAGGATGCTTGCTTCCATAGAGAATGTCAGACCAGACCATCACCTACAGCTTTATTGTTATGAGACAAACATGAACTCTTCCCTTTCTCAAGCAGGAAGGATCATCATCCTTTCTGTTTTGCTGATGAAAACCCACAGCATTGAGATTCTCAGCACCATCTGCAAATGGTATGATTATTCTGTGCAACTCCAAGATAAGCATACGGTTTTATTTAAACAACACAAGAGCCGAAGCTCTATAACTAATAACTATTAGCAGGTAGCCAATGTCTAGTTCTGTGCACGACAGTTCTATGATTTCAAACCAAATTACTTGCCAACTAATATACTCCCATTAATTTGCCATATGTTCTGTTCCATGATTATTGTTAAACTCATAATTTTCTGGAAGACACAAAATAAAACACAGTTGCAGAACACATCAATTTAAAATGGCTGATAATGGCTGATCAAGAAGTAATTGTAATTATATTTATTTACATGTAATATTTGTATCCACTCTCCCTGGGAGTGGCAGTGTTGTAAAACTCTGCAAAAAAGCTGTGTAATAACTAACTTAGCAATACCCATCTGGAATCGAATGTCCCTAAACAAATATTATATCCCACTAACTAAGGATTTTTTTCCTGAAAGACAGAATGTTTCAATAAAATATTAATATATTTTGTTGGTGTCCAAGCTTATAATTATGTATTACCACATGGTTGAAATTTCTCATTCTGTACCTCGAACTTTTGCTTCCTTTAAAAAAAAAAACCAATGTAAATTACCAAACACTTGACCTAGAAAGTAACTGATAAAATTCAGCGTATTCTGTCCTGCAGGATAATTCTTAGGTTATGTTCTTTGGAATGCTTTGATGGCAAATGATTTTATTTGCATGATGGAAGTGGGGTATACCCTGAGACTAAGGATTTCTTCACAGGATTTTTTTTTACCCCATTCTTCCAGATGACACTTGACAAACCCCACTCACATTTCTGGAGGGAAAGCATCACAAATGTTTTCTCCTCCATGATGGAGAAGGAAATGTTTTTCAGGTAACTCTGAAAGTGTTTTTCTGGTAGCTACTGTTGAGGCCTAAGAAGCCTCTGAGGATGAGGTTGAGGATTTTTTGTTTGAGCGTGTTACTTCTGTGGGAGAAAGCAAAAGTGTTTTTTGAGATGTTTTGGATAGATCTGTTTTGGGGAGACAGACGGTGTTCTGTGGGGGAAAGCAAAAGTGTTTTTCGAGTTGTTTTGGATGGATCTGTTGTTGGGGAAACAGACGGTGTTTCTCATGAGAATCTCCCATGGATCGACTGTGAAAGGAATGTGGAGAAGACCAGAGGGTTACCAATAACCCAGTGTTTATTGCTCAGTTGGGAGGGTGTAAAGCAGAGACAGATTCGTTGTTCTCAGATACTGAAAGATAAAACAAAAGGAGCCAAGGTGTTAGAAAGAATGATGTTTAGGTAAGAGGGAGATTTCTTAAGGAATCTGAGGCTTTGTTTGGTGTAGAGATCAACATTGTAATTTCATGCATCAAATCGTCTGTCTATGAAGCTCCGAGTCAGGAGTTCTGGTTCTTGGCTTTTGGATCTTGTTTTCCTGTTTAAGTTTTATGTCTCTTGTTTGATTTACAAATATTGTTTCAAGTGTTCAAGTCTTTGGGATAATATTCATGTTTGGAATGCCACCACTTTGGGATTACAGTTTCTTGTTTTACCTTCTGTGATTTTTGGATTTATGTTCAAAGTTACTCTTGCCTTTTGTCCAGCTTTCGAAATCTAGCTCATTGGTGTAACTTGAATACTGCTTTTACAATCTGGCCTTTGATTTTACCTTCTTGCATGCTTAGTTTGCTTATTTTAAATTATTTTTAAATAATTGTTTACACTATTTTGAAGATGTTACTTTTTATATTCTCCTTTCTTAATAAACTCATTAGTATTGTTGAACTGTGTGGTGTCTGGGTGAAAAGGGGTCAAACAGGTGGTTAGGCTGCGATATCTACCTGCACTTTCTTCTCCTTTTCTCCGTATATTGGAGGAAAGGGTGATGGAGCAACACATATTGCCGCCTTTTCTCCCATCTGATGGAGACAGGGACAGGGCACCAATATGTCATGGCCCGTCCCCACCATATGATGGGGAAAGGAGGGATGACATCCAGAGAAAGATGGTCAAAGTTCTGGAAAACAATTCTTATGAGAAATGACCTAGGGAAATGGGTATGTTTTGCTTGAAGAGACTACACGGAGGTGACATAATAGCACCTTTAAATATCTGAAGAGATGTTGTTTGGAATATGTTTTGTGTCTCTCCAGAGATTAGTACATGATCAATGGAATCAAATGGCAAAAGATATTCCACTGAAAAAAATAGGAAGAATTTATTTAAAGTGAGAGTGGTTGGAAAGTGGTGTAAAGAGAGTGCGTTACTCACCAACACTGCAGGTCTTTAAGTGGAGATTGGATAGTCATTCTTACATGGCAGAATGTTGGACTAGATTACCCTTGTGGTCTCAGCCAACTCTATAAATCTATTATTAATTTATAACATAGATTAAAAACACTAAATCAGAAAATTCATTATACAAGATACTCCATTCCCAAATGTCTTGTGGAAGAGAAAAATCATCTCTTGAAGACAAAAGGATAGCAAGGAAAGAACCATGATGGCCTCTGTATGAAGAGAATTCTAGAGTATAGGAGCAGTCATGCAGAAAACCCTCTTCTGCACTTCTACCAAAGTAGGCCTTTGAAAGTAGGTGGAATTTTGAGAAATGGCTCTTTGAAGTAGAAAAGCAACATCTAAAGTGTTTCTTTTCATATATTATTTTCTACAGAGGAAATACTGTTTTCTGTAAAGAGTGCTATTTTCCACACAAACCACTCCCATGTGCAGATTTTCTCCAGAATAAGTCCCCAGCTGTGAAGGTTTTTGAGTGTCCAGGATTTTTCCTCTCCAACTTTCATGATGTTCAAGAAATATATTTTTGACCATTTAAAATGCTTTTAAGTATTATTTCCCCATCCTTAGGTGTGCATTTTTTCACCTAGGAGGTGGACAACTACCTGATGAAACTTATAGAATGAAAGAGCAATCTGGCATGTAGAGGGTGCAGGCTATTAAATCTTAAAGCCTAGTTTAGAAAGCATATTATACCTAAGAATGACAGATTATGGAGGAATCAGGAAACATCTAAATGACATAAAAGAGCCTAATTTAACAAGTATTAAAGAGAGATTCCAAGGTTATATCCACAGATCCCCCAAGATATTTTGACTTGACAGAAAAGCTAATGTAGAAAGGAAACAATTCATAGGAAAAAGACCCACCTCTCGTCCCCCAAACTTGGGCTGGGGGAGAGATGATGGCTGAGGTCTTGCCATGGTATGCTGAGTGTTTCTTTCGCACTTGTGATTTGATGATCTACACCTAGCTAGATTAATTTGACGGCCCTTCCACACATGACTAAATCTCAGGAGGAACTGGGATACTTAATATCAGTTCCTCTCGGGATTCAGTCCCCACCTCCCCCCAAAACCCCAGGCTTTCCCGGGGATGGGGGAGGATATAACGTTGACCAGGGAGGGCATCCAGTCTCCCCCCATTTAGCCCCTAAACTTACCTGATGGGCCTGTCTGCATGCTCCTCCGTCCAGAGCTCCTTGTGCATCAAAATATATCCTCCCCCTCCTAATGCATCATTTTGGCATGCCAGGAGCTCTGGATGGAAGGGTTGGAGCATGCAGCCAGGCCCCTCAGGTGAATTTAAGAGCTACATAGGGGCTAGGAGGGGTGTATGGGTGCCATCCTGATACTTTGGGATCGAGGAGCCTGAAGAACTGGGATTGCTATGGGGATTGACCCCGAAATTGAGAAAGCAACCCTAGGAGAATTCCCACAGGGCCCACACCTGGAAATCTCTGGACTTTAGATTAAGATCTGGATCTTTCCAGGTTTTTAATTAATCTGGAGTAACTGGATTAATTTGAGTTTACCTGAGGTGTCATTTGGATGCCTCAGGTAAACCTGGGACAGGTCCCATGTATTGGGCCTGTCTGGATAAGCCCTAAGATGTCTGAATTGTAGAGGTTTCCTATCTATTGGTCAATCATTATGTGCTCGTGAAACCATATGCAGTGGGGCTGCAGTTGGACTGGGGAAGGAATGCCCTGGATTGGCCTTGAAGTAAATATTTGGCCAACTCATAGCTTTGAATTGCCCTCAGAGTGAAGTGTTTCACACAAGAGATAGGCTGAAGAGGTTGTCACAGGCTGATACCTGATCTTAGCCAGATCCACATCAGATTGCTCCTTCCTCCTTCTTTCCTCATCCCTAGGCATAACTCCCTTAAACAGGCTACAGTCAAGTAAAGTGAATCTTGTTTAACTCAATATTCTGTGTTTGGTCTCATTATTTCAGGTTGGTCATCAAAAAGCATTCTTCAGCCTACAACTTGGGGTCTGGTTGACATATATAAAGACAGCTATGCTGAGGCTAGATTATTGTATCAAAGACACAGGATTCTGTAATGGACAGGTATCTTACGTCTGGCTTTCCATGATCCTAGAGATACAATAATGAGGCCATGAAGTGGTAGACTGGAAAAGTACTTCATAGTCATCTAGAACAACACCTGGCAATCTGAGAAATAACAACTATAATTTTTATTTGAAAAATGACATTTTGCATTCAGTTTATTATCACACCCCATTTTTTATCTTGTGGGAGGCAGTGCAGAATCAAAACAATACATATCTTTCCTTTATATAATTAAATACTCCTACAATGCACCCACAAATGCAAGGCAAACAACAGCTCTTGGGTCTCATATTGGGATAAAGGTAGTATTTAAAATAAACAAGTATACAGTAGGGCATAAAGATCTGACATGTGTACCAGTGGAGCAGAAATTGTTCTGGTTGTGAATGTCACGGCCAGTTCTGAGACTTTGCCTATTTTCGTGTATGAAAAAGTAGATTTGAGACTGCTTCTGAAGCCTGATTTCACACTCTGTAGTTTTGCCTAATTCATGCTCTGCCACACGTATCTAGATTTAAGGTCTGGCCTTGTAGGAACCAACCAGAAATCCTGTCGCTCTGACCTTTCCAGTCAACCCCCCTGTTCCCCGAAGGCATACCTAAAAATGTGTATATTTGAAGGTCAGATGGGCAGTTGTGTGACACGCCCTTTCCCCTGCCCATTTGTCATGTACACGTTGGCCTTTCACTAAAGAACTGTTCAGGGATCATATATTTCAGACGAGTATGGAGCCAAAGAGCATATCTAAGGAGCCATATGAAATGAAGGATCAGACAGAATAATTACTACTTTATTGATTCCTGTCTCTAAAAATCAAATAGATTACTGTGCATTTTTTAAAGAGGAAAGAATTACAGAAAATTTTAGAGTATGTATTTGAATAATTGATTTCCGCCCCCATTTAAAAAGCACAAAGCCCCATACGGTGCCTTTGTGTTCCCTTGGTAGATGCTTTCATTTTGTGAGTGAGGTGGTGACTGCCGCACAACAATGATTTATGATTGCTCACAAGCCAGTGGCATGTAGGTGGCAACAGACGCGGCAGGAAGCAAGATCTTTTAATCTTTTCCCCTCCTGGGGTCTACTCACTGTTCGTTTCAGTACCAGCAAAGCTTAAATAACACTGTGAGATCTAGAAATTGAACATAAATGAAGTTTTACAGTAGGCTACTGTGTCCCGCAGACACATAGTTAATCTACAATTTGCAGATAGGTGTATTCCCATTACTCTATCCTGGGAAAACCTGAGCAGCTAACATCTTATCTTTACTTTCTTCAAAGGTTGCCCAAATTGAAAAGTTTGAAGCTGAAATATGTTCATTCATAGAATTTTTTATCAGGGGAAAAAGGAAGTTAAATTGTATCCCAATAAATCCATACCGTCTGTCTCCGAATGCAGCAGAACTTTATTCAAATGCCTGCCATTGCAGAACACTTATTTCGAGAAGAGTGGTGGCTGCTGGCTCCAGTCTCAATGGAACAGGCAATCCACTCTGGGTTTTAGTCTGAACTTTAAAACAACTGCCTGAGACACTGAAATAATTCCTAGGTGAAAATGGCTGGTAGTGAGATAACAGCAAACAAGTGTTTCATTGTTATAAAAAACAAATTCCCCTGTCAGTGGTTCAATGGTATCATTCCTGTGCGTTTCATATCAGCCAGAACAGCTGCAAAGGAAAACATAGCAGGGTAGGGAGATATGCAGAAGATAAGGGGCTTTTTTCACTTAATGTTCTTTAGTATTTAGATAAGTAAGATTCTGCTGCAAAAGAAATTTTGTCATCTCTTGGGAATTTCTTTATGAGAGTTGACAACAGATTCTCAAGCAACGCAAGCCAAACGGCAGGTTGCTTCATCAAGGGCAGTTTTATCATTAGGCAGAACGAAGCAGCTGCCTCCGGTGCCAAGTGGAAGTATTTGAAATTCTCAGCCACATACCTCTTCACCAAACTACAAAACTCGGGATTCCATAGGTTGCAGCCATGGCAGCTCAAGTGGAATTTCCCCGGTGGCGCAATGGGTTAAACCCTTGTGCCGACAGGACTAAGCAACCGACAGGTTGGTGTTTCGAATCCAGGGAGCGAGGGAAGCTCCTGTTTGTCAAGCTCTAGCTTCCCATGCAGGGACATGAGAGAAACCTTCCACAGGATGGTGAAGCATTAAATATCAGGGCATTCCCTGCGCAGCGTCCTTGCAGCTAATTCTCTCACACTAGTAGCCGCTTGCAGTTCCTCAAGTCACTCCTGACATGAAAAAAAAAATCTATAACTGGGTAGTATTGATGGGCCCTGGGAAAGCTTTCAAAACCATATTGGCTGAATAAGGCAGAAATCATATAATGGTGGCTTCATCTACATGTGGCAAACTTTGGGATATTTTTTCCCTGGAGCTGCTCTGGGTCCAGTACATACCTGCTGTATCTGATGCGATGTGTTCAGATGAACCAGTCCATCCCCTTGAAATAATTGTGCTTCCACTTCAAACACTGTATACACCATTTTAAATTATTTATATTGCTTCTGCTTTTGTTTTGATTGGCTTTGTTGTCTCTAACCCACCCAAATATTTTTGCTATAGGACAGTATGCTGTATGTGTGTGAATGAATGAATAGGTATATAGGGTAGCTTATTGCACTGTATACTTCTGTTTGAGTTCTCCAAGCTGATTTTTTTTCAGGAAGGGATTAAAATGCAGTATATGGCCTAGAGAATCATAGGATCATAGGCTTGGAAGAGACCTCATGAGTCATTCAGTCCAACCCCCTGTCAGGAAGCAGGAAAATTACATTCAAAGCACCCCTGACAGATGGCCATACAGCCTCTGTTTAAAAGCCTCCAAAGAAGGAGCCTCCATCACACTTCGGGGCAGAGAGTTCCACTGCTGAACAGCTCTTACAGGCAGGAAGTTCTTCCTCATGTTCAGCAGTAGAATCTCCTTTACTGTAGTTTGAAGCCATTGTTCCATGTCCTAGTCTCTAGGGCAGAAGAAAACATGTTTGCTCCCTCCTCCCTATGACTACCCCTCACATATTTATACATGGACCTCATTATGTCTCCTCTCATCCTTCTCTTCTGTAGGCTAAACATGCCCAGCTCTTTAAGCCACTCCTCATAGGGCTTGTTCTCCATACACTTGGTTATCACCCTTTCCTGGATACATTCCAACTAATCAACATCTTCCTTAAATTGTGGTGCCCAGAATTGGACACAGTATTCCAGGTGTGGTCTGACCTGCTTGTGCAGGATTACAGCACTGATATCTTTAAATGGGGCTCTGCTGGAGAGGCAAAGTACATACTATTATCTTATTCTATACTGAAAATGATAAAACACGACTGAGGGAATCATGAGTGTATTTTGTCACTGTACTTTAAACATTCTGTTTAACAACAGGGGAAAATACAGCATGTCGAATTTGTTCAGCGAGAAAACCAGGCTTTTCAAATGACTTGCTCATTTAGGCTCCTTATAAATCACTTGAAAGTCATGAAAGAAGTGTGCTTGATGCAATACTCAAGTCAGCTGATTACTTCAGCTTTCATATAATTCAGTCATGATTAGTGGAGGATATTCAAGAAGCTCACAATAATCCAGGTATAGAATGTATGCAATCATTTAAGGAGATTTGAATTATTCTCAGGATTTTTCTTATTCAGAATTTCAATAGGGCACAGATAATGGCTGCCTCTTCCAAATAACAGACTACCCTCAAGGTCAGCACAGATGCAGGGAACATTTTTCACAACACAGTCACAGATGGATTCTCACGCACCCATTTCTTATGATACTCAGAAGCAGGGTTTCCAGGTCAAGAACACCCAAGGCATTTCTTTTTTCATGTCAGGAGTGACTTGAAAAACTGCAAGTCGCTTCTGATGTGAGAGAATCGGCTGTCTGCAAGGACGTTGCCCAGGGGACATGGACGTTTGATGTTTTATCATCCTTGTGGGAGGCTTCTCTCATGTCCCCGTATGGGGAGCTGGAGCTGACAGAGGGAGCTCATCTGCTATCTCCCCAGATTCGAACTTCTGACCTGTTGGTTTTCAGTTCTGTTGGCACAAGCTTTTAACCCATTGCACCACCAGGGGCTCCTACCCCAAGGCATAGGATTTCATATTCAAAGACTTTGATGATGGCCCATGATCGTGTCACAAGATGGGATTCTCATGAAATCATGTGTCATTATAACGCTGAACAGGAAACAAAACAAAGAGAAAAGCAAAGGCCTGAATGCTATTGGCAGTCACAACCAAGACATGACCATTGTTACAAGGTGAGCCAACATTTATGTAAATCCATTTGATTCAATGGGTTCAATTTAGTTAGAATTACTAATCAGATTCTCAGATTAACAATAGATGACCATTAGGGCTGGGCGGTTTCGTTTCGTTAATTTGTAATTCGTTAATAATTCGTTATTTTTTTCAATTACAAAACGATAACAAACCATTCTGGAGCAATTTAAAAAAAACGAATTTTTAAATAGTTTTGTAAATGTTTCGTATTTCGTTATTGTATTCGTTTTGTTATTGTTTTGAGGTCGTTTCGTTATTATTTCCGCATGTCTGGGGCAAGTTTTATGGTTGTTTTTTGTTTAATTAGTGAAAAAAAATTATAATATCACACCAACAGTCAACAACAGAGGGAGAGGGAAGCTTCAGAAGTTTTTGGAGGTTTTTTAGCGTATTTCACGGTCGCGTCCGCCATTAACGAATCGATTCGTTATTGTTTCGGAAATCGATTCGTTAATGTTTTGTAATTTTTTTCACATTTACGAAATTTCGTAAATATCGAACTTTTTAAAAGGAAAATTTTGTAATTATTTTAAATAGCAAAACGCAAAAAACCCCCAAAAAAACGAATCGATTTTAGAAACAAATTTTTCCGTTGTTACCCAGGCCTAATGACCATCCAAACTTCCTGATAGATGACCATCCAAATACCAGGTAAAAGTTGTCCTGGTATTGAAAGTCTTGCAAGTCACATAAAATGATGTGGTGAGTTGGATTCAAATGGCAGTCAATGCATTTGACACATGTGCTTTAAAGATTTGCTGGTCCACCAGCTGTGGATCCCACAGTTCACTTCACACACAATACATCTGTTCCCAGGTCCATCTGGAACCTGAAATATGAAACCTTCAAAATACAAAGTGTGTCTTTTACTCTTGGTATACAGCCCACTTCTAATTTTTGCCAGTCATCTAGCATCTTAAAGCTGGGGGAACATCTCTGCATTAAAAGGTGACAGCACTCCACATGAGCTAGAAACCTCAGAATCACATTTACTTATTAAAAATGGTTCTCTACAGAATAAATTTGGTAATGTCTCAAACAATCTTCCCCAGTTGCCTTCAGTGCAGTTCAACATAAGGCCAGAAAGGGCTATTGCTCTTGCAAATGTTTTTCCCCAGTTAAATGGCTGTACCTTTCAAAAGACCCACTATCTGTCTTCAGAAGACATCTGCAGGAGGGGAAAAAATCAGATATGTGGCAGTAAGCAATGCTATCAATATGGGAAGGAAGGGGAACTATAAATTAACTATGGAGACACCATACAACAAAGGCTGTAAAAAATGTCTGGCCCGTGGCAACTGATAATAGTGTGTGAAAAACTTTACCTGAGAAGGTAGGTCATTGATGAAGCAGTAAAAGACTGATTGCATTATATCATTTGGGAACCATTAATAATCGCAACTGCTGACAGAGTTTTTGGGTCATTGGAAGAAATCTGTAATCCTTACTAGTATGGGAGAAGGCTTTTTGGCAAATCACAACATTTCCAAAACCCATTAGCAACTTGAACAGAAAATAGTTGAGAAAAAATAGCACCTTGCATTAGAAATGGAGGAGGATGAATACAGCCTATCATTATTTTTCTCCTGTGTAGAAACAGAAGCAATGATATTGTATACTCAAATATTTCCCCACCCCCTGCAAAAAATTATGTCTATAGTTAATTTGCCACTTTCAGGATGACTGTACAAAGATGTCTATGAATGATGAAACAATGCAATTCATTAGTGGTCCATACAAAAACTGAAATGAATTCGGTTTGGATGCCCATTTAAGCCAGGGGTCCTCAAACTAAGTCCCGAGGGCTGGATACGGCCCTCCAAGGTCATTTACACTCGCCCTCGCTCAGGGTCAACCTAAGTCTGAAAATACTTGAAAGCACACAATAACTACAACAATCCTATCTCATCAGCCAAAAGCAGAGCCACACTCCCCATTGAAATAGTAATAAGTTTATATTTGTTTAAATTGTTCTTCATTTTAATTATTGTATCGGATTTAAGTGTTTTTTGCACTGCGAATAAAATATGTGCAGTGTGCATAGGAATTCATTCATGGGTTTGTTTGTTTTTTCAAATTATAATCTGGCCCTCCAACAGTTTGAGGGACTGTGACCTGGCCCTCTGTTTAAAAAGTTTGAGGACCCCTGATTTAAGCCAATGCCACATCATACAAATTTCAAAATAATCTCAAAGTGGTGCTTTCAAGAGAAAGCAAAGAAAAACATATTTCCCACATGTTGAGGAAGTGCATGAAGTTTAGAAGCAGTTTTCAGATGTTGAAAGATGAAGTGAGTCATGTAACCTTGCTTTTATACAGTTTCAATACCTCTTCCGATCTTCTCTGCTGCGAATAAGACAGTGAGTTTCTACTTTTGTGCGAAAAAGCAGAATCTGCTTAAATTTATAGAAAACACTTTCCCTTTGCCAAATGAGTAAGCTCTACTTCTTCATCTGTCAGTATACTTTTATTGTTGTGACTTAAGCTGTTTAATGGGAGATTTGAGAACTTGCCTGAGCATTTCTACAGAAATACATGGGACTTAATAGTATTTAGCTTTTCCTGAATCACCTTTATTTGGGATATTCATATCCTCATTTTAGTATACTGTTAGTTATCATTTTAGCTGTTCATTTTAATTCTCTCTCTCTGTGTGTGTGTGTGTAGACTCCATGATCTTTCACTGCAGTTTTTGTGGACACCTCCATTTCACACCAGCAGCACTTCCAGACTCAACCTCTTCTAATCTCAGTCTGAGCCCTTTCACCCTACACAGTGATAATGCTATCAATCCACTTTAATTGCCATGATTCCATCCTGAGATTTCCACGCTAGAAAGGGACCTTTTATAATGTTTCAAGAAACTGACAACCCTGTGATTCTATATGATGGCAATCACATAGGACTACTAGCCCTCTTATTCTCCAGTATGTGGGTCTACAGTAATAAGCATTTTCACTCAGAAGAGATTAACTGAAAACTGGGAATAACCATTTCACTTGTTTATATTAATGATAATTGTTTATATTAGTGGGAATTGACAATTGTGAAATTGTTCTGTTACTGGAAATAACTGTGTGGACTTACATAAGGATTAGTAGCTATCTAACACAAGAATCAGTGAAATAAAGCACACCATAGATATGTACTCGTAGATAAAATAAACAAAAGCAATACGTTCCCAGAATCTTAAGACAACAAAAAATTATCACAGTGATGAATCTGAATTAGAAACATTCACTAAATCCCTAGAGGAGTTACTTTTGCAATGTATCGCAAAAGTATTCACACACACCCCACTTTGACTTTTCCACACTCTTTTGTATTGCAGACTGGAACTGAAATACATTTAAATAGAGACGTTTCCCCTTGAGATAGACAAGATGCAAGTATTTCTACCATAGCAGAAAGGTGCAAAGTATTTCTACCATAGCAGAACAGTTAAGTAAAGAAACATGAACCTACACTTCTGTTTCACTGTATTCCTCTCCTTTGCTGTGACACCCCTAGGCACTGCAATGGGCTATATCTCAAGAAGCAGGCTGAAACATCAAAGGTTTTTAGGATTTTTTTTCATTATGTTTTGTGCTGTTGCAAGTTGTATGCAATATGCTTCTTTGCTAAGACACTATCTTTTCCTGTTGTGAATGGCTGATTGATCAATAAGAGAATTTTGATGTTCTGACTCAATGGGAACTATGGAGAGTTGAACATAACAAGGGCCTGTGAAGTCCACAAGCAAATGGAAGGAAGAACCAATACCAATACATGAACTTGGGTGAATGCGTCTTTGAAACATTATGATGCAGTTGGCATTCCTTGATGTAGAATTTTTCACCCATCATTGTTTGCCTTTGAATTAACCACTAAAAATATCCAGCTCTCTCTTTCCTTCCTACTTCCCACTAAGTTCCAATTTCTAAGCCAGACCATTGCCAGCACTCTCTTTTATAAGTTACAGTACAAGAAGTGCTCTATATCTCTCCCCACACAATGTAATGAAATGAATGCCACAATCCTGACTACTGTTTGCCAGTGATTGATCATCAGTCTCCTTTTATGTCCTGTACTTCTATATGCCATTCCAAAAAACAAATCCAATGAACTCAAACATTTACCATTTGAGTAGGTATAGACATAGGATATCTTCTGTTTTAGATTACAAAAGATTAGAAAAGATTTGTTCTTTTTATTTCTCTTTTCTTTTTTAACATCATAGAAACCTCTTTAGTATTAGACAGCAATGGAAGAAGACAAAAAATGTAAGATGTTCTATATCCACTCTTGTATCCTTCCTCATTCCTTGTAGATTTGCAATATGGTGTGTGTGTGTGTGTACACACACACACACACAGAGCCAACTGCCATCTTGCTGTGGCTTTGCTCAAGAAGAGAAAAAAAGCAAGTTTCCCACTCTGCATGAGAATAAATCAAATAATGATGTTTAAAAAACCAACATGTTTTATGAACTGAACATTAGATGCGTCATTTTCAAGAATTCACATTTTTTACTGTTATAGTTTACTCAGACATAGTAGTGAACAGTTTTGTTGTTTGATTGCTTGATGTATTTAAGAGAAAGACAAGGGTCCCTTTGATGAAATAAAATAATGTCATGGTGATGATCAATTTATCAAATCCTAGTCTTTTATCTTTGTCAGAGTGAGTCTCAAGTCACAAAACTGGAGGAGTTTCACAATCTGGGTAAGGTAAGTCTTGATGAAAAGATGAAAAATAGATGACTATTCACCAACTTTTTTTTCTGCTGAAGGGAAGAGTCACACATACCCTTAGGGGAAACCTGAGATGTTTCTCTGATGTTTTACAGCTGAGTAAGAAAAGAGATAGCGAGGCTTTCATTAAACACAGTACTTTCCAGCTGTGGATAAAATGTACTGATGCAGATTAGATCCTTCTGATTTGCAATGCAGATAAGCCCTTCAAACTTGTGGCAGGAGACTTCAAATATTTGCTGGTTGTTTTTCCTAGAGAGAAAAACAAACAAATCAATGAAGCAAGATTTGTTTATTACCTCTCCCTCCATCCCAATATTTCATAAACGAAGCTCAAACACAAATAAAACATATAAACAAAGTTTTGTGTGAGTTGTGATGACCCCGTGAATTTATAGGGTTTTCTTAGGCAAGGAAGGCACAGAGGTGTCTTTGCCAGTTCTTTCCTTTAAGATATAGCCTACAGCAACTGGTGTTTATTAGTGGTCTCCCACTCAAGTACTATCCACCAAAGCTGAATATTTCTAGTTTACCCTTTATCTAAAGATCTCAGTCAGGAGGACAGCCTATGAAAACAATGTTCTAACAGGTTTAAAACAATCCAAACTGCTAAAACGATTCTGCTTCTCATAAAGCAATGTAATGTACGGCTGTGTTATAAACTGCACTATATAAGCATTATAATCCAATTTACACAGACTACCAGTAGATGGTACAGTTACTTAAAGACAAAAAAATTGCATATGGTAAAGAAAGAGTTGCAATGAAGCCAACTCCTTTCCTTTCCCTAAATTCCTAAGATGAGGAAGCACAAGCAATACTAGAAAGAGTGGGAAGGAAATGCCAGACAAGAAAAGAAGGAAACTGACTTGGCAAGTGTATCCTTTGTGCTGGCATCTACACCTGACATTTTAAAGTAGTTTAACTTAGAAGACATTTAAAATTGTGAAGTTGAATGTGTAACACAGCAATATAAATGAGGCCCTTCATTATTTGATACTCTTTCAAAAACAATCCATATTTACTCGTATTCCAGAATTAACCATTAACATTTGTTATGCTTTCCATCCAAATGTTACTCCCAAGACCCACTGAATCAATTGTTGAATTTTAAACCAGTTATAGTTATCCCATTGGTTCAATGGGACTATTATTATAAGGACTAGGATTAGATTTAGGCCTATACCTGTACAAAGTAAATAAATGGCAAAATCTTTAAAATATTCATTCAGACACACTGCTTCATTCATTCCATTAAAGCTTTCTATACATTTCCACAAGTGTGGAAAGTTAATTATGTCCTTGTATGTGCTGCCTTAATATACATGTGTGCATTATCTCTATCTATCTATCTATCTATCTATCTATCTATCTATCTATTGTCTATCTGTCTGTCTATCTATATCTATCTATCTATCTCTATCTATCATCTATCTATCTATCTGTCTATCTATCTGTCTGTCTGTCTGTCTATCTATCTATCTATCTATCTATCTATCTATCTATCTGTTTATAAAAGTCAAACTATGTATTTATGTTTATTGGTTTTTGCCACAATGGAAGAAAGTTGGCAAGCAGTGGCCCCTCTGACACCTGGGCAACACTGGGTATGTGTGGTAGTCTCACTTAAAAGTCATGTTGTGCTTTACTAGAAGTAAAGAGAATCACAGATGAAATCTATAACATTTTCTCTCTCTCAGACTTTAATTTACTAAGAACCAGTTCAGTATAGTTCTCAAGACTTGGTTCTTAACCACAGTTCTTCTACTGGAATAACATTATTATACATTGTGTTGTGTGTTGCATTGAAAATGGGTTTTATAAGTGTATCAATAAGTCATCTAAATCTTGCAAGAAATGTGAACAATGCACTTCTCTGAGGAGGAAATGATGAAGAAAAACTGCTGCCATAAAAAGGCACTTTTCCTTTCTACACATAGCTTTGGAAGTTATTTTAATATGTATATAATAGACCATCCATAACTGATCAGCAGCAGGAGGATGTTCTGTAATCCAAAGCATCATATTTCCATGTCTCTCGCTTTAGCTTTGGCTTGTCATTTAAAAAAATATTCATAAAAGTAATTTGTTTTGAATCAAAGACGTTGCCTGGAATTAGGAAAATTAATGGCTACTCTGAAGATTGTTGTCCTTCGCTGACAGCTACTCCATAGAAAGCACCTTCACGTGCATACTTCCCACAAGTCTAGCATTTTGCCATTATTAAGGGATATTGCTGCCCAATTAAATAAAATGATGATAACTTGTACAGATTAGTAGTAGAAATAGCATTTGGTGTATATTTAAGTTTGCATCTACATATACCTTTAAAGTGCCCAAAGAACTTCACAGATCAAAATATATCAACATTGTTGCACCCATACTGACATGATGAATAACACCATATTTTGTGCTTTTTGTCACCAGTGGGTCTTCATCATTGGTCAAATTAGCTGCATCTGATAGCAGTTATAGTCCAAGGTGTTCAGAGGACCTACATTTAGGAAGGCTGAGGAAGACATTTATTCAAGTCTAGCTAATGGGTTAATTCATAGAATCATAGAATCATAGAGTTGGAAGAGACCTCATGGGCCATCCAGTCCAACCCCCTGCCAAGAAGCAGGAATATTGCATTCAAATCACCCCTGACAGATGGCCATCCAGCCTCTGTTTAAAAGCTTACAAAGAAGGAGCCTCCACCACACTCCGGGGCAGAGAGTTCCACTGCTGAACGGCTCTCACAGTCAGGAAGTTCTTCTTCATGTTCAGATGGAATCTCCTCTCTTGTAGTTTGAAACCATTCTTCCACATCCCAGTCTCCAAGGAAGCAGAAAACAAGCTTGCTCCCTCCTCCCTGTGGCTTCCTCTCACATATTTATACATGGCTATCATATCCCCTCTCAGCCTTCTCTTCTTCAGGCTAAACATGCCCAGCTCTTTAAGCCGCTCCTCATAGGGCTTGTTCTCCAGACCTTTTATCATTTTAGTCGCTCTCCTCTGGACACATTCCAGCTTGTCAATATCTCTCTTGAATTGTGGTGCCCAGAATTGGACACAATATTCCAGATGTGGTCTAACCAAAACAGAATAGAGGGGTAGCATTACTTCCTTAGATCTAGACACTATGCTCCTATTGATGCAGGCCAAAATCCCATTGGCTTTTTTTGCCGCCACATCACATTGTTGGCTCATGTTTAACTTGTTGTCCACGAGGACTCCAAGATCTTTTTCACACGTACTGCTCTTGAGCCAGGCATCCCCCATTCTGTATCTTTGCATTTCGTTTTTCCTGCCAAAGTGGAGTATCTTGCATTTGTCACTGTTGAACTTCATTTTGTTAGTTTTGGCCCATCTCTCTAATCTGTCAAGATCGTTTTGAACCCTGCTCCTGTCCTCTGGAGTATTGGCTACCCCTCCCAATTTGGTGTCGTCTGCAAACTTGATGATCCTGCCTTCTAGCCCTTCATCTAAGTCATTAATAAAGATGTTGAACAGGACCGGGCCCAGGACGGAGCCCTGCAGCACTCCGCACGTCACTTCTTTCCAGGATGAAGAGGAAGCATTGGTGAGCACCCTTTGGGTTCGTCCATTTAACCAATTACAGATCCACCTCACCGTAGTTTTGCCTAGCCCACATTGGACTAGTTTACTTGCCAGAAGGTCATGGGGGACCTTGTCGAAGGCCTTACTGAAATCCAGGTACGTTACATCCACGGCATTTCCCGCATCTACCCAGCTTGTAACTCTATCGAAAAAAGAGATCAGATTAGTCTGGCATGACTTGTTTTTGATAAATCCATGTTGACTATTAGCAATGACCGCATTTGTTTCTAAGTGTTTGCAGACCACTTCCTTAACAATCTTTTCCAGAATCTTGCCTGGTATTGACGTGAGGCTGACCAGACGGTAGTTGTTTGGGTCATCCTTTTTTCCCTTCTTGAAGATTGGGACCACATTGGCCCTCCTCCAATCTGCTGGAACTTCTCCCGTTCTCCAAGAACTCTCAAAGATGGTTGCCAATGGTTCCGAAATGACTTCTGCTAGTTCCTTCAATACTCTGGGGTGTAGTTGATCTGGCCCTGGGGACTTGAACTCATTTAGAGCGGCCAGGTATTCCTGTACGACTTGTTTCCCAATTTGGAGTTGGATGTCCTCAAATCCCTCATCCACTCCGTCTTGCTGAGGTTGAAGATGACTTTCTTTTTGTGAGAAGACCGAGGCAAAGAAGGTATTTAGTAGTTCTGCCTTTTCCCTATCCCCTGACAGCATTGCCCCATCTTCTCCTCGAAGAGGCCCTATCGCCTCCTTGTTTTTCCTTTTTCTACTGACATAAGAAAAGAATCTCTTTTTATTGTTTTTAATGTCCCTGGCAAGCCTGAGCTCGTTTTGTGCTTTAGCCTTGCGGACCTTGCGGACCTTTTCCCTACATCTGTTGGCTATTTGTTTGAATTCTTCTTTGGTGATTTCTCCATCATGGTTATGATTAGTACAAACTAAGGTGTTTTTGTGGACATACCTTCTGGATTTATTCTGAATAGGTCCTTCTTGGGTAATTAATGGGGCTGTGTTGGTTTTCTCCCTTTCCTTTATGTTATTCCTGGGAGTCATGCATCAGCTCCGAGAATTCAGATTTATTGATCTCTTTCTAAGACTCCTCCTCAGGACAGCAATACAAGACAGGTAGACAGTCAACATTCTCGGAACCATTCTTGTGTAGCCTCACATGTTTCCACCAAAATCTAAACTGTAATTCACCAACAAATCATGAGAAGATTGAGTAATTTTCTGATACATTTCAGGACAATGTGTTATTGAAACACAGACTTCCATAAAATGAAAGCAATCTGATTGCTCTGCAGAGAGAGAAGTGGCAAACTTAAAACTGGATTGGGGAGCACTTTGATGATGTTGTGGCATTAACAACTTCCTGAATATTCCACTGAAGCTTAACATGTCTTTGTTGAAAAAGTAGTAGGCTTAGAAAAAGGCCATGTGGCCTTCCCGTATAGGGAATAGATTTGTATTACTTGGTACTGAACACACATTTAATGAGTTTGAATGGCGACTATAAAATCTGGTGATCAAACGAATACTAAAACCTTCTGAATACACAATAATTCAATTTTGGCAGCTAGCAAAGAAGGAGGGATACATGGGAACAAGAAAAGTGATTAAATAGGCATCTTACCTACATCAGTAATGCAAAATTGAGATTCACTCATTTATTGATTTATGGGAAGCATTTGCTCCTTCTGTACCAGGGGAAGTTGTTACATATGGTTGACCAGGACTTGAGAAACTACTTTTATGAACTACAGTTCCTAACATGTAAAAGAAAGAAGTCTTAGAAATGTGAAGAGGCCTTGAAGTTTCCCATCAACAGCTAGAACCTGGCCAGCTGACAGGGTTTGTATTACAGTTGTAATTTTTCTATGGGCCCTTTTACACAGCCACTAAAATCCAGTTTTAAGCTGGCTCAATGTCAGGGTGTCCACAAAATGCACAACCCCAATGTGCATTGCAGCACACATCAAGTCAGAAACAGCATATTTTTTTTTTAAAAAAACTCACCAGAAATTCTGGATCAAGCCATAAAATCCACTGAAGATGATCAGGCAGAGGAGAAACTTAAGACCAAAATGTGGAGCGCAAAATGTGGAGGACTACTGCTGAAGCATTTGGGGGAATAAATTGGAAACCCAGCTGAAATGAAAGGTAAACAAACATCACCCACTGGAAAGGAAACAGCAGTGTTCTCATTGGAATGCTAATTTTCCCTTTTTTGGTTTGCCCTGCTTTCCTCCAGCACTGATTCTCATTGATCAAGCTGCTTCTTACCAGCAGATTTCACCAAGTAGGGAAAAAATTCTTTGGATCAGATTGATCCACAATCAGTGGATCATTGTGGTCGCTGTCCCAGGTTGAAACTGGTTTGTGGGATGCCTGTGCAGGCATCCCACAGGGAACTGGTTCTCTTTCATCCTCATCCTGTCCCGGATTAAATGGTTGTTTAGAAGCAGCCTATTTTTGCATCCATCCATATATTGGCATATGAGTCCCATCTTTCTCTCTCTGTATGCATGTGTGTGAGAGTGAGAGAGAAAAAAGAGGGGAGGAGGGAGAGAGGCTCTATTGCTTCTCAAGGTTGTACACACCCATTGTAGGTATATTCTGTATTTCAATGCATTAAAATGAGTACAAACTACATTTGTACTACAAACTCAGCTTGCAGAAATGAATGTATGGCAAAGGTGGAGAGAAAAAATGGAGGAGGAAAGTAATACTTCAAAAGTAGTTGAAAAAGTAACCACTGCCAAATTGGGATATTTGCAAAGTTTAGGACAAATGAGACTCTCTGCTACTTAAACTATGAGGTCCCTTATTTAGGCCTGGAAAGAGGTAGGCCCTGTAGACCTACACGGTATGCTTTGTGACACCCTCCCATCAACTCTATCATTATGTCTGGAATCGCTCCAAAACAAAATGCCTTCGAATTTAAAATTGCACCATATAAGCAAAATCTATTGCAAAAAAAAAAAAATGGCAGGAAAATGGCCCCCCTGGCCAAGGGGCCCTGTGCTTAAGCACACCTAAGCACAGTGTTAAAACCAGCACAAGAGTTGACAGTACATTGGTCAGGAACCAACAAATATACAATATTTCCATTGTATTGCAAAATGCACTAAAAAGAAATCTTGGAAGGTTATCTTTAAAAGAATTTAGTCATAGATACTGGAGTTACTACAATAGTACTTTCTGTAGTTAAAATTGATAGTTACTCCCTATAAAAGACATAGAAAAAAAGCAGATCACAACCCAGCAAAGCATTTGAATGATGAGATATTCCTTATCCATTGTTTATTGAGGCTATGTACCCATAACCAGTGAAAAAACTTTTAAAATGATAATTACACCACAAATAATTTTTGCAGAGAGTGTGGTACAGGATAAAGCCATCTGAGATCTGCTTGTGGGAGGGTAATGTAATCTCCCTACCCTAGCCTCCCATAGATGCCTACCTCAGGTTCAATGCCTCCATTTCAATTAATTTTATAGGATTTACATTTATCAGGTTTCTCACATTTAAAAACTCTGCTTGATATTTATCTTGAATATTTGACTGTTTCATTGCATGCCTATTTCAACATTTTTCTAGCAATGCCAGAAACCATTGGTGTGCTTAAAGACCTTCATCTTCCTTACAAGTCATTTTAAGCTTAAATAAAACATTTTGTCAAGTAGAAAAGCAACACTTTTTAACTGTCCTTTTTTCACCTCGGAGCTAATACAAAAGGATATGTCCTATGGTTCAAATGAAGACGGTCATCGATTGGAATAGAGTTTTCTTACTGGCAAAATTATCCATGCATGAGGGCATTCTTCCCAACCCATATTCTTTGTAATCTCTTTCAACACTTTTAAATAAAATATATTCTCTCTCATATCCCTTTCATCCAAAGAATCACTCAATAAAAGCTTTCAATATTTTAGAGGAAAAAACTATCGGAAGGATCTCAATGATTTGGTCTGAAAATATTTTGAAGCAATATAATGAAATGGGTACAAAATATAAAATAGGATAAACTAAAAAAGAAAAGCCAGCATAGTATATTTGCTGAGGGTGGCTGTGGTGCCAACAATGAAAGAAAATACACTATGCTGGCTTTTTCCCCTTTAGTTTACCCATTTTCTATGTACTAGGAATAAAAAATTAAAATATTTTTAAAATGAAAGACTTGTTTTTCAAGTGTAGGGTACCCTTAACAAGAAAAATCCTTAACTGATGAGCCTTTTTTTCAGTTTGGGACTTATTTTGCACAACATTCAGATGTTTTTTTGTGCATCACAAACATCATTTTCTATGCAAGAAACAGCATTTTCTGTGTGAAAAATAATATTTCAAGATTTAAATATTAATTGCTACACCAAAAAAAGGTTTCTTTTCAGCACTGAAAAGAAGTGTTGATTGGGGATTTGTGCAGTAGGAAATTCACATATGTATAGAAAATTCACGTATGTATTTTCAATGCATGAATTAATATTTTTGTGATATAATATTAAAGAAAATGCTTTTTCCTGTGCAAAAAAAAGTCCCAAAGAATAAGTCTCAAAAGTCTGTTTGAGTTTTGAAGACTTTATGTGTTTGCGTGAATGTTTTGCTACAAGTTGGTCATACAAAATAGATGAATACCACTTCACCTAAAATGAAATCCAGATCCTCCATTTTCAGTATCAAAGGCATGGAAAAGTATTCAGGTAAGCCCCTGAGCTTTGCTTCCATGAACTTGCTTATTTTTTGTCTTCAAATTCATTGTGCACAAGTTCCCCATGGATTATTTGCTCAATTAAAAATGTACATGTATTTTAATGTACCCATTTTTTTTCAAATGGATTCATTAATGGGTACATATTTGCAATGACTAAAGTATGTTTGTGCACATTTTAGAAATGTGCGCAAGATTTTTGTAATTTTTGCAAATATCGATTTCCCTCTCTCTGCATTTTGTAGACCATATTCAAAAGCAATGGATATCTGACTGCAAATTGTGCCCATTTTCATGTGAGTCCATATTCATATGTAAATGGTGCCTATTTTGATGGGCAAAGTAACAGTATAAGGTATACTGATGAAACATGTTTCCCACAAATCTGTAGCAGAACGATTTAAGTAAGGTGAAGCTAATCTCTTTTAGGATTTGGGGAGCATCTTGCTTGGCAGGAATCATCCCAAAGCAATGGGGATAAAATGGTTCTAATCATACAAAGGGAGGTGGGTAAGATTAGACAATGAATGTGCAGTAGAGAATTATAGTCACTCAAAGGAAAATAGGTGTCTAGAGAGGCACATCATGCTTATGTTAGTAATTGTGAGTCAGGATTGAGAAGCTGGAGTATCTGGATTTGGCAGGACTTTATTGCATAGTTTAAAGACTGTATCACATAGAGATTTTACTCCATAGCAGTTGCAGAACAAATCTCAAATACATATTGACATGTACACTTTCATTATTACACCTCTCTCAATTTGTGCAGACCACCAATCTGAGGGCTCATGCTCAAACTTCTAGCAATATTTTTAAAAGGCTAATATTATGTGAAATATCTTTTTTTTCTATGCCAAGAGGCAATTTTGTAGCTTATTTCTTCTTCTTCTTTTTTACTGTTATTAAAGTCGTGTGCTTTTAAAGTCTTTTCTAACTTATAGGGACCATAACATGGTAAGATTTGTTCATGGGGGGCTTGGCTTGTCTTCTTCTGAGACAGAGAGAGTGTGCATTGCCCAGGGTCACCCACTATTTCCATGGCCAAGCAGGAATTGAAATCCTGGTCTCCAGAGTCATAGTCCAATGTTCAGAGCATGGTAATACAACTATTTTCACCTTCATGTGTTTGTGGATTAAGATAAGGATTTAATTATTTCTATGTACATAAACCTATGCCAAAATGATGCGCAGCATTCCAGTTCTTGCAAAATCACTTCAGCCATATTTCAATGCCAAGTAGACTCCCCATGTCCTTTGTGTTGAATGAGATTCAAGGGCTTATAGTGCCACCCATTGATTTATCAACAGTAGCTTCCTGATGTTGTCTTAACATCCATTGAGTAGCATCCAATAAATCGCATTAATGTCCATGGTCTCAGCAGTATCATATCCTAAAGGGATGTGTGCAGTGCCATGTTCAGTATCATGCATAAAAAAGTGTTCCCAACTCTGTAACTTTGCTGTGATTGCTGCTTCTGGCAAATATGTATATGCTTCTAATTGCTGCTTTTACTACTAGGGCGAGGGTTGTCACAGATGTACAGACTTTATTTATAGGGAGGAAGGATTAGTTTGTAAAATAACATTGGCTTCAGGCATCAGAGATCAAAATACTAAGCAAAATGTTCTTGCTGTGTCATGTTTGTTTTAACCTTGACTGCAAGGTTAGTGTTGAAAACAAATTTCAATTCACTTGAGCAGAAGAGAAGACAGTCTGCGAGCTTTAATTCCAATGCACATGTGGGGAGGTTTTATGCCTTCATTCTGATAATTGTTTTGGCAGAGGCATTATTCCCAATAAAAAAGAAGTATTCTTCAATAATAGGCTGTGCTTTAACATGAGTTATAGTTTGAGCACCACAGAAGTAGAAAGGGCTGAATTAAATACAACATTGGAGTCTGACCAAATCATGGTTTCAGACAGGTGGGTTTACCAATGGGATGCAAAAGGAATACAACATGGTATGGTTTCTGTCTATAGCAGTGGTTCCCAAACTTATTTGGCCTGTCCCCTGGAAATCAATTTTTCTAAATCTTCTTTCTTTTATGCTTTCACTGCCCCCTTACAGTTATTCATCGCCCCCAAATGCACCTGTGGCCATTACGCCCCCCCTCCAATTGCTGCAGCGCCCACCAGGGGGAGGTAACGCCCACTTTGGGAATCACTGGTCTATAGCATGACCAGGAGTCATTTTTTGCCACTCCTCATGAGTTGCACCCATGTCTCAAGGTGTATCAGAAGAGATGGTGCAGCATTTCTGGTTGATTACTATTTTGGACCATTATACAATGGCAGAAACAGGTTATTGGATGGAAGAGGACAAACTGCAGTACAAGTTCAGCATCCTTTATCTGGAATTCTGATATTTGAATTATTCCAAAATCCAAAATAGTTCATCTGTGTAGTTGAGAAAGTGACACCTTTTTTCTTGATGGTTCAGGGTACAAAAATCTTCATTCATTGCACAAAATTATAACAAATATTGTGTTTAAATTTACTTTCAGGCTATGTGTATAAAGTGTATGTGGCACATAAATGAATTTTGTGTTCCGACTTGTGCCTCATCTCCAACATATCTCATTATAGTATGTACATTTATTCAAATGCAGGTATTTTAAAATCTGAAAATCCCAAACACCTATGGCTTCAGTGTTTCCTGTTTAGCTGTGTATTTGCATGAGGTTTCATGTATTTGTGTGAAAATAGCCTGGAAAATCACAGAAAAAATGCAATGTGGAGAAAGATTTAGGGACTGGTTGGATGCTTCAGGAGCTATAGGACTAGATTCAGGGGCAACACATGGTCCATAGGCTATAATTCAGTGCCTCTGGCTTATACTATACTATACTCAAAGATGAACAAAGCTATTTTTATAGTGTGAGAAAGCACAAAAAGAACATGACTTAAATGACAATATACCATGTTCTCCTTCTACATATCCAAGTAAAGTATGGTGTGCGGTCATCTACTACATCTTTTCCCCCCAGTTTCCTACACTGCAAAGATCAGCTCAATTTATCCCTGAATCTGAAAATATAGTACAGGGGAAAATCCAGCCACTACCTTCCAGAGGTTTGGACTTCATCTCCTACAAGGGCCATCTAATAGAGTCAGTGGTCAGAGTTTACAAATTATGGTTGAATGAATCTGTACAGCAGCAGTCGGATTTCTCCAAGTATAATTTAAATTGTGTTTCTGTTTCACTGAAATATGGAAAAGTAGTCCTACATTCTGTCAACTGTCCTAGTAACATTTCTCTTTTATTTCCTTTTTTCCTTGGCCAGTTTTCTGATAATTCAGCAAGAATGTTTTACAAGACCTGGTCAAACAGCAAAAAAGCAATTTGATAACTAACTAACAATGTTATCATCAAAGTATAGTATGTTTACTATTACAAAGGCAGTTGTAGGGAAAGTCTTTAATATTGTGTTTGTCATTGTTATCATCAGTTTGTTGCACTGTGGAATATACCAAAATACATTTCATTGTATGGTATTCTGTTCTCATCTTGTTTTATCATTATTTTTGGACATCTGGCCACAGAGCAATAACCCACGAAATAGATGGAAATAGACAAGACTCAAAATGTTCAAGGCATATTTTACATACTGCAGTAAACCAACCTGATTTGCACAAGTATGATTGACCTTTGGATTTCACATTTCTCTGAATTTTCAGGGTTTTTTTAAAGTACTATAACAGCATTCATTTAAAAATTTACATTTTGAGAAAATATGGCATTAATTCAGTTACTTGTTCCAGCCATAATCGATGAATCAATGGAAATTTGACAAGTCAACACAATTATGTACATATAAGTTCTACTGATTTAACAGGTGTACTCTAGTTGGAACTAGCCATTGGATTTATACTATTAGGTTTTTTGTTGTTCATTTGTTCAGTCGTCTCCGACTCTTCCTGACCTCATGGACCAGCCCATGCCAGAGCTCCCTGTCGGCCATCACCACCCCCAGCTCCCTCAAGGCCAGTCCAGTCACTTCAAGGATGCCATCCATCCATCTTGCCCTTGGTCAGCCCCTCTTCCTTTTACCTTCCACTTTCCCCAGCATAATTGTCTTCTCTAGGCTTTGCTGTCTCCTCATGATGTGGCCAAAGTACTTCAACTTTGTCTCTAGTATCCTTCCCACCAATGAGCAATCGGGCTTTATTCCTGGAGGATGGACTGATTGGATCTTCTCGCAGTCCAAGACACTCTCAGAACTTTCCTCCAACACCACAGCTCCAAAGCATCCATCTTCCTTCACTCAGCCTTCCCTAAGGTCCAGCTCTCACATCCGTAGGTTACTACAGGGAATACCATGGCTTTGACTATGTGGATCTTTGTTGCCAGTATGATATCTCTACTCTTTACTATTTTATCGAGATTGGACATTGCTCTCCTCCCAAGAAGTAAGCGTCTTCTGATTTCCTGGCCACAGTCTGCATCTGCAGTAATCTTTGCGCCTAGAAATACAAAGTCTGTCACGGCCTCCACATTTTCTCCCTCTATTTTCCAGTTGTCAATCATTCTTGTTGCCATGATCTTGGTTTTTTTGATGTTTAGCTGCAACCCGGCTTTTGCACTTTCTTCTTTCACCTTGATTAGAAGGCTCCTCAGCTCCTCCTCGCTTTCGGCCATCAGAGTGGTGTCATCTGCATATCTGAGGTTGTTAATGTTTCTTCCAGCAATTTTCACCCCAGCTTTGCATTCATCAAGCCCCGCACATCGCATGTGTTGTGCATACAGGCTAAAAAGGTTGGGTGAGAGTATGCAGCCTTGCCGTACGCCTTTCCCAATCTTGAACCAGTCTGTTGTTCCGTGGTCAGTTCTTACTGTTGCTACTTGGTTTTTTTATATATATTTTAAAATAGAGTTAATATGTATTTCAATTTGGTATATTTACAATAGGACAAAAAGCCCTGGCTTATAAAAAAAAAAAAAGACCTCAAGGTGACATCCTGTTGGGAGGTACATAAGCTAGATGGAAATTTTCGTTCTCCTGGGATTGAATTTTATTTTGACTCTGATCACCACAGTGTTACACTTTTCTTTCTGGCTGTAACAAATTGCCTCTTCCTTTGCTTTGCCAATGGGCAATCCAGAGACAAATCGATATCCTTCTTGAGTCCTTTCCATGGCGAATAATTCCTTGCTTACAATCAGTCAACATCGATAATGCACTAAACCAACACTTAAACACTAAACTTGCAACACTTTATAAGGAGAAAAAACCCACTCATGGATAATTAGAGGGTTCTCCATTGCACTCTATTATAAAGCCTAAACAGTTATAGCTATACACAGCACTTGCCAGTGAAGCAGTGTGATGGGTACCAAGGTAAACAGGGAGACCCCTACTGAGCAGTAAGAGATTGGAATATAGAACATGATGCAACTCGGTGTAAAGTCAGAATAGGCCCATCTACAACCACCATGTCAGGCTGCATAGAGAAAACATTGAAATCCGCAAGCATGTGGACAATTTCAACAGAAAGGAAGAAACTATGAAAATGAACAATATCAGACTACCAGTATTTAAAAACTCTAAAATTATAACAGTAATTAAAGAACAAAAGTCAAACACAGGGGAACTCCAGACAAGAAACAATAATGAACAACTGATCACCTCTCCACAAAGGATTCCCCCAGGCAGGAACAAGCCATATCTAAAAACTGTCAGGCTATCAAATGGTAATCAAGATGGCCCATTGAAACATTCACACCTAGCTCCAACAGACAAGAGTTCTCCCCCCCCCCCCCCGGACCTTCCATAGATATATAAACTTCCCTTGTTTAGTTTCCAACAAACCTCACAACCCCTGACTATGCCTGCCATAGATGCAGGCAAAAAGTCAGGAGAGAATGCTTCTAGAAAATGGCCACACAGCCAAAAAAACTTACAACAACCCAGTGATTCTGGCCATGAAAGCCTTCAACAATACCCCTGTAGTGTTTGTTTTTCTGTCTGTGCCCCTGTTCAGAAGATTTCACCACTTTCTGTCCCTCTCATAATTGGATTTTGGAAAATTTGGCTTTTTGTAGAAACAAGGATTGGTGACAAAACTTCAGTTGAGACACCTTTCCCCCATGATTACTCTTTCAAGAGTGAATTTCCCTTCCCGGTAGATTTCTCTCACATCCTGTTGTCTCTCCCCCATTCGTAACGATGAGTCATTTCTAAGTTGGATGTTTCTAACTCTGGACTGCCTGTATTGATGAGACATCTTTGATGGCTTTGGCAGTTTTCAAACAAATCTTGGAAGAATTTATAAGTCTAATTTCAATGCTGATGGGACAGTGTTGTACTAGAGAAAACAGTAACTCTGAGGCACCTTCTATACTGCCCTATATCCCAGGATGTGATCCCAGATTATCTGATTTAAACTGGATTATATAAGTCTCCACTACCAGATTATCTGGGATAAGAACATGATCTGGGATCAAATCCTAGGATATAGGAGCAATGCGGAAGCAGCCTGAGAGAGAGAGAGCTTGTTAAGATCTCATAAACAAGATGAGAGCCTGAGTCAGTGTGCAAGACATGTAAAAATCTAATTATAGATTTTTAACAGCAAAAGCAATACATTTATTAGAAGATAATGGACCCAACCCACAGGTGTGATAATAACCACAACACAGCAGCCAATTTTTGCTCTGGGACTTTCTGCTGAGGTGTTACTCAGGGCCCTTCCACACAGCTATATAACCCAGAATATAAAGGCTGAAAATCTGCTTTGAACTGGGTTGTCTGAGTCCATACTGCCATACATTCCAGTTCAAAGCAAAAAATGTGGGATTGTATTCAGTTGTGGAAGGGTCCTTGTTCCGTCTTCCAGGAGCTTGGTTTGCATTGCCCCTTAGTTGCATAAAATAGCATCCCTTTGCATTTCCCCCCAGGGTTGCTACAGTCTCAGCAGCACCCTGAAAGTTAAACATTAACAGAGGCTGGAAGCCAGCTGCAAGCCTTTTGCTGTTATTGGTTTTAAAAAGTATCCTTTTGGTCTAGAGACAGCCCTTTTTCCTGGGGATGAGATCTCCATTTTGGAGAAGCTCTCCTGCCTTCTTTAGTATAGAAAAGGCCTCAGATGTGCTGGTGGTCAAGATAAGCAGCTCGGACAGGCTATTGTGAGTACGGTTACCCTCTTGCCTTTGAAACTGGTGCTGAGCTCAGATAGAGAAAGACCTGCTCTTTCTAAAGGATAGTAGCTCAGCGCTGGGGCAGGGAATATCTCAGGATTTCTCTGCCTTTGGGAGAGGCTCCATTACTTCATCTCCAAAACTAATCTTGAGCTTGGATATGGGAAGACCTGCTCTTTCTGAAAGATAGCAGCTCAGGGTTAGGGTAAAAGATCCCAAGATTTTTCTACCGTTGGGGGAAAGTTAACTCGGCAACTGAAGAAAAAGGGAAATAACATCTATATGGTTTTTTAAATTGACTGTTTGTGTTTGTAACTTCATCAAGCTGTGCCAAGTCTGTCAAGGACTTTGAGAAATAAATGTTCTGTTTGATGTTCAAATCTGGACTGGCCTCAGTTGCTGAGAATCCTGAGCTTCTAAGTAAGGCACTCGCAGTTCACCCAGATAAAGAGAGAAGCACATCTTAGTTTTAACTTTATCGTGTCTGAGTGTGATGGCACAGGCCTTAGTGCATAGGAGGTGGCTGAGAGTAGAAAAATAGCCTTGGGGGGGCCTGCTCACAACAGAAGAGTCCCAAAACTGTCTTAACCTATAGAATATAGGTTAAGACAATGGTCCACTATTCCATATAGAATAGTGGATCATATGTGAATATATAGTTTTGTATGTAATTTTCCTTTTTTTATGAACAGAGGATATTCATGTGGAAAATAGCAAAAAAGAAAGGCAATTATATTTTTTAAAGGTATATATTTTTGCCATGTCCATAGGTGTTTTTCAGCCTATGTACATGACAAAAATATGTTCCTTAGAAAAGATGTATGTCAAAATATCCTATAATTTCCATGTATAGGAAGGAGATGAAAAGATTTACATGATTATTAATTGGGATTGGATGAGAATGCTGCTAGTGTTATCACCCTCCACCCTCAATTATAGCTGCCATCCAAGTTTGGATGGATGACATAAAGAGGGTGGTGGTCGCCACTCTGGAATTCCCCAGAGGACCTGGCCAAATCCTTTTACCTAATCTGGCCACATTCACCCACCTAACATACATTCACCCACCTAACATACATAAGCTTGATACATCTTCATGACTTGCATGTTCACAATGTTCACGGAATGGATTTACGGAACTCTGAGCGCTGAGCATAGGATTAGTTTACTATTGTATTAGTGTATTGTTATGTACCGATGATTTTAATTTGTTAACTGTTTAAGTGCTGTATGTATGTATATTTGATATAGGCATCGAATTGTGCCTCCCTTTGTAAGCCGCCCTGAGTCCCCCCTTGAGGGTGAGAAGGGCGGGGTAGAAGTAACTGAAATGAAATGAAAAAAACAATAAGCAAGAATTGGGAAAGATATGGTTTTCCCATCTTGCAAAGCCCCGTAATTGACATAAGTCATAAATCCATCAAGCCACCTTCTCACCCTTTTGTCCTAATCTCTGGACCCATCAAGGCATTGAGCCACTCATTGTCCCAAATCTGGGGATCTTGTGGGACCCATTTCCCCGGGGATAAACCCATCCACTACCCTTTGTCCCCATTACTCAGCCTGAATTCTTTCCCAATCGTCCGTCCTCCAAGAGGACAGACACAAATGGACCGCAGTCAATTTCAAATGCAAACAAAGACAGTTTATTAACATTCCTGCCAGATCATTCCACCAATCAGTGGTCAAGATTCACAGCCTTTTTAACTTCCAACCGATCAACAGTCATGAATTGATGAACCCCTTTCCCCAATGGAACTACACATCCTGGAACTGCATCAATTATCACAATTTCTCACATTCCCAAATGTGTGTAAAATATCTATATAATATCTATATTTGTAACTGGAAATTATGTCAGATTTGGGATTTTACCACCTTTGGCATCCACCTTGGCCAGTGCTGAATAAATTGATTTCTGTCTTCAACTGGTGCTTGTTCATTGGTTCAGATTGGAGTGGATATCTAGAATGTCGGGGAACTCAAAACTTCTGTCATGAGGATTCTGAGATAGTCAACAAAATTTCATACCTCTGGTTATTTGTCATTCTTCTTCTCTTCATGTCTCAGGGTCATAAGTTACTTCTGCTGTGGAGCACAAGTAGCTATTACCATCTTGAAAAATAGGCAGCAGGGTGCTTGTTATAAAGTATAAACTGAATCCCAACCTCATTTGTAGGAGCACTTGTGCTGAAGTCCATTCAGGCAGGAAAGTGGAGAACATGTCCTCTGACCTCTATCTGCTCTAGAGGTTTGGCTCCATATAATCATAAGCACTTTGCTTTACACTCGCAGTGTCTATTTTCAGTAATGCCAGGTGATGGAGAGGGTTGGTGGGGTTTTTTTGGTGGGTTTCTTTGGCCTGGAGCTGTTTAACAGTGACATCCACTTTAACACAAATTAGTTGAGGGTTTTAAGTCTTTATAATGACATGCTGTGCACAGAAATTCCCTGAAGTAAATAAGCATTTGCAAATCACAGCAACAAAAGCAATTTGTTCAACTATGTATATTTAATTTGATGCAGTAAGAGATTCTGACTTTTCTATTACCACTTGAAGCTCTTGTTGATAGTGGCAACAAAGCACTAATTCATTATTCTGTCATTCTAAAACAAAGACCATCAGCAAAAAAGAGAGAGCTTTATGCTATATACAAGAGAATGTCTTCCTAGAGAAGTGGAGTTGGATTAGACAAATGTTTTTGCCCTAAGCAGACCTATTAATATGTGTTCAGTCAGTGGTTTGGATCTTGTAATGATACCAACTTGCAAATTTTCACAGCCATCCTCCCAGCTAGAGGCTAGAAAAATAAAACTTAGCAACAAACATTTGGCCATTCATCAGAGTGAGGGGGCTTCCCCAGGCAATGAAAGGGCAGCAAATGTAAACCATAGGTAAACTTCAGGTAATAACATGAAACTTGTGTCTACAAAGGCTTTTCCCACCTGGTCAGTCTTTTTTTCCCTTCTCACTCAGATGGTGATGGACACCTGGAGAAACCCAGTGTTGCGTTGTGGTAGTGTGCCTGTCGAAAACAATACAGTGAAGTTAGGAAGTGAAAGAATGAAGGAATGTGATGTTATTCCAATTGATCCAGGCTGTGGTGCAGCTAGTTAGTAACCAGCTGCATTAAATCACTACAGACTTAGAGGTCATGAGTTTGAAGCCAGCCCGGGTTGGAGTAAGCTCCCTACCATTAATAGTCTAGCTTGCTGCCGACCTATGCAGCCCAAAAGACAGTTGCATCTGCCAAGTAGGAAATTTAGGTACCGCTTTATGTGGGGAGGCTAATTTAACTAATTTATGACATCATAAAACGTTCCAGGGGTGTGCAGAAGAATGAGGAAGTACTCCATCAAGGACTCAGTGTCACAAGTGGACGGTAAAGTGGCAGCTCCCCCTGTGGCTGGAATTGAGCATACCCTCATGAAGCCAGAAAAGCTGGAATGTTAAATGCCTCTGTGTTTGTCTATATATGTTGTATGTCTAAATGGCATTGAATGTTTGCCATGTATATGTGCATTGTAATCTGCCCTGTGTTCCCTACGGGGTGAGAAGGATGGAATATAAATACTGTAAATAAATAAATAAATAAATAAATAAATAAATAATCCTGATGTAATTGTGTGTTCTTGCCCATAACAGGCAAGGTCAGCAGCAGGAATCCCTCCAGAATTCCTCACTGAGCATGCAAAACAAGAAAAAAGGGGAAAGCATATATGCCAGTATCACCAGTTTCCCATTGCATGATAACAAAATCCATAACTTTGTATGCTTTAGTGTGCTTTTCTATCCACCTATTGGATAGTGGTAATCAGAGATAATTCTTACAACCTCAACTCCTTCACAAAAAGGGATACTGAGGTCTCTCTATTTTTTCAATAAGGATTAATTAGCTATATCTAAAGGTTACTATGGTAGTTGTGTAAAAAACTAGTCAAGATCAGGGTTTAGCCCCATCCCACCCAATGCTGTGGAGCCAATGAAAAGCACTGTGCAATTGCAATCTTTGTTTTGGACCCATAACTGCCACTTCAAAATAGCGAGTAGACACACCTATGAGTAAAGATGCAATTATGCAATGTGTACTTGATCCCTACAATACTCAACTATTACTTGAAGAATGTAATTATACAATGACGGCAATTATATGGTTCTGAAAGTAAGAGAAAATGGAAAATGAATTGTGAAAATTCCATAGTCTGGCTGTATTATCAATTTACTGCATTACTTGTTATTTTTATGCTTCCTCTGGCTGTATTTATTACTTGTTATATTTATCCTTCCTCAGCAGAAAAATATCCCCCAAACTCATAAATATGAATCCAAATAACAATATTTAGATAATACAATATAATGCAGCTAGCAATATATGTTAAACAGCAATGTATTAAAATGTATTTTGAACCATTTGTCAGTACAAGGAGAAGAAAAAAACCCCCTAAAGACCCAAATCTATTCTTCTGAATGAGGGCACTTCCACACAAGCCTTAAACACGCACTGAAGTGGGGTTTAAAAACCCCTTTTCGGCATGAGTTTAAACCTCCCCACACACTTGGGGAGGGGGCATCTTACATGGCATGCCACCATCCTGAAGCCCTAAAAAGTTTTTAAAACTTACCAGGCACCATTATCTTCATCCTTGCACTCTCCTGGAATAAGGAAATGATGCACCAGGAAATGGGGAGGGGGTTAAGGAGGGATTTGCCTACCCCCACCCACCCCCACCCCATGTCCTGGTGTGTTATTTCCTCAAACCACTAGAGAATGAGGAGAAAGATAATAGTTCCCGGCAAGTTTTAAAAACTTTTTAGGGGTTATTTTGGGAGTTTGGGAGAAGGAATTAGTGCCCTCTTGGTTTTTCAGGCTCATGGAGCCCAAAAAACCAAGATGGCTGTGTGAATTGGGTCTGTGGGTCACACGACATGGTTCCTGGGTCGAATCCACACAAATGGAACCCCTGGTGGTGCATTGGATTAAACCTTTGTGCTGAAGACTGACAGGTCAGCAGTTCAAATCCGGGGAGAATGCAGATGAGCTCCCTCTGTCAGCTCCAGCTCCCCATGTGGGGACATAAGAGAAGCCTCTCACAAGGATGGTAAAACAGCAAAACATCTGGGCATCCTCTGGGCGACGTCCTTGCAGACGGCCAACTCTCACACCAGAAGCGATTTGCAGTTTCTCAAGTCACTCCTGACATTAAAAAAAATCCACACAGGGCCCACACCTGGTAAGGACAGGATCTTATCTAAGATCCAGGTCTCACCAGGTATCTCATTAATTCGGTTTTTAGGCTTCGGTTTAAAGGCCTGTCTGTATGGGCCTAAAGTACTCTAAAGTCTGTATGGGCCTAAAGTACCCTAAAGTAACCCTAAAGTAATTCTCCCGGAATGCAAAGTTAAAATCCAGAGAGACATTTGCTTCAGGATATGAGAAGAAGCTTGAAAATCAAAGTCATTTCTTATGCTCCCCTCTATTAGAAGTAAATGTTGTCTGGCTGTTGTAGGGTTCATCACTTGGCAATCCATGGATTTAAATATATGCCTCAGTTGTCAAAACCGTTTCTGGGTTAATTCTCAGGAGCAGAGAGGAAGTGTGGGATGTGCAACAACAAAAAGGAGTTGTTTAGTTTTGGTTGCTTACACATCCTCTTATCTCTCCTTCCGTGTTGATTTTCTGAGCTGTTTCTTAGAAGACAAGATGAAGGTAAAGTCAAAGGAGGGGAGATATTATCCTTAGGCACTGACGTCTTGTCTTTGTAAGCTTTTTTTGTGCATATGCTGTGTTACATTAAAGAGCAGCATATGAAGAGAATAAATTGTTGGGTGCTTTTCTGCCCTGTTTTGTTTTTCCCAGATTTCTCATATGTTTATTCTTTTGTGCCTTCGAGTTGTTACTGTCTTACCATTACCGTATCATGGGGCTTTCTGGAGACCCAGAGCATTGTCATAGCTGAGCTGGGCATTGAACCCTGGTCTTCAAAGTCCTAGTCCAACACTTAAACTATTATGTCACACTGGATCTCTTTCTGATACGTATATCACCAACCAATAAAGTGGGAAAGCATAGAAAATGGTGAGATGAATTCTGTTATCTTTTCCAAAGTTGCCAAAATGCGAGCACCAGAAGAAAGAGCTTAGGAGTGCCAGGAGGCAAGTGAGGAGGATCTTTCTTCCTCCCATGTCTCTATCACTTTCCCAGCCCCAGCCATACCTCAACCATTATACCATCTGGAATGCTTATGGTTGATGAATCAAATCAGTAGAAGTTATGTTGAAGAATCAGGTCATGCTGCTTAAGCTAGATGTATCAGAGCTAGCATTGCAAGGGGTCAGTAATAGTCCCTTCATCACCATGAAGATTTTAAGAAAAATGTCCCTAAGAGTAAAGCCATCTTAAGAAATTAACAAACAAAAGAAGAATTGTCATTTGGATTCTAGAGAACCCTTTTTTCAGCTCAGACCTTTTCATCTATCACAGAAGTGCATTTTTTAAAAAATCAGAAGCACTTAGAATGCAGTATCAAATGTGTTAATATGGTTAGGACTGAATAATGAAGATATTATGACAGCTATGATCTTTGCATAGTGAGAAATCATGTTTTAAAATTCTGTTAGTAGAATATTCTCACTTAGGAGACTCAATATGTTTTTTATTTTCAATTTTTACCAGGGAGTGAGTCAAATTGCTAGAAGTTACACAAACCAGCACATCTAAAAGTAATACATAACTCTTCTCAGGTACATAATTCACTCCAGTGTATTAATTTTGAAGATACAAAGCACAAGAATGGTTTGGGAACTTTATATATTAGAGTTAAATAATAAACTAAACTTTACAATAAGGTATGTATATCCACTTCCTGCAGTCATATATTCCACCATTCGTGGCTTGAATACACACACACATGCACACACAAACACACAGTGTGTTTCAATAGATAGATAGATAGATAGATAGATAGATAGATAGATAGATAGAGGTTTGCATTTTGGAGATATATATATGTGTGTGTGTCCAAAATGCAAACCTTGATTTTGCCATTTTATATAATACACTCCATTTTACTACATCATTGTATATAAGGGTCCTTGAACTTCTGTGGATTTTGGAAACCATGGAGGGAGGGGGGGTTGAAAGTGAACCCCAGGGGATAACAAGTTCCCAATGTATCAACTTTCTATCTCTTAGTACCTTCTGTCTATCTTCACTCCTTCATCTAGCTTTTTCTTTCACTGCTTTGGAAACATTTTTAATCATGATAAAAAACTTTGCTTATATTCATATGTCATGTTCAAAGTTTAGTGTGATGATAAGAAGCCAGAGAGAGCTTTGCTCCTTCCAAATGGTGCAAAATAATAATAATAATCATCATCATCATCATCATCATCATCATCATCATCCCAAAGTAGCAGGCTTTTATTGAGCAACTTCTTGAGGGACCTTTTAGATAGGTTGTGTGTTCTATTTAAATTTTGGCATGCTTTAATTATTTTATACTTTATATAACGTATTGCGTCCATGTGAGTTTAACTGTGTTTAAAACATTATTATTCTAGTCTTAGCTTTTGGTGAGCTGCCTTTGATCCCACTCTGGGAGAAAAGTAGCATATCAGCAAACACACAAATAAATAAATGGCAAATTCAGTGCAATCTATATATATCTATATATATATACACACACACACACACACACACACACTTCTTTTAACTGCCGCTTTGTTTGCTTTGTTTGGTGAGCCATTGACTGCTTCCTCTACTCACTTAGCTAATTCCCTTTTGGGTTTTTTAAAAAAAGAAGAGAAGGGGTCTAATACACACTTGGTGGACCTTAATTCTCCAAGAATCTTCAGGCTATATAAATTGAAAACTATCCATTATCACTGAACAGATAGGGAACAAAGTTACATCCACCGAATCTGTATTAAATTAGAGCATCCGATTTCAAGCAGGTATGTGTGATTTTATCTGCAAAGTAATGGGTAAGTTATTCACAGTGGGATGTCAAGTACTTGGCAAAACAGTTCTATTTAGATTTTGGGCATATTGCCAGGTTGAAAGAGTGAGTTTTGTTTAAAGCCATGATCACAGACTAATTGGACAGCATTTCATAAATGCAAGCTAAATTTATTAAAATTACTTCTTTGGATTGCGACTCAAACAATTCATCACTGCACATGGAAGTACACATGTCTAGGATTGTAGGAATTTTATTTGACTTTTTCCAGATTCTTGTTTCAGGCACTTACATAGTTCAGCTTGAAGCTTATTGACAATTTTAGTCTAAATTACTATTGCAAGTACTATAGAAAGTAAATATGTTATTTCCTGTTTTTAAAGAAGTACTTTTATGTTTTTTAGTTATTCCAATATTTTCTCTTTTTAGTCCCCCCTCCAATCCATTGTTCATTTGTGAAAACTAAATTATAATAAATGGAACAGCACAATACATAATGCATCAAATCAAAACTGACATTTTGAAATTACCCAGGAGCCTTTGTTAAAGAAGGAAGCTGCCACGAGAAAACAATGATCATAATCTAGTCAAGTTTAGTAGTAAAGATTTGATCCCTCAATCATTTTTGCACAAGCTATTGGAATCTGTTCTTGCAAGTCCTTTCAGACTTTGCTTTGCTGACGTGTACAACTCACATATTTCCTGAATAAAGTAGAAAACCTGAAACACGACAGTAAAAGCTATTCTCCCCAATAGGTATTAAACTGCACAAGTTTAGTTTAAAAAGCTACATATGAACTAAGGCTTCTACAGTTTTCACTCCACATTTATGGTTTTGACATTTGAGAAGTTGATTATTCCTGAATTTGATTATCCACAGATTTAAATAAGATGTTTTCTCAAGAACTTTAGGTCCTCCATTGTGACTCTATATTCATTTTCCTCTGATCATTTTGGTGGATCTAGAGTTTTCTAGAGAGAGCACCCCTCAAGGACTCTGTCCTCCAGTGAAACCTGACCATGGAATCATTTTCCTAGGTTAAAATAATTTACATCTCTTTATTCAGTTATTTCACTATCATTGGGGTCCTGTGCCCCTAACCCCAGCAAATGTGGAGGGCTAAATGTAAATGAAATGTATTCAATTGGCACAGCAAGCCAAAGAGGAAAGAAGAAGTGGGATGTTTGGCAAGCAGTTCCCAAATCCAAAGCCCTGGTGGACTTATATCAACAGGACAGAAGGTGGGCTGGAACAGTAACTGGGGGTTAAATCAATAAAGCAGCTCCATGGCTGGCAAACTTTTACCATATTCAAAGAAGTTCAACCAGGCCCCACCTACACTGCCAGTGAATCTAAATTATGTAATTTGAACTGGATTATATAACAATGTAGAATCATATAATCCAGTTCAAAGCAGATAATCTGGATTCAGAAACTAAATTGCATGGCAGTGTAGATCCAGGCCTAGGAGAAGCTTTGTATTAGGCAGCTTCAAGTCTCTCTGTTCCCATTTTTACCATATTATCATCCAGGATTATATATTCTTTAACATTTCACATATTAGTACATGTCTCATGGCCAAGCAACACCAGAGTGCAATCAACACAGGGCCCTTCTCACATGCATTAAAACCCAGAAGAAACCAGGATAAAATGGGGGGGGGGGGTGCTAAATGGTGTTTTGTGAAAGTACATGCAGAATTGGGTTAACAGCTGAAAAGCACATGTTTAAAAGGTGCTTAAAACCAGATTATGCCCATTCGCATATATGTGCACATTCGCATGACTATATATCCCTGAAGTCATGGAAAATACTTGACTTCCTTTTTATACCCTGATGTGGACTGCTCCAGTGCATGTACACATTTTAAAAGACCAAAACAGCTGATCAGAGCTGTCAAAACATGGAGCCACGGATACACAGCTGGCTAAATGGAAGCACAATTGGAAAGCAATTACAATGAGAACTCTCTGCAACCATTCCTTGGTTCTGATCTTCATTAAATTAAACAGAACTTGAATTTATAGTTAAGGAGAGAGAATAAGCAATCTGCTTGTATATGCCTTGAGATATTTGTGTGAGCGCATATACAATTCAGCACATCTCAGAGAGAATTTTAAAAGACAACTTCCACCAGATGTCCCTCATCTATCTTACACACTTGTAAAGTTCGCTAAAACAGAAGGTATAATATGGCGGGGGACTCACAGGTCTGTGTCTGGATTTGCTATTCAATCTCTGCTGTTGTGGTGATTGAATGCAAACTACTCTTGCTTTTTTAAAATCTCTATTTGTAGCCAAGGAAGTAAGATTTGTAGCAATGGAAATAAGAAGGAAGGGGAAATGTGAGATGGCAGGGGAGGAAATTGGGACATTTTAAAAAACTGAAAAAGTGGAATGAAAGACAATTAATTGGAATGTCTCCGCCAAATCAGGACAGTTGGAAAGAATTTTGTTTTCTTAGTGCAATTGATTTCCCTTGACTTCCAATTGTCAGATGTTAGCAAATCCAATGCATTCTGTTCATGTTGAGTCTCTGCTATCTCATAAATTAAAGAATATTTCTAGGCATCTCATTTGTTCCTGGGATGTAATGCATGCTTGCAAATGTCCTTATCCTTGGTGAAAAATGCTGTCTTGTACACCCTGAGGTATTTCATTGAATAAAAGGGTTAACCACCATGAGAATTTTTCACATTTTAGGAGTGTTTGTGAAAAATTGATCTGTATGCATTCATGCTCCCTGCATCCATGCTTTTTTCTTAGAAAAGTGTTAAACAATATATGCAGTTCTTCATGGAAACTGAATGAAGTTTTTGCAAAATTCTAGTACCTTTGTAAAAACAATTTTGCAAAATTAGCAATTAGAAATTTTGCAAAGCAGGAAGAAGAGGATGAGGAAGAAAAGGATTCACAAACCCTTATAATCTTTCCTACCACTAAGAAATCTTTTGGTGTCCTTTGTGCATGCAGGGGAAAAAAATAAGCAACGCTTTACACCTTTATCTGTAGCTTATGACTGCCCTTAGGGCAAGCTAGTTGTAGCTCAAATCTCATACACAGTGAATTACATGCTCAGTGCATGAAAAAGGTGGGGTGCAAATATTAGAGGCCAATGCTGGATGGGTTTTGAGAGTAATCTCAAAACATTCCAAGAAAGTCTAAACGGAGCAGAAACGCAGGCAAGCACCATTCAAAAGCATTTTTTTCAATAGAGAAAAGTGAAATAAGTAGAATTTCTCTGCTCCTTTATTTAATCTTTTTTGGAAAAAAAGAAAGGGATACTTAATAGCAAAAGCTGAAGAAAGGTTTAAGCTTATCCATGCATGTATCCATGCATGCATATCTTAACTTAGGTCCCATCTACACTGCCAAATAATCCAGTTTCTGAATCCAGATTATCTGCTTTGAACTGGATTGCTGTACATGGCAGTGTAGACTCATACAGTCCAGTTCAAAGCAAGTAATCTGGTTTCAGAAACTGGATTATATGACAGTGTACAGTCAGCCTTAGATGTATTTACAACTTAATAGTACTTATTTGCATGTAATTACCAGCAGGTAAAACTGGAAAGGTTCTTAAATTTCAAACTGCTAATATTATATAAAGATGTCCATCTCCCCATCCCACCTCCCCATCCACTTTTTTCCATTCCTAGTAAATGCAGCTTCATTTGTAAAGGAAGCTTTTCATAGACAAATTCCAAAATCCGCTGTCAGACAACAGCTTTGTAAGGATTGACCCACTAAAAGCAGTGACCACAAACCCTCCATAATATTTCAGCAGACTACTTATTGTGTTGTCAAAGGCTTTAATAGTGGAATCACTGGGTTGCTGTGGAACATGTAATTGCTGTTCCATATGGTCATATAGCTCAGGAAACTCACAACAACCCAGACTACTTATTGGTTGGGGAAAATCTGGATATTGGTTCATTAAGATTCAGCCTTCTTTGTACTTACCTTATAGACCCTACAATCCTGGCATATTATGTTCTTGATGATTTTCATGCAAGGTAGTTTTTATTTTCAATTTTTGAAAATAAAATATCTGATTTTTTTCAGGCATGTGATCAGCTCTCCAGAAGTTGGTGAGAAATGAGCATTTCCTAGAAAGCTGTTATTTTTCAGACTAAATTTTATTTTATTTATTTTTAAAAAGCTGGTGTGTGTGGATGTTAGCACAACAGTATATCTATATTAGGACAACCTCACTTAATGGAAAATAAATAATTTGCATGTAGGTTGAAAATAACAAAACAAGGAAGGAGAGCATCCCTGGCCGTAACACTAAAAATAACACAAAAGATTGAAAATCTGGCTTGCTGAGATGAATTTGTTAGAAGAAAATATATGGCTGATTATTATGACCTCACTACCGTGTGTGATGTGTGCAGCTTTAATGAGGTCATTGCAGATGATGAGAATGTGGTGTCAAACTGATTTTTCAAAATCAGTGTAAACAGTTCCTTTATCTCAGTGGGTTTTTTTGACCAGGGGCCACTTTGACCAGGGACCACTTTGGCCAAGGACCACTTTGACCAGAGAACACTTTGATCAGAGAACACTTTGACCAGGGATGACTCTCCAACATTAGTATGAAAAGAGTTACAAATCAGTTTTGGTCAACTTTAGATTCAGTTTAGAATGCTGATTCAGAAAATTGCATTGGATAGACCACATCAGATCTAGTTTCTGATACAGAACATATGCCATGTTTTTCCACCCCTCGCCAGTCCGGGAGGGGGGTGAAGGGAGCGCTAGCCAGCCGCAGGTCAAACGGGCCCTTTTTACTGCACCGGGAAGGGGCCATTGAGAACTGGGGTGTCACTAGAAGTGACTGCTCCCTGAATGCTGTGTGGTAGCATCTGCTGATAGTGTGCACGAGGACTGTTGAGTGGCTTCGCCACCACTGAAATAACATTGGATTAACTTCACAGTGTGGACGATTTGGGCTTAAACAATGGATTTAATGCCACACTACGGACATTTTGGGCCTAAACAAAAGACTGGAAGATCTTCCCACTATATGACTCAGCATTTCATTGTCATCATCAGGGCTCTCAGTGTTCAAAGAACCAGCTATTCATTCATTCCACACTGCCCTCTCTGGCCGAGCCAAGCTATGCAAGTAACATCATTCCACACAGCTTGGAAATTGTGCTGGCAACTAGTGAGAACTTAGTTACTGTCTTCACTGTATAGGCTACCACCTTTCCCGCCAACAGTGTTATCACCTCTTTCGGACGGCCAAGAAGAACCAGGGACCTGGCCAACGGGTGCCGGCTTGTCTTCTACGGATCCAAGGAGCTGGGCTCCTATGGTTTGAATTGACTGTGCTGATCGAGTGTTTTTGAAATTGGATTTAATCCTAGAAGGCATTAACTTTGCAGTGTAGAACTTACTTGCACTAAGCCACTTTAAACTAAGTACTTTGCCCTGCAGAACTTGCCTTGCACTAAGCCACTTTAAATTGAGCACTTTAGACCTTTTTAATCTGCCAGAACCCTAGCCATTAATTAATCGGTCCCAAATATTAAACTTGAAATCAAGTGCTACGACTGCAGCACTTTAAACGAAAGCTCTGAGATCCTGCACCATCACTTTTGAAGCCATTTATATATACTGTCAACCACCAGCACTTTACTCCTATGTCATCATTTATGCTATTCTTGCTGCTATTGATATTGTATCAGTTATTTTTCCCTTCCATTACTACACAAGTGCACTTTACATCTTTTAGTATACTGGAAGGAGCAAGTAGCATCAAAGGGTGGGACTACCGGGGTCCAGTTACATGTAACCATGATCATCATCAAGTATTAACAACTGGAATAACAACTGATGAAAATGAAGGGAGCTTCCCCGGGGGGGGGGGGGGGGGGGTGTGGGGGGGGGGCTGCCATAGAGGTGGTGACAGGTAGAGGGAGATACGGGAAAGGGAGAACAAAACATTCATTCTGGCCCAAAATTTATAATAGCAAATTGGCAATTCCTAAAGATGCTAATAATTCAAGACATAACCAAATTCGGTCCAAAATTTATAATAGAACATTGGCAATTCCAAAAATCACTGTTACAATTTGGTCTGAAAGTAATAAAGATAGATTGGCAACTTCGAAACATTCTCCTGACAAGATACAGCTGAGGTGCCAGGATGGTGGTCCCTCCAGGTTAAAGGTGGTGCTGTTCAATGCCAGGTCGGTAAATGAGAAAACTTCTATTATTCAAGATCTAATTCAAGAAGAACAAGCTGACCTGGCTTGTATAACGGAGACCTGGCTGGACGGTTTTGTTGGATTCATTTCAATTGGTTCAGCTTGAGGATGTGGACAGGATCCTTGGAGAAGTGCAACCTACCACATGCATTCTAGACCCCTGTCCATCCTGGCTGATAAAAGAAGCCAGAGGGGGTTTGGCTGAGGGGGTGAAGGTGGTGGTTAATGCCTCCTTACAGGAGGGAAAGTTTCCAGCGAGCTTAAAACAAGCTATTATAAAACCGCTGTTGAAGAAACCATCACTGGATCCCACTCAATTAGACAACTATCGGCCAGTTTCCAATCTCCCCTACTTGGGCAAAGTCATGGAACATGTGGTGGCAGCACAACTCCAGGGATTTCTGGTAGACAGTGATTATCTAGATCCGGCACAGTCTGGCTTTAGGCCGGGACATGGAACTGAGACAGCCTTGGTCGCCTTGGTAGATGATCTTTGCCGGGAACTGGACAGGGGGAGTGTGTCCCTGTTAGTTCGGCTGGACCTCTCAGCAGCCTTCGATACCGTCGATCACGGTATCCTTCTGGGGCACCTCATAGATATGGGGCTCGGGGGCACTGCCCTGCAATGGCTCCGATCCTTTCTTGAGGGACTGTCCCAGAAGGTGTTATTGGGTGACACCTGTTCGGCCCCACAACCGTTGTTGTGTGGAGTCCCACAGGGTTCAATCCTGTCCCCGAAGTTATTTAACATCTACATGAAGCCGCTGGGGGAGATCATTCAGAATGATCTCCCCCAGCGAGTTTCAGAATGAGATGTTATCTCTATGCAGATGATGTCCAAATCTGTCCCTCCTTCTCACCTGTCACCAAGGAGGCTGTCCAGCCCTTGAATCAGTGCTTGGCTGCTGTGTCAGACTGGATGAGAGCTAACAAATTGAAATTGAATCCAGACAAGACAGAGGTCCTATGAGTCAGTCGTAAGGCCGAACAGGGCATAGGGTTACAGCCTGTGTTAGATGGAGTTAAACTCCCCCTGAAGACGCAGGTTCGCAGCTTGGGAGTCATCCTGGACTCATAGCTGAGCCTGGAACCCCAGGTCTCGGCGGTGGCCGGGAGAGCTTTTGCACAATTAAAACTTGTGCGCCAGCTGCGCCCGTACCTTGGGAAGTCGGATCTGGGCACAGTGGTCCACACTCTTGTTACATCCCGATTAGATTACTGCAATGCACTCTACGTGGGGTTGCCTTTGAAGACTGTTCGGAAACTTCAATTAGTCCAGCAGAAGGCAGCCAGAGTACTCACCGGAGCATCATACAGGGAGCATACCACCCCTCTGTTATGTCAGCTCCACTGGCTGCCGATCCAATTCCGAGCAAAATTCAAAGTGCTGGTTTTGACCTACAAAACCCTATACGGTTCTGGCCCAGCGTATCTGTCTGAACGGATCTCCCTCTACGTCCCACCTCGGAGTTTAAGATCTTCTGGGGAGGCCCTGCTCTCGGTCCTGCCTCTATCACAAGTGAGATTGCCGGGGACGAGGAGCAGGGCCTTCTCAGTGGTGGCCCCTCACCTATGGAACTCACTCCCCGGGGAAATTAGATCAGCAACATCCCTCCTTTCCTTTAGAAGGAAATTAAAAACATGGATTTGGGACCAGGCATTTGGGCAATCTGGCAGATAAATAAAGGACTACAACGACGGACATGAATAGTCAATGTGGAATGAAGTATGGACTCTGAGTTGGCGAATTCTGAGCATGAGATTGGTTATTGATTGTGATACATATTGTTTTAATTGTTATAATTGTTTAACTGCTGTTTTTATACGTTTTGTATTATTGTGTAGGCATCAAATTGTGCCTGTTTGTAAGCCGCCCTGAGTCCCCCCTTGGGGGTTGAGAAGGGCGGGGTAGAAGTACACGAAATAAATAAATAAATAAATAAAATGGTCAGCAACAGGGACCGAGTGGCAAAAGGAGGAGAAAAAATAAATGAAATAAAATAAAATAAATAAAGAGGAAGGAGGCTTGCGGACCAGATTTTTGTCCTTGCGGCGCACTGGTGGTCTCCGGCTCACAGGTTAAGAACCACTGCTTTATCTCAAAGGAGGGCAAGAAAACTCCTTTCATCAAATCCCATGGTAGTTGCTGTAGAGTTTCCATAAGTAAAAAAAGTCTTGATTGTACCAACAAGGAAAGCGTTACATATTATTCCATATTCCACTTTATTTCACTCACACTAATAAGATGATATATTAATTGAGGGCTACAGGTAAATTCGTCGCTTCTTTAGTGAAACTGTCCTAAATACAATTCTAAGAAGCAGCATTGCACAAAATTAATCAAGAGGGCTGTTGCAGTTCTGAATGAATTCTGAGACTGTATGCAGGAGGAAACCAAAGAGGCTTTGTGGCGGACCTTGGGGCAGAGGAGAGAACATGTTTTTAAGTGCTATATCCAATGGGGAAAAGGAGGCTGTTTTGCTGTATGTCTTTGCTGTGCTCAATTTCCCCAGGGTAGAACAATGAAAGTCTGAATTACTGTCAAAATCCAGAGATAATTTTTCATGTATTGGAGAATATTTAGCAATGTTAAGCTTGAACTGGGGAAAGAACAAAGTTGGAGGCAAAGGCAGGATTCACTGAATGAGTTAATTTTAGGTAATGTCCTAGCCTTTATGGGTAAGGCAGTAAGTACTTTGGATTAAGCAGCAATATTCAAATTGTGATGGCTATGAGTTATAGTTCCCCCAGGAGAGAAAAATGCAGACTGCTTATTCGCATGGGGTAAGCAATTTAAATTATGCTTTTAAATCATATGTTGTAATCTGCCCGTTGCCTAGCTAAGATAAAATAATATTGGCTGACTGACAGGGGAAAATAACCTTTTAACAGCTAATTTCAGAATGAAATTTCAGGAGAAGCTAAGACGAAGCATAGGAAGAAACATTACCTAGTAATAGATATGCAAAACAGGAGGCTAATAGGACTCACAGTATTTTGGAAAAGGGGCAGGAATCATTTTCTTACGTCAAACTGCCCAGACTTTGTGATTATCAGGGACAATAGTGTAATCTGTAGGAATAAGCATGGTACCATAGTTTGAGCATTGAAGACCAGGATTCAAATCTCTGCTCAGGCATGGAAACCCACTGAATGACCTTGGCCAAGTCACATGTTCTTAGACTCAGAGGAAGGCAATAGCAATCCCCCTCTGAATCACCTTTCGGAACTTCCTGTTCAATCCAGAGATTGGCTGCAATCTTTATGATATCTTGCAGGGGAAAAGGATTAATCAAATGGCAATGTTCTGTTTTAGGTATCCTTTTTGTAATACATAGTATTTCTAGGTGGCTTGGTTTTAAGTTAGATTTAAGACCTACCTTCTTCTGCTATGGTATTAGTATTAGAGAAGTATTAGAAGTTAATGGACCCAAATAAATACTGCTGTTTGAATTTTTCAACTTTCCTTTGGGGTGTAGCCATGGGGATTGTTATCTTCCAAAAGAGACCTACATAATATTTTGGAAGTATTGTATAGCCTTTTCATAATTTCCATTTTTATTTAGCTCTACACTTAAAATTACAGTTGCGTAATTACAGAATTAATGCAGTTTAGCAACACTTTAACTCACATGGCTCAATACTATGGAACAGTGAGAGTTGTAGTTTTGCAGGGTTTTTAGCTTTCTCTGCCAAGAAGTACAGGTACCTCAGCACACTACAACTCTTAGGATTAAAATTGTGATATGCTATGTTGATTCTATAATTATTGTAGATGTTCTCTATCTCTAGAACTGAACACTATGAAACAAACATGGGACAGCTAACAGTCATTGTGAATATTTGTACATAAACAAAACTATAGGGTTACCTATTTGGGTGGAGTATCAGCTTTACCAACTGGTTAGGAAAGTTCTCTATTAGAGAATGTGTTTTGGTAAGAATTTTGGTAGGAAAGGGTTTGTGGAAACTGTGGAAACTGTGGAATGTATTGTCAAAAGCTTTCATGGCTAGAATCACTGGGTTGTAGTTTCTTCGGGCCATATGGCCATGTTCTAGAAGCATTTTCTCCTGACGTTTTGCCTGCATCTTTGGCAGGTCTCCTCAGGGGTTGTGAGGACAGTCCTTACAACCTCTCAGGATGCCTGCCATAGATGCAGATGAAATGTCAGGAGAGAATGCTTCTAGAACATGGCCAACAACTGTGGAATATTGTTGAGCCAACAAAATATTTTTTCCTTTATTTAATAAACCTTCCCCAGATGAAGTACAGCCTTCAGCAGAATAAACAAGAAGGACATGTGTAACAATGAAAAATAAAATGAAAGAGAACATCAAAGCAGAGTGGATGATGAAGAGCTAGTTACACACCAAAGAACTGAAACAAATGGCCATCATTAATTAATTTTTGGAATTGATATAGAAACTATGAAGAAATTCAACTAATTTACTTTGAGCCTCAAAGAGCAACACCAAGCTGTATAACCCCTTTGTTGGTTCTAAAAATCATAAAATAAAAAATGTTGGCTATGTGTGTTCAAAAGATCTCAAGAAATTACTTTGAAGTTATGTGTTTTTTAACAAAATGGGGAGCAATTTCACTACCTTTTAGAGAGGTCAGTCATGACTCTGCACCAGACAGTATAAGCTGTAATTTCTTTTAGGTTCCATCTGGGTGAATCTCTTGTTTTAAGTTTGCTTTTCTGAGTGATGGAATAATTCTTGTGATCATTAAACTGCATCACTTGCCATGCTTGACATTGCGGTTGGCATATTTCTGAAAGGCTCTGGAGTTGTGGCACAGTATTAATCTTCCTAATGGTTCATATAGTGCTACCTGGTATAATAGTCAAAAGTCAAGTTCTTTACTCAAAAGCTTCACACAGTTGCCAAATCCAGGATGTCATAATAGTTTCTATGTGACATATTATCCTGAAATATAGGATTTTAGAATGCAAATCTTTCACTAAATGCAATGAGATGGGAAAGGCCAGGGTTTAAAATTGTTGTGTGCACAGAGAAAGTGATCCAGTCTCCACAAATAATAGAATGATACTATAAGAACAGGTTTTAAAATTGCATTTCATATGTATCTTCCAGAAATTACAATACAGAGACTTCTGGAGAAATTCAGTGTTCCCTGCCTAAGAAAGGGGCAGTGAGTTTTCCACAGGACAGAATATGACTTTCAAGGGGATATTCCCCCCCTGATGTTAATGGATTAAAAAATATGGTGTGTTGTATACTGTCCTTTGTCCCAGGTCCCCACACAGTCAAGAGAGAATGAGTGGACTGTGCCTGCACTGATATTCTTCCAAACCATATTAATTTTCAACCAAAGTAACCTCTGAAACAAAACGTAGATCTGTGACTCTAATGCCATCATTTTCTTTATTATTCCCAATATTTTTGCCTGATGAATGGATCAGTGAAGCTTTGAATGCAGGCACAAAGTATTATGTGCATTTCAGTTAGCTCAATAAAGGTATTACTGCTTTGTGGATTTTGTTGCATAAAACTAAGTTGCCCATAAAATGGCCAATATTTTTCCTTTTGGCATTGCAATTTTAAAAGTGGCAGATATTAAATCTTTGAAACTACCGGTTAACCTCTCTCATATGCACATGTCATCTCTTTATATCCTTCCAGTAAAGCCTGAAAAGGTGCCACAGATCAAGAGGTGAGAGGTAACTAAGAACATTTGAAGGGCATTTGTTTTCAATTGGGCACAAGGTCACAAAGAGCAGAGAAGGGAAAACAAGGCACATGTGGCCTATGTTGAACTTTATGCTCTTTGGACTGCCCTACTTTCACCTTGGCTTCCAAATATTTAATGGAAAACATTGATAGCTGACATTCATAAAAGCCAATAAAAGCAGAGACATGACTTTTGATGCTTTAAAAAAGTGGATGGTCTAAATTTTATTTTTTTGTGTTATGTGCCTTGAAGCTGACTCCAGCATTTGGTGACATGGCATAGGGTTTTCTTCACAAGATTTCTTCAGAGGTTTGACATTACCTTCCTTTAAGGCTGAGAGAAAGAAGGTGATTTACCCAAGATAACATAACTGATTTCCATGACTCAACAGGAATTAAAACCCTTGTCTCCCAGAGTCTCATTCCCACACCACAATCCTGCATTTCTTCTGGCCAGGCATGTAGCCAGGGGGGGGGGGGGGGGGGCTTGAGGGGCTTCAGCCCACCCCCTGAAATTCTCATGGTGGTTCGCGAAAAGGCCTTACTGGTGCATTATTTAAACTGTTATGTTTATTCATATCATGATCTGATCACCATACTCAATATATCCCATATGCATGGGGGTATTGGGGTAATGATACAAAAGGTTTGCTAGGGTAGACCCTCTTTCACTCAGACTCAGCCCCCCCCCCGAAACTCAGCCCCCCTGAAACCCCCCTGAAAAAAACTCAGCCCCCCCCCCCCCCCCGCATCGAAATCCTGGCTACGGGCCTGCTTCTGGCACAGGATCTGTGCTGAACAATACATCACAGATGAGACTGTTGTATAGTTGGTACTTGCCATGTTTTAAGATTCAGGCCTGTTTAGCTTGCTATCTTTCCTGGAAAGAGTAAGCGTGATCAAGTAGACTGAATAGCCTATCTTTTTTTTTCTTTTTTCATAATGGACTGCTTAGAAAAGACAAAGAAAAATGAAAATTATCTTCCTTTCATCCTACTTCATCATCATTCACTAAATGCCCAAATGTCTAAATGTCAAATAACTGGCTCAACAAGTTATATGACAGTTATTTGACTATAGTTTTCCAATTAGTATGAAATAAATTTTGACAAGAAAACCCCAAGATAGGATTGCCATAAGATGGCTTTTATTGCATAAATATCGAAGTCAGCAATTTAGGACTTGGAATTTAGCTTGTCTTTTGTTTAAATTTCTCCTTCTTGGCTGCTTCTTGACTCAGCCCAGCTCAATCAGCTTGTCATTTCCAAAAATGCAGCTATAGATACAGTCTTTCTAACCTACAGTCCTAAAAATATTTTAAAATATACCTTTTTTAATTTCTAAGCCACCGATGTGAACATATCCTAAAACTGGATGCCTTTCTTATATATGAATAAACCCTTTTCTTCTGTTGGAGGTACTGAAATTAGTGTGTGTCTTACAATAGATGGTGTTTAAGAATTGACAAAACATTAGCAGCATAATGTAACAGATCTCTTTTTTTGAGATGAGGCAATAAAATTGAAAGCAAATCCTCCTTCCTTTGACTCCAATAGGGACTACACAGAGAGAAAATTAAAATCCAAAACTGAGTCTCTTTGAATAATACTGGTTTCTACCTTCTGACTATGAGGAAAACTGTCTTTATCATTGGCAGGCTTGCACCTTTGTATCTTCATACAGCACTGTGAGTAGCACTTCTACAAAGTTGTCTAAAAAACCCCCAAACATATCCTTATGTACTGCTTACTACTCCTTGTTCTACAAGTTCCTTATGTTCCCTCTCTTTTAATGTCCATGTGTTAATCCTAAAGGAATAAGATTATCGGTTTTGTTGTTCATTCATTACTTTTGTAGGCTGCAAAATCTAGCACTAATATGACTGTTATGCTCTGTCAAAAAGATTTGTTTCTTCTAGAAATTGGGACTTAGACCCATTTTTCCAGTTTGCAAAATACTTTTGATATTGGTAGTAGGTTTGTGGACACAACAAGGACAAAGACAGGGAACTTCATCCTGAAAATATGTAGTTTATTTAAACAAAATGCTGAAACAATGGGAAATAGTGTGTTGCAGGCATTCAACAAATAATATAGATGCTGCTGTCGAAGTCTCACATGGCCAGAATCACTGGGTTGCTGAAGATGCCAGCCACAGATGCAGGTGAAACATCAGGAGACAATGCTACTGGAACATGACCAAAAATTCACAGCAACTCAATATAGCTACTTTTTGCACAGTTAGGAAGGGCAAAATGGATGGGACATACTAATAAGCAGCATCCGTTGAAAATATAACCATATTTCCATGATGATGCCACTATGTTTGTTTGTTCCAATGTACTTTTGGGACATACTCAGCTAGCACATAGCCAGAAACATGTCAGTCAAACCATTTCAATTTGCTTTGAGTTTGCTGCCACTGGAGAATGCTATGTTAGATTTCACTGACATTGCCATTTAAGTATGCAGATTGATTTTTTAAAAAATCACTTAAATGCTTAAACATTAAAGATCTTCACAAACTCCCAGGAAATTTCTCAACATTTTCAAAGAAATCTGCCTCCTCCAAAGAACTGATTTATTTAACAAAGAACCAAAATGAACAAGGATGCCTTTTATTCATGAACGTGGGTAGGACAGATAGAATGTTCATTGAAATCCAGCTCTTCTCTTAGACTTGGAACTAGGACACTAAAAGAGAACCACCCATTTCTTTGATCACTCTATGGCTATGGTGGGGAAAGTGAACTGTATGCAGCCCCACACTGCACATCTGCAGCCTCTTGGGACCCCACTTGAGGTCTCTTCCAACACTGTGAGTCTATTATTCACAATGAACTGAAGTTCTCTTCAATCACATTACAAAACTAATTTTATGAAACTAATTTTCCAGACAGAAAACTCATTGTCCATATAATTAATATGCAGACTGTAATATGTGTAAACTAGGTTATTTTAAGGCATAAGAGTACATAATCTGAAATACTGTGAACCTAGAAGTAGAATTGGCTCTTACACGCTCCAAATACCTTTGACTCTGTGGAACAGTTTAGCTAGGTCTGTACACAAATGGAAACAAGTGACCATGCATAAATGAAGAACCATGTGTACAAATGGAATATTCATCTTCATCCCCCATCTTAAAGGGCTAGACCAGGTGGGGGATTGGTACACAGCTGCACCTGGCTCCTTGGAAGCATGCCCATCATTTTCTCAGTAAGAAAGAAAAGAAGAGAGGATGAAATCATGCTCTTTGCTCTCTCCCCCCCCCCCCCTTTAACACATATTCCTAAATAAGTGAAAGTTGCCACTGAAATATTGTTTCATATTTTTGAAAATACAGTAAGTCCTCCACATTCTCTGGGGTTTGGAGCACAGAATCCCAATAAAACTGAGGGAAAATGTAAATAATAAAAACATTATTTGCAACTTAAGAGAACACCACTCTAGGAATTTCTAGACCTTCCAGCAAAACTCTGTTGTGAACTTTCACATTATAATCAAATCTGTTAAAGTGAAAATCACAAATGTGAAGGGCCAACTATATTCTTGTTCTCACTGTAGCATTGAGCAGATGTCTTCTTTGAGAAGATAGGAACTGAATCTCCATCCATCCTTCTGATCATAAATAAAATTATTAACAAGTCCGGTTTCCAAATTAAAGTCAACATATATAAAAATGTAATCTTTAGGCAATATGCTCTAAGCAGGATCAGAACTATGCAGACTGAGTTGGTTGTCTCAAGCACCATGGGAAAGAGGATAGAGAACATCAGCAATAGTGGGGAAGCAGGAACTATCATGTTCAGGTGGTCTGCATCCCCTAAACTAGCTGAGCTTGTTTTCTTCAAGTGCAGTAGGAATGGCCAGTCTGCATTACTAGTACCAAAGTAAGATTCAGCTGCCAGTCTGGTCATCCGCTATACATAGAACGAGAGGGGCACCATCTTGTCCTTTGCCTCTTGCAGCAAAATGTATTGCTCTGGCACTTGTTGGAAGGCTCAAAAGGGAAGTGACTGAAACTTGAACCCAAAGGGTTAAGCTGTACCAATGTGAAGTGGGAAGAATCTTCTGAGCACTTTTTGAAGACCCTTCTGTTCTTTGAACCAGTCTTTTATCTACTTTCATGAAGAAGTTAATCTACTATATGTCATAAAGATCACCATAATCATAGAGCCCTTATCCATGATATCACTTAGCCATGTTTAATAAAATCATATTATATCTTGACATCACTCTAAAGGATCAGGGTTATATCTCATGAATAAATCACGCCCCTGGCCATCAGTATAAAGGATCTTAATTGCTAATCCCAGAGCTACACACCAATATGATGGAATATGATTCTTGGCACGGAGCGTTTATATATGTATGAAGTAACTTGTATGTACTTTGGTAGATTCACTGCCACCACCTAATTTACTTTAGGAAATTACAGATGATTCCCCTGAGGTAAACTTCTTCCTGCCTACCAGCTCTCCCTTAGCTCCCTGCGTTGACTGTGATGTTAAGACGTTAAAACAGATAGAAATATTCTCACAGGAATGAATCACTACTGAGGCTTCCTTAAAAGTTGAACTAGAGAAAATGTTTATTTATAATATTGAACAAACACCTATATTCTTTAATGAGGCACACAAGCTTGAATGGTTACTGAGGTACAATAATCTTGATGGTTACTTTAAACAGGATATTTGACTTAGATACGAGTAAAACTCCTCACTCTACAATAACAGAGTAGCTGTGAGTTCCCCAGACTAACCTAAACAGGTTGTCCCTAGAGCAATTAGCTAGACTCTAAGCAGAGTCCTCTAAAAGCTAATCTACTCTAACCCAGAGAGCAAACCACTTGTGTAAAAACCCACACAAGCACCCCAGGCAACTACTTTGACCTTCCTGGCCAATAATGCAGTTTTGCCTGTCACAAATGCTCTCTGGCAGAAAAATCTAAGCTCAAAAATCTACCTCTCTTCTCCTCTGTTCCCAAAATCACTCCTCCTTCTTCAAACCCAAAAATCAATCTCCTTGCTCTCTGTCAAGCTGACACTTTTTCCTCTCAGGGCGAAACTCCTCCCATCTGTCCTAACCAATCAAAAGAGAGCTTCAGCTCCTCCCTTCTTCTCCTTTTACACTCCCAATATGTCTGCTTCCCTTGCTGACAATCCCAAAATGGAGTTCTGCCTACTGATATTCCAGGCTTCTCCTTCGGCCTATGGGGTAAGAATCATTACACCATGCCAAGGAAAAAGGGATCCATCTAGGAATTTGCTGTGGCCTCCAATGCAATTTGTGATAAGTTTACCCCAGAAGTTACCATAGAGTAATGCTGAAGGACCTAGCAAATTTGAAGTCTCCCAATGCACACAATCTTCAATATTCAGCAGTCAAGAATTTTTCCCCAATCCCACCACATTCCCCCTCCCCCGGTAAACTTCTATCCATGAATACTATTGGATATTTGTACCTCAGCATATTTAAGCATTTAATCTTTTTCCCTGGTTACCATTTTATACACAACCATCTGTCTAAGGTTCTCAAAAAGTATTCATTTTATTTTCATCATCCTGTGTTTCATTTTGCATCATTTCTCTTCCTTCTCTCCCCACCTCTCCCACCCAGGAACAGTTTACTACTCTTGCTATACTTATTACAATTGTTCAATCATGAGGATAGTCTTATTTAACTCCTTATATCTATCTTTCCCCTTTATTCTGGAAATGAGACCCTTGCATTTTGCCTCCCAGCTCCTTCTGATTTGGTCCATCCTATAATAACTTTTACTTTCACTAATGTAATCTTGGAGTAGGTAGTCAGTTAGATATTTATACCAAGTTTTTATATCCCATTTCTTGTGGTCCTTCCAGCCTAGGGAAGTTGAGGCTTTAATTACATCCATCATGTGTTTTATTATTCCTTCACATTCTTTACATTCCTCTTTGACTTCCATTTTCTGAATGAAAAATTGAGTCTTGTTCCATTCTATATTTATCCCTAATAGCTCCTCCATTTCCTTCTTAATTATTTTATGGAACTTTTGTATTTTTTCACATTCCCACCACATGTGGGTATAAGTTCCAGATTTTCCATAATTATGCCAACATAGTTTTGGGCAGGTTTTTGTAATATACACCAATTCCACGGGAGTTCTATACCATTTTGTCAGTATTTTCTGTTGCATTTCCTTGATCTTTAGATGTTTTATTTTATTGATTGATTTTATCCAATTGTTTATTTCTCTCTCACTGTAATTTAATTCCTCCTTCCAGACTTCTATCAGGGTATATTTTGTGTTGTATTGTATTTCCATGATTATTTTGCATATGAATCCCATGATTCCTTTCTCCTTCTCAACTTTCCATTTTAGTATTTTGTCAAGATTTGTTTCAGAGGTTTCCTTACTCTTCCATTCTGTTAGCTTTTTTAGAAAAAAAATGTCCCAATGCAACCCTATATGATTCTGGGAATGAAAGTCAGGCAATGTGATGGCATTAATTGATATTTGTGATTTCAGGTAACTATGGTATGATGGGAGAATATTGCTTATGGATACAGAGGATTTATGCTGTGTCAGTAAATATATATGAACAATTCAAAAAGGTTGTGTCTTGTCTGATCCATCACTACATACAAGGAGTTATATCAAAATTACAGCCCCATCTTTCCATGTGTGGTTCTGGAGGAGGGAGAAGCTTTGTGTTGATTCTTTTCCATTAGTATCTTAAAGTGAGTTATAGCATGGTAGATGAAAAGCTGATCTGCAGATGCACATTTATCACCTAATTTGTCTTTAGCTGGTTAGTCAGCACCTACAGACTTACAGCTGGGTATGTATATCAAATCTATTGAAAAACTCCATCCTAAATTATTATTTGACATGACAAATCTTGTTAATGGTGTTTGACCTGGGAAGACTCAGACAAGGAACTACTTGATGCCACAGTTGTTCCATTTCATTCTTAGGTTGAATAATGTAAGAATAGCTAAAGTTCTGAAGGATGCATGAGCACTGTGATCTTAACTGGCTTTTAATAGTTTAAGTGTTGATTATTTAATTGTTCTTATTTAAATTACCTGTTTTAATTTGTGTAATATATATTTTGTTCTTTACATTTTTTGCTTCTGATTTATATAAGCATTGAATATCTGCCTCTATTTTATAATCCATTTCATGTTTCTGTAATCAGTGGTGCATTATATAGAAGAGAAATACTAATGTTTGATTAATACTGCTTGTACTGAATTAATATAAGTTTTGTTTCTGCATTTGCTTTTGATCTGTTGACTTACCTATGTGGACAAGCCTGGATTTTTAATTTGTTTGGGGGTCAGACTTGTATGCACTTACCTTGGAATAGTTTCACAATGAGACTTACTTACATGTAAAAAAACCCCCCATTGAATTATGTCTCAAATTGTGACTGTCAGATGCTATTATATTGCAGCTTTCACCATTCTTCAATACTGCTTATGCTTGGTAAGACTGATGTGAGCTACAGTTCATTAACATCTAGAGAGCTACAAGTTGCCCACCTTGTTACTTATACACAAGTCAGACTGAATATTTGCTTTCTGACTTTGGGAGACTCATTGGGAAGAGCACCTGATGAAAGTTTACCAATATTAAAACTCAATAAGCCACCCTTCTTTGCCTGAGAGAACAGAAAAGTTCCCAGCATTAAACAAGTGAAATTGGGAACAGGGGAGGAATTCATCTTTACTGATTTTGTGTTCAACATTTACAGAGTAACTGAAGCCCTGAGGTTCAGACTACCATCTTTCATTCATGGCTGGTTGGGTTAAACCTTAGAACTTTCTTGTCATCTCTATACATAGTCAATTCTTCACTGTCATTTTCTTACCTTAAATTACTTGTTACAAGAACAATTTTTCTGGGGAAAAACAAGTTCATTCTTTGTTTTTAGGTAACATGTCCTTGTGATATAATATTCCAGTTTTTAAGTCATGGCCATAATTAGTCTATCAATTAATATTTCCCAGAAATTGATATTGTCTGGTTTAATCCTGGGAAGTGCCCACATAAAAACATCAGATGAACAGAAAGGTGGGGGAACAGTTCCAGATCATAAGTGGGATTTCAGTTAAGAAGAAGAAGATGATGATGATGATAATTGAGGGTTTTTATCTATGGATTCAAACATACATGCTTTGACTATATATAAGCAAACTTTAATTTTGCCATTTTATATAAAGGACATCATCATTGGATATAAGGGGATTGCCAGAAACATTAGTCAACCCTTCATATTTATTCATGGTGAGCTCACACAGTTAAACATAAAAAAACAAAGATTCTGGTAACCGGACTGACGGATACTGGCAAATAGAGGGAGAAAACATGGAGGCAGTGACAGACTTTGTATCTGTAAGTGAAAGATTAGTGCAGATGCAGAGTGCAGCCAGGAAATCAGAATACATTTACTTTTTGGGAGGAGAGTAATGACCAATCTCGATAAAATAGTGAAGAGTAGAGACATCACACTGGCAACAAAGATCCGCATAGTTAAAGCAATGGTATTCCCTGTAGTAACCAATGGATGTGAGAGCTGGACCATAAGGAAGACAGAGAGAAGGAAAATAGATGCTTTTGAACTGTGGTGCTGGAGGAAAATTCTGAGAGTGCCTTGGACTGCAAGAAGATCCAGCCAGTTCATACATTAGGTAATAAAGCCTGACTGCTCACTGGAGGGAAGGATATTAGAGGCAAAGATGAAGTGCTTTGGCCACATCATGAGAAGACAGGAAAGCTTAGAGAAGACAATGATGCTGGGGAAAATGGAAGGAAAAAGGAAGAGGGCAAGGGCAAGATGGATGGATGGTATCCTTGAAGTGACTGGCTTGATTCTGAAGGAGCTGGGGGTGGTGACAGCCATCAGGGAGCTCTGGCGTGGGCTGGTCCATGAGGTCATGAAGAGTCAGAAGCAACTGAACGAATAAACAACAACACACAGGAAATTCTTGACAAGATTTGTTCATTAGGGGGTTGCCTTTGCCTTCTTCTCAGGTTCATACAGAGTGCCTTGTCCAAGATCATCCAGTAAATAGTCATAGCTGATTGGAGATCCAAACCCCGATCTCCAGAGACTTAGGGCCCATCTATACTTGAGTCACATATGCTGGATCTGATCTGGAGTGGGCAACTTTGGATGAACCTCAGGGGAGTCCACATTTCTAGCTGGCAAGACTCAGGTAGAGGAGGAAGGAGGCATTTCCCCTCTCCTTCTCCCCCCCCCCTTCTCCAATTGCTCTGGCACTCTGTCCAGTCAACACTTGTCATGAGTGAGGATTACTAGCAATTTTGTACCCAGTGGTTATAGCTAAGCTCTGATCATGACATCGACTGTAAGTATCCTCTCCTGCCCTTCATGTGGTTGCCATGAAGTTCATTTACACTCGGCCCACCTCATCTGATCCATGTAGATGGGCCCATAGTTCATCTATCAAACTATTACATCATACTGTCCCATTAATCTATCCAAATGGCAAATTCCAAAATTCCATAGCATATAGCCTCAAAGTTAAAATGGAAAGATGGTGATGTAACTATGTAGTGTGAAAGGGCATATAGTTACTGGGGAGTATAAGACTATCATATCCTCCTAATTTTTGAAAATACTGAAGATAAGTCTGGGTTTCCTCTGTAGTTCATATATTGTAAATGCTCTCAAAAATATTGTTGTTCCTTGCAATAAGGGAAGATAGAGGAGTAAACTACAACAGTAACAACAATAATTTAAAATCATTATTTGGCTTGTTCTCAGTATCCTGGTGGGAAGTTGTTTGGCTCAGTCTCTATTCTGCTTGATTCTACAGAATTAGTGAGCTCATGGATTTGTGTGTCTTTTTATTTTATTTTTTTAATGTCAACCATTTTATAGTCCATTGATTTCTTCCATTCCAAAGCAGATCCAGACATTTAATTGCAAAACAGTCACAAGTAAATAACAGTAAACCCTCTTTCTTTTTCCCTACTCTTGTATCATCACTATCATCATATTTAAATATATCCTACTTTTGTCTCTTAAACAATACTCAAAATGGCTCAAAACTTTAAGAGCAAATAAATTTTCAACCTAAAAATAAATATTAAAATAGAACTAAACATATAATTATTAAAACAAATAAATGAAAATCACATTAAACAAGTAAAAACTGTTAAAAATGAAAAACCATAGAGCACTCACAGTTTGTATGATAAAGCAAGGAATTTCATGTAGAATCCTGCAGCTAAAGACTGTCAAATATGATCTATAGTCACAATGTTTAAAATAATCATAGGCGACCATCTTGCAATCCTAGGAGCTAGGGTTTTCTCTTATTGGCTTTTTAATTTATTGAGGCATTTCCTAAACTGCCAATCCCATGGAAAAATGGGAGTTAGAATGGAATTACAACATTATAATTCCTTGGAACTGAAAGACCATTGTGCTAGAGATTCTCCTCCAATTAACCCCACAGAATTGCTTTTTTCTGTCCAATGATATTTCTTCAAACCATCATTTTTTTTCCTTTTCAAACTGAAAAAATGTGTGCTACCAAATAAAAAAACTTTGATAAGATATCATGTTTGAAAATATTATATTAAACATGGGCCCGCAATAAAAACAATTTTTTCAAGCAACCCCTACATTTTGTAGCAAAGGGCTCATTTACACCAGGCAATTTAGCCGAGTATAAAAGTGGCCTTGGGGCAACCACACTCTGACACAGTCATGCTGAATCTATGGGTATTGTTTATATGGACAAGGAGCATAGCCTGGAGAACCACACACATCTTATTTTCTCCATGTTGTTGCCACTGCTTGCTGAACAAAAAGCTCTGTGAGAGCTCCTGGCCCTCCCAGGTTCTTCCTTACCATGGGAACTGTTCTGACATTAGCCGTGGGGCCCACAATAATAGAAAAAAGAAGGGGCGATTACCTTGTCATGATGTCAGAATTGGGTGCCTACATGATAAGGATGAAGGAAGAGGCTTTCACACCCTTCTTTCTGGTTGTATGGGCACCCAATTCCCATGTCAACAGAAGCACCCACAAACGAAGCTGCATGGCCAACGAGGCATGGTGGTGAAAAGATCACAATTCATCCCCTTCACCTGCACTGATCAGTGCAGGGAAAGGTGATGGTACTGGTATCTTATCGAGCAGAAGACTGGGCAAAATCAGACCCAATCCAGCTGTCTAGTCTTCTCCAATGTCATGGGATACTCCAGAGTTTCCAGCAAACCCTGGAGTATTCCTCAACTTTGCACAAAGCAGGGAAAAGCCAATTTTAAAATGACTGGAAATAGATGAGCATCATGAAGTCTCATGTTTTCGATTTGTGATGAGCCAGGGCAGTTAGGCCCTAAGTTGAGCCCTAAGTCACATAGCGCCATATACTCAGCAGTTGCTGGTTTTGCTGTTATACCATTGCCATTCAGAGGAAAACATGAAATTATATTTCTCATTAAGGCTCCCTGGAAGAAAACATTGGTTTTCCTTATTATGCTATAATGGTGTTGACAAGGTGTTGTTAAGTATGAAACCTCAGCATTTCCTTATCTGCAGCATGTAAATTGAATGGCACACTGACAGGTACTCTCTAATGAAAAATAATTCATACAATTCAGTTTTAAAGGATGCTAATAAGATTTGTGTTTCAAATCAGCAGAAGACAGTACACCGTATATATTTTACACAGGAAATAAATATGCCTAAAGACCAGCTATAACTGTTAACAGTTGTATTCAAGTTGTTAAATTTGAATGGAAAATCATGAACTCTGAAAAAATGTATCTTATTTTCAGGAAAAGGTTACTTCTTTCTCAATTATTTTGAAATGCTAAGATTTTTTTGTCTGTATTCCAGATTGAACTGAGAAGTAGACTAGTTCTGTAATGAATGCAAAGGGACCCTTTTTTCATTTTTATCATTTCATAGGTCAGTCTCCAAACCGCAATAATTTAAAAATGTCACATTACAGGAGATAAATGCAATTGTCCCTGTGTAACTTTCATAAAAGTACATTGAATTCAAATAATGGCTTTGCTGTTAAGTTCTTCAGGCAGCAACCAACCACAAGGTGAAAAGAAGTGGTTAAGAGATAAATGGCTTCCATGAAAAGTACTTTGGAGGCCCATAATTTCTGCTGATATTTCCAGAGGTTCATTATGATCTGTAATCCTATATGCGCATTAGTGGCCTGTCGCATGTATGCCTACAGACATTAGTTCCATGCCTCCTTATACAAGTTAATAAAAGTATGGGTTAAGGGGAAGATGTCCCATTCAAATTCATCCTTATTGAACCACGATACTAGATCTTGAAACATCGAAGTGTGAAAGCTGATGAATAATGTTTGCAGTGCTACTCGATTCTCAATTGCCCATCATTCTGTGTTTTAAAGTGCCTTCAATTAGCAGTTTGACTACTTTGTTACAGCAGCCTTTGCTGTTTTGTTTGCATTTCACGAAGAGACATGAGGCAGCTCATCCAGGGAGCCTGGAGGAAACACCATTTTCAATGCAATTTAACCTTCAATTGCCAAAATCCGTAAGTCCTGCAAATATTTACAGTTTTATTTAAATATTCTAAAGCATTTAACCTACTGATGTAATTAATGTGATTTTATTGGTATCTATTTTTATTTTTGAAATTTACCAATAGTTGCTGCATGTCCCACCCTTGTCTTATACTCATGTCAATACATTTTTCCCAGTTTTTTGTGGTAAAATTAGGTTCCTCGGCTTACATTCGGGTCAGCTTATACTCGAGTATATATGGTAATTATAGTATTTGATTATACCTATCCAGCAATGTAATATAAAAAGACTTGAGTGATTTCAGCTCTGCTAAAATTCAGGGCTCAGCGCCCAGCATATCCAAAGAACAAATAAGACATGGATGGGTTGAAGGCAAAAGCAACAGAGCCATTTAATTACCTGACTGACATAACTCAATGCAAAAATAATATACATTTATAGCACTTGAGAGCAGTTTGAAACAAAAGGCTGCTAATTGGTCCAGACCAGTGTCAGCTAAGATTCATAGGCTGGTTGGTTAAGATGTGCTATCTACTATTGTTGCTGGTTGTTCCAGGGGTTTGGCAGGAATTTTAATAGATTGTAATTACTCAGTTTGAAGTTTCATGACTGTTGCTTGTTTTGCCTCTCATGGGAAAGAAAAGAATGTGGGTAGAGTTTGAGATAATGGGTCCTAATGGTGGTAGTCTCCCCAGTGAGAACAATGTGTTCCCAGGAGAAGGACAGAGCCAGGATGTTGGGCAATTTCTGTGACTTTTTGTTTGGTTCCAACCTTAGGAATTATGCCTTTCACCTAAATAAATAAGCAGTTATGTTTTTACCTGCTTATTTAAATGTATTTATATGTTACAGTTTTATGATTTTAATACACAATGTGTTTTGTATTTTGTATGCTTTTGTCTTAATGCAGGATTGAAGTATTGCCAATTTGGAAGCCAGTCTGTGTCCCCTTTGGGGTTGAGATAGAGTGGGGTAAAAATACAGTAAATACATAAATAAGAGATGATAGGGATTTTCTTGTGAAACTTGCATGTCTAGGCTAAAAGTAATCTGTGGAGGTTAGCCCAAATTAGATTTCTGGGTGGAAGGTCACCTTGGATTGGTTATCACACCCTTTCCATGTCTATGGGTTTTGTTCCTCTTTGGGGTCATGGGGTTTCAGTAACAGACTTACACGGGCATTAGATATTTAAAGGTTTAGCAGACTTTTGCCATTTAAAACCAACAGAGTAAATAGCAATTTGATTATTTAGCATTTAAAATCACCTATTGCTTAAGTTTCCTAAATTTTAGTAAGATATCTGAATTCTACCAAAGTATATTGAGCTAGATAATGATCAAAACACAACACTGTGGATGGAAGGATGGAATCAAATGTATAATCTTAAATAGAGCAGGCCCATTGAATCAGTGTGAAAATGTTAAGTCTAATGGTTTGGGATTAACAACTATATTGTGGCAATAATAATAATAATAATAATAATAATAATAATTTATTTGTATTTATGTATTTATTATTTATTTATTTGTAGTATTTATATACCACCCTTCTCAACCCTGAAGGGGACTCAGGGCGGTTCACAGTGTCGACAACAATTCAATGCCACCCTATCTTCCCAAGGAGACCAACAATATAACAATACAAACTGGAATAAAAACATACAACTACTTACCCATTCAAAAGCACTCTTACTAGTATGGTGTACATTCAAGCACTGGGGGTTGGCACACTACACAATTATAGTACTATAATTCCACTTTAGCTGCCATCATATTCTATTCTGCAATTTTCAGTTTAAGAAAGGTTTGTTAGAATTTTCAGCCAGGGAACTGTAGAGCCTCACCAAACTACAAACCTTAGGATTCTGCAGGCTGGATGCATAGCAGTTAAAGATGAATCACTGAACTATAATTATGGAATGTAAAAGTGTCCCCAACATTGGAAACTCTTTCCAAATCATTTGGGTGAGTAAGTATTAAATCATATCATAGTAATTAGGGTGTCAAGCCTATTGAGTATAGCAGGACTTAGCTTATGATCAATAGAGATCCGGAGGAGCCTACTTTCACATGCTATTGTATTGTATATCCTTTTAGTCCAAACAAATAATGAGGCATGATACAGCTCAATTGTATCTGGAATGCAAACAAAGTTATCTAAGCTTTCTGCTACAATATACATATACTTGGCATGAAAAGAGTTCCAGATCTACAGGGTTAGAAAAAATATTAGAAAATATTCAAAAATGGTTGAACTATGTTTCTTGTTGATCAGAAAATGCTGATGGGTAGAATTCTAGAATGGAGGGAGAACTTGTGTAGTTCTGGGATATATTATGTACAAAATTTCACATGGTTTGTGTGTTGTGGAAAACAGCATTTTGTGCACAGTGGACTACCTTTTCTACTTAGAAGATAACATATCTGAAGACATGTGAAAAGCAAACATTCAAGAGGGAAGTATTTCCTAATCTGCACAAATCTCCTAACAGTCCTTGGGACTTTTCATTGTAAAGATTATCAGGCAAACACTATCAACTTTAAAAAATGGAAACAGTTATGATTTGTCCAGGTTAAAAGCACATCAAAGCCTTGTTCTGGCATCCTGTAAGGAAGCAGCATCAAAGTGCAAAGAACAGGATTGATTGTTTTTGTTATCTATGCATGGAGGATGGCCAATAGGTCTGAAATGGAGATTCTCTACTTTCTATGGAAGTTATCCATATAGATTGGAAATTTTCATTTTTTCCAGGGTGAATCTTCCACCAGGACCTTTCATAGATAGAGGCTCTCCTCATCATATCTCTTGTTTCCACTTATAGATGATGTCAAAAGTATGGTGTGTAATGTGTTCCCATTCCTTACATTGAGTGTCCCACATTTGACAATGCCTGAATTTTAAAAAGTCCTAAAAGCAAAGAAACAAAGTGTTTTCCCCCAGGTTTTTTTAAAAAAGCAATTTAGGTAGGCATTTAATACAACTGAAGTGATGTCCCTTCCACTTCACTTTGCTTTCCCACAGGCAGCTGTACAATTGCTGCAGACTGAACTTTAATTTGTTTTTTAAGTATCTAGAAAGGGTAGTCTTCCTGATGTATTCTGTTCAGAGGTTGGCAGGTCAAAAGAAGGCACTTAGTTTGATCTTGCTTCTTCTGGGAATTTGATTCGAGCTTTGGCCACCGTTGTAAATAAAACATTCTTGTGTTATTGCCAATACTGTAATAAGAATTTCACAGTCTTCTACTATAAGCAGAAGGATGCAATATTCAGGGAGTCTCACATTCTGATGGATTGAGGAGGCATAAGAAAGAGATGAAGAAAATAGTTTACATTGTATGTATCTAGAAGGGAGCAGTAAGGAAGCAAGAAGGTGAAACGGCAAAGTTGGAAAAAGCTGAGCCTGGCAAAGTTGGAAAAAGCTTCTCAGCCCAACAGAAGAAGTAATTGAGGTGTGAGAGTAATATTGTGCTTGCATGCCTACTTTTGCACTTACTGTGCGCCTAATGCTTGTGCATCCTTCAGGAGTATAAAGTTTCCCCTAAAGGAAGCTGACCCTTCAACTGTACCTTGCTGATTTTTCTACAAAATGTGGAAGATGGGAGCACAAAAACATTGAGTACCTTTGAGTACAAGATTCTTTTTTGTCTCTGAATATACAATTGGTAAATACAAATTATGATTATATTAACTATGAAAGACCTAGTGAAGCAACAATGAATGCTGAGAGAAAGAGTACTTAAAATGGTGTGTTTAGTGCATAATTAAGAATATGATGGACTATAGCATTGTTGAATTAATGAAACATTAAATGTGAAAGATAGGGGTTTTTTTTTCCAATGGGGCTTTCCAATTACTTTGTTTTAGGAACCTGAGGTTTTCCATATGCCAGCTGACATCATTGTTGCTGAGAAAGGATTTATGACTTTAGCAGGAAGAAAAGGAGTTGATATGTTGGGTAGGACAAAAGAGGTTTATCTTGTGATATACCTTTTTATGAACATACCATTCAGTCTTATTGATTCAAAAATGCAGGGCAATGGATTAGCAGTTAATGGTATATTTAAAATGATTGGGTAAGTGGTTCTAAATGGAACATACAAGAGAACAGTTGGAGGGCCCTTGTACACTTGCATAATTCAGGTTAAAATGGGTAAAAATGACATTTAGCCAAAATGTGAGGGGAATCAGATTAAGGGCTGGAAAGCACGTGTTAATAAGGTGTCCCTCAAACTATATTCCCCCTGAAAAAAGAGCACCTTTCCATGACTGTGTATCCCTGCAGGCATAGATAACACATACTTCCCTCCCCTCTATAGATTCCCTCTGTGCCCCCCATTTCCCTCTCAAATTATCAGAGGAAGGCTTCGATGCAGGCTTGGGACCTTTTCCCCACTTTCTTCTCTCTTGGACAGCCAGCAGGGGAAATCCCCTCTCCTACCATGTTTTTGTCACTTCCAAGGGAGGGGGAGGGAGGGAAGAAGACTGCAGGTCTCATGTGGATGCTTCCTCTAATAAGTGAAGGGAGAAATGGGGGGAAGGCAGGAAGAGGCTGGAAGTGTCCATGTCCACTAATGCTGATCTCAGATCAGCAGGGGTATCTAGATACTATTCCTGCTTGAGGCCAGCTATGTGGCCTCAATTCCAAGAGAAAGTGGGATTTAAAATCCCAATCCCTCTTGGGTGTTTTTGCCTGTCTGGAAGGCAAAAATGCTCCAGTTCGCCTGGAGCATTTTGATCCATTCTGGAAAAAAGAATGATTTTGTCAACTTGAGTCTCAATTTTGGGAGGAAGGTGGGGTACAAATAAATGTAACAGCAAACAACAACAGCAATTAGAGATAAGATGAGACATAAGCATCGCCTGAATGAAGAAGTTGCTGAAGGGCACTCAAATCACAAAAACAGAAGGTGCAAGCTGATTACTGTCTATAATCTACACTTCTTTTCCTTATTATTCCTCTTTTTAATTTATTTCTCTTTTTTATTTTATTGAGTTTTTTAAACATATACAATAAAATAACAATAAAGACTATTTTTAAAAAGGAGAAGAACAGGACTCGAAAAAGGCGTCGGAAGAAAGAATTCTGGCCAGCTAGAGTAAGGTAGTGGCCTTGAAACAGTAAAAAAGGAAAAAGAGACAATGGGTACTATGTAATCTACTCTGTATAATTAATGCAGTTTTATAGCACTTACCAACTATGGCTTAATGCTGTGGAATAATAATAATAATAATAATAATAATAATAATAATAATCCTTTATTTGTACCCCGCTACCATCTCCCGAAGGACTCGGTGTGGCTTACAAGAGGTCGAGCCCGAATACAATAGTAAAACAACAGCAACAACAAACAGCAAAATAACTCAAAGAACAAAGCAATGACATTAAAAATACAAAATGACACAATTAAAATCAATGGCAGGGCCAAATGTAATAATTAAAATTAAAAAGTGCTGGGCCTGACCAGGAGGAGTGTTTGGAGGGGGATGGGCATGCAGATATCCTAGATCTCTGATAAAGTGCGTTGGGACATAATGCTAGGAGTTTCCTTATTCTGGGAAGGCACACTGGGACAACCACATTTTCAAGCTCCTCCTAAAGATTGCTAGAGACGGGGCCTGCCTGATGTCCTTAGGGAGAGAGTTCCAGAGTTGAAGGGCCACTACCGAGAAAGCCCTATCCCTCGTCCCCACCAATCGCGCTTGCGATGCAGGTGGGATCATGAGCAGGGCCTCTCCAGATGAGTTATAATTTAGTGACACATCAGCACTCTTTGGCAGAGAGGCTAAACACCTTGTAAAGCTAGAGCTTCTGTGATTCCAAAGAATTGAGTCATGGCAGTTAAAGTGGTGTCAAACTGCATTAATTCTATGATGTCGAAGTGTCTTGGGTGACTAATTCTTTGTTGCAATTTTCTGCTCCACTCTTGACCTGAAGACTTCCAAAGAGAATGATCTAAACCTGGGTGAAGACTATTTGCCTTCAAAAACTGAAAGCTTTACCATGTGGAAGAAAAGGAAAATGTGTTCATTTCTGTGTTGGGAATAGTTGCACGCAATAAAATTGGCCAGTGAAAAAGGACAATGATTTTCTCAGTTCAGCTCTGCAGAATTCATAAATATGCACAACAGACAGAAAGAATGTGAGTTTCTTTTTAAAAAGCAAAGACAAGCAAACTGGGTAAATGTCCCCATCTGACCTTTTTGCTGGGCCACTATGGTCCTCCTGAACTATATTGAGCAAGTAATGATAAGATTACCTATTCATTTGGTCACTTTATTACAAGTTAACCTTTGGTAAGATAGAGTACTTTAATGTCCAGTTAAGACTGGCTTTCCAAATTCCTTGTGACGCCTGGTGATATCAGGGTGCAAAGAAGGGTAAGGACTCTGGGGGAACTCAGGATACATCATTTGATCTGACATTTTATTCTCCGAGGATTGCATATGTGTGCATTTTTGCCTATATCAGCACACACAATTTGACTGTAGGCAACTCAGAAAATAGTTCAGAATCCCATTGGCACCTCATGTAGTGAATTTTTGGCAGGGTGTCATGTTCTTTTTGCAGTGGCTCCCCGCAGAAGTGGAAGGATGGCAGAAAACTTGTTGCAGTTGCCAAAGAGAGGGAGTGGGGGGAGTCCTGCTTTCCTCAAATCTACTTGAAAACCAGCAGGACTCCCCCCTCCCTTCCTGATAGAGAGGGCTCATTCTGCAATGCCTCCTCACCACTGTGACCATGACTCTTATCTGTTGTTGCTGTTGTCCTAGCCTAAAGACACCAGATCCCATCTGATCTTAGAAGATAAGGAGGGTCAGCATTGGTTAGTACTTTCATGGGGGCTGCCATGCATACCAGGTTCCACAGTCTGTTTTTCAAAAAAGGAACTAGCAAACGAACCTCTGAGTGTTTCTTGCCTGAATAAATCCCATGAAATTCATGAGGTCATACATGCTCATACACACCATTGCCCCACTGGCAGCACCTAGATATCAGATATGCCATTGGACAGATACAGCAGGAATAGGAGAATGAAAGCATTTACCAGGGCAATGGGAAATGGATCAGGTGAAGTACTGGACAAATGACTTCCTGTTGCAATAAAGCCCTCCTCCTGTGCCTAAATTGAAAGATGTCTTTAATATTTTGGGGGCAGAATTGGTTTTTGATCCCTTCATAGCTGGGACTCTGTGATTCTGATGAAAATGTTCTCCACATCTCCGTAGAAGGTATTTGGGATCATTTAGAAGCAAAACATATTTGACTCCTAGGAGCCCCGCATAGGTTCCTAGAAGCCCCCCATGGATTCCTAAACAACAACATTTGCTCACCTCTTCAGTAGACAGAAAGAAAACAGAGTGACAGGAAGATATTTTAATACTGAAGAGAAGTAACTTCTCCTAGAATAAGGAGCATCTGTGGCTATAAGAACCAGGAATTTCTGTTGATCTGTTAAGCCTGTTTTTCCTGAAAGAGTGATGGGAGGAAGTACTAAAGGGACCCTTTCTCTGGTGGTTGGGGAAAGGGGTTGAGTTCTATGATTGAGTCGTTACTGTTTAACTTAAGTGTTATTTATTTATTTTTCAAAATAGTTTCCGTGGTTACAATGGTTATATAAATTGGCCTTCCATCATGTATCACCTGAAATGTCTTTATTTCAACTCTTACGTAAGCACTGTTATTCAGAATGAATTACATTTATAGGACTCTTTATTATCCATGTTCACTTATGAAAACCAATCACTGAGAATTTTGTGCTAAAAATGTGTGACATACAGGGTGTTTACGTGGGTGCAAGTATCATGAGGACTCAGTGATTCAAAATGTGTATCTAAAACTGTATGACTGATCACCTTAGTCATGGGATATTGTTTTAATCCCTAATGAGATTAACTTAATATTGTAAACATGAACGGAGTTTGACAAATTAATGTTGGGTTCATCCTGGAGACATGGAAAAACATTTTCTAATTGCTTCTCCCATGATCATGAAGATAAAGGTAAAGGTAGTCCCCTGACATTAAGTCCAGTCATGTCTGACTCTGGGGTGTGGTGCTCATCTCCATTTCTAAGCTGAAGAGCCAGCGTTGTCCGTAGACACCTCCAAGGTCATGTGGCCAGCATGACTGCATGGAGTGCCGTTACCTTCCCGCTGGAGCAGTACCTATTGATCTACTCACATTTGCATGTTTCCGAACTGCTAGGTTGGCAGAAGCTAGGGCTGACAGCAGAAGCTCACACTGCTCCCCGGAATCGAACCTGCGACCTTTCGATCAACAAACTCAGCAGCTCAGTGCTTTAACCCACTGCGCCACCGGCATGAAGATAGCCATCCAAATACTTTAGCTGTTTCCGAAAGAAGTATTAGGCATAGCTGTTTGTGGAAGAGACAGGGAATAAAACACACTGTACTAAGTTATTTTCATCTCCCTTCTTCCCACATTTCTACAATATACCCACAAGAGTTTACATTGTTGATCTAAAGTAGACCATTTATTTATCCAAGATTGTTCTGGACAGTTAGTAAAAATATTTGAGCTGTAGTTATTCGCCACTTTTTTTAAAATAAAAAAATACTGTTTTGTTCACTGTGGCACGAGTGGAGGGTGAAAGAGAGAAATGTGCCAGGAGGAAGGCGCATCAAGCCAACCCCGACTGGGACCACCTTCCACCTGGAAACCAATGCCTTCACTGTGGGAGAAGATGCGGGTCAAGAATAGGGCTCCATAGCCACCTACGAATCCACAAGGAAACCCATCATGGAAGACCATCTTACTCGTCCAACGAGGGATTGCCTAAGTAAGTAAGTAAGTAAGTAAGCTTTCCATTTGATATAACAAAGCTGTTTCATAATGATTACATTGCGTGCATTCTTTCTTTTACAATGTTGAAAGCAGTTTTTTAAGAAGCTGCTCTCTGATGATTTTCAGCAATTTTGCTCCCTTATTTCAATACCTAACTATGGAGATGGGCAATTTTGTGTCAATCTAACTTAAAGATGATGACTGAAAGCAAAGAGTATCCTTCTTGAAACTTAGCACAGTGCAAATAAGGCCATGGTGCAGTCCTATGGGAGCCAATGTCTAGGATAAGGATCTCCAAAGAATTCAGTAGAGCTCTTTTACACTCAAGTCATCTTCCCCTCTAGCACTGAAGATGTTTTGGATCTGTTCCAACACATCAAATCATGAAATGTAGCAGGAGACCAGCTTGTACATCCAAGTTATTCACCAAGTGCTTCAGACCTTCTCTGGTGTTGGACAGCCACTACTGAAGAACAGGAAATCATACTACAGTTGGTGTTGAACTTCAAATCCCATCAGAGCTAGGAGAGGAGTATTGAGAGAGATAAAGTTCAATAACATCCTCCACCCTCACACTAGTGCAGGTATGGGCAAACTTTCTAACTTGGAGGCTGCATGGCAAGCCTGAGTGGAGTGGGTGGAGTGGGTTAGGGTTAAGCCTTGGTCAGGATGAGAGGGTGGACAGGAGAGAAAAGGTGTATCTATTAAACCCCATATTGCAGACTCCTGATCTAGAATCCTAGAGTTGGAAGAGACCACCAAGGGCAATCCAGTCCAACCCCCTGCCATGCAAGAAGGTACAATGAAGCACTCCCAATAAACAGCCTCAGTAGTAAAGTCTCCAGAGAAGGAGACTTCACCACACTCTGAGGCAGCCTATGCTACTCTCCAACAGCTGTTACCCTCAGGAAGTTCTTTCTAACCTTTTCCCCTGCCATTTGAACCTATTGCTCCCATGTACCCTGGTCTCTAGACAAGCAGAAAATCCATTTTCCCCCTCCCTCCCTCCCTCCTCCTCAATGGGACACCCTTTAAAATCTTGAAACATGGTTCTCATGTTCCCACTCTACTTTCTCTTCTCCCAGCTAAACATCCCCCAGAAGGAAAGGAGGAAGAAAAAAGAAAAGGGAGGGAGGGAGGAAGAGAAGGATGGAATGAAAGAAGGGTGGAAGAGAATGGAGGGAGGAAAGTGAGAAGGAAGAATGGAAGGAAAAGGGTGGAAGGAAGGGAATGGAGGGAGGGAAGGAAGGGAGGAAGGACAGACAAAAGGGGAGGATGCAAAGGAAGGAGGGAGGGAGGGTGGAAGGAAAGAAAGAAGGAAGGAAGGAAGGAAGGAAGGAAGGAAGGAAGGAAGGAACAAACAGTAGGGTGGTGAGAGAAAGGAGGGCCTGAGAACACAGCCCAAGGGGCCACATCTGGCCCTTGGGCCTGGGTTTGCCAATACCTGCACTAGTGCCTCAAAGTACAGGGCTATTTCTCATATAAGGAAGGTTTAGAATGGAATTAATTCTGGCATAGGATTTTGGTCAAATGATTTATGGCAATTTGCCACTTCAACGACAAAAGTAGAAAAAAAAGCAGGGTAACAAAACACCAGAGCAATGTTATGGCCTGTTTTCCACAAAGTAATACGTAAATCAATAAATCTAAGTCTGAAAAAGAGCTTCACTTCAGATTACTGTAGATAACAATTCATTTGAGGGCAAGGTTCCCCCACACCAAGACTAACAGCACTAGAACAGTCCTACATTAAAAACAGTGAAAAGATAGACTGAAATCGTCCTTGATGTCTAGGTAATTTCCCATTATTTTAACAAATACCAAGAGAGTAAGGACAAGTATCAAAACACTAAGATCCACCTCCAGCCAATATGTGTTCCTTAAGAGCTTATGTAGCACGTAGTTTCTATTCTGGGAGGAGAGGGCTTGTTTCCTACCATCAGTGTTTTCACTTTTCACTTTATGTAAGAAAACAGAATAACATCAAAATAAGAAGAAGAATAGAACACCCACACGCACATATACAAATACTCTACTCCTTCAGGAACAAAAAGCTATATTAAAGCAATCAAAGAGGATATTCTGGAGGAGGCCTATTAACTTTTGACTTGATGTAGCTCAATTTATTCATTTTTTTAGATCTGATGATCTTGGTGTAGCATACAATAAATAAATTTGGATAGATACATGAGAACTGCAATGTTTTTAAAAACCTTTAAAAGTACATAACATTATTTATCGCTTTAAACTAGAGCATTTTGATCCAGAGTTAGAACTATTTTAAATATGCTCAGATCAAATTTTCTAATATCATGACCCCTTGATACAGTTCCTCATATTGTGGTGACCCCAACCATAAAATGATTTTCATTGCTACTTCATAACTGTAATTATGCTACTGTTATGAATTGTAATGTAAATACCTGATATAGAGGATGTATTTTTATTGTTACAAATTGAACATAGTTAAAGTATAGTGATTAATCACGAAAATAATATGTTTGGGGGAGTATAGACAATGGATGATGGGATTGTGGCACAGCTGGCTGAGTGTCAGCTGCATTAAGATCACTCTGACCAAAAGGTCATGAGTTCAAAGCCAGCCCGGGTTGGAGTGGGTTTCCAACCAATTGTGTGTAGCCTGTTGTCGACCTTTGCAACCCAAAAGACAGTTGCAATCTGTCAAGTAGGAAAATAAGGTACCACCTTAAAGTGTGGGGAGGCTAAATTAACTGATTTATGAGGCCATAAAGAAGACTCCAGCAAAGCATTCCAGCGGGGAAGCATGTGGGGAATGCGGAAGTGCTTCATCAGCATTGCAGATTGGCAATGAAAGTGACAGCTCTCCTGGTGGCCAGAAAAAGTTAACTAGCCTCTGTGTATGTCTGTATATGTTTGTATGTCAAAAATTGGCATTGAATGTTTGCCATATATGTGTATACTGTAATCCGCCCTGAGTCCCCATGGGGTGAGAAGGGCAGAATATAAAAGCTGTAAATAAATAAAATAAATAAATTTGCAATACCATCAACCACTTCAGCTCTGACTTCCACAGACCACTGAGACCCTCACGAATGACAGACTGTGACTAAACTTAGCACACGTAACCCCCATGACCAACAGAAAATACTGGGGGGATTTGAGAGGAATTGACAGTGATTGACAACTTGTCCCCGACTCAATCCAACATGAACAAGAGAGAAGGAAAGGAGGAGGGAACCAGAAAGGAACAAAGAAGGAGGAGGCCAAGGCAGCAGCAGCAGCAGGGCCCTATGAGGAAGAAGCACCCTTAACCATTTCCGTGGCTCCCCTCCCATGCTGCACCTGTTACTCTTGCCCACGTCTCACTCCCAGCCATGTTGCATACCAAACTTTCACACTAACACAAATTGAATATACCATTGCTTGGACTATTTGCATCCAGACTGTAGACTAAAACATTACTTATGTAAGCCAACACATTTCTCTGTTTTTAACTACTCACAAATCAAGGGAAATTGGATAGAACAAAATTATGACTGAACCCACTTGAAACTGACATGTACCATAAAAAGACTGAACTTTCCATCTGTAAGGGGAAGAGGCATGGTGAGGGATGTCTTAGAGAAGGGCAGTACTTGCTTGTGCTTCTGTTTTCTCCATGTCTCCCTCTAGTAAATATACCATGCATGAAATAATAAATGGGTCTGTAATGGTGTATCAAGCTTGAGATAATAGAGGGCAATGTGATGAATTCAAATGAGCTGCTTAACATTACACAATGATACTCTAAGTCTAGTCTTTATTCTCTGGAATCAAGATAAATCATAACTCTGCTCAACTTTGCTGTAACTGTACCTCCAGATAACGGACACCAGAGACACAATGTCCAAAGATAAGCATAATTAAAGCAAAAACAAAAACAAAAGCCTTTATTGTTTTGGCATCTTGGGAATCTATGACTTTGTTCTGTTTGACTTTAAAATGCCGCATTAAAGCATAATGTCTGGTTAGAACTGGGTTGTACCTTATTGCATTGTATTATAAATAGGAAGGTGAACAGTGTTTGAATACTGTGAAGGAAATAAAGATAGATATTGCTGCACCAGTTCTGCATATGATATCCAAAAAACAAAGATATGGTTCAATATGGTTGCTGATGCCTTTCCTCCATTAGTAATTGTTCCTAACTGACACAACCTACATCTTTATGGCAATACATGAAATCATGTAATAGGACAGCATCAAGTTTGAGGTTTCTTCCCCACTGCTGTCACCTGCCCAATGCAATAAGGTGTTAACATGAAGTATATCCAAGTGATCTGGTCTTTCTTCCTCCACTATTGTGTAATTTTATCATTGCTGGTATGGCAGGGAGGAGGCTGAAAAAAGAGGAATGATCACCCCAGTAGGATAATATAAGAATGAGCAAACTGTAGCCACTTAAATGCTAGTATTTTGTAGCTCTTGTCAGCTGAAGGCAGCACAGCCAATGGAGAGGGACTGGCAGTCTAATGTTTTGTGGGACAATTGCCCTCTGCAATGGTTGCAATTATTATTAGTAGTAGCAGCGGAAATAGTAGTAGTAGTAGTAGTAATTTATATTCCATCTTTCTCCCAGGCAGCTAACAACATATTTTAAAAAGCAATACAGATTTAAAACTATACAAAAACATTGTATCATTTTTGCATAGTCTTTAATCTGTATAATAATCTGTAATTATAAAGGTATAATTACAAAGATTGTTTTAAAATAAATCAAATAATTTATAAAGTTAAAACATTATATATTAAAACATTAAAATTCATTCAAAGACAATACAAACCATAAAACACTGAAGCACATCATTAAAAGCCTTTCCTCTTCAGTTTCTAAAACCCTAGTGACACAAGAATGTTTTCTATTGCCGATGGAAAGAAAGCAAGGATGAGACCATTCTGGTTTTCAAAGGAAGAGAATTCTAAAGACTGGAAGCAGCCACTAGGAAAGACTTGAGAGCCCAGGAAAGTAGTGAGACAGAGGGAAGACCCTCTCCAGAAAATCTTAGAAAATAATGGGTTCATAAAAGAAGATACAATCCTTCCAACAGCCTGGATAAACTGGATAGGTTATCACAAATTGTGCCAAGAAATGGACCAGCAGCTAATGGAGCTCTGCAACAAGGGAAAGATATAGGGAGTGGACACGGAGATGGTGTAACAAGTGTGACTAGACTAAAGTAAAGTAAAGGTTTCCCCTGACATTAAGTCTAGTCATGTCCAACTCTGGGGGATGGTGCTCATTTCCATTTCTAAGCCGAAGACCTAGCGTTGTCCATAGATTCCACCAAGGTCAGGTAGTCAGCATGACTGGATGGAGCTCCATTACCTTCCCGCAGAAGTGGTACCGATTGATTTACTCACATTTGCATGATTTCGAACTGCTAGGTTGGCAGAAGCTGAGCCTAACAGCGGGAGCTCAACTCACTCCCTGGATTTAAACTGCCAACTGTTCGGTCAGCAAGTTCAGCAGCGGGGTATGTTTAAGAAGAAGAGAAGGCTGAGAGGAGATATGATAGCCATGTGAGAGGAAGCCACAAGGAGGAGGGAGAAAGCTTGTTTTCTGCTTCCCTGGAGACTAGGACACGGAACAATGGCTTCAAACTACAAGAGAGGAGATTCCATCTGAACATGAGGAAGAACTTTCTGACTGTGAGAGCCGTTCAGCAGTGGAACTCTCTGCCCCGGAGCGTGGTGGAGGCTCCTTCATTGGAAGCTTTTAAAGAGAGGCTGGATGGCCATCTGTCAGGGGTGATTTGAATGCAATATTCCTGCTTCTTGGCAGGGGGTTGGACTGGATGGCCCATGAGGTCTCTTCCAACTCTTTGAGTCTATGATTCTATGATCATATGATTCAATGGTTTAACCTGCTACACCACCAGGCTACAACCCTCATAATCCAATTTGAAAGTTGCTGGACAGCAATTCCCAATTAGCTGTGGGCCTCAGGCAATTTCCAAGTTAAGAGCAAGATAGGTTCTATAGGTTTATTCTTAAGTTGAATTTGAATGTAAGTCAAAACAGGTACATTTTTAAATGTAACTCCAACTATATATATATATAGAGAGAGAGAGAGAGAGAGAGAGAGAGAGAGAGCGCACACAAAGGGAAGATGTAACAACCCTGTGGTTTTTGTTTTGCTGTCTGTGCTCCTGTTCAGAAGATTTCACCATACTTTATATTCCTGATAATTTGAATTTGAAAAAATACCTTATTGTGGGAACAAGGATTGGTGATAAAACTAAAAATTGAGACACCTTTTCCTGTGATGACATTTTCGGGAGGTAAATGTTTCTCACTTTCTGTTGTCTCACTCCTGTTCTTAACTATGAATAGTTTGCAAGTTGGATATTTGTAACTTGGGGACTACCTGTACTATCATATGCAATTATCTAAATGAAGATTAAATAGAGGTTGTAGGAATAAATGTTTACTGAAATGTTACTTTCCTCCTTTCATTCTTAGGCAATGTGCACAAACCCAACTGCTGGACACAGATATTTGTTGCTGCAAAAATTGCAAGTGATCCTTGTACTGATTTATGTTGTAGCATTTGAAAATAGAATGTAAGATATATGAGTCATGATGAAATTGCTCTGAACATTTACAAAAATGATCTTTCCTCCAGGAGTCCATTTAACATGTTATTCACAAGCATCAAGTACTCTGGAAAGGAGCTGACCTCCGCATAGAGTGGAGATGGAAAGAGTATTAAAAAAATAGTTGAGGAGAAGATCGTGGGTTGAAGCTTTCCTTTTTAAGAGGAAAGAAGTTTCCAACTGGAGGCAAACTCCAGCAAGCAATTATCTTCCCGGATTAAGGGAAGATCAAAAGGGATTGCCTACAATGGCCATATAACTCAGTAGTGACAGAAACTGCAAAAAAAAAAAAAAAACAGTTAGCAAAACTGAATGAGTGGGATTGTGATTCCATCATGCCCTACTCTGTTTTGTAAGCCTATATGGCTAGTAAGGAATGCTTTAAGGGCAGTGGACTCAAAACCTTCTCCCTTTTTACTCAATTTCTAGTTTTTAGATTTTTTTAAAATCGGTATTTGCAACTCAGGGAATTTTGGACTCATCTGTGATAGTCTGCCTTGTTCAACTTCTTATTGAAATATGCACAAATTTGGTTAAACTTTTATATTGGTTATATTTTTAAAATTAAATTTTGGATTTCAAGATGGAAAATAATAAGAAACTGTGTTGTTTTGTCAAAAGAAGCCACTGGGTTGGACAACTTTTTAAAAATGATAAGGTTGGTTGTTGTTTTCCAGATGTTTAGTACTAGATGTTGAAAAATGTTTGTGATTAAAGAAAGGAGGCAGGCATTCCTTTTGTGCCCAGCAGAGTAAGCTTTGTTTTAAGTAGTGCTTGGTTCATGGAGAGAACAGAAAGCACTTCCAGACCTCGCCAAAATGTGTGTTTTATAACTGAGGCAAAAAAATCCCAGGACCTGACAGCAGATTCACACACAGACTTGTCAGTCCCAGGAAATGGTCCCTCACCACCCTCTCGGCCTTCCTTTGTAGCAGATCAAGATGCAGAGCAGATAAGGAACATCCAGTGGAAACATTTTTTTAAAAAAATCCTTCTGTTATGTGCTGGATCTCATATGTACACGTTTGAACATCTTAATGTAAGCACAAGCAGATTCGCATGTGAGTTTCTGAGGTCCAGTGCATAATGGAGTGATTAAAAAAAATTCAGTCAGATCTCTCTCTTCACCTAATTGTTAATTCAAACTCTCTTTAACATTATAATGTTTAAAAGAAAGAGTTTGAGGATCCCTGCCCTAAACCATTCTGGCCCAGACTACCTGTCCGAAAGTATCTCCTGCTATGAATCATCACAAAGTTTAAGATCTTCAGGAGAGGCCCTTCTCTCGATCCCACCATTATCACAAACACGGTTGATGGTGACGAGAGGAAGGCCTTCTCGGCAGTGGCCCCCGTCTGTGGAACTCTCTCCCCAGGGACATCAGGTTGGCCACCTCCCCCTGTCCTTTAGAAGACAATTGAGGACATGGTTCTGGGACCAGGTGTTTGATTAGTGGACAGCAGTAATTGGAAAGAAGACTTAGGATATCTACGACATTGAATCTGCCTAGCTTATTTACTGTCTAATGAATTGTATAATGTGTTTTAATGGTTTTTAATGTTTTAATTGTACTTTGAATTGTTTTACATGTTGATAGCATCATACGGTGCTTGTGTGAGGCTGCCCTGAGTCCCCCTTTGGGGGGAGAAGGGCAGGGCAGAAGTGCATGAAATAATAAATAAATAAATATAGGATTATTTTGTTTTGATGGAGCTAATTATTATCATTAACTATTATTAATAGATAGATATTTGAAAAGCAAAACCTTTATTAACTTTCTGTGAGATAACTGTCTCCTGCATAGAAAATGCTGGTTTTATTTTGTGCAGAAAATACAGTTTCTTTGACAAAAAATGCTGTTTTCTTCACACAAAAACCTCCACATGGGAATTTTGTGCAGTAAGTCACAAACTGTGACTATTCTTTGAAAATTACACACTTCTCAAAGTCTTTTGCAGCAAGTTTTAGTTACACAAGATATAATTAAAGGGTTAAATTAACATACATTAGAAAGGGGACTGTCACTCAGAAATTGGGCATTTTTTATTGAAATACCACTCCAGGAATCAATGGTCATGGTTATGATATTCTGGGATTTATAATATGAAAAGTAAATTTTGGGACCTCTAGTTTTATCTATCCCTTTCCCATTCCTGATACATGTGCATTAGAGCATGTGTAGCATGCCAGCAAGCATGGGTTCTATGTGAGTAATACCGATATGGAGAATCTCTACTTGTTTTACTCCAACGCTTTGTTCCACCTGACTTCGTTCATGGAGCCTTTAAGCTTGCTTGCTTGCTTGCTACATTGCATAGGAAATGTTTAGACCAGCAGTCTTTTTCATATAGCATAAATAGCAAAGAGCAAAATCAAAACTAGTACTAGCAAAACAATAGATGATGGTCATGGGACTTTTCTGTGGAAATATTTATAGAGTAAACACTCTGTAGTAGCACTCTGTGGTAGTGAAAGAAATGTTGCAAATCATCAATATGAGCCATTGTGATATTGGTTTCACAGCATACCTGCTTTATGTTACAAAGAAGAGGCCTGACTCTTAAAAATAATTAAGACCTCAAAGTCTAAGGATGGTTCTACACTACCATATAATGCAGTGAAGAGTCACACTCATCCGTGTACATCCACACAATTCATGCAGGGTGGTGCAAGTTAGCTTGGGGTAAACCACTTAATGTGGCTGCACCCTAGGTTAAAAAAAAAGAAATGGGAAAGTACAGATCTTTCTCCAGGATTCAGAATTTCCTTTGTGTTGGGGCAGTAGGTACAGCCATCCAGGATCCATATGTGGAATTCAGAATCTTGTTCCCACAGCCTTTACCCACTTGCCAGGCTCAGACAGTCTGGGGATGCACAGTGGCTGTCTCCCTGCCCCCAAGTACCCCAATTTCCCTAAGACAGAAAATTACCACTTCCCTTCAAGCAGCTGAGCTCAATTACAAAGGATGAATGAGGAAATAAAGAGCTCAGAGTTCTAATAAGTAGTGCGTTTCCATATTTTTAGGTGGGATTGGGGTACAGAGGGGTGGCTGAAATTTTGGCCCATTCCCAGCCACACCAAACTTTTAACAAAGCAAAATTTTCAGGAGGGAGACTGTACTGATTTTATTCAATCCAATTTTGAAGGTTCTTTAAAACAAAATAGTAATTTAAAGGATAATATCGTAGAAGGTAATTTTTTTTCTAGTTGTCTACATTTGTTTGAGCGCAATGCATAAAATTGCTACTAATTATTTGTACAGATATATCCTCAAGACAAATTCCAATTGGTTCAATCAAAATGTCATTAAATCTAAATCAAAATGTATCCTCTCATCCTCAGTCAATTTCCAAACAAGTTTTCCTCAAAGTGTTTGAACAAGACATTTGAATAAGGTAAATTGCATACTCAGAAAAAATGCTAATGTGACATGCTGGAAGGTCAAATGAATAAACCTGATATGAATGTGTGAGATAAGGGATTCCCCCAAAGAGCAAATCACTCAACAAAGTAGCTTTATTCTGTTAAAATGCTGGCAATTACTTCAATAAATAATAAACAGCTAAGTAAAGATGAAGTCGTCTGCTTAGTCTAGTGCTGATTATTTTCTGGAAGAATATCCCTGTATTGAACTGGGCCAGAGGGGATTAGATAAAACAACAAGTGTGGAGGTTTTTACAGATAAAGCTTTATATTACATTTTAAAATTTTATCAGATATTTACACTATTACATGTACTTCATACAAGAACATTGGCAGCAGGAAAAAATGGTGGTTTAGAGAAAGGTGTTCTAAGACCAATGTCTCTTTCCCACTAGACATTGATAGCTCTACAACTCAGTACCGCCATGTCTGCTGGAGCCAGGATGGTGCAAGGTGTGGGGTGCTGCCACAACACAGTGAAACTGGCCAATTCCAGCAACATGTGTGACAAGGTCCCTAGACAAGTGACATCCTGAAAATGGTCTGGCCTCCTCTGGTGTAATCAGCAAAATGATTTCCTCCCCCTACACCATGCTGTTCAGGTGAGGAGAAAATCCATTCCGTCCCTTGCTGTTGATGGATCAGCAATAAAGATCAGACCTGAGAAAAAAGAGGGCAGGACATGAGAAGGCTTCTTGAATGGTGTCAGGAACCCAATGTCATCCAATGTTGCCATTTTAGTCTACAAAGAGAAGGCTAGCAATGCCTAGAATGCTGCTACTGACATAGACTCAGTAGGATACGACTCAACTAATCCCTAACCATTGACTATGCTGGGAAGGGCAGATAATCCAAAATAACCCAAAATCATAATCCTTAATACTTCATTGAGGGAAGGCTCAATGTAAGTAACATCCATCATCAAGAAGCTTGCTACAAGATTTTAGCTCCTATAAACAGCTGGCATCTGCCACTAATGAATATTATTCCAAAGAAATTGCAAAAACATATCATATCTATTAACTTATTTATAGAGCAGATAGTATCCACCTGGAGACAACATCATTCCCGCTTCTCTTCCATGGGAAAAAGCAATAAAATAAGTACAAGGAACTTTCATGTTCTCTAATTATTTTAGTATAAGGGTTAAAATGTTTTGCAGACATTGGTTTTACATTCATTTGGAAATCTGCCAAAGAAATGAAATATGTATTTCCTTTCTGCTTTTTTAAACTTTCCCTGCAGATTTGGAAGTTGCTTTCCCCACTCTCAACCACCCATTTTTCTTGAGTTCCTAAAAGAGAAGTAATGCTTTCAGATGCCTTAGCATAATCCATGATTTGATCTCTAAATACAATGTATCCTTCTTCCGAAGCAGATTTTTTAACCCCTTAAGGTTCATGAATGGTGTTGGATAGTAAAGCAAATTTAGGAGTTAATTTAATGATAGTGCACCAGGTAGACTCTGACTTGGAAGTCCAGAGTTGGACCCCGAACAAGCATTTAAACAAATGTTAATGTTCTTTTTGTTGCCCTTGTATACCTTAAAGTCATTTTTAATTCATGGCAACCCTGAAGCCAATATATCACAATAGAATCAGAGAATCACAGAGCTGGAAAAAAACCACAGGGGCCATCTGGTCCAACCCCCTCCCAAGCAGGAAAAGCACAAAGTTCTCCCGACAGATGGCTATCCAGCCTCTGTTTAAAAGCCTCCAAGGAAGGAGCTCCCACCAGACTCTGAGGCAGAGAGATCCACAGTTGAACAGCTCTTACAGTCAGGAAGTTCTAATGTTCAGGCAGAATCTGCTTGTCTTGGCAAGAGTTGTTCAAAGGGGCTTACCTTCCTCTGAGGCTGAGAAAATATGACTTGTCCAGCTTCACACTGTAGACTTTCAGGGCAAAACTGGCTGTTAATTTTGGAGTTCAAAACCTGGTCCCCAGAACCATAGGGAATTTCTACACTACTGTATCAAATTACTTCAGTTTGCTACCACTTTAACTAGCATGGTTCGATACTATGGCACCCTGCGTGTTGTAGTTTTTATTATTTATTTGGAGCATTTGTACCCCGTCCTTTCTTGACCCCCAAGGAGGGACTCAGGACAGCTACCAATAGGCAACAATTCGATGCCAAACAATAAAACACATAATGATATACAATCAATACATAAAAAGCTCAATATAAATATACATTAAAACAGTTCACCAGGTTAAAACGTCATCCAAATCCATCCAGTTTTTGCAAGGTATATTTAGCCTTCCCTGCCAAACACTCTTGCTTCCCAAACTACAACTCCCAGGATTCCATAGCATTGAGCCATCGTAGTTAGTAGTGTTAAACTGTGATAGTTCGATAGTGTAGATCAGGGGTCCTCAAACTTTTTAAACAGAGGGCCAGGTCATAGTCCCTCAAACTGTTGGAGGGCCGGATTATAATTTGAAAAAAAAAGAAAAGAATTAATTCCCATGAACACTGCACATATCTTCTTTGTGGTGCAAAACCACTTAAAAACAATACAATAATTAAAATGAAAAACAATTTTAACAAATATAAACTTATTAGTATTTCAATAGGAAGTGTGGGCCTGCTTTTGGCTGATGAGTAAGATTGCTGTTGTTGTTTTGTGCTTTCAAGTCATTTCAGACTTAGGTTGACCCTGAGCGAGGGCCGGGTAAAAGACCTTGGAGGGCCGCATCCGGCCCCCGGGCCCTAGTTTGAGAACCCCTGGTGTAGATGTACCCATAATCCAGTCCTGTGAAACCACTTCATCATGTTGACTTCTTGAACAAACTATATAAAAACTATACCACACTGGATCCTTAAACTAACTGTATAAAAACTTTAAAAGCAAAATTGTTCAATGGCAACAAAAAACATGAAAGAATAGGAAATGAATAACAAAAGGCTATGACAGTTATGCAAACCCAGCAAAAGGAGCAAAAAATTCCAAACTATGTAGGTCACCCTGGTTTTTTGTGTTTTATGTGGGTTTTGGGTGTTCTCTTATCACCAGGACATATCAAAATGTTTTTAAGCCCTCCAACATTTCACAAATGAAAACTATGACATAAGGCACTGAGCAACATCATAATTTGGTCAAGATGGCCAAAATTATTGTAAGGAAGAACACACTAGAATAGGCTGCAGTGGTTTGCTTTTGCTGTAACTTACTGGGAAGATGAAGCTTTTTACCCTGCTGAGCAAACTGCAAACTGCTTTTGCACTTTATACTCAATTTACAGGAAATAAAGTAAGTTGTGGACAAACTGGAAGAAAGAGAGAGAAACTATAGCATTTTAAAAGAAGCTAGGACATTGGGGTGACAGAGAATTCATTAGGACAGTCCATACTAAATTGAGATGGTTGGAGGATGTGTGTTTGGAACATGGCTCAGATTTTTTTCTATATATTTAACTTACTGGAAATAATTGTGAACTTAAAAACATCTTCTCTGTATAAGACAAACTGTTTTCTTCAACATAACTCTATTTTACTGAAGCTTTATGGTCACTTTCTGAGTTTTCCTCTCAACCTCCTAACCAGATGTTCATCTCCAGAATACTATAAGCACAGTTCGAAAATAATGGAATAAAACTAAAATACTTATCTGTATAGAGTTGTGTCTTCTGGTTACAGAGGGTATAACAAAGTCATATTTCAAAAGGAATGGGAAGACCTGAATTAGTAGTCCCAAATGGACCTAGTGAGTCAAAGTGAATTACATAAGTTTGACAACCATTCAACAGGTAATTCAGTTGATCTCCTCTAGAGTTGGGACTACCAGTCCAATTTAGGTATATGTGTGGGAACAAAGTTACTTTATTCATATAAGGATTAAGCTTTTCTAGTCACATTTAAAAGTTACCTTGAAAAGGCAATGGAAGAGATATTTTCAGTGGAATTTTTCAAATCTTATGCCATTTGATGTTAAGTCCCTTTATGCCATTTGATTTTTATGCCATTTCATCAAAGTAAGGGAAAGTACAGAAATGAGAAAGTAATGGGTTAGGCAATGTGCCACTCTCTCACAAAACTTATAATGAGTAAAGATAGCAATTAGAGGGTTTTTAAAAGTTTGAACATGCACTGAATGAACATTACAGTGAAGTATGCCAAAGGTTATATATTACCACCTCTTTAAAAGGCAATAAATTGTATATATAGCAACAAAATGGAGGCCTGCAGAACTTCACACCATCCATAAGCTTGGTGAGTTCTAGTATTTAGTAGAACATAAACAGACTTGTAGGAAAGGAGAGAGAATACCTGCCTCCAGTTCCTGGTGGAAGTATTTCTGTCCCTAAATGATCCATAAGTGATTCTATTCTACCCATAGCATTGTTTTTTAATGACAATAACAACAAAATAAGGATGCAGTAATTTAGGGAAATGATGAAAACCGGTTAATCTTTGCTTTATTCTAAAAAGATTAAGTGAGCAATCAGAACACATCTTCTCAAATGGAAAGCATTTCTCATTTAATTCAAATTTGCAATAAAATTTAAAAAGTGCATTTGAAGTTGCTAATGCATATTGTTCCATCATCCTGTTCCTTTTGAAACGTCGCACTATCAGAACTTTGTTATTGTAGTTTCTAGGGATAATAAAGAAAGTACATTCTCCAAGGTATTAAAGTTCATTATTTTGCTTTTGTGATAAATATATTCCTGCAACTGAACTGGAATATCAAATAAAGGATAACAATGCAGATTAGAGTGCCAATTCTGTACAAAAACTATAATAGCTCTGGAGTCCACATTATCATAGAAATGTGTTAATCTATACACAGATACTCATCAGAGTGTGAAGTAAGAGTGAAAAAAAGTCAAGGAAAAAAACACCTCCCAATGAATGCGTTCAAAGATGGTAAGATATGGAGTATTGCCGAAAACACAGTTAATTTGAACTAGAATTGGTTTGAGGAACAGAATTAGACCCATGCCCTTTTCCTCATATCACATTAGCACTTCTAATTGCTAATGCAGCATAATCCACTAAGCCTACTTTGTAGATTTATCTAAAGCTGCTTTAGATATTTTTAGAACCTATTTAATGAGTGGGGTCAGATACACAATAGAGGAAACATAAATACAATAGTCACAAAAATCTAAGAAGAACATGTAATTTTTAAGGCTGTGTGAATGTTTGCCGATAAACATTTTCTGCATATACATGAGATTCTTGATAGAGGCAAGGCATTTTCATTTTTAAAAATCTTTTACCTTTTCAAATGCTTACATTTTCATAGTGACTCACTGCAATATTATTTGGCTGAAGCTTTGGTACCATTTCCTGATTTCCAAAATAAGCCTCTGTTTTCAGAATCAGTGACACTGCCACATGCGCAGTCACCCTTACTCTATTAGTTTCCATTCATAAGACCATCACAGCTGGTTGATTGTATGTCATGAGTTACACCCTGAAAGTGCGTCAGGTGCATTCTTGCTGTGTTAACGTTTTTATCCTCCTTTTGCAGACTGTCTGGGAAAATTCCAGAAAAACAGGCACATTTTACAGGGGAAGAAAACCTCTGCAAAATCCACTCCCTCTTCCATTTCTGCTTAGCCCTTGTGTTTTTGCATTCTCCAGCTCAGCCAGTAGATTTCCAGTAACAGCTTTCAGTTTCAATTGCTTGCTTGCAAGCAGTTCAACAGAGACCACAACCCGAACATGCAAAATTAAATATGAAGTAAGACACAATGAACAAATCGTACATTTTTATCAAAATGGGAAAGGCCAAATAACAATCAGCCACAGATTTGCAGACTGGAAAGTTTTCTGGAAAGAAATAATATTGTACTGTATGATGAAATTATGATTAAAATAAGAATATTGGCTGAAAGTCATCAGTATTTATGCTTAGTTAGTGGAGTATAAATTGGCCAGCAGCGGGTGCTTGGGGTATGAGAGAGGTATGAGGGCTCCTGGGTAAAGTTCTATATTTCTTATAATACTGGCAACCCATGGCGGTGAACCGAATGTGTATTTTGCTATCTTTGGCCACCCAAAGGAGGAAGAGAACTAGTCATCATTCCCTGGAGAAGGGTGGAAGCTGTTTCTTTGTCCAAGGACTTCTGGACAGCAACTCAGTGTCCAGGAGGAAAGCAGAGCTGCACCTGGAAGCCTCCAGTTCTTGTTTACAAAATTTAGGTCAAAATATTGCTTAAGGAGGCACAGCAATATCTTCTGTAAGGTCTTTAAATATCTATTGATAGATTGATTGTTCTGTCTCCCGGCATAAATAACATGGGATTGTATCAGCGTGAGTCACACATTCTGGTCAATGCTTGTTTTTGCGAAAGGGTAAAAAGATCTACATAATCTTTTAAAAAAATGCACCAGTCAAGAACAGTTTAGTTGTGCTATAGCCAGCCAATCCATTGCCTCACAGCAGACACAGATGGATCAAATCATCAAAGATGATTTTAGTTTTTCTATGCCCCATTTTTTGTCTCTTTTTTCCAACCTTGGAGCCTCAGGGGGTCTTTCAAGTCAGCTACTAACCAAGTTTTTGTAAACTGAAGATACCACAAATTGAATCCACCCCAATAGCGTATTTTGCCATATTAGGAATTTTTGTCATAATAAATTGTGACAAGTTCTTGGTATTATGGGGATACCAAGTCACCTTGACTGTCTCCTGAGGAATCTATATAACAACCAAGTAGCAACAGTAAGAACAGACCACAGAATAACAGACTGGTTCAAGATTGGGAATGGAGTACAACAGGGCTGTATACTCTGACCTGACATATTCAACTTGTATGCAGAACACATCATGCCACATGTGGGGCTTGATGAATCCAAGGCTGGATTCATTGATAGATGAAACATTACCAATCTTAGATATGCAGATGATACCACTTTGATGGCTGAAAATGAGGAGACAAAGATGAAGTACTTTGGCCACATAATGAGAAAATAGGAAAGCTTGGAGAAGATAATGATGTTGGGGAAAATGGAAGGAAAAGGGAAGAGGGGCTGACCAAGGACAAGATGAATTTATGGTATCCTTGGTGACTGGCTTGACCTTGAAGGAGCTGGGGGTGGTGATGGCTGAGGAAGCTCTGGCATGGGCTGGTCCATGAGGTCATGAAGAGTTGGAAACGACTGAATGAATAAACAACAACAAGGATTTTTTTATTAATTTGATTTAAAGTTAACTTTCTGTTTATTCCGCATAATAAGATTTGCTTGGTGACTTTGCTTGTTTCTCTATCATCTCTAATTACACTATAAATAGCAACCAGATAACTGCTAATATGCATTAAAATAGGTCTGTATGCCTTAAAGGTTTATACTCATGTTTAATTCTGTGCACTGAAAGGAAGAAAGAGCAATTAATAGGCAGGCACTACACAGATATGCCCTGACAGGTCATGATCAAGAGAAGGTGGAAGTCAAAGGACTTGCCCTGCATCTCATTTTGCATCCTCAAAAAATGTCAATGAAGGATGGATGTGAACAAAAACATCATAGAAGGCATGGGAAATTGCCAGGTAAAAATGAGCAGACTGATAAAATAAAGGTATCAAACAGTAGTTGTAGTAGAAAAAGTGGCTGGACTGGTAGGCCTTCACATTTTTCTTTTGACCTTTATGTACTCTGAGCTTTCTTTCTGTTTGAAAAACCACTTGAGAAATCAAATTCTAATTTATCCTAAAATAGAATTAAAGTCATTGCATAAAATTACCAGAATGTTGTTAATGGTATCCAGGGAGTTGAATCAGCATTAATATTCAATGCCCTTCAGACATCCAGCAATCGGAATTATTTTTGTCTTTCATAAATACATATATGCTTAGTTTTTCTCCACTGCCAAATTCATAAATCTAGATTTATGAATTTTCCATTGAACTAGACATTTTCTTAACTGAAGCAATTTAAGAAACCTGAGGGAGATAATTTAGTATAACCTGAAAGCTGAGGTTCTTTCAAAGTGACAATTAAAATGCATGGTTTATTGGGCTTCTCTCAGCAACATCTCTTTGTTCTGGGGTGAGGCCTTGTGATCCCAACATTAATAATAAGTCTGCCATACAAATCCAAATATTTTTTAAAAAAATAAAAGGAGAATGCTATGAACATCTTTTGCACACATTTCCTATTTCAGTGTAAAAATGTAAAGGTAAAGGTTTCCTCTGACATAAAGTCTAGCTGTTTTTGACTCTGGGGGTGGTTCTCATCTCAAGAGTTGTTCTTAGACGCCTCCAAGGTCATGTGGCCGGCATGACTGCATGAAGCACCATTACCTTCCCACAGAAGTTGTACCTATTGATCTACTCACATTTGCATGTTCTCGAACTGCCAGGTTGGCAGAAGCTGGGACTAACAGCGAGAGCTCACCCTGCTTCCCGTATTCGAACTATCAACCTTTCGGCTCAGTGGTTTAACCCACTGCACCACCAGGGGGCCAATTTCAGTGTACAGACATTATGGAAACAAAATAGTGTCAAACCAGTTATGAAACTTGATTGCTTCAATTAAGGTTAAGTTTTGAGCAACAATGCTGAACTTTGGATGATTTGGGATGAAAATAATAGTAACTATTTTTTATTTTTGCAACAGCATCAAAGAAGTTGACAGGGAGTACACAAGCTATTCATTGACTCCATCAAAAGTAAAGATTTTTTTTTTAAAAAAATTAAAAACAGAGCAAAATTGGTAGAAGATACACTTGATAAATAATGCTTTTTTTCTCCTTTTTTTCTTAAAATGATCTTTCCCTGATTTGAGAACCATGACTGTTCAGTTTAAGTTGCTAGTTTGGTTAGAAATCACCCCATTTCCTGTGGGCTAAGGAAGAAGTAGGTCTAATTTCGTACCATGGGGTGAAATAGCATTTTGCTGAATGACAGGAAAGTACATGAAATAGTCATTCAATGAAATGACTGCAATTTATGCTGAACTTTAATGAATAGTTTGACAGAGGTCCAGCTTCACTTTACTGCTGTGGGGTGAGCATAGAATGAGTTCAACAAATTACTGGTATGTCAAAGGCCCTTGTGTTGAAATGTCTATGACCAATGACAGCATATCAAAGAAACCTATAATGATGGAAGTTATGGATGGCTTTAAACAGGATGCTTGATATGCAACAGCCCAAGCATTGTGATACATAAAATACAATAATTTCACGTGGGGATGAAAGGGAAAGCATTCGAGTGCATTGCATTCTAACAGGGGAGGCCAGCATTTAAATAGCTTTTACATATATTGCCCTATTGGTTTCATGCATTTTTGAATGATTGTCCATTTTTCTCCAGGAAGACATTAGTGTATATATAATTCAGTGCAATGTAGGAAAGCAATAATTTATATTTCAGCAGCACTTGCAAAATGTTCAAAAAGTTCATTATTCTTAAGAGTCATTTTATAAGGCCAGAACAAAATGTCACTGCTGAGCTTTAGCCTAGCATGGCTTGAGAATCATTTCCTAGAAACTGAAAAAAGCCCCCCAGGGATATTTTCTCCAGATTCTGGTCATTTCTGGTCAAGAGAAGTGGGAGCAAGGCTGATTCAAGGAACTGTGTGAATTGCATCCTTGGCAGATCATTAGATAAAGTAGCAGTCTTTTAAAGATCTACGGGTTTCTTGTATTGAGCCTTAATAACTCCAAAATCTGAGCAACTGGTAGCTCCATTGCTTTAAGGCAGTAAAGCCATACAAGGTTTCATGGAAATTCCTCCAAGTTTTATGAGAATGATTCAAAGCACCAAATCTATATGTGGAACAGTATTCAGAAACCTAGATCACATCTATATTGGCCATTATTATGAGTGGGGGGTTGAATCAGCTCTCTAGTGGTTGTATGACACACAGAGCTGATTCAGGATAACATCTGTTAGCAAAAATTGCAGGTTGCCCTGAATTCTCTAGTAGTGTTAGGACAGGACAAGGATGTAGTTATGGGGAGCATAACTACCATTCTGACCCCCCCCCTTCTTTCCAATCCTACATTTCTATCATTCATTTTGTGTGTGTGTGTCAGGAGCAACTTGAGAAATTGCAAGTTGCTTCTGGTGTGAGAGAATTGGCCATCTGCCAGGACGTTGCCCAGAGGATGCCAGGATGATTGATGTTTTACCATCCTTGTTAGAGACTTCTCTCATGTCCCCGCATGGGGAACTGGACCTGACAGAGGGAGCTCATCCATGTTCTCCTCAGATTCGAACCTCCGACTTATTGGTCATTAGTCCTGTTGGCACAAGGGTTTAACCAATTGCGCCATCATGGGCTCCTATCATTTCATAAGAGTGACACACTGAAGTTCCTGTATTTGCTATATTGTTGGCCTTCCACATTTGCAGGTTTTACTTTTGCAGATTTGATTACATATAGCAATGTTATCTTGATTGTTAATTTCAGTCCTGATTGCTTTCTATCCATCTCAGATTCACAGTTCTGTAACAGGTTTAATTCATCGGACTTGGCTTTCCATTGTATATAGAGGCATTTACACTGGTCACTTTTACCTGTCTAATGATGAAAACATAGCCTACCTTTTATATAGCTCTCTAAAATGTCTTAATCACATTATGTTAGGAGTTTACTTATATGACCATCACATTGAAGAGGGAGGTTATTGTGTTCGTATTGTCGAAGGCTTTCATGGCCGGAATCACTGGGTTGTTGTAGGTTTTTCGGGCTGTATGGCCATGTTCTAGAAACATTCTCTCCTAGGACAGAATGCAGCCAAAAGGACTTTCAAAACCCCACAGGCTCACTGTATCTATGACCACCTGGAACATAATTTCTTATGAGAGAGAATTCACACCATCCACAAAGAACTCACAAACACAGACAAGGCACTGTTGCACTTACATATCAACATCAGCCAAAAGATGAATTCCCAGGACTGGGACAAAATAGACAACTTCGCCTACAGAAAAATGGAGAAAGACATGGCTCTCCACACCAACAGACAAAAACAAAAATTCCACAAATGCCAAAAGCAACAGTTGAAACCAGAACTGGATACATTGCGAACCATCATCAACCTGACAGACAACTCTCTGAAGACCAAGTATCCATACTAGCTAAAGGAGGAAATTTTGCTTTGACCACCACCAGGCTCCCAGTAGAAAACATCATTGCTAATGTCGAATCAGCAATTTATCATCTCCCAAAGGAAGAAGCAGAAGAAGTAAGAAGGGAAACAGCAAGGATCATGAGAAAGGCATTTTTTCCCCAGCAACATAACTAGGAAGAAAAGACAAGCCATCAGAGACCTCAACTCAGATAGGAGAGAATACTTCTAGAACAAGGTCATGCAGCACGAAAAACCTACAACAACCCAGTTGTTGTGTTTTCTTACCAAATCGAACAGCAGTTCCTTGTCAAGATCTTTGTTCAGACTACATTAGTAAACCTGCCTCTTCTCCCTGCCCTGCCAGCTCCAAAGATGATCTCTGTAATCACTAAGTTACAATAGATACCCAAGAAGCATTTTCCATAAGGTGTTGCAGTATGATTAGATTTGACTCACGTTTTTAAATAGCTGCTTTCAGACCTGTAGTCTTTCATTTCCAGATGGATTGTGCCTTTACTAACAGGATTTTAAAAGGTTTTTTAAAATTTGCTGTTCATTGTACCTTCTGGAGTTCAAAAGGTTTTACTCCTAGAAAAGAGATCAAGATTTCTAGGAAAGGGAACATTTTTGCCAACATAATTTTCTCAGATTTTCACAACATATGTATTAGTAAGATAAGACAGACATTTGCTATTAAAAGTCATGTCCAGAGTTCCTTATGATTTTTACATAGAAATGGGCTCAACTGCTTTGTCCTGGGAGGTTTTGCTGTGCCAAAGACAATCTGAGTGGTTCAGTCATACCTCCTGCCTATTCAAGTTATTTTCTGCCCAAAGACCACAGAACTGTTTTAAAGGCAGGTTGGGTAAGTGGTCAACATTGGCAGGCAGATTCTTATTAATGTTGCCTATGTCTAGGTACTTGTAAGAGGAAGGCGAACTAGTTTTTCCTTCCATTATCTTTAAATATGAGAATACCCAACAAGTCCAATGTGTACTCACAAGTGTGCTCAGTGTTGATTACTCCCATGTACAGTATGCGTGAATAGAAGAGATTGTAGGCAGCTGTGAGGCTCAAAGACAATCAGCAATCCCCTCCCTGCTTGCTGGGTGGGGGGAGCAATTTGCCTCCTTCCAGTGAAGAGAGCAGAGAAATACTCCCAGTGGGACTATTTTTCAGGGGCAGGGCTAACCTAGCAAGCAGCTCTACCACAGAAGCTCATTCTTTGATCCAGCGCTGGAGGAGGCGGCAGTGAAGCAATTTTCTTCAGATTATGAGTGGGGAGGAGAGGGGTGGGTGTGGCCTGGCTCGCCTGCCCGCTTATTCCTCAAGCCCACATGCATCTCCCACCAGCTTACTTCTCTCACCCCTACATTGGTTTGTGGGGCGGAGTGTTTTGGCTCAGCTGCTTGAGTATTTTGTTTCCAACAGCAGGACACCAAAAAAGAACATTGGAAGCTCCAGGGCAGTGGTTCTCAACCTGCGGGTCCCAGCCATAAACTGTTAGGATTCCTGGGAGTTGAAAGCCAAAGCATCTGGGGACCCACAGGTTGAGAACAACCACTCTAGGGTCAAGGGTCCAGGTAGCAAAGGTCCAGCTAGATGTCTCCTCCCCAAACCTTTCTTCATCTAATGATGAAGATATGATAGCTGAAGCTGCAATGCTCTCATGGCACTCATGACTGCATTTATTAAAATAAATAGAGAGGGGTGGGGGAGAGAGAAGTTGTTCAGGCCCCCTTCTCCAGTTCCAGGCTAGCTCACTTAGCTAATAAAGTGTAGCTGATCAAAACCCTTTCATCATGTGTCTCCACATTGTATGCAGAGTGCAATACAGAGAGGGGTTTAGTCACAGGTCACTCTGTGATCATGCTCGAGGTACAACAGGAAGCAGTGAAAACAGTGGTAGCCACACCAAAACTAGAACATTAGTAATGACTGCAAATGAAGTCACCGCCTAGACAGGTAATAACAAAGGGGACACATGACCTGGGGTCCAACAAAGTTACATGGGAGTTCTGCTCAGCAACCATCAGCTGAAAAACATCAGCCGTTAGTAAGTTACCCTTTTCCTGTTTGCCAGTAATGACCAGGCTTGGAACTGGTAAATGTAATTCCAAGTACAGCATGACCTGCTTTACAACACTGGGGAACCCCAAGTTGGCCATTCATAGTGCCACCTCATATTAACACTATAGCACAGGGTAGCCACCCGGCGCAGAAGTCAATCGATAAGCTATTGAGAGCTGTATATGTATATATATTCTCCCTGTTCTTCTGAAAATTAAATAAATTAATTAACAAATAAGATGACTTGAAGTATGATCAAAACCAGAAAAAGAAAAAGAAAAAGTAGACCATAATTGGGCCCACTGGGATAACTCAATTTATGCTAGTGTTGTTATAAAAACATGCCTGTCCAGGGCATTCTTGCTCTTTCATATTTGAACATCATTTATTGACATGTGTTGATTTTACAACACAATTTTTGGGGGGCCTCACACCAGCAGGGTAAAGAAAGATTGCCCAAGGAGGGATCGGAAGCTTTCCCTAAAGAGGAAAGGAACAGTTTATGAAGCAGTTGCCTATCCCTTGTTGGCAGATCGAGAAAGCTACTAGTTTTTCAAGATTATAAAGCATTTAATTCATTTGTTCGAAGATTTAAGCCTTAATAAAGAACTTTGTTGAACCTGTTTTGAGCCTCTACAGAACTTTGTTTTGGGAAACCTATGGGACCCTTTACTGAGGCACCCCGGTGTCCCATTGGGCATACAGAAAGCACGTCCTTTAAACAGACATTGTCATAGCCCCAGCATGCAACAGCATACAATATGTTCATTCTTGATGGCCAGAATTCTTTCAGAGCTTTACAATTGTATGAGCAAGGATTATTACAATAGCTATATTTCATTCCACGTGCTAGGAGGTGTCTATCTATTACCTTCTTATGCAACCTTTTACTTGCCAATGCAAGAGGCGCATTTTTTCTCTCCCCAACTCAAATAGTGTCACTAATTATCCATAAGCTATCCTTGGAAAATTATCTTGCTCGCCACTTGGCTGCTCACAATAATCCTCCCCACTTTTCAGCAAACACACTTCCATGTAAGTATGATGGAGTAACTTCATACTTCACCATCTTGGTATCTCAGCCCACATCTTCATGCTTTCCCCTTCATAATCATTCCAATAAAGGCCTTGACTTTGGAAACTTTCTCATACAGAACAATAACATCTCTGGAATTACTTAATTGACTCTACTGCCTAAATAATCCTGAGTTTGAGGACCTTGACCTTCAGACTAAGCTTGCTATGAGTGGATACACCATAGCTAATGATATGGAGCTTTTCATAGAAAATGAAGAATTTTCATTATGCCCATATTTTGAGTAAAGAAAGCATTTCTATTGTAAACATTTAAATAAATATAGCTGCAAAAAAGCAAAGCTAACATAGAGGATTCACAAGAAATTCAGAACCATTCTGAATGGGTTTTTTTAAAAAATGGAACTGTAGAATATGTTTGAGTTCTGAGTTAAATAGACCTGACATATTCAAAGAAAAGCCCAGCAATAGGAGTAAATTACATTGAGTAAATCATATGCTATTGCCACTGACAGTCTGAGCTCTCAGATAAATGCCTGCTTTAAAAATATCCCTGAGCAACCAAGCAGAATCAATATCTCGACTGCTTTGCAAAGTCAATAAAGACATAAAATCTTAACCCTATGTCAAGGTGGCAAATCCGAAATAAAATTCCCAGGAACCTTTAACCAAAAGTTTTGCACAGGACCAAGTACGTTCATTTAATGATAAAGTTTAATTTGACTTAATGATGTTTCATGGCCATTTTCAGGGCTTATTTTGTTATTCCAGTCTGCCTTCAAGTCCTTTTTTGACTCATGGGGTTTTCTTGGACTGGTTTCTTCACTCTGTGTATGTGTGCGCATACTTTAACCTTCCTGTTAGGCTGAGAGAGTGTGACTTGCCTTCAATCACCTAGTGGGTTTCTGTGGCTGAGTGGATAACTATTTGAACTTTGGTTTCCCAGTATTCTAGTACAGCACTTAAACCATTACACCTCTTGTACAGAAAAAGTGGAATAAAATGTGGAAAATAATATAAATAATACATAGTACTATAAAGTTTGTGTGAGTACACATATATTCCCACAGAGAAAGAAGTATATATCATGATTGTTTGTTTCATATACTTGCAAGTTTGTTTCATATACTTGTTCCACAACACAAATCACAACAGTATTATCCACTGCAACAATACTTTTATTATATATATTTCCCTTCTATCTCCCTGGACACTGCTATATTGCCTAAAGAACAATACAATAGTTAAAATGAAGAAAAATGTTAAACAACACAAACTTACTAGTATTTCAATGGGACTATGGGCCTGCTTTTGGCTGATGAGATAGTCAAATTAATTAGGATTGTTGTTGTATGCTTCAAGTTGCTTCAGACTTAGAGCAACCCCAAGTCTAAAGTTTAGGTTGGAGGGCAGGTAAATGAACATGGAGGGCTACATTTGGCTCATAGGTCTTAATTTGGAGACACCCTGAATATTGAGGGGTTTTTTTTATAATACTACCCAGACTTATTATTTCATCCAGTTTACCTTTAAAGTTTAAATGTCATATTTTGTCAATACTGCTTGACTCATTTCCTCAGGTTTTCTTCCTCTAGAACCACCTCAATCCACCCAAGAAAACCTCCTATACATACCGGGCCCTAGGGAGGTACACCTGGAAGCTACAAGGCGTAGAGCTTTTTCGACCTATGCTCCAATTCTGTGGAACTCATTGCCTCCATATATTAGCGCAATGTCGGAGTTGCGACCTTTTGTAAAGGCACTCAAGACTTGGCTATTTGGTTGTGCATTTAAGTAATCAGATCTAATTTGCGAAATAGTCACTGTTGTATGTTTTTATGTTGAATGTTTTTTATATTGTGTAAATGCTATTTTAAACTGTAAGTCGCTCGGTGCACCTTGGTGGAGAGTGACTAATTAAGAAATAAAGTGAAGTGAAGTGATATCTCCCTAAAATTAAAGTATTTTCTACTGCCATGCTACTCCATGGATCAGTACCACACACTTCAATGCAGTTTAATCACTAGCTATCTTAAGGAGCTTCCAGATAGGGGTAAAACCCACACTGAAGTGAGTTTTAAAAAACCCATTTTGGCAAGGGTTTTTGTCCCCACAAGGGCCCCCAAAGCCAGGCTTTCCCAGCCAAGGAGTCTAGATGCCATTCTGGTAGTTACTGGGATGGCACCCTGACACCCAGAAGCTTCCCAAAATAAGCCCTTTAAATTAAAACAACATACCCAGCTGTCATGAAGGTAGCCGTGGAATCATCCTGGCACATAGAAATGATGTTCCAGGAGACCCGGTGGGGGAAGGAGAGAAAATCCTTTGTCCCACCCCCCACCCACCCACCCCCCAGTCTCCCGGTGCATCATTTCTACATGCCAGGAGGACTCCGGGACTACCTTAATGGTGGCCGAGTAAGTTGTTTTACATTTTAATGGCTTCTTTTGGACTTTTGGGTACAGGATGTGTACCCTTTTCGTTTTCTAGGTTCCTGGGTGCAGTTCCCAGTCCCCATCCACACAGGGCCCACACCAGGTAAGTCCCGGATCTTACCAAAGATCTTGGTCTTACCATGTATTTAATTAATTCAAAACAAATTAATTTGCTTTTACCAGAGGCATCATTTGTATGCCTCCAGTAAAAGCATGAGAGGCCCCACATTTTTGGGCCTGTCTAGAAGGGTCCTATGTTCACCAGAAAAGAAAAACCCACAGGTACAGTACAGTGAAGCTTTAATTTTGAGTTGTTTTTCTGAATTGATTGAGATAACTATCACTACAATCCTAATCTATTAAAATATAAACACTCTTTTCAGTGGGATTTATGTCCAGATAAATAAATTGCAGCTGTAATACAGATTAGAACCTGTTGGCTGAAGCAAGGAGTTTTTCGAGTCTATCTGCAGGTTTGTTTAGTATGGAATCATGATTGCTCAAGTGACATTGAATTCCCAGAAATATGTAAATACAGATAGACACTCCAAGGGCTCTTCTACACAGGCACTAAAATGTGGAAGGCATCAGAATAAAAAAAAAAGGGGGGGGGGTAAATGATGTTTACTGAAAATGCGCACTAGATAGTATTAATGACCAAAAAACACGTGTTTGAAAGGTGTACTTAAAATCTGATTTTGGCTGAAAAATGCTCATATTCACATGATGGTATATCCCTGCACTCAAGGGGAAATTGTGACTACATTCCTATATGCTGGTGTGGACTGCTCCAGCACATGTCTGCATTTTAAAATCCCAAAACAGCTCATGAAGGCTGTAAACAAATGGAGCCATAGGCACACAGGTGGCTAATTGGAAGCACAATTGGAAAGCAATTTCCATGGGGACTCTGCAACCATTCTTTTGTTCTGATGTTTATGAACTTAAACAAAGCTTGAATTTACAAAGGGGGCACCAGCATCGCAGCAAGTGTCCCCAAAAAGAAATTGGGTTCAAGGAAAAAAGTAATGGTAGCAGGAGGGTGAGGAGAGATGAGAAGAAATCTGCTTGTGTGCACTTTCACATATCTGCATCAGCACTTAAGAGGTCCCGCACATCTTGGAGAGTCATTTTTTCCATCGGCTATCTCCCATCCATCTTGTGGATTTCTAAAATCTGCTACAAACTAATGTGTCAGGACAGTGGGGGAGCATTGACCAGAACTGACAGCTCCATGTTTGGACTTGCTTTCAGATCCCAAGACTTTTTGCCCCATTTATTTGTCTCAGATTATGAGGCTGCCTGGAAGCACCCAGAGATGCATGTGATTCTAGATGGGATTAGTGAACACAGAACCAATGGTCATTTGTTATTCTGCATTCATGTGGAGTGAATGTGTAGTACCTTATAATTGTGTTTAAAGAAAAAGATAAAGGCACAGACAACAAATGATACAGGTGGTAACATTAAGTGGCTGCTGTCAAGATTACTGAGCCTGTTTTACCGTTTTTAAAGTCCCCCTTGCTGGCAATGTTTTCCTTTAAAATGTCATCCTGTGAATTACTTAACCTAATGTCTTTCTTCCTGCGTTTTCAGTATTCAACATGCCACATGGCTCAATAGAGTTCAATACTCCATGCACCAGAAATTGACAGAGAGCCCCTTCTATTTGGAAGCTAAATACCACTTGTCTTAAGTCTTAGCACTGTGCTTCAGCCTTATGTTATTTTGGATGAGCCTTGCCTTCCTCTGTGACCTTGAGAAGTCACCACTCACCTTTCTAGGTAAATAGACGGTTGTCTGAGTACTAGTAAACAGCAATGATAGATAAGCATTTCATCACTTCTGCTTGGCATTAGCATGAAACACACCAACATCCTTTTAAATTTCCTGCAAATGACCTGAGGTATGTGACATTCAAAATAGGTGACATTTTCAGTCTTTTATTTGTGAGGATGTTCTGATTTTGACTGCCAAAGGCAACAAGATGTCCAACAGATATTTGCATTCTTTGTGGCTTCCTTTCTCTACACCACATGTTAGCTTAGTTTTAAAATACAATCTCTATAGAATCCCCATGCTTTGCTCCAGCATTTAGGAAAGTTGGTTTATGGAATATATTTCCCAGAAACCTCCACCTTCATTGTCCATAGTAGTTAAAAGACTTGGGAAAGTGAAATATGAAAACATCAGTTTGAACATTTTGCAAAACTAATATCTGAAATTTAGCATGTGGTTCACTGTTAATGCCTGTGCTTCACATGCTAATGCGAGAACAGGAATCTTGTGATCTAAGTGACAGACTTAATTCAGAACATCAGAAATCAACTGATGCAATGTGAGAAGTAGAGGAGTGATTAAGTTCAGTTACCCAAACTGTTCCAAAATACAGTAGTTCTGAGAGTGGCAAGCAGGGCAAGCAAGAGGGCAATCAGTTATGGTTAGGCGGGCAATAGGACATCCATGAACTCTTTCCATGCCTTCCTTCTACTTCGTTTAGTCCTCAAAGATGCTGCTAATAATCATGCACTGTTGTTTTTTTATCTTTATTTGTATGTGGCAAGTTCAAATTACCCAGCCTTCCATTTTGAAAATACACACACATAGAAAAAGAGACTCCCCTTGATCAGGACATACACTTAAATTATTAAACAAGGAGTCCTGAATGTGAGGGGGGCATTGCAGTTCAGAGTTAGTACTTTGGACTTCTTGATTTGGACTTCTTAATTTCCTGTCGTTTTCTTGCTGCAGTTTTAATTTCCTGTAGCTTTCTTGCTAGTGTCTCATAGGGGGAGTTTATTCCAGATATGTTAGGTAGCAATAATGTCGTTTTTGTTGGAGGCCTGTTTGATCATTTCTCTGTTTCCCACAACACAAGTAAAAGATGCTGAAGCCCGAGTTCTCAATTATTGTTACATGTCTCTTTGCCAGTAGGGAATGATGACCTAGTTGAGGACATTTCAAGAAGGCACGCTATACAAAAGGACTGCACAGCAATCTCTCTTTTTAAAAAATAATAAAAAACATAAAACTTTATTTGAAATTACTTGTAAAATGCAGGAGAAAGAATAGTGTACAACACTGCAACAAGTTCACTAATTATGGAGAAAGGGAAATTGTTCACCAGCCTCAGTATATCATGGATAATCCAGTAGGAGTTAGCCTTTCTTTTTAAACGAGAGAAATGCATGTTGACTGTAATTGCTGCACTTGAGCATACAATAAGGGAACTGTCACCATGGAAAGGTTCATCCAGTCAATCAAATGCCACCATGGCACACAGCTTTCTGTTTTTAATTGCTAGATTGATATTGACATCTCTGTTGTTTAATATTAGCAATGACAAAAATTAGATTCTGATAGGAAGTGGGTCTACAGACTGTCTCTGGAAAGTGTGAGCCAGTATACATAGTGTTGGGGTTCAGCCTGAGTTTGAACTTGAACCTGATTCTCTGTTTGTTCCTCCTGATGCTAATGAAAGTATATTTACTGATGCTAGTGGAAATGTACCTTTTGATGCCAATGCTCCTGAAATTAGTGAGGAAGAAACTGCTGTAGGTTTGGAAAATGCCAATGTTCCAGAAATTAGTGAGGAAGGAACTTCTGTAGATTTGGAAAATGAAAGTACCAGTGTTCCTGAGAATGTTTCAGAGGGAGACCTTGAACTTTCCCTCCCTTCTGCACCTGTTAACTGTAATGACAACAGAAGGGGCCAAATTTGGGAAGACAGAAGTAAATCACTCAGTTTGCGTCGATCCTCCCGAATTCAAGAATTAAAAACATTGGCTTCAAAACAGAAGGGCGGTTCACGGAACCAATTCTTGAGTTTTAATTGCAATACGCCGAGCTGATTGTCTCAGTTCAGGCATCGTTTCAGAATTGATGAAGACCTTGGCAGTTCTCCCGGTTCCCTGGCCATAGTTTGGGAAGATTTCTAGGATATCAAGTACGGTTAGTGGATTGCTAACAGATTCCAGTATTTCCCAGTGAGGCTTTTGGTTTTGCTTTGTCCATTTAAATTCATGTTTGCTGATTTTGCTGTGGCTTTTGACTTGCATTTTTCCTTTATTTTGTAACCATTTTTCTTCAATAAAAAAGGATTGTTTTTCACAGCCAAGTGTGGTGGATAGTTATCTTAGGGCCTCGTTCCCTGCTCTGGATTGCAACACATTGGCCAGAATCTTCTATGGAGAAGAATGGCAAAGGTATTCCAAATATAGAACTATACTACAGCTGGCCATTCAATGATTCCCCTTCCCAAATTGACCACTGAGCCCCCCAATGGCAATTCTATGTTTGGTGAACATCATGATGAGAATAGAAAAGCATCTGGCTATGTGACTATAGCCAGATGGGAAAAGCTTACGCAATCCACCGAGGTCTGCTTCGGTCCTGCAGATGATATAATCATTCCGTGTCTAGCTACTAGTGTGAGGTAGAGTGTTGTGATGTTTTGATATGTTTTGGGAGGAAGGAGGGAGTTTTCCTTCCAGCAAGGAAGTAGAGAATATCACTCTCCACATAGACCAAAAAAAAGGCATGGAGAATTAAGGTTGACTTAGATATTTGTGTTATTACTTCCCACAATGCATTATATAAGATTCTTTCCATCAAGAATACAATGTATTATATACTGATTTTAAAACTTTATTAGGTGTTTTAAATAAAGTAATAAATGGCAAATTTACAGAGACATAAAAATTTTAAATGGAAAAAGTAGTACTTGCACCATGCCTTAAGTTCTCAAAAATATATATATTCCACATTTGTGTGAAGTTCATAGTAAGAGAAAACACCAGGGCATGAATAAGCAAATAGCTCTCTACTTTTCTACTAAAGCATCTTTCCACAAGTCCAGATGTGTCTGTGGGGAAGATGCAAACTCACCATTATCACTGATAAAATGAATAGAAGAAAGTGAGAATTTATTGATTTTTCATGTGGCTGAATGTAACTCAGGTTGACTGATATAAGGTTTGCCCCAATATCTTCAAAGTGACTCTAATGTAGGTTGATTTGGGAGAACATTCTGGTTCTGTGACACACAGTGAGCTTTATGACTAAGGATCTCATCACACTGAGGTCCAAAGTGGGTGATAATGGGAGAATTCACCAGGCAGCATGGCAAATCCATGGAGCAGCAAGGCAACCAATCACCCCATGCTCCACATAATAATAATAATAATAATAATAATAATAATAATAATAATAATAACTTTATTTTTATACCACGGCAACTATCTCCCCTAGGGGACTCGGGGCGGCTTACAAGGGACATGCCCAAAATTACAATTGAAACACACAGGATTGTATTTAATTGTATGCTCAAGTGCAGTAATTACAGCCAACGCACTTAACCAATTAAAACATCAGATAAAAACAAATAATAGCACAATTGAAAGCAATATAAAAACAATACGGCTGTAAGAAACATAGCTGAGGTACAGATTCAATGAATGCAATACATCTTTACAGGAGCACAATAAAGTGCAACAATACAGTAAACTGGGCAGAAAATACTGTCATAATGCATATTGAGGTAGAACGTATGCCAGTGTAATGTGCGGGCCAGTGTAAAGTGCGGAACTTCAAGTAGGGACAAGAAAGTTACTGGTGAGCTGCTTAGTCAAAAGCGCACCGGAACATCCAGGTTTTTAGTTGACTACGAAAGGAGGACAAGGTGGGAGCCTGTCTGATCTCCCTAGGGAGGGAGCCGGGGGGCCACCACCGAGAAGGCTCTCTCCCTTGTCCCGATCAACTGTGCATGTGACGGCGGGAGAGAGAGAGAGCAGTGCCTCCCCAGAAGATCTCAAGGTACACACTGGTTCATAAGGGAAGATGCAATCGTGAAGATAAGCAGGTCCCGAACCTTGCCCCCTTACTCATACCACAAGGGGAAGTGTCGCCTCCAGGCTTCCCCCCCCCTCCCCCGTGCTTTCTCCATTGTACTAAATGAGAACACAGGAAGCCTCCCATGTTCTTGCTCCTCCCTCGTACTATGATTTCACCGCAGGTCAGGGATGGAGCCCCACCGGAAGTAGCTCTATGTTGTTTGATGACATCTGGCAGGCTCCTTCTCTGAACTGTGGTGAAAGTGCCATCCAATGGGTAAATTTGCCCATGTGATGAAATTGTTAGTCTGAAAATAGATTTAAACACATTTTGTATTTCTAGATTTCCATTGCTTGGCCCAAATATTTTGGCTGCAAGACTATAGTGTTTCCAGATCTCATTGTCTGTCCCTGAGTCTCAGCTATTGGATATGTTTTTGTATTATTTAGGCAAGGAATCTGAGGGCGAGAGAAGTGAATTGAAAAGTGTATGTGTTAATTCTCCTCGTTTGTTTTGCATTGTGTTTTTGAATAAAAAAGTATCCACTAAGCAACTGTAGGTGATGCTTAATGACATCATGAGAATCATGCCTTGTGGCATTGCCCCAGTAACATCGACAGGGCCCACTCTGTGTGGCATCACAAGTCCTTAAATCTCAAGTTTTGGAACTTTACCACATGAAGCTATTATTCCAGGGAGAATAATCCCAGGGATGATCAAGGATAGCAGCAACTTACTAAGATGATCACCCTCACTATCACACAAAACAGCATCAATTTGCTGATCTGTGGTCCTACAATTCTCCTTTTAGTTAGAATCATAACTCTATCCTCTTACAGTTCATTGTTGTTTTTTTAAAAAAAATGTAAGAGCAACTTCACAATTCCAACGAAAGAGGTTAAAAAAATCAAAACACCAAATTACTGTGAAGAAGAATGAGCGTGAGTTGGAAAGAGGGACAATCCCATCCCCTTATGTCATTAATTGCCAGCATGCAGACACAGAAGTGGGATCAATCCATTGCATGAAGTAGGTGACAGGACCATGGTGAGATCTGGAGCTATTAACAGATTTTCCATTATTAGCAGGTGAGAGGTTTATTGCAAGGAGAATATGATGGTCTTGCTTAATTGCCAGTTTGCCACCTCTGTGCAATAAACACATCAACCTCCAAATTTCAGGGCCTGTGATAGACCTGAACTAACTAATCTAATGGAGAGAACTAGAAGGCAAAAAACAAAATCTGTATTAGAAAAATTGTGGATTGGTTCTTCTGTACAACAAAAATTTCTCATGTGTTCCTTTATTTCAGACCTTACATCATCTTATAAAGTAAATTGGCTAAGGATATTGCCTCTAGGTTGTGGGTTTTTGGGGCTGTATGGCCATGTTCTAGAAGCCTTCTCTCCTGACCTTTCGCCTGCATCTATGGCAAGCATCCTCAGAGATTGTGAATTGTCTCTCTTTACTTAAGCATTGAAGAAAGGTATTATGCTCAGCAGTGGAACATACTTGTTCAATCTATAATGCAATAGAATCATAGAATCAAAGAGTTGGAAGAGACCTCATGGGCCATCCAGTCCAGCCCCCTGCCAAGAAGCAGGAATAATTGCTGAAAAATGGCATTTGGTCAATTGCAAATTACCTAAGGATTTTCTGGACAACTAGGGCATGTAACCTTATTGACCTTGTCATAGGCAAGGATCCAGTATACTAGTACAAAAGAAAATCTATGAGTCTTCCCTGTAGAGCTGGCTTGTTAAAATCAATAGAATCATGGTATATGAGGATGTTGGGGAAGAAGAACGTTGCTAGGTCACTTTCCCAAATTGAAATAAATCCATCACTGCTAATGACTGAAACTGCCCACCACTCCACTCCTGATCAATGGGACAGGAAATTGCAAGAAACATTGGCAAGTACTAAGAGGGATGGATGTTTTTCTATTCAGGAATTCTGAATATAGTATCATTGTTCCTCAATATATCACAATTCCATTTTTCCAGATGAGTATTGCCATGATGACCCCATACATTTCTAACCTGGCAGTTCTACTGGATAGAATTGGTAACAAATGTAAGTGCAACCTCCTGCTATGCCTTTATATGTCTTTTTTTCAGTCACTGTAGATCAGTGGTTCTCATCCTGTGGGTCCCCAGGTGTTTTGACCTACAATTCCCAGAAATCCCAGCCAGTTTACCAGCTGTTAGGATTTCTGGGAGTTGAAGACCAAAACCTCTGGGGACAGTGTTTTAGATAGAGGAATCCAGTAGTTCTTTGTGCAGCTCGTAACCATGAATAATAGTATTAGGCTGCCCTCCAAAGTCAATAATTGGGATGATGCAGGGGAGATTCCAATAGTAATGGAGATGAAATCAAATAGCCAGTAAAAAAGGAATAGTTGCTACCCTTATAGACCTCCAATATACTCTATAGAAACCTGGAAGTGACAGGTGTTTCTTTTCCTATCTAGATAAGTGCAAAGAGCTGATATTTCAAATCCACCACAGACAGACACACCTGTTCATCAATTGCCTATGTGGGCAACAGCTTTCACTTATTAGAAGTACGCTGATGTAGATTTCTACTCCATTGCCACCAAAACAGGGTATTGGTCAAAGAATGCTGATGCCACGGACCTCTCCACATTGTGAGAGAGCAAGAGTTGGACTGGCCAGTACACCAAAGTGAGTTTTGTAACTGTGAACATTCACATGCCAAAGAGAAGGCTGTGAGGCACAAGTCCTTTGGAGGATAACAAATAAAAAACAAAAGTAGATTTACAGGCTTTAGAAAGCTCAGGAATTGTTCATGCAGAGGAATTTCCACTTCACTTGGTTGCAGCAGATCCCATTCTGTCAGTTTGGTTGAGAGACCAGCTGTCCACTGGCTTTTCCTCTCCTTGAACTGTCACAGTTAAATAAACAACCCTATAGGAACAATTATATAACTCTAATCGTGCATGTTTCCTCTTCTGTCCCTATGCCCTTTCCTTTTGTTTTATGTCATTCAGATTGCAAGACTGTGAGCAAAAATCATCATATTTTTAATCAGTATGCAGTATACGGTTATTGTCATCATCATTTTCATCAATATCATCATAGTTGTTTGCACTTCTGAAATGGCTGCAATAAAAACACCTAGATGTTTTATCTCTCTTTTAAAACAAGATACTAATTTTCAGAAAAGTGTAGAGTACTGAAATCTTTCAAGCAAAGTAATCAAATTAGAATGGTAGAAAGTAAATAACACTGAAAACTCACTACAGAATAACACACTTTTGCAGTTAACAAGAACTTGTTGATCCGCTTTTCAAGAACAGTTAATAGACCAGTTGCCTCAAATACTGAACTTTTTGATAAACCCAGCTGCCTGATGAAGACTCCTGAGAATCGGTTGAATGTTAGAGTCCACTCTTGTGTAATAAAGAAAAATGGGACATTTACTGTGCAAGTATTTGGAGTTTACTCATCTGCAGTAAAAACACAAGAACTATTTCAACACACGTGAAGAGGAATTTTTTCACATTTTGAGAAAAGAACAAATTATTTCTGTTTAATGTCAATACTGGCATTTGTATTTGTATGTATACATTGAATTTCTGTGTGTTTAGATACTTTTGTATCACTGCAGTTAGTGGATACTGGTCTTTCTAGAAGATGAATAACAACCAGGTCTATGCTTACTGTTGGAACCCAGACGCCTTAAAGAGCCAGACTCAGGAGTATGTCCAAAAGAATAGTTTATTAAAGCAAAGTAAACAGGACTCAGAGACACTTGCTTCAGTGTCTCTGGTCAAAACTCAAAAGTTGTGGCAATTTCTAGCTTGAAAAGCAAATTTAGTCAATAATCCGGATTATCCTGGCAAAAAATCTGGATTAAACAGGAGTTCTTCCAAAACACCCCAAAATCACACAATAAAAGGAAAACAATCAAACAAAAAGCCGTGAAGAGCTGTCATCCAAATGAAGTCCAAAGTCAAAGAAATCCAAGTCCAAAGTTGAAAGGTTCCAAAGTCCACAAGGCAGCATTGTCATCAAAAGCAGTCCGAAGTCAAGGAAAGGAGAAATCTACACTTATGAGAATCCAAGCCGGTCAGTACACTAAGCAAAACAGCAACCTGCAGATCCAGAACCCAAGCCCAACAGGAAAGCAGCAGCGACAAGACCCAAGGCATGAAACCGACACTTTGCCTACTGCAAAGTTCTAACAATTCAGTGCTTACTTTTATCTTACAACTCATCATTCGATGATGAGCTTCCCTCCACCCCGTCCTCATCACTCTCAGCTGGTTTAGCTTCCACAGCTGAGCGCCAAGGCTCATCCCTCCAACTCTTTCACCTCTTGTCAAGACTTAGGTCTCCCCAGGATTCTACAGTATCACCCGATTGCCAATCCCCACCACCAGAAAACCCCACAAATGTGTCACTGGATGTTGGTTGAGTACACACATTCTGAACCTCTTGTACCTTGATCCAATCTAGTGCTTCCTCCTCATCCCCATCACTCCCAGACCCATCATTCCCAGAAAAACCCATGAAATCCTCTTCTTCCAGGGGAGCAGTAAGTATCTCCCTGATCTTTTTCTTTGACGCTCCTCGTCTGACTCCTGCTCTCAAGTAATCCTCTTAGTTCCCCTAGTCACATCTACTGTATCTCCTTCCTCCTCCTCACTCATTTCACTTTCGAAAACCCCCTCAAAGGACTCTTTATCAGTGGGTGACATAAGTATCTCCCGGATCCCCTTCCTCTGCTGTTCCTCATCTAGCTCCTGAATACCTCTTTTCCCTCCTCTGACACTTCTACTACCAGTTGAAGAGTTGCCAGCAGACTCTACTACAACACTTACCTGTTCTTAAACAACAGCTAACAAAGAAAGAAATAGCATAGTCTCCTTTGTAAAGCAAATTAAAGTAGTATATAGTCAAATACTTGGTCTTATGAAGGATAGGGAGAGAGGAGACAAAAATTGTAGATTAGCAGGAAAAATGTGGATGTGCTAAAGCAAATGAGAAGTCGCCAAAATGCAAACCAGTAATTAGTATCAGAATGCAAAGGTTGATAACTCTTATAATAAAAGAGACAAAAATCTAATAAAACTAAAAAATATTCCCATATGCAACAACTCTGATCTTGACACCAATTGCTATGCATTTATTAGATTCCTAAAACACACATACATATTTAACACACCCACTTGTTTGGCCTTTTGATGTTGGAAAAGGGGAAGAAATACATTTTTATTACAATGAAGAAAGAAACAGATAACAGTTCCTATAATTGGGTTTCCGTTTGATGGTTGTTTATATTTTGAAGAAACTTGGCTTGAATGAAGGGCAGAGAGCAAAGAGTTCCAGATCAACAAATCCTATTGTGTAAGACGTAGAGCACTTGACAGCGAACAAAGCTAGACTGGAGAGCATATCCCAGGCTGTATAAGAAAGTACAATAGCTTCTATTACATGAAAATGTATATTGAATTAATTCAGCCAACATATGTTTTCTAGAGCCATAATTAGATGCTGAAGTATTTGACAATTCTTTGCAAGCCTGAACACACTGTTGAATACATTTGTAAGAGGAATGTAAACTGTAATTTCATTGAGTTACTAGATAACAACCCACCTGCTAAGGCAAGGTGGTGTTTTGCTACCCACATGCTTCACACGGTTTGCCCAGAATACACATTACTTTGAAAAAGTAATATGTATTTTAAAAAAAATCAGATTATTGGATGCAGTGTTCTTATTGTAATAAAAGCTGAATTTGAGGCTTCAAAGAGCCTGTTAAAGCACCATTTAATTGCATTTCATCATGTTATTTCTATTGACTCTCTGCATTAAAAACAAGGAACAGCCTCTAACTTCTAACAGCAAAGCTGGTGTAATCTGGAAAAAAAATACGTTAAGGAAAGGGAGCCAATCCATAAAAAATTTGAAGCGTTGAGTTCACAATGCTTCTTCTACTGTTACCTCCACTGTTATCAATTGAATATTTGAAATGTGAAGTGTAATGAATTCAAACCTTCCCATTTCAATATTCAAATCAAATATTTCAAAACTATTAATCCTCATTTTTCATAATTTGACATTTCCAAAGCATGTGGTTCCTCAACTGAGATTTCAAAATTACATTTCCTAGAATTCTTTAATATCTGCAGATGTCTACAACTGGGATTTCTTTCCAAACCAGTGCTTTTGTGTGTTTTTAAGACTGTAGCTGAGAATTTTTGGTATAATTTGTTGTTAACTTCAGATTATGGTGACACTAAGCAGAAGTGAACCCCAAAATTCCTGGCCATGAGTTGCCCTCCTTAAGTCTTGCAAACTGAAGGAAGTAGTTTCTTTGATAGACTCAACTAACCTGTAGTTCAGTCTTTTCCTACTGCTTTCCACTCCACCAAGCATATCTCATGATATGTCCAAAAAAACGTCAGCTTCAGTATCATTTCCATTACCTCTAGTGCAGTGGTTCTTAACTTGTGGGCTGCGGACCACCAGTGGGCCAAGAGGGTGAAAATCTGGTCTGCGGGCCTCCTTCCTCTTTATTTATTTATTTTATTTTATCTGTTCTCTTTCTGCTCCTTTTGTGCCATGTGCCACTCCTTCCCCATCGCTGACCAGCCCTGACCCCTTGGATAGACCACATCAGTTCTAGATTATTAAATATGGTTTTCTGTGGGCGAATAGATGGTGACTAGTGGATGGCATATGTTCTGTATCATTAACTAGAGCTGATGTGGTCTATCCAATGCAATTTTCTGAATCAGCACCCCAAATAACCAAACCAAATCTAAGATTGACCAAAAACGGATTAGTAACCTAATGTTGGTACTAATGTTGGAAAGTGGTCTCTGGTCAAGTGGTCCCTGGTTAAAAAAAAAAGGCTAGGAACCCCTGCTCTAGTGAGAGTTTAGGCTTGATTTGCTCAGAAATCCGCCTTTCATTCCCTTACATAGAAATGAGAAATCCTATGGCCTGGATGATTCTGACTTTTGTATTTAATGCTATATCTTTATAATTGGATATTAGGTGCTAACCAAACTTGTGTTTTGAATCAAAATATAGAAATTGCAATCTAATCAAATAATTCAATCCAAGGAATTGAATCAACTAAAATAGTTAATCAAGCTATCTAATATCTGATCAATATTTTCAATTTCTTCTTTACCTATTTTTTTGAATATGTTCAAGGTATAATTCCAAGCAGATGAAATTGTCTTTTTTTGTTTTGCTAAGGTAATAAAATATTGTTCAGTTTTAGGTGGATAATAAAGGCTGCTTATGTCAGGTATTTAATTGTTAATTTTTAGAACATTTAATGTTAAGATTGTTCATACATTTTTCACATTGCTTTGCTCCTTGTGCTTTAAGTTAATTGATTTACATCACCTGGAATGCCTGCTAGCTGGAGAATTAACTCAAATAAATAAATTTCTATTTAATGCTAGTCACATGCTATGGGTATCAGGAAATCTGAGATGAAGGATGTTATCCTCCAAGAAAAGAGCATTGTTACGCAGCTGTTGAACAAACTAAGTCGAAATTGTGAAGGCATAACACACAAGCAGACGAGATGACGAGACCAAATGGTCTGTTAGTGAAGAGTTGATAAAGTTGCAGCTTGAAAGGTAGCATCTTCTGCAGAGAGACTTCAGCATGTATTTCCATCCTTTCTCAAAAGTTCACAAAGACTAATGATAGCACAGAATGTTGCTTCTGGGATTTTGCATTATTAAAATTGAGCCAACAAGCCCTTTTTAAATGAAATAACAATGAATTGTGTTGTCCAATGTTTTTATCATTTGAGCATGTATGCCAGGCCTGCACAACCTGCGGCTCTTCAGATGTTTTGGACCTCAACTCTCAGAATTCCTGACCATTGAACAAGCTGGCTAGAGCTTCTGGTATTAAGAAGTCAAAATACCTGGAAAGAAATAGATTGTGCAGATCTGATCTATGCTAATCTCATACCCTCCCTGGTATGTGGGAATACAACAGGTCTGATCCTAAATGAGCAACTGGGAAAAGCTGCTTATGACACAAGTTGAAGATAAGATTTCAGTCTCAAAGAGTCTGATTTGCTATTAGTAAAATAGCTGCACCTAGGTCCAACAATTAAATGGTTTTTAATCTTTCTGGGGCCAGAGACCCCTTTAGAAATTGATGAAAACTATAGATCCCTTCCCTAGGGGAAAAATCATGGAAACAGTTTTCCAAGCACAACGAAGGAAGAAGAGTGGAAAATCATTTTTGTGCATGGATTCATGTGCTCTCTGGTACCTATGGAATCCAACAACAGACACCAACTTCATAACCTTTACACATAAAAACTTGATTTACTTTTTCTTTCAGCAGTCTAATTTAATTAGGGAGGGTTACATCTTTTGTTGGTTTTGTTATTAAACAGCTGGGATCTGAACATTTTATTTTCCTTTACAGCAGAATGCCCGCCTATAAAGACTGATATATCTTCTGCCCATTCTAGCTATAGATCTTCAAAACAAATTTAATCCATCACATTTTTCCTGAAATTAATTGTTCTTATTTTGCCTGTTTATAGTGATATATGTGTTTTTATTTTATGTATCTCGTTCTAACTTGCACCTAAAAGACCAAACTATTTGTTTTAAAACACACACACACAAGGTAGCAGAAGTAACAGACATTTAAAATAGTAAATGCACCCGCCTTACCATCACTCAAGATAGACAAGATCAACTCTTTTGGATATTTAAAACATTTGCCAAAATTCTGCATCAACTACTTTGGCGTTTATCACACGACACAGATAATTACAAGAGGACAATAGAGTTTTTGCCTTAGTTTTATCACATGACCACTCCTTTCCTCTACTTTCCCAGTGAGAGACTGTTGGATGGTGTTTCTTTTATAAAAGGTCATTAATGGATTATTTTTGTTTGTAAAAGAAATGCTTTTCAGGCTGTTTCCCACTGGAATAGTAGCAGGAATGATGTTATGTGATATGTCCAAAATGATGCTGTTTCCTGCTTTCACTGTGATTTCCTCCCTCGTGTGATAAATTCCTTAGTCATGTTTACATAACTAAAGTAACATATCTCAGCCAAACTCTCCCTTAACAGCCAGAAATCACATCAAGTAAAGGAGGCATGTTCAGCTACCAGCCAGTGTGCAAAGAGGCTGACATTTTCCATCGCATCTCACCTGCAAGCTTTGTATCAAGGCTCTGTTTCTGTTTCTTGTTGGCAGGAGGAAGGTGGTGGGAACATACGACCTCTTCACATGGAGCAAATTTCAACTCTAGTTCCACAGCAGCTTTGCCACAGAGTCCAACTCCCATCAGACAACAGAGAAGTACTTCCTCGGCATGACAAAACTGCTGCAGAACCAGTTACTGCTCAAAAAAAGATGGTGGCAGCAACTGGGGATGCTTCCTGTGGTTGCATTGTCCTCAACAGGGCAAGCTGACCGGCAGATGCTTTCCTCCCATGTAATAAGGTTGGGGGGAAGCCAGGATGAGGTGGGACAACAGGTTACCACACCCCAGAACGTGTACCACCAGATTTGCAGGATCCACAGCAATTCCAGCAGCACATCTAAAGAGGTCCTTGATCTTCCTTGCACTCCAGTTGCCACTAGAATAGTACTGCTAGGCCACTGCGGCTGCAAGTTGTTAAGGTGGGCTGTAAAGGGGAATATTTACATAATTTTACAGTAGCTATCACAGTAGTCTTACTTAATAAGGAGCAGCTTCAGATCCATAACTATAGGTGATATATCTAGAACTGCAATACAGAATGTCAGCTCTTATTGATTAGTGTGGGGTTTTTCATCCAATAGCATATCAAGGAAGATAACACCAAGCAGATGATGTATGCACATCAACAACTATCACAACACACTGGTTCTGGGGGGGGGGGGCGCTCTTTAAAATGAACTTGGAAGTCATGAATTACATGTACCATAGTTATATGCACTCGTTATTTATAGAGGTGAATATGATGTAACAAACGCCCATTTCAATAGTAACATACCATGTAGCTTAAAAGCTACTTCACTGCTGTAACACATATCATTGTCTAGTTATTTTCCCATGTTATTTTTTCATTCTCTGATGAATCACACTTTTTTAATGTGATGAAAACTAGCAAAACAATCAGTATAACTATGTCTGAGATTATGATGATCAACTTTATTCATACCGTGCCTTTCTCTCAAAATTGTTAATCAAGAGAGCTTACACATTACAATAATTACTATGTAATTAAAAACATGCATAACGTCAACATGAAAATAGAATTAAACTATTAACAAAACAATTTAAAACATATACCCAAAATGATCAAAGAGCCATTTAAAAAAAATTAAAACACTTTGCTTAAAAAAACAGCCAGAATAAAAACAAAAAGTCTTCTTCTGACAACGGAAGGACTGCAAGAAATCCCACATCAGGATTCCACAGCGTAAAGCTCCACATGCACAGTTAAACATTGGTTATACCTTGCAACTTTTGTGTTGTTCATTGGAAATGTTGTCCGCCAAAATTTGTGACCCAATGCACACTGAAAGTGAACAACAAAATGAGCAATATATCACTGAGTATATCATTCCTGTTTTTATTGCAGTTTGCTCACAATAAGTAAGCTGCATTACAATGGCAGTGTACTGTTATTTAATTATATATTATTGAATAATAATATATAATAATGAATTTAACAGAGAGCAAGAGAGAAACTGAGAAAGCACCAATATCATCATTCAAATAACAAAAGCATTCACTCAGGAAAACCCATATCAGTGGAAAGAGAATATAGGTTTTGGACTGAACTTTAAAGGAGCTTATTAGAGGTGTTGAACCCTATAACCCAAATAGGTTCAGTACCTTGGATTCAGACTTCAGATGCACTGCCTGTGTCTGACTGATATAAAGGATACAATTTATCAATGGTCTTTTCATCCAGTCATTTCTTATCTCCTAACAAGAGTTCAGAGAAATTATCTAGATGGATCATGTAACAAAATGGAGGGAAGTGGCTATAATGTTCAGAGTTGTAAGACATGAAACTTTGAAAAGGAAGGAAAGTGTTATAACATCACAGAGTTGAAAGACATAAAAGCCACATCCACTCCTGCAAAACCACAACAATCCAACTATCCCCATCAATAATTTCACAACTAACTCTATCCCCATTTCTCAACTCACAAGATCTCAGCCAGAATGCATTGTTGATCAATGTACACCCGATCGAACCATGCATGGTATCAGAACCACTATGGCTGCTATCAAATGTGTGACAGAGACACACATATTTGATAGCAGAATTAAGAGTCAGAGGGTTTAATGCAATTTAATTCCCCAAGTAAGAACATACACATGATTGCAAACATCCTCATGCTATTCACTTAGTGATAAGTGTGAAACACTAACAATTTTAATGATACAACACATTATATTTAAGCAAGACTAGAGCTTAGAAAAGTTACTTTTTGCATTACAGCTCCCAGATCTTCTCCAAGAATTCTGTGAAGTGGTAACTTTTCCAAGCTATGAGGCAGACATACTTAGGATTGATCTCTACCAGCACTGAATTCTACAATGAATTATCTAAAAACATCTTGATAATAGTTTGGCCACTAGTGTTAGTTTTTGCCTTTGCCCAGGTTTTTCTTCACAGTGCAATGCTGCTATGATAACAGTTTGTCAGTTATTATTGTGCTTTCGTATGGACCCTGTGTAAGACATCCACTGGAATGATCAAACACAGTGGCACTCTACTTGTAGTAAGCCTCAGGAACATCACTGTTCTCTCCCCAAGCTCACTTTGAGCAAACTGACATTTCTTTTGATCACTTCCAATAACGTTTCCTGCATGGGAGCAAAGCAATACCTTAAGCAATGGATGTCAGCTCCAGTCTTCATCTGCCAGGCAGGAATCTAATGGGCAGAATAGAAATGAGTTTGCTGACCTGAAGAACCCGGTATGTCAGTTGCTTGCAAACATTGCAAGACTTCAGCAATGGTTCAACTCTGTTGATATTGCCAGCAGAAAGGCATCCAGCCATGATTGACATGGTAAACAGCATTAACATGTAGCTTAAAAACTAACACATACCCTTTAGGTTTTAATGGGAAATAAAGGTCCAGTGGAGCAGGAGCCTTGAGCATTGAAACCCTGAATATGATGCTTAATATATTGCTCCACAAGTTAATAATTAAAATTGTGTTGAATATCTTGTTTCTAAATTAGTTCCCCTAGATCTCATCTTCAGCAAACATTTGATAACAAACACTGTGGACTTTCAGTCTTCATCAATGAATGTTTGTGAGATAGAATCTCACACAAACTACCCAAAAACAATTGGCTGGTGTTATACTGTTTCTCCCATTTCTGAGCTTCTTTAGGGGCTTCGCTGCCAAAAACCTTTGTCAGGTTTTCCATGGGATGGCTATTGCCAAGCCATATGCTAAAGCCTCGATAGGTAGTAAAACAAAGAACAGTTTGGGGAGATCTTTTATTAACAAATATACAAATTAAGAGTGGTACCTGAAAACTTGCAGAAAGTTAACATTAAGATTGAATCAAACTATTGTCAACATAAAAACAAATCAAACCACACAATTAAAATTATAAATAGCTCTGTCACATAAACCACAGTACTTCCAGGAAATCCTGTGTTTAAAGTCAAAAATTTGCTACCACATCTTTTGGCAATTTCCTTTAGTTTTCCTTACTCATTTGAAACATCTATTGTAATTTTAGATTGTCTCAAAAGTCTGTTGCGATGTCACTAAATAGTATTCCTAATACATAGAAAGGTGGAGCCTGGTACAAGGAACAAAAATCATTATGCAGAAATCCAAAGGGGGTGCTAATCTCTGTAGTTTAATGATTAATTTGGAAGTAATCAGCTAATTGGATATGAAGTTGGATGGAGCTGATTAAAGAAAATAGCCCTTTAGTGTATGTAAAAATCTGTTTCACATTAAAAGAGCTTATTTGAATAATGAATATGACAGTTGTGTGAACTATGGTGGAAGTAAATACTTCTTTCCCTGTGCACTGAAGTCCTTCTAGGTAAGTAAACTGTGCCAACAAAGGCTCCGACAACACCAAGAATGGCCAGAATCACTGGGTTGCTGTGAGTTTTCCGGGCTATATTCTCTCCTGATGTTTCACCCACATCTATGGCAGGCATCCTCAGAGGTTGCGAGGTCTGTTAGAAACTAAGTAAGTGAGGCTTATATATCTGTGGAATGTCCAGCATGGGGAAAAGAACTCTTGTCTGCTAGAGGCACATATGCTGTGCCCAGGTTGTTTCATCCGGTGCTCTGCTATGATTGTATGACTTGTCCATTCAGCTATGGACAAGTCTTCATAGGGACCACCAAACACAGCACCCAAACACGAATCAAGGAACATGAAAGGCACTGCAGACTAATTCAACCAGAGAAGTCAGCCATAGCAGAGCACCTGATGAACCAACCTGGACACAGCATATTATTGAGAACACAGAAACACCAGACCACTCTAACCACCACCATGTCAAACTACACAGAGAAGCCACTGAAATCCACAAGCATGTGGACAATTTCAACAGAAAGAAGGAAACTGTAAAAATGAACAAAATCCAGCTACCAGTGACATAGCAGCATTCATAAGGATCTTCTTAGAGTCACTTTCTCATGCAAGCTATTTTCCCTTCTTTCCAAAAAATGCCATATTCACTAAACACTTCTGATGTTTCCAATCAATCAAATAAAAACACACTATATTTCCTTCAACACTTTCGGCCCAAGCCCGAAAATCAAACCAGTTTCAGTCTGGAGAAATGCCACATTCCCTTAAGCGTTTTCCAGCCTGGATCTCCAAAAAGCACCTTATTTCCTTCAGTACTTTACACATTAGACCCAGAATTCAATCCGAAAAAGTGCCACATGTCCTTGAACTATGATGCTTGATTAATCATATAAGTTCAATATTAACCTGAATATATATGTGTGTGTGTATCCAACACCTAATCAAGTTTGATTATAAACGTAGCCAACACTGAATCATGTATCATGTATGAAGCATGTATGTGATACAATAAATTAGTATTTATGTATCAAAGGGAGGAATATGTAAAGAATGAATGTTTGAATGTATGTAGAAAGGCAGAAGAAACGGACCTAAAGAAAAACCAGCATGGAGTTCTCACAAGGCATGATATGGAACAGCCTTGGCAGTCAAAGCGAGGTGGCAGTAAGGCATAGCTGAACAACAATGGACAATAAGGTGTGCGACCAAGCATGTAAGGAGTGTAAGAGTGTGCAGGAGGTACCCCATAAGTCATGTGGCCTGGAATGTGGATGCCCTGAACTTTAAAAGAACAAGGACTTTAAAGGGACAGGACAGCCCGATTATTAAAAGAATAAAAATGGATTTTGGCCTATAAATGCAGGGGACCCCAAGAACATGCACGCTTCCTGATCCATGCAAAGGAGCGTCCGCACCTCCTCGGAAAAGACTGATCATCTTCGCCGGAGGAGGCCTCTGTGTGTGAGAGTATGAACGAATGTGTGTGTGCATGAGAGCTCTCCCTTGATGTGATTCTGATATGATTCTGTGATGATTGTATTTCAATAAATGTTACATGAATAGTGTCAAAACCAAATTTGGTCTCGAAAATGTCTCGTTGGTCTAAACTGCCTAAAGTGTCTCATTGGTCTAAACTCTGCACAAAAGAACAGGAACCTCTTTGGGTTCATAACACCAGTATTTTTAAAAAAATCTAAAATCAGAACAGTAAATAAAGAGCAAGACTCAAAAAGCAGGGGAATTCCAGACAAGAATCAATCAGGGCCAGCTAAGACCTCCCAACGAATAATTCCCCCAGGCAGCAACCAGCCAGGCCTTGAAACTGCAGGCCATTCAATGTTAATCAAGGTGGCAAATTGCAACATTCACCTGTACCTCTAGCAGACAAAAGTCGTTTCTCCCACCCTGGCCATTTCACAGATATGTAAATCTCACTTACTTAGTTTCCAACAGACCCCTCAACCTCTGAAGATGCCTGCCATAGATGTGGGTGAAACATCAGGAGAGAATGCTTCTGGAACATGGTCATACAGCCAGAAAACTAACAGCAATCCTCTATCTTGGTTAACATGTTACTTAAATAAATTATTGTTTTATTTTACTTTTTCCAACACAAACAGACACACGCACACTTAGGTTTCAGCATAATGTCTTTTTATATGTATAAAAGCAGTATGTCTTCAAAACAAGAGAACTTTATAAGTTCTATAAAATTCTTATTTCCCCTCCCCCCTTTCTTTCTTTTTTTTTTTTTAAAGAAAGCTTTTATTTCTTATGACCTTGAAAATCAAAACTGAGACTTTGGAATAGAAAAACCATGTTCTCACTCTAATAGTGGCATAAACCATCATCCTACAGCTTGAGCATAATTATTAACTGAACGGAACCCTATCAAGCAGAAAATAGCCATGGCAATCTGTGATGTTCAGACTCACATTAATATTTCTTTCCTTCCCTGACAATCTTCTCCTTGCCTTAACCTCAAAGGCCATTTGATTTGGCTTGCTGCTACTATCAGTATGCAGGAATTTAACAGACAGTAGAGAGGCGGCTCTTTTAATCCCTGTGACTTTTAGTTTGTTTGTTTTTTTTAAATGGCATCAACAAAGATTAATTTTTGCCAACTTTTATCAAAGTACTTCTTGTGTAGTGTAGTGATTGGCTGTGTTGTCTTGAGTTTTTTGAGAATAATAGTATAAAAAAGGAAACTTCATGCTGGTAAGTTTAGTCAAGATTGTTGGTTTTGGTATTCAGAAATCACAAGGTCTTGGCTGAGAATCTAGATCAGCTTTAGATCAGCATATTAACTAACTAGTATCTCCCATCAATCCTGACTTAATAGTCAACAACAGTCATTGTATTTGTTGGGGTGACTGACATATTAGTCACAGCACATCAAAATGGTTCCCTTTTTAACCTCGAAGAGCTCAATTGATAATGTAGAATGAGTGACAATCAATGGGATACGTGAAGCAATATTTGTCTTTTAATTTTCCTGAATGCATATTTACATGTTTCTGACTGTCTGAATTCCATTTGCAAATCAATTAGATCAGTTTGATGTAAGTGGACTATTTAAAATTCCCTACTTCTCTTCTGACACATTTTGGGGGAGAAAAAGCAAAGAAAATTGTTCCCTCTTTTCTTTATTGTGAAGTGGGAGTTGAACACTAAAGAAACTTTAACAGCTGGTGAAGTAAAAATTACTTGGACTGGACAAAGTTCTAATCTTAGGTTTAGTTAAGTATGTTGCTTTGATCTTAACCCAGCAGGTAAGTATTCTAATGGGTGTAGTAAAGAAGAAGAAAAATCCATGTGAGGTGTTCAGCATATAAATGAACTTGGAAGGAGCCAGAAAAGTGAATATAATGCCAAATGGAAACAACAAGCAGTCCTGCTCCTTGGAAGACAAAATTGAATGGTTCATGGTGCCAAAAATATGTGCATTGGCAGGATTTGTACAAAAAGCTTTAGAAATGTTTTAATATAAAAGGATTAAAAGCAGCTGGCCCTGGTGTAACTTACAAGACTGGACTTAGGGAAGGTACAGCAGCAGGACAGGGCAAAATAGGTTGCAATATATTATAACAACAGAGGATTGGGACAGCCAGTCTATTCATATTCAAGAAAAACTGCTTGTTACTATGCCACAGCAGGGAGGAGCAGCTTCAGCACAAAATCAACAAGCTACCATTCTACTGCTTTTTATATCTCATGGAGTAGAGAGCAGAGCTGGAGAAAGAACATCCTGCAGACCACATCCCTCCCAATACATTTTTGTAAACATCTTCCCAGCCCTCAATTTTGTTTATATTTCAAGGCTGAAAATGCCCCTAAATCACCTAAAATGCTGCACAATTGTAAAACGCTTTCCCTCTTAACAACCACTTTGACTGACAACACTCTCCAAATCAGCTGAAAAACTAGGAAGTGATATGTAGGACTTTATCACACGCTGAAGGCCAACAAGCATTGAAGTCATGCAGTCACTTCAGTGATAGTCTGTATCACATGATGCTGTGTAGATCTTGCTGTCTGTCAGACTCTTCTCAATGGTTAACCCATCAAAATATATCAATAACTGTCAATCCTGCAGTGTCCCCATCACCAACCCAGTGCAATGGAGCCACTCTGATTCTGCGCTAGCATGCCAGCATTCAAGAGGATGGGATTCTCAACCTCTCCCCCTCCCTCCCTTACTATTCCTGAGCTGTTTATTTCATTTTCCCAGTAATATTTTGCTTTTTTTAAAAAAAAATGCAGGAACATCCAAGTCACTTTAATATATATATATATATTAAATGGTGCAGCAGAAGTGCAGAGAGGTTACAATGTTATACAGAAGTACTATGAGGGAAGTCTGGATCAGTGAACTGGCACAACTGCATGAATGAACAGAGGTACAGCAGGAAAAAGTTCTTAAGTTGCTATGTATCAGGCATAACTGAATAGCAGCTTTGTGCAATAATGTCCATAGTAGATACTAGACTTGGTTGATCCAGTTCGTTAATTTCTTAATTTGTTATTAATTTGTTATTTTAATACCTTTAGAAGCAATATCGACGCGTTTTGGTAACCCGGAAGTGTTTTTGCCATATCGAAGCCGCGCACCCATCTTCCTTACGACTTCCACCAGTGAATCGTAAATGCTGGGGGCGTGGCCTTTAGGAACAGCTGTTCTTACCCATGCCCACCTCTTCTTCTTTGCATCGGTGGCTTTGTGAGGTGGGCGTGACTACCTCCCTGGTGACAAGCAGCGATGCAGAAGAGCTGGCTGTAGCTACGCCCACCTCGCAAAGCCGCCGATGCAAAGAGGATGGAGGTGGCCGTGGCCAAGCACAGCGATCCTCGGAGGTGGCTGGGGGCGAGGCCTCTGAGGAGCTCTGTGCTTGGCCACGCCCACCTCTCCCTTGGACATCTTGCCAGGGAAGAGAAAGAAAGGTGAGAGATTTAAAAACCAACACTTTAAAAATCTCTCACCTTTCTTTCTCCTCCCTGGCAAGCTGTCCAAGGGAGAGGTGAGAGTGGCTAAGCATAGTGCTCCTCGCTCGGAGGTGGCTGGGGGCGAGGCCTCCGAGGAGCTCTGTCCTTGGCCACGCCCACCTCTCCCTTGGACAGCTTGCCAGGGAGGGGAAAGAAAGGTGAGAGATTTAAAAACCAACACTTTAAAAATCTCTCACCTTTCTTTCTCCTCCCTGGCAAGCTGTCCAAGGGAGAGGTGGGCGTGGACAAGCACAGAACTCTTTGGAGGTCGCTGGGGGGCGAGACCTCCAAGGAGCTTGCTTGGCCACGCCCACCTCTCCCTTCTGCCACAAGGGATGGAAGGGAAACTGCGAGATTTTAATGGTTATGGGGGGAGGGAAGGGCACCTTCCATTAACGAAACAAATGAAACAATTCCTATTTCCTGGTAATTTCAATCTTTTTTAAAAGAAAATTTCGTAAATAATTTCAAAATTGAACATTCAGCATACATACGAAATGAGTTTAGAACCATTTTCTTGATCAACCAAGCCTAGTAGATACAGACCTCCATTCACTTCCTTGGAGCATTTCCGTCTGAAATGGTGGTGGTACATACCCTCCAATATTGCACAGATTAAACCAATTCAGACTGTAGTCAAGATGGCAAATGTTATAAATTAGAAAAAAAATACACAGAGGTTAGAGGTTGTAGGAGTTTGCCTTTGCCTGAGCCTACAGGTCAAGGGCAAAATTTCATCATCTCCTGTCCTCTCTCTGCTGAATTGAAAATAAACTACTTTTGCACTTTGAACATAAGTTTCTAGCAACTGAAGTAAGCAGAGGAGAAAAAAGAGCTGGGGAGGAAAAAAATGAACGTTTGATAATCAGCTAAAAAGGTGAGACAGCAAAGGATCAATTGTGATTGTTGCTGCCAAAACAGGAGAGTTAGATAGGACAGGTGACATGGACAGCTACACATGACCAAAAATTGGTCCTTTTGCAGCCCACCGCCTGAATTGACACTAGCAGTAAAGTGGGTAATGTTGTACAATCTCTAAAGTTAGGCAGAATGGGACATGCTCAGTGGCGTTGGGTGCCCACTGCTGCTACTGAAACAGAAGTCTGTTCAACAGATTTGGAACCAATGCAGTGATATAGACAAAACCAAAGAGACCTTCACATGCAACATCAAAGTACACTTTATCAATTCTTAAAACTTTTAAGTGATGCGTTATCTTGATTCAGAAGCCTTAGGTTTGTTCACATATGAACCTGTGATTGCAGGGGAGAGGAGTTAATTGCACCTCCTCTGCCAATTTTATACACTTACGTGCACAATTCCTTTTTAAAAAAGGGATGCTGGCAGCAAAGTTTAATTTCACTGTCTTCCAAATGAAGCTTTTCAGTAAAATTCAGCTTTGAATAATTATGTTTCGAGGCTGCATCAAGGAAGGCTGCCAGGAATTAATACAGATTTTCAAGACCTTGGCCAAAATTAAGATAGTTTTACTGGACCCTGCCAAAAACAAACAATCAAACACAGTTACCTTAAAATATCAATACAGTTTTTTAAAAACAAAAACAAAAACCCCCACCATAGATTTCTTTGATTCAAATAGATTTCTCTGAAAAGTTCAAATAAACAAGAAGACAGGAAAATGAGTGGAAAATATAAAAGAAGAATTGCTAGCATAATATAATATGAAATTTAAAGAAGTAAAATGAAAAACAAAATAAAAATAACCCAAACAACCAGAAGCAAGCAAGGTGGGAAATAAACAAGGAAAAAGGAAGAAAGTAAAATGGACTAGAATAACATGAGATACATTTTTAAAGATAAGGAATCCAAGTATGTGAGTCTAAGTATTGGCCATCTGGCACACATATACATGAATGCATATATACACATAGATAATGGGGGTCTTTTGAAGATTCAGTCACTTATTCACTCCTGATTATGCTAATCAAACAAATTGTATTCAAAAGAAATTAGCACTTTGCTGTTGCTGACAAAATGTGCTTCCAGTGCTCCAACACAAGAAATGACTACTATCACTCTATCAATTTGATATGTTTGCCTCAGTTGGTAAAATCAGTAAAGAAAAATGTCTCCCACCCAGGATATTCCACAGATATATAAACACAATTTTCCTAGTTTCCAACAAACTTCACCTCACAACCTCTGAGGATACCTGCCATAGATGTGGGCAAAATGTCAGGAGAGGATGCTTCTAGAACATGGCCACACAGCCTTAAAAATCTACAATAACCTAGAATCAGCTTTGCCTGTCTACTTGATCCTCCCCTTCTCTTCCATCTCCTGCAGTCCTCTGGCAGATTGGAGGAAGAAGGATCACTTGGAAAAGCCTGGTGACCCACTCTACTTTAAGATATGAGTAATCTCAAGGACTCACAATTGCCTTGTTGTGCTTATGTTGGGTTCATTAGAACCAAAAAGGAGAATGGAGTATATTCTTGCATCAATACCTTAACTCAAATCTCACATTGGAAGAGGACTGCTCTTCTGGTGCCAGATGGAAGGGCAGCAAAATGAAGATTGTGGATTCAGGATATATTCTTTTTTAGAGGTGATGGATGAGGTACCTAAGTAGATGGGCTCAATGTTCTTCATTTTTGTTATTATGTAGGCAGGACCATAGGTTATATCTGAATGAACCAAATTAGTATGTCTCTGATAATGCAGATGCAATACAGAAAATGGAGCAAATTCAGGAAATGAGTATGCCCAGTTCATCTATCAAGAGTTGTCTAAGCTCAGTTCTCTTCCGATTCCAGCCATACTCTTCATCCTTCTTGTCCTTTTGGAATAACAGGTGACCTGACAGGCAAGAAAGACCATTTCCTGCCTGGTCTCCCTTCACTGTAATTGGATGAAATTGTCTATTATTCTGAGCAATTTCTCCATCAAGTTTAAGCAAGCAAAACAGGTTCTTTACTTGTTTTTCTTAAGGATAGCAGACAAGAAAAAAAATGTGTCAATGTAGGTAAAAGAAACTAAGCCAGGGGACAATTGTACTTAGGGAAGAAGAGATTCCTTTAATATTGCAAAAAATTCTACTTGGAAATCAGGGCCGAATATAATGATGGAAATTCAAGTGCAGACATTCAGATACTAAACTTTACCAAATTCTTGCATAAAGTACAATCTAAATGTGTTTTATTGGGCATCTGAAGAAAAAGCTATCAAACGTAAAGCTTGCTCTTTTGGACTACAGCTGTTCAGTGCTGATGTTCTCTGGTAGATTTGAGGATAGTTCAGACTTAGAGGAATAGTGGTTCTTCTGTATTCCTGTTGTCTGAAGATGAAGCATTCAGTCTTACACTGAGGAGGTGGCACATAATATTACATTCATGGAATTACTTTTTTGTCTATAAATGCCTTTACATTTTTTAAAAAATTGTTTATAGAAGTAAATTATAACATTGTCACAGTCCCTTTACAAAGAAAATCTATATATTCTCATAACGTTCTGATGATTCCTATTTTCCTATCCTTTACATTTCTATACTTATCTACGGCTTATACATATCCATTTCCCCCTTTCCTCTTCATCCCTCCCCCTTCCCTTCAGGAACAATTGTGCCTCTGCTCTTTGTATTACTTACTTAGGTGATCCCTCGTAGTCCAAGCAGCATAGTCTTCCAGAATCAGTGTACTGGCGATGGGTCCGTAGGTGACTGTGGAGCCCTATTCTTGATCTGCATCTTCTCCCACAGTTAGGGCATTGGTTTCCAGGTGGAAGGCGGTCCCGGTCGGGATTGGCTTGACACGCCTTCCTCTTGGCATGTTTCTCTCTTTCACCCTCCATTCATGCCTCTTCAAATGTACAGCACTGCTGGTCACAGCTGACCTCCAGCTGGAGTGCTCAAGGGCCAGGGCTTCCCAGTTCTCGGTGTCTATGCCAGAGTTTTTAAGGTTGGCTTTAAGTCCATCTTTAAATCTCTTTTCTTGCCCACCAACATTTTGCTTTCTGTTCTTGAGTTCAGAATAGAGCATCTGCTTTGGGAGATGGTGGTCGGGCATCCGGACAACGTGGCCAGTCCAGCGGAGTTGATGGCGGAGGACCATCGCTTCAATGTTAAATGTTCTGAAATTTGGTGGGCTAGCAGTGCTAAATGTGTTTTACAATTGTAGCAAGTTTCACCCCAATAGCTGTAAAAATGAGGGAGAAAGGAGCCACTGAAGTTTTCCCAATTACAGTAATTATGCGCAATTACTATAACAAAAAAGTAATGAAATGTTGTTACTCTTGTTATATTAATGAATTTCTAACAATTCTTCAGAAATGAAGTGGCAGCATTCCCAATTTAGTAATGACTTTTGAAACATTTTTTATTGATCACACATGCCTATTAGTTACACATGTAACTGCACCCCCAATCTACTTTACCAGAGAACCATTGGATTAGGCCATGGTCTTCCAAATTGCTAGTGCAACACTCATATCACTTCATGATGCAAGACAGGGCAGCAGATATTCTCCAATCTCACCCCCTTCCCACTGCATTCCTCTGTGTTACATTCTATATCAGAGATGGCATTTGTTTGGTTGAATTAAACTTCCCATCAGTGTTGGCAACACATTCAATGGTGAGCAATTTCCGGAGCTGCAACTGTACAACATTGTTACCACCTTTGCCCTATATTGTTTCACAGGTCCACAAACCTTTAAGAATAGTCTATAAGAGATTGATGTGGGGAGATAGAGAAGAGGACTGATATAAGTATAGGAAATTGATGAAAATCATTTTCTATATTTTGTGCAGCGATCCAATTCCTTGTCCTACCTATTTATAAACAAACATATTGCTACTTGCCTTCAAATGGTTTTTTGACCTATGGTAACTCTAACTTTAATGGTTTGGTGTTTTGTTTTGTTTTTTGTTTTTTGTTTTTTGGCAAGAGGGTGTTTGTCTTTGCCTTCCCCAGAGACTGAAACTGTGCAACTTGCTCATGGTCACTATCCCCCATAGTCATACTGGGGCTTTAATTCAGGCAGCCATGATCTTCTGGTGCAAGCAGAATTCTGAGAAATGAAGTTTAGAGCAAGGCCTTTGAATGCTCTGCTATAGAGACCCTTGCCTTCCCAAAATTTCCTAGAATTCTACTCGTGCCAGAAGAAGGTGACTGTCTGTGTTACAATCCCAGTGTGATAAGGGTGTCAATGGTTTCCATGTCTGAACAGGGATTTGAACTCCACAGTTGTAGTCCATTGCTCAAAGCACTATGCCACACTGGCACAAACAAACATACACACAAGCATGTATAGATATTTTAAAAGAAATGTGATCTACATTTTGGCTCTGAAATTTAGACACATCTGTAATAGCATTGAAAATTACTGTTAAAACCCAATCAGCTTAAGAAGCAGCTGCTTCACAGCTTATAACATCAAGAGAGCAATCATCACTTTGGGAAAACAGTTTCTCCACAAAAAATACATTGTGAAACAACAGTCCATGGTGTATTTCAAAGATGATCGATATCTGTTTCCTGCATCTCCAAAACACCAAGTCTCCCCTTATAGCTTTCTGCCGCCCATCGATTTTACAAAGATCAGTGGTAAGAGCTATCCTCAAAACAACTGAGACATCAACACTCCGCGATCATCCTCTTGGGATTCCAACACTGTATCTCTTGGAAAGACAGTCACTCTCATGAGCAGGACCTGTGATATTAAACAAAATATCACCTGCCAGTACTGTTACCTGATTTATCTGATTGATTCCAAATGAACAGGAGGCTGCCATCAGTATGCAGACAAAACAATGACAGAAGTGTACTAAGAGCAGCTTCCAGGTTGGCAACAATTCACAAACATACAAATACTATATTCACCACACATTAAAATCAGTTTTTAAAAATCATAAAATTCAAGACAAATCAATACATTAAAATAAGCTGTTGGCATACATTTACTGTTCTCCTTATCCAGCTCCTGGTAACTCATGAACATTCTCAGTACTGCTAGAACAAATTAAGTGCTATGTCCAACTCAAGAAACAGATCTGAAGATGTGAGGCCCATTCTTGTTGGTAAGAGCCATCATTTCAACTTCAACCTGTGATAGATCACCATAGTCCTGTTCATATCTTACAGACTCAGAGTCCTAGCTTCCTTGATTGAGTCCATCCATCTATAATGCTCTCTTCCTTTATTTCCTATTGCCTACCTTTATCAAACATCAGTGCCTTTTTTGGTTAGTCATAATATCTTTTCATGACACAACCAAAGTACAAGAGTGATTGACAACTGGGAAATAGAGGGAGAAAATGTGGAGGCAGTGACAGACTTTGTATTTCTAGGTGCAAAGATTACTGCAGACGCAGACTGCAGCCAGGAAATCAGGAGATGCTTACTTCTTGGGAGGAGAGCAATGCCCAATCTTGATAAAATAGTGAAGAGTAGAGACATCACACTGGCAACAAAGATCTGCATAGTTAAAGCAATGGTATTCCCCATAGTCACCTACGGATGTGAGAGCTGGACCATAGGGAAGGCTGAGTGAAGGAAGATAGATGCTTTAGAACTGTGGTGCTGGAGGAAAGTTCTGAGAGTGCCTTGGACTGCAAGAAGATCCAACCAGTCCATACTTCAAGAAATAAAGCCTGACTGCTCATTGGAGGGAAGAATAGTAGAGGCCAAGATGAAGTACTTTGGCCACATCATGAGAATAAAGGAAAGCTTAAAGAAGACAATGATGCTGGGGAAAATGGAAGGAAAAAAAGAGGGGCCGACCAAGGGCAAGATGGATGGATGGTATCCTTGAAGTGACTAGATTGACCTTGAAGGAGCTGGGGGTGGTGACAACTGACAGAAAGCTCTGGCGTGGATTGGTCCATGAAGTCACGAAGAGTCGGAAATGACTGAACGAATGAACAACAACAAACAAGAGTTTTAGTTGAGCCATCTTGGCTTCTAGGAAGAGTTCAAGCTTGGATTGTTTCTAGGTAGAGTTCAGGCTTGATATTTTCTAGGATCAAATATGGTCACAAAAATGCAGCTTTCGTAAACATTGTCTGAAAGAAGGAAGTCTTCACATAGGGCCCTTTCAGACTACAGAATTATAGCACTATATAACATTATATTTTAAGTGTCACACCTGCGCCCCATAAAACTATTGGGATTATAGTTTGTCTGAGGCACTAGAGATTATAGCCTGATCATTCCTTTTTTTATATATATATAAATGATCTTTATTGGTTTTAGAGTAATACAACATATAAAATTTAAAATTACAACAGGGGGAAAAGGGAGGGAAGGACAGAAAGGGAGAGGGAAAGCGGAAGGAGGGGAGATCGGACAGGTGGGCAGTGAGGTATTGGAAATGGGGAGCGGCGGGGAGTAGGAGAGAAGGGAGGGGCTGTGGGGGGAAGTTACCATGTGTAAAAAGGAGCCCTTGAGGGCATTCTTGCGGAGGACCAAAAACCTTGATAACCAATTCGCGCCCAGAGACGTCGATATCTTATTCAGAGCCCTTTACTGTTTGTGCCTGAACAGCGAGCAACTTATACCCTATAGGGCCTCTACCCAGGGACTTCCTCCATAGCTTAAGGGTGGGGGTAGGGTTAAAAAGGACTTCCGTTTGGTATCCTCCAGAATGTTCTCGGTTTCTCTGGCGAGATCCAGTTTGGATCCCTTGAACGAATTTGCACCTTTGCCCTCTATGGCTCGTAACTGCTGTGTCTCTTCTTAAATTGGCTCCGTATCAAAACCGTCATATCTCTGCCTTTCATAATCATCGAAATTGGACCAGTCTGTTTGTCTGACTGGTCTGCCGGAGCTCGATCTCAGCAGGAACGTCAATTTGTCCATATCTCTTATTTCGGAGATTTTGTCAAGCCATTCTTCTGTGTTGGGTATATGTTCTTCCTTCCAATGCCTTGCCTGGACTATTCTCGCGGCGGTGGAGAGCCTGATCATTCCTAATAGCCCTCCCCAGAATTTCATAGGATTGAACCATTGCGTTTAAAGTACAATGATAGTGCTATAATTTTGTAGTTTGAAAATCCCTTTGCTCTGGATGAAACTCCAAGAATATTCAAGGGGAGAGATGCATCTATACAGCTGCTCAACTGGTAACCAATTGATTTAACATCATATACTGTGAAAGAACCACTTTCTTTCAACTTCTTGAAAAACAAAGATACCTGACTCATTAGACAACTCTCTGAACTCTCGAGCAGGGCTTTTGAGCTATCTAGCAACAGGAGACAGTGCAATTGGAATGGGACACCATTCTGCTCACAGCTGGCCATCATGTGTAGTGTGCTATGCACAGAAGATGAAGCAAGTTGGTAGAAGAGTTTCTGCATTTCCCAATGAAACAGGAAAGTGGGCTGAAGACTATAGATAGTAACTGGATCCAAGCTACTCAGAGGCAAACAAAAAAGTCTAATATAATTCACCTTACCATTTTGACATCTTAGGGCCCTTCCAGACAGCCATATAACCCAGAATATCAAGGCAGATAATCCGCAATATCTGCTTTGAATTGGGTTATCTGAGTCCACACTATCATATAACGCAGTTCAAAGCAGATAATGTGGGATTTTATACAGTTGTGTGGAAGAGGCCTTAGGCTCCTTCTAGGCTGCCATATAATCCAGACTATCAAATCAGATAATCCACATTATCTGATTTGAACTGGATTATATGAGTATACACTGGATTTTATATGGCAGTGTAGAAGGGGCTTAAGACTAAACCAGAGTAAATCTGCAAATAGTAACTCATCCCACTGAAGCTTTTCATAGAACCATAGAATCAAAGAGTTGGAAGAGACCTCATGGGCCATCCAGTCCAACCCCCTGCCAAGAAGCAGGAATATTGCATTCAAATCACCCCTGACAGATGGCCATCCAGCCTCTGTTTTCCATTGTTATTTGAGATGAACTTGGTAAAAATCCACTCATTTCACAAGTGGAATAAGCGTACTGCATACAACACTTCCTACTGCTGCATTTTTCATTGGAGATTTCCAAAGAATTGTCTTTGCAAATTTTGATGTGTTCCAGGTTTATCTGCACCTTCTGGGCTACAATGCAAAAGGAACTGCCAGTTTTCAAAACATGCATTCATATATGTGTTTAAATATTTGTGTATACTTACAGATTAATGTAAAACTGGGGCAGAACAGATTTATGGGACTACATACCCATAAATGACTACAACAATAATAAACTAATCTGTCCACATCTAAATACAGTACAGAAAATCACAATGCAATCTGTTCACATCTAAATAAAAAAAGGAAAAATCCTATTTCCTAAACTTGACCAGCATATTCAAAAAGCATAAAACATGACATGCTACCCATAAATTACTATATGGGTCCACTATATAAATATTTATGCACCATTCTTAGAAGTGCACAGCCTGAGATTTTTCTTGTTATCGACTGTCAAGCTTCAATTTATGGTGATTCCATGAATGAGTGCTGCCCAAGGGTTCCTGTTGTTAACGGATTTGCTCAATTCTTGCAGACTCAGGCCCTTTCTACACTGCCATATAATACAGATCATCAAAGCAGATAATCCACACCTCAGCACATGAGAGTCCAAAAGTGACAGGTTAAAACCCAGAACCTCAATCAGTGGCTGATACTGGATGAGAAACTACCTCTTGGACACACAAAGATTGGGTGACTTGGAAGGCACTTAACAGCCAGTGCTCTGGCACCACAGCATGCAGAGCCAATCTTAAGAAATGGGGCTGCAAAGTGGAGTCCACAACATGCAAGCACAGAGAAGAGTTAACCACAGACCACCTATTACAATGCAGTCTGAGCCCTGCCTCATGCACAATGGAGGGCCTTCTTACAGCGACAGCAGATGCACTCAAAGTGGCCAGCTTCTGGTCAAAGGACATTTAGCATAATGTCAAGTTTTTAACTTTGTTTGTGGTTTTTAATACATTATAACTGTATTCTCAATTTGCTTCTGACATGATAAATAAAGAAATCCATGTTATCTGTTTTGAATTAGATTATATAACTCTACACTGCCATATAATCCAGTTCAAAGCAAATGATCTGGATTTTATATGGCAGTGTAGTAGGGACCTCAGTGCTATGGTATCTTTCATTGAATACCATTTGTAATGTGTCTTCCTTTCTTTCCCTTTCTGTTTTATCTACTATTAGAGTCTTTTGAATGAGTCATATTGTTCATGATATATCCAAAATGCAATAGTTTCAGGTTAGTCAACCTTGCTCTTCTGAAAGTTCAGGATTATTTAAGAATGGAATTTCACCAATATGGTGATGACATTCAACTCTAATTCCACTTTGTCTCCCCAAAGAATGTATATAAGCACCAAATCAGTTCCTGTTGTCAATAATTGACTGGACGAGGAAAAATGAATTGAAGCTTAACTCAACCAAGACCGCGGTGCTTTCAGTCAGTTATAAAGCAGATCAGGGAATATTAATCAGTAACCTTGCCTTGGCACTTTCTTTTTTAACTTTCATCAATATCATTCCACATTTTTGCTATTTTCTGCTAGCAAGTGTGGTGCTATTTGCATATCTTACATTATTGATGTTTCTTCCTCCAGTTTTCAGACCTCCTTCCTCTAATCCCATTCTCCATATGAAATGTACTGCATATAAATTAAACAGATAGGGTGATAAAATATACCCTTGTCTGACATTCTCCCCCCCCCCCCCCCCCAGATTCTGGCCTGATAGTGGCCTCCTATCCAGAGTGTAAATCTGATTGTAAATCCTATAGCTCCAACAATCATACTATTGAAGTATCACATATTATCCCTGAAGGATGCCAAGGTGCACCCTTTCAGTCCAGCAATAATATAGAAAACCTTTCTTTTATGGTTTATCTGCATGTCTCCTTAGTTCACATATGTTAATGGGATGTGATTGTATATTGTCTTTCTCCTGCACATCACCATCTCAGTGCATTTGGTAAAAGATAAGGGGAGCCTTCTTAGTGCTGCTTTCAAGTTGTAAGAAGCTCAACAGGGACCCTGTCTACTCCCTTTTATCCATAGTCAAAGGTTATTTTGTTTAGGCAAGATTTTAGTTCTTAATTTACAACAACAGAATGATCTCTTCTTGGGATATTTAATACTTTTCTTTTTGTTGGTTAGAATCCTTTACATTATTTATGCATGCTTAATCAATATAGATATTGATGGTGCAATGGGTTAAACCCTTGTGCTGGCAGGCCTGCTGACCGATAGGTCAGTGGTTCAAATCCAGGGACAGTGGGTTGAGCTCCCTCTGTCAGCTCCAGCTCCCCATGCAGAGACATGAGAGAAGCCCCCCCACAAGGATGGTAAATAACAAACATCCAGGTGTTCCCTGGGCAACATTCTTCCAGACAGCCAATTCTCTCACACCAGAAGCGACTTGCAGTTTCTCAAGTCACTTCTGACATGAAAAAAAAGTTATGTGGCAAATCCCAGCCTGGCCTTCCTATCCCTATTGCAATTGGCAGGAGTCTGTTCTCTGTCACTTAGGACATAGCCCTCCCATGAGTGATATCCAGGGTGAAAAACGGAAGCAGGATTCCTATTACAATTCCCCCTCATGCTTCGGCTATGTAGAGATTGTGAATATATAGCAGTGATGAGTGTGTAGCTTTAGGTTATACATTCATAACTGTCATAGAATATTCTGGCTATGATATTCTAATATGAATTTAAATTGACTTCAAGTAGGGTTTTTAAAAGAATTGCCTATTTAATTTTTCTGAAATCTTTGTATAGTATCAATTTTATTTCTGCTTTGTATTAATTTACTATCTTTCATCCAATATCAAAGGAAATAAACAAATACATAAATGAATAAATAAGATAGACAGAAGTGAGAATCTGTGACCTTTCAGATGATGTTGAAGTTTAACTCTCACCAGTCACAACCGATTTCCATAATGCTCAAGATAACAGGAGCTGCCATTCATAAATATCTGGAAGGCCATAATTTCACCACAGCTGTCCTACAAACCTCACACAATACCAACTATATTTCAGCATCTCTCCCACCAATTGCTTCGTCATCTCTTAGACCATATAAGTTCAGTAACCACTTGTACTCTACTAAATGGAGCATGTTTCTGACAATAAACCCCCAAACTATAGTAATTCTCCTTGTCACAATGTTATATAATGAAAGTTGTAAGAGGCCATGAACATAAAGATAGGAATTTTTATGACCATATCTTGACCAAATTCATTAATTTTGTTTATAGGTTTTGGTGAGATTTGCACTACTGGTACCCAAGTATTAAAACCCTAAGCTCTCCATTTGGGAATCACCATACATTACAAAGTAGTTCCGTGTCTCATATTTGGGACTGGCTCTTCATCCTTCATCTGCTTTCCAGCTTGGTCAACACCTACCTATTCGGCCATCTCTTCTTTTGGGAAATTTCCTAATTGCTGGGCAGCCAGTTCCTCTGAGTGTCAAGTATCCTCCATTCAATCTTTCCTAGTGCTCCTAATCAATCTTCATTAGCATGTGAAATGGAAAGTTCGTATTAGCATAAGTTTCCCTCATTTAATTCTTCATAAGGCCTCCCTCTGGCAAACTCTCTTACACACATAAGACATTGATTTGTTCATTAGTGGGAGAGAGTGAATACTTTTTGCTCAAGGGGTTAGGTTTGTAAAAACAAAGAAATATGTTTCCAGAAATGTCCGCCTCTTCTTTCTTTCTTTCTTTCTTTCTTTCTTTCTTTCTTTCTTTCTTACCCTGATGCCAGTTTAAGGTAGTACTGGAGCTCATGTTGGGACCATGTGATTGAATCCTTCTCCAACACTTCTGGTGCCTGGTTAACAAAGACAAGTGGTACAAGCGACAGTATTGTCATAATGGTCAGTCTCAACCAAATGGAATCCTAGTCCAAATACTAGACATTAGTAGAGGTTTTAGCAAGACAGCACCAAGCAAATCAAACTTCAGGTCTCCATATAGCCAAGTTGACTACAGCAGAGGTTGGATTCTGATAAGACAAAGTCCACGCTTAACAGGTAGCAGAAAGGATAGCTCCAGGCAATATTCAGACTGAAGAACCAACCATAAACAGAAATATTTCTGCAGAAGAGCAGATTGACCCTTTAGCAGAACTGTAGATTCCCCTGGATGGCTAGCCTTGGATTCGGTGAGGGTACATTCCTTAAAAGAGACCAACATATCTGAAGTTCTTGGGTCCTTTTCTATTTATGAGCATGATAATGCCTCCTTAACTACTGTGACAATATTCTATGGAATCCTGAGATTTGTAGTTTGGCCATCTATCAAGGAGATGTGGTCAGCTCACGAAAAAGAATGGAACCATTTAAAACATAAATAATTAGGAAAACATAGTAAATGTGATCCCAGAAATAAAATTAGAGAAGTAAATCTCACAGTCATTCTGGCAGTAAATCTCACAGTCTTGCTGTGAGAAAACTTGCTGGGGATGCTGTCATTCTGGCAGCATCCCCAGCAAGTTTTGACAGATTAGAAAAGGACTGGACAATGTTTTAACAAGGAGACACTGATGATATATGTTTTTACTGATGTTGTTATGGTTTTATATGCTAATGTTTTAATTGTATTTTATGCCATCTGTAAACCACCTTGCGTTGCCTTCGGGCTGAGAAAGGCAGTATATAAATATAGTAAATAAATAAATAAATAAATAAAAGTTAGTTTGCGCCTTCTTTGCCCAGTTCAGATGCAATTGGAAAATACAGTATTCCTTAAAGTACAGTGTGATTCACAACCTTTTTTCCATTCCCAAGGACATATTAGATGCTAAGGACAGTGGCAGAGTGGGGAGGGACCTGTACAAACACAGACACACATTTCAGCATGCAGAACATTTCTGATTTCCATATAATGCAGTCTAGGAATTACAGGGCGGGATGAGTGTGTGTGGAGATACTGCTCATGCAAATGAATGCTTCTTCCATTTGTATTGGGGAGTTACTGTTTGTTACATTATCATACCTATCCACCCGTCAAAAAAACTATTTTACTAGGCATCACCTGCATGGAGAGGGGAATATCTGTTCTGCTGGCACAAGTGAATAAACGAAGCATGTAAAAATGATGTTTTTGTCAGATTTGGTGGAGTCAAGCTAGGTGAGATTACTTAGCTAAATATTTATGTTTAACTAAGTAACAGATCCAGGATAATAATTGTGTAGCCATGCTAAGTGTTCCTATGATAAGCTCCCCCTCGATGGACTGTCACCTTGTCGTGGTGAGGGTGCTTGCATGTTTCAATGAACCTGCAGGCACAACAACTGGAGTTGTGCACTCCCAGGAGTGGCCGCGGGGGAGGTTCTAGACCAAGCACAGTCCGAAGACCCAAAGACCTCAACGATGGAGCAGGCGGAGGATAACATGGTACATGTTACAATGGCTGTGAAGGCGGAAGAAGGCTGCAACAGATTGAGAAGCCACAGTCATCTTGTTAAACTATGCAACCTGTGAAATCTTACTCTGTGAAAATTGTGTGTTGATCAGTTGTGCACTGACCTCCACACATTAAAAAAATTCACACACAGGCATCTTCCAAGGAAAATAAAATAAAATCAATAAAAGTCCCATGGTGATCAGCAAGTGGCGATGGGGGCAGGACTGTGAAATCTGGAAGCCCCTAGTCACAGACTGGCACATGGGCGGTGGATACGGACTCAGTCATTCTACCTCAAGGTCCGAGGCAGTTGAGTAGTTCGGCAGCTGTATCCATGACTGAGCAGTCCTTTTGAGGATCCACTCTGCTCACCCCACATGGGGAGAGGGCTAGAAAAGGTGCCCTAAACATAGTCTGCTTCTCTTACCCCTGACTGGACTGCTGCGTCCAGTGGGGTCACCACCCTGAAGCCAAAAAAGAAAAATGAACTTCCACCTACTATCCTACTCAGACAACAAGGGATCACCTAAGTAAGTAAGTAAGTATGATAAGCTAGAGATCTGAAGACTTCCAATTTATTTTTGTCAACATCTAGAATTATTTTTAATAAAAAGAAGTAAAGAGTGTTAATGTACTTTGGAAAGTAACTCACTACTTTGTGACCTAGAAATGATAACTTGAACTAATTAATTTTAAAAGTACTTCCCAAGTTCTGTTTCTATCACCTTTGTATAATACATGATACCTAGACTTCAAAACTTTCCCTATGAGTCCCATATGATAGCAGAAGTGACTTCAGGCTAGATCTACACTGCCCTATATCCCAGGATCTGGCATCAGATTTTCTGAAGATTATCTGGCAGCGTAGACTCATATAATTCAATTCAAGGCAGATAATCTGGGATCAGATTCTAGGATAGAGGGCAGTATAGATCCAGGGCCCTTCCGGACAGGCCCTATATCCCAGGATCTGATCCCAGGTTTTCTGGATTAACCTGGATTATATGAGGCCCCACTGCCAGATAATCTGGGATAAACAAAAAACCTGGTATCAGATCCTGGGATATAGGGCTTGTCTGGAAGGACCCCCAGCCTCAGTGATTGAAAAGAAGCAGTAGCATTCCTGGATCTCTGTAAAACACTTAAATTCATAAATGCTACTGAAGCATTATACATTCATCATCCACTTGTGGATTGTTGCCTAAAGAAGAGAAAAAGAGATGCTTCAGCTACCCCAGTAAATCATTTGTCTTCGAAAGGTACAGTTGAATCAACCATGCATAACAATATTGAAGGGATATTAACTAAAATTTAGTTATTATCTCTATTGGCATTCCACATAAGTGTAGCCTAGAGATACACAAATTCGGGAGGTAACAGGAATTTGTTTCCAAAGAAGTTGGTAACACCATAACAAAAGCATCATTTGGGGAAGACTAGAAGATCTGAAGTTGCCTCATCATGATAGACTGAAGGAGTCTGCAAGGCATTTAGTCCTTCCCTTCAGTTAGAAGAGACCTTGGACTTCACCACATTAGTTAAATTCCACTGAATTCTACACATAAAATCTGGGACTCCACTGGAGTTACAACATTAGTTTGAGTTAAAGTGCAGTTTTTTAGTCTTTTAAACATAGTGGGAAGCAGTCTTTTTCAACGCATCAGGAAGAGGTGAAGAAATGGATTTTTCTCAATTCTCTGTTGTTGTTTGTTTGTTTTGCCAGATTTCTAATGAAGTAGCATTTGTTGCTCCCAGTTGAAAATGTGGGAGGGGAAGTTGTGGGAGGAGCTAAAACACTCACCCCTATAAGGAAAAGTTCTGTCACTGCCTTTTCCTAGGTCTTTGCCAAAACAATTTCTTTTTTAAAGAAAAAACCTTGGAAATAAGCCTCGCTGAGTTCAGTTAAACACTAGCATCTGGTCATGTTCCAGAAGCATTATCTCCTGAGGTTTCACCCAAATCAGTGGCAGGCATTCTCTGTGGGAAGGGAGAATGTAGCAATTGGTGAGCTTGATTACCATTGAATAGTCTTGCAACTTCAAAGCCTGACTGCCATTATGCAATGATGCAAGTAACCAGATCTTTGGGATTCAGAAACGGGATTATATGGCAGTGTAGATGGGGGCCCCACTTATCAGAGGCAAGTGGGAATAACATAATTGGTGAGCTTGATTAGCATTGAAAGCCTGACTGCCATTATGCAACGATGCAAGTATCCCCTGTAATTTGTTTGTATATGATTATGAAAGTATTATACAGTGTATAAGTACCTTTGTTCCCAGAACAAATACAGTTAAGTTGCAGTTTGTCCCCCTTTCCCCATGCCAGAAATGACGCTGAAATCCCTAATCCCTCTTCCTTTCTCCCTCCCTCCTCTCTTCTCAACAGCCTCCTAAAGGGACACACTGAGGTTTCTTTAAGAGAAAAAAAAAACCACTGAGGGATGGTGAGCAGGGCCTAATGTCGCCAAAAAGGTTGAGTGCACTGGAAAAGTAAATCAATGTGGTAAAAGGTAGGGAAAACACCTTTTAAAAAATACTAAATGGATACAGACACAACTCTCCTCCCCTCCCCTCTTTCAAACATTTCCCAGCTTAATGTGGTGAAGACCCTTGTATGGGGTGAGCTCTCTATCACTTCTTGTTGGCAAGCTGCTAGAATGCTGGTGCCAGGAACCAAAAGATGGAGGGAGGCATGTACTAGAGAGCATCGAAATGTTCTCTGCAGCACTGATACTCCACTATCCAAGAACACACAACATGGCAGCAGTCAGTGGTATGGAACTAGCAATGGATAAAAGGGAAACGTAGGCACTTCCAGAGCTTGCTGACTTGCTCCTCCAAAAGAGGAACATCTACAGTTGAGAATTCCACAAAGACCACAAGGCATTTATGGACCTACACCACCTAACTGTTGGAATTTGATCTCACAGATGCGATCATCACAAAAGAAACAGGATAAATAAGCCAATTACAAGAGGACTCTGCAGCATCAAAGCCTGGATGAGGAAGGGAAATGAAATATTCAAAAAATGCCCCCAGGCAAGCATTTGGTTCAGAATGAAGGTAGAAGGGAAAACAAGCAGTTCCGCTTGTTTCCCTAGTGCTGTACAAAGGAGAACTGGCAGAAATGGAAGGAAGATACAAAAGGATTGAGCAGGAAAGTCTTTTGCTCTAAGCATGCTTTGAACATTGCCCAGTGATCTATGGGATGACAGAAGGTGGAAAGCTTGAAATCTCGATGGAAAGTGAGCCATCCCCTTGTGTGCCTTTTCAAATTCTATTCACATTTGTGATGGCTGAGAATTTCATTTCATTTGTGGTGAGTAATGAACTGAATTCCCAAAATAACTTTGTATTTAGGGTGGGAAAATTTGTGAATAAAACATTACAGCCATGGAGAAATCAAAATTGATATATTCCTTTATTCAGGCCTCCGATTTTCCGTTCTTAACCGTTTAAAGTCTGACTTTGTATTCCTGGATATTATTGATTTTTATTTTTGTTCCTAGGGTAGTCCCCCAAGAAGCACTTTCTATCTATCTCACCCACAGGATTCATGAATTTTTACCCATTGCATTTGGCCTAGCTCGCTTTGTCCAATTCTATTACAATTTTATCATTTGTTTTTATTATGGTTTTGTTATTTTCATTTCATTACTATGTTATTATTAAGCATTTTATTTGATGTTATTGTTTGTTTTATATGTATTCTCAATTTATTGTAATTGATTGGGCTTGGCCTCATGTTAGCCGTCCTGAGTCCCTTCGGGGAGATGGTGGCAGGGTATAAATAAAGATTACTATTGTTATTAGTATTTGAAACACAAAAAGATGAGTCCACAGCAGACACTCTGCAGGCTGTTATATTGGATCACATGTCAGACACTTCCCAAGTGTCTACAACTGCGTGATGTATCAGTGAATAATGCGTGCAGATCCCAGTAAGGTGGCCTTCTGCAGCTGGCAGATGGTAATTTTGTCAGTGCTGATTGTGGTTAAGTGCAGGCCAAGGTCTTTAGGCACTGCACCCAGTGTGCTGATCATCACTGGGACCACCTTGACTGGCTTGTGCCAGAATCTTTGCAGTTCGATCTTTAAATCCTCATATCATGTCAGCTTTTCCAGTTGTTTCTCATCAATCCTGCTGTCACCTGGGATTGCAACATTGACAATCCATACTTTGTTTTTTAACATGATCATGCGGTAAGGAACATTATTATTATTAATTATTATTATATTATATAATAATAATAATATAATTATTATTATAATAATTATATAATGTAATTATTATTAATTTTTATTAAGGTTATTCAGGACAATGTAAAGGCTGAAACATTATTTTAATAAAATAGAATAATCAGAAAGGCTTTTCAAATAATAAAACATAGAACATGTATAAGCACATGAAGCCTCTTCTTTTGCCTGTGTAACATCTATGTGAAACTAATACTTTCATAGTTTTGGGATTCAATAAGAATAATAAGAATAATAATTCAATAATAATAATAATAATTCAGTGTCACCAATAAGCTGATGACACTCAACACTACCTCTGCTTTCCATGTAAGGAGGGTTTCTTAGTACTCAGCTATTGTCTGTAGTCAGTAATGGACAAGATGAGGGCAAACTGAAATTTAATCCAAAAAAGACTGATGCACCTATAGTAAGTCAAAAGGCACATAAGGGAATAGGGATTCCACCCATGCAATATGGGGTTGCGCTCTCACTGAAATGTTAGGCTTGCAACTTGAATCATTTTGTAGACTCAGTGCAGAGCCTGGATACCCACATTTCAGCTGTGGCAGAAATGCACTTGTACATCTAAAATTGGTTCACTGCCTGTGCCTCTATCTTGAGATGTTGCTTCTGGCAACTGTGAGGGATGCCTTGATTACATCCCATTTAGATTACTGTAACACACTCTACATGGGTCTGCTTTTGGAAACGGTTTGGAAATTTCAGAAGCAAAATAAAGTGGAATCTTTTATGCAAAATGGTAAACAACTCAAATGAGTGCTGAATACAGCATCAGGATATGCAAAATGGCAGAAAGCTAGAGCAGGGTGTGTACATCAGGGTACCGCTCAAGTCATGGCAAAATCCAGATTTTCTTTTTGGACATTTTTTTCAAATATTTTCAAGCTATGGTTGCAACCTGTGAATACAGAGGGCCAACTGTGATCCCAAACATCTGGAAGGCATGCAAGAGGATTTAGTCTTCTTGAGCAGTACTCAGGATCTGATGCATAACATGTTGACATATTGCTCAGAAACACTAAGTATAAATATATCAAATTTGACACATGCACATGTAGAGGAAATGGTCCAGGAAATAGACCATATGGTTACATTCAATTCTGCAAGGCTCAACTTTCCAAATAAATGGTGGAAAAATGAAGGTTGGTTAAAAAGAAAGTTTTTTTTTTAAAAAAGGGTCTATTTATATGATGCAAAGTGGGGACAACATTACATAAAAAGCAGTAACAACACAACTAAATTCAGAGGGAGTAAGAACAGCAGGTGGAGGAATTACAGTCTCCGCTTCATTAACGCAAAATTAAGAGGAGAACACATCATTCCAAAGGTTGGTATGTGACTTTGGAATAGAAATGGCTCCAAAATTGATATTGATATACTTGATAAATAGAGACCAAACACTATAAAAAGTGTTATTCATTTGTGTATTACTTTTAAAATACAATTTTTGAAAGGAACTTAGGGAAGAAGATCAAACGAAATTGCTTTTGCCAGCTGGGGTTTATTTAAAACCAAGACTGATATGAATATTTCACATCCAAACAGAAATTTTCTAGCACAGGCCATTTGAGGACACCAATATTCACACATACACACACCTTTTTTCCACTTTGGATGTAAAAGCATTATTTAAGATCTGGTGCACAAAGCAACTGGTCCAAGCTGTTGTTTTGTGCTAGGAAGAAATCCATCATAGAGGCTTCCCTGCATATCTGCACAGCCCATTTTGCACTTTACAAAGCCATCACTTTGGTTCTCTATAAAGCTGTCCAGACACAAATGCTGAACTCCCAGGGGTCCCTTCCTGGACTCTGACATTATGAACAAGACATGCTTGAAGCCTGTCTGCGCCACAGAGAGTGAGGTAATATCCAAGAGCACCTAGTCCACAGTGCCTTGTTCTGTGGAGCTCTGAAGGGAGGATCCCTGGAATGGTCATTTGGGGCCTGACTGGTTCCGAAAAGCAACACACTGGCTGAGCAACCAGTTGCCATGCCTCTTCAAGATCTGCTTTTCTTTTACTTTGAATGCTCAATCTCCTTACCATGGAGAGAGAGAGAGCAGTCATGGAATTGAAGCAATAATGGAAACTTCCCAAAAGGAGAGGGAAGGTGTTCCAATTTACCATCTTAATTCCACAACATGCGAAACAACTAAAGTGGGTCCTTCAGATCTCTTGAAATGAGTAACGTGATTTCCAGAAACTGTGGATTGTTGAGACCCATATTAGTAAATGGTAGCAATGTGAATGCTGACACATTAGAACATGGGCTATCATATCACCATTATTTCTTAATATGGGACATTATTTTTCCATTTTTCACATTTTTTTCATACCCACACAAGGGCTTGTAACTGAAACTACACATTTACAATGACCCACTGTAAATAACTGGGCCAGCACAGAAATAGCTATGGACTTCTTGTCTTGCCTCGGACTTCTTGACTATGATTGGCCTCATCAAGGATTTGATGCAATGTTTGTTTTGTTTTGTTTTGTTTTTTTAAAATGCTATATATGGCTATATGCCTTATTTTCTGTCTTAACAAAATGCTAAATGGCAGAATTTATACTACCATTTAGCTAAATGGCATTTTGTTAGACATCTTTGGCAAAGTAAGCTTCCTGCAACTGTTTCAATCCCTCAATAGCATTTGCAAAGTCAAGTTTGGAAGTTGCAGAGTAGTTCAAATAGAAAGATATGTCAGCAGTTGACTCTGGTATACATTATATTTTACAAAGAATCATCATAAATGCACATACTAAACTGTCAAAATGCAGTCAAGTTCGCACTTGAAGATGTTATGATCTCTGTACAGTTTTTCCACATCAACTGTTATAATTTTTATGCACACATTTCACAATTACTTAATTGTTCATAAAATTAGGTTTTATTGTTATTAACCCCACAGAGAGCTTTAAATTCAAAGCCTCTCTGTTTATCATTTGAGCATTGTGCATTCAACGTGGAGAGATTTTCATGCTAAATCCTGTGTGCTGCTGTTTAATTTCCTTTTGAAACAGGAGAGCAGACTTTTCTTTTCTCATGAATATATTGCAGTTTGATAAATGGATCAGAGTGCACATAACTCACCAAAGTGAAATCACTACTCATTATAACCGTTTATGGTTTTCTGATTTTAGTACTGCTTGTTTTGGTTCACTGACAGCAACATCCATAAGTATTACATATAATTTTGAGTTCTACATAGTATTAGATGTCATTCTATTTGCAAGGGAATTACCATCAGGTTTTACTATTTATTCATACAAAACACCTTTCTTACTGTAATGCTCAATTTTTAAAAATCCATCTGCACTATCTTTACAAGTCGTTATGAAAGTAAATTTCTCTGTGTGGATTTATTTATTTTAATTTTATAGCAATTAATGCTAATTGGTGATTTTTAGTGGCCTTTGTGCTCTGGTATGTACTAGGTACCTAAAAAGGCATTTGGAAGAAGGAGTTTAATTCTCAGAACTTAGCAATAGCAAGAACTTTACCTTGAACTTTTTAAATGAAAGCTCTGCAAGAAGGGCTAGTTTCAATCTGTTCCCTCAGATTTCAGTCTACCTTTGTTATCTGTGTCATAGTAGTCCTCTTCAGAAGAGCACCTCTGATGTTCTATCAGAGTTCAAGGGTGAAGAGTCATACCGGTGTCCCCTAACACCTGATGTTTTGTGTACAAATCCCACTCTTTGTCACCCATATACACCTGTTTATATGGGCCTTCAAGTTGTGTGTATATACCTGTCAACTAATGGAGACTCCGTGAATTTTATAGCATTTTCTTAGATAAGATCTACTACTAGTTCCATTCTCCAAAATATAGCCCATAATATCTGGTATTCATTGGTGGTCTCCCATTCAAGTGCTAACTGAACCTGACCCTGCTGAGTTTCCAAAATCAGATGGGATCTTGTGCCTTCAGAATATTTACTGTAGATCCTATACTCTGGGCTTATCTACACTGGCTGCATATTATGAGCATTGTTCAGAGCATTACAGGCCTTAGAAGTAGCCACACACCTCTCTGAGGTCCTGATGGACTGTCACATGATTGTCCGTGTCACCATTTCTGCTGTCAGACATCTACAGAGGTCTGTGAGAGTTTCTGGTAATTGCAGGTTCACAACGCTGACATTGGTAGAGATGCCTGCATGAGAAGTGAGAAGAAGTAGGAATATGTCTTGGCACACTTCTGCTGATGGGTAGGAATTCTCACAGAGCTCTACAGCTGTCTGGCAATTGACACTGCAGTGACATGGGTTTTCTGCACCAATTTCCAGACTTTTCCACAGCCACAAAGTTGTTCTGGATTCTTTTGGTCAAATTGCATGTCATCCATCCGACTTTTCTTAACACAGGGCTAAATTGAGTTAACCATGAAATAAGCACTGAAAGTGATAGAACATCATGAAGACAGATGAGAGCAACTGCTTAGTGAGTACCAACTATTAAGCCCTGTAGACAAGCCCTCTAAAAGTAGAAAACCTCTGTCCATGAAGTTGTAACTACAATGACTTCCATGCAAACATAAAATCAAAAGCTCTAGTTATCAAGAGGCAAAATGGCATGCTTTCTATGTGTAAAGGTTATATTCCTAGAGATATTTATATTTTATGAATATATGCAAGATAACAGAACTAGTTTACATGGTCCCACATCCCCTTCCATGTATTGCTAGAATGCATAATATGTTATGTCTGACTTCTGATCAACATTAATATTTCACATGAAAATGTTGACAGCCACAGAAGAAAATCTGTGAATGTCTGAAATCCCAAATACTGTATTCACCCATCACTACGACAGTGGTTTACTACCAGTTTAACTTCCACAACTCTGTTTTAGAGAACCCAGGGATTTGTAATTTTAGAGGTGCTTGGAATTATATAATGCACTTCTCTGAACTGTAACATTAGGTTGTCCTAGTAAATAAATCCAAAGACCCCACCATACCACAAATCCCATAAGACAGAAATACTGAAAATGGTCTAGTCATATTCTTGAGCATCTGTGCACATCCACACTGTAGAATTATTGCAGCTTGACACTGCTTTAACTGCCATGGCTCAATGCTACGGAATCATGATAGCCATACATTCATATCTTTAGCCTTCTCTCCCAAATATATGCTGGTGTCTCATCAAAGTACAACTTCCATCATTCCATACCATTGAGTGATATCAAATAGCATTAATTCTAGAGTCACACTCAGTTTATCTTTACTTCTTTAGAGCTATCATTGAACCCTTTCACACTTTGTATAAGAATTCAATTTTCTAAGTATTTGTGCCAAAGTTGACAGTTATCAACTGGAGTGTTGAGTTACCTCAATGCAGAATTCTCAGAGGTGGGCTGCTAATGTCCTAATTATCTACCACCACAGCTACACCCCCACTTTCAAATGAGACTTATAGAATTAGTGATATTTTTTTTTGCATTCACTATTAATTTGGAGAGAAATATATATTCTAGCATTTGAACCTACACAAGTTGCAGCTAAAAAAGACATCCAGGCAGGATCAACAAACCCTTGTCAATTTTATTCTGCATGCAAGAAGTGGAGGAAAAAAGGAAAGAGAAGGACATACTGAATGACACACATGAATGTGGGGAGGAATCAAAATTATTTCTTGACTTAGAAACATTAATTACTTTTAACTTCAAATGAGAAAACAAAAAACCTAAAAACATTCTTATCACTCTTGGATTCTTTGGCAGTTCAAGGAGTCTTTATTATGCACATTTAAAACACTCTTAAGCATATTTATCTGAAAGGTTGTAGACATAATTACACATTGTGAATGCTATGTTTGAATATAAGGATAATTATATGCCTGCATAGGTTTTTCAGTGAACAAGGATTTCAGAATGCACCTGTTAATTGCATAGTATCTTCTTTTAATTCCCTGAAGCAAGACACGTAGGGATAAACCTTTTCCTGGTCACACTACTTAACCTTTATAGCAATAGTTTAACAGCACCACCTTTCAGTAAGATCCAATGCCATTGCTTCAAATGAACAAAAGCAATATTTTTATTATATAGACTATATTGCTAAAATGTATTGTCGAAGGCTTTCATGGCCGGAATCACTCAGTTCTTGTGGGTTTTTTCGGGCTATATGGCCATGTTCTAGAGGCATTTCTCCTGACGTTTCGCCTGCATCTATGGCAAGCATCCTCAGAGGTGAGGTGTGCTGGAGCTGGGAAAAAAGGGGGTTTATATATCTGTGGAATGACCAGGGTGAGACAAAAGGCTTTTGTAAGTGGGCTAGGTGTGAATCTTTTCAACTGACCACCTTGATTAGCATACAATGGGCTGACTGTGCCTGGAGCAAACTCTTCTTGAAAGGTGATTAAATGTCCCTGCCTGTTTTTCTCTCTGCTGTTTTAATTTTAGAATTTTTTAATACTGGTAGCCAGATTTTGTTCATTTTCATGGTTTCTTCCTTTCTGTTGAAATTGTCCACATGTTTGTGGATTTCAATGGCTTCTCTGTGTAGTCTGACATGGTGGTTGTGAGAGTGGTCCAGCATTTTTGTGTTCTCAAATAAAATGCTGTGTCCAGGTTGGTTCATCAGGTGCTCTGCTATGGCTGATTTCTCTGGTTGGAGTAGTCTGCAGTGCCTTTCATGTTCCTGGATTCTTGTTTGGGCGCTGCGTTTGGTGGTCCCTATGTAGACTTGTCCACAGCTGCATGGTATACGGTAGACTCCTGCAGAGGTGAGAGGATCCCTCTTGTCCTTTGCTGATCGTAGCATTTGTTGGATTTTCTTGGTGGGTTTGTAGATTGTTTGTATGTTATGTTTCCTCATCAGCTTCCCTATGCGATCAGTGGTTCCCTTGATGTATGGCAGGAACACTTTTCCTCTGGGTGGATCTTCATCTTTACTCTCGTGGCTTGTTCGTGGTCTTGCAGCTCTTCTGATGTCTGAGGTGGAGTATCCATTGGCCTGGAGAGCCCAGTTGAGGTGGTTCAGTTCATCTTGGAGGAGGTGGGGTTCGCAGATTCTTTTTGCATGGTCTGCCAAGGCTTTAATGGTGCTTCTTTTTTGACTTGGGTGATGGTTGGAGTTTTTATGTAGATATCTATCTGTATGTGTGGGTTTTCTGTAAACGGTGTGACCCAATTGTTGATCTGGTTTGCGGTTGACTAGGACATCTAGAAAAGGCAGTCTTCCTTCCTTTTCTTTTTCCATAGTGAACTGGATGTTAGGGTGGATGCTGTTAAGATGGTCCAGGAACCTGTTGAGTTCTTCTTCTCCATGGCTCCAAATGGTGAAAGTGTCATCCACATATCTGAACCATATCGTGGGCTTTTTGGTTGCTGTTTCAAGAGCTTGTTTTTCAAATTGTTCCATGTAGAAGTTAGCTATGACTGGGCTGAGAGGGCTCCCCATAGCTACTCCATCTTTCTGTTCGTAGAATTCATTGTCCCACTGAATTGCTAAAACTTGGCAATTGCCCCTCCGCAAACCCATGTACATGTTCATTGTGGAACAAATCCATTTACTTGAAGAGTAGCCCTCAAATTAAGTTTTCATTGTAGTTGGGTGAGGTGGTCAGTCAATATCAATGCAATGCTTTCATTCAGCTGAAAGCAAATCCCACAGAGAGAAAATACATCTTCTGGCAAAATGCACCTAATTCCAACTGCTTCCTATTGGTTGAAGTGGTGGAATGGAGATATTGGTTAAGGTTTTTGCACTATGAAGAAAATTAAAGCTTTTAATAAAATAATAACAACAATATCATCACCACCATCTTTGGCTATGTGTGTTGGATGTTTGCATCTCAAGCAGAGAAAGATCAAGAAGGTAAAAACTGGATTTCTTCTGCACACATCAGTAGTATACATGGAGGCCTCTCCAAATGGTCTGGAACTGTCATGTCCCACAGTTTGTAATGGCTAATATAGTATCATGCTTAGCAGATTAGTGATGCTAGGCATGATGGTGATGGAAGAGGTTAATCTCCCTCCTGTTGTTAAGGGTCAGGGTGATCTATCTTTAAAAACTCACAGGTGACAGTGATAAGGGAGGAGGCTGGCAGAGATAGGATGTAGCTGTGGCCAGCTGCATAAAAAGAGCATAACTCGAGACTGCTCTTTGGGGAGAAAAGTATTTGTTATACTTGGGTGTGGATGCTGGTAGTTTTTCCCCAGGTTGGTGTATAATATTATCCTGACCTATATCCTGAACTCTTGTGCTATATCTTGCTGAACCTCGAACTGTGGTGATAGTCTTGATGTGGACTGTGTTGCTCTTGTATTTTGTTGTGGACCTTGGTGTAATTTGAATCCCTGGACTGATTCTTGACTATGGATTTGAGCTTTCCCCTAAACTCTGGATTATTTGGCTTGACCTTTGGAACTACAACTATGCTTTGTACTCCTGAACCTTGGAACTGTACTCAGTGATCCCTTGGTATTTGACTTTTGGACTGCAACCTTGACTACTGTTAATTCTTGATCCTGAACTTGCATTTGTAATACTCTCAAGGATCCTCAGTGCTTGACTCTTGGACTGCATTCTTGACTACTGTTTATTCTTGATCCTAAACAAATGTTTGTAGAACTCCCAGTGTGAATGAGACTTTGCTTTTGTGACTTCAATTGTGTGCTATCTTTATGTTTGAACTCATACCCGGGATCAGTCAAGTGTTTAAGTTACTGTTTTAAGTAAAATAGTTTTGACACAAGCTGGGTGCTGTTTTGGTTAACCTCTGCCTGCCTACCAGCAGAGTCCCGGTTCCTGACAAAACACAGGCATTCACAGTCATATGGAGGATCCATTTACATATGCCAAGGTGCTGGATCTAGTTTGACTGTTCATTTCATTGACTGATGGTCAGATGCAACCAGCACAGTTCTGCTCACTATAGAACAAAACAAACAAATAAAACAGGAGTGACCAAAATATAGTCCTCTGGATGTTTTTGGATTGGACCAAAAACAACTTTGCATCTCACAATTTACATATAATCACGGAGGCATATGGTTTAGTAATATTCTATTGTTGCTATGTGCCTTCATAGGTGCCTATGGCAATGCTAGGGTTTGTTTGCTTTTTAGCAAGATTCATTCAGATTGGGTTTATTATTGACTTCCTTTGAAACTTGAATAATCTGATTTGTTGGGTTCCCATATCTCCTGTTGAGTTCCCATGTCTGAACAGGGATTTCAGCCCTGGTCTCCTAGTGTCTGAAGCTATCTCAGCATTGTAGAATTAATGCAGTTTTAACGTCCATGGTTCAATGGTGTGACATCCTGGGATTTGTAGTTTTGTGAGGCACTGGAACTCTAGTCCAAAACTAAGGCATCAACCCCTCAACATTTTATATACTTGCAATTTTCCATTTGATTGTTACCAGTTTTCTGCTACATTGCCTATTGCTGGTATCAAAATGCCTAATTATACTGCAAATGTTTTCCAAATACATTTATGTGCAGCTGTTTAAAACCATTACTCCAGAAAGCTTAACATTCTGAACTTTGGTATTTCACAGCAAATTATGCACTTGTTTATTCTCAGTTATGTTTTTATCTGAAAGAAAAGAAACACCATTTGTTTACACCTGACCTTAGGGTCTCAAGGACTAGATGCCCATGAATACTATGAGGCTAAGTTTCAAGAATTTCATTTTAAATCACCTGTTCTAGGAAAGCTCCTCTGAACTCATAATTATTATTTTGCGAATTATGCACACCATCAAATTATGCCATTAACACCCAGCAGTGTATTGCAGCTGATTAAGAAATAGAATCAAAACAACATTTCAAATTGTTTTAAGAATATAACTTCTTGATGGATTGGAATGGAAGGGAAAAACCTTAGTAGGAAGAAAAATTCTCCACCCGATGTTTATTTTTAAAATTACATGGCTTGGAAGGTGGGGGGGGAAAGAATCCTTAAAGGAATCACAAAGTTTGCTTGCCTGATGTGTTACTCAGTGTATCTAACAAAGGAGAAGTCTAGCAAGGGGAAGGCATTCTGAAACCTTTCAGAACTGGCACTGTGACAAATTGATTGGCTTGAGGGCAAGTCTAATCTCACATTTCCATTTGTGTGAATTTTTTACACCGACAATTACTCTCCTTTGAGATATCGGGCACCCCGGTGTACCAGGTGATTTTCATCTATGACCTCAGGCTGCCAGTTTAAAGAGAACATTTCTCTGAAACTTTACACAAATCTGGAAATTAGCAAAGGACAGGAAGGAGAAGGAGCTTTACAAATTATCCTTCTGACTGGAGTTGATAATTGATTTGGGTATGCATTCACATATGAGTTTAGAACACAACTTTGGGTACTTTTGAAGCACAGCTCCCAGAATGCCTGAGCAACCTGTCGGAACCCAGATGCCTCAAAGAGCCAAACACCGGAATAAGTTCAAAGCAACAGTTTATTAAATCAAAACAAACAGCACTCAGAGATACTTGCTTCAGTGTCTCTGGTCAAAACTCAAAGTTTGCAGCAATTTGCAGCTTGAAAAACGAACTTGGAAAATAAACCGGATTAAACTGGCAAATAATCCGGATTAAACAAGAGTTACTTCAAAGCGCACCAAAATCACACAGTTCAGAGGTAATGACCAAACAAAGAGCTGTGAAGAGAAGCCGTCATCCAAAAGCAGTCCAAAGTCGAAGAAGTCCCAGATGAGGATTCCAAAGTCCAGAAGGCAGCATTGTCGTCAGAAACAGTCCGAAGTCAAGAAGAGGGGAAATCCGTACTTATGAGAGTTGATACACGAAGGAAACAGCAACCTGTAATTCCAGGACCCAAGCCCAACAAGAGAAGCACAGCAACAGCACCCAAGGCATGAAACCAACACTTTGCCTACTGCAAAGTTCTATCACTCCAGTGCCTTCATTTATCTTACAACTCATCATCCGTTGATGAGTTGCCCTCCACCCCGTCCTCATCACTGTCAGCTGGCTTAGCCTCTACAGCTGAACGCCAATGCCCATCCCTCCAACTCTTCCACCTTTTGTCAAAACTTAGGTCTCCCCATGATTCCCTGGTATCACCAGATTGCCAATCCCCGCCAGAAAACCCCTCAAAGGTATCACTGGATGTAGGTTGTGTACACACATTTCTGATCTCTTGAACTTGTGTCCAATCTAATGGTTCCTCTTCCTCCTCACTACTCCCAGACCCATTACTTCCAGCAAAACCCATGAAATCCTCTTCCTCTGTGGGAGCAGTAAGTATGTCCCAGATCCTCTTTCTTTGACACTCCTTGTCTGACTCTTGCTCTCGAGCAATCCTCTTAATACTTCTACTCACATCTTTTTCCTCCTCTTTACTCATTTCACTCTCAGAGAAACCATTGAAAGATTATTTGTCTGTGGGTATCATAAGTATCGCCCGGATTCTCTTCCTTTGCTGCTCCTCATCTAACACCTGGGCACCTCGTTTCCCTCCTCTACTACTTCTACTATCAGTTGTAACGTGGCCAGCAGGCTCTACTACAACACAACCACAGTGGTGATTCTGGGACTTGCAGTAATACAAAAAGTATATTTCTGAGCTCAGGTTTAGTCTAGCAGTGGACACTCTTCAAGCTTGCAAGAACTTTGGTTTTTACTTGAATCTTAAGATTAATCAGTAGGTTTCCATGGTCTAGTGGAAAATCGAACTCTGATCTTCAGAGTTACAGTCCAACACTGAAATCACTACACCATGCTGGCACATCACCAATTTAATCCATCATTTTTCCCACTACAGAGATCTCAAGCTGAGCCTTCATAGCACAGGCTGATCAATTGTCCTAGCTAGCTGCATAAGAAAAAAATAAAACAAAAGACTGATCATTCTTTTACAAATCATATAAGGGTTTAAGGAAGTCTTTAATGTGTATGATTTCATTTTCCTGGCACAAATTTCTTTTATGGTATACAGAAAATGGGTTTGAGTTTTGAAAGGATCAACACCAAGGTTGGAGTATATATGTGTTAAGAAAAAACCTCATTCTGGTGATCACTATATGCAGGTGCTCATTAAGGCCAGTACATTTAGGTCACACCCAATGGAGTATAACTGGGTGTGCTTTGGAATACATGGTATGTTCTCCCTTGCTCACTCTCTGGGGTGATGAGAGTTGGTGAAGCCATGCTCTCTGCATTTATGTGATGTATACAAGGACTATGTAAGTTTTATATTCTGAAGGATTTATTTTTGATGCAATGCCACAAGTTTATGTTCTTCACTCTGTTGGAAAACAGTAAATTTATGTTTTCTCTTTCATCTGTGTGAAGCTACTGTGTCTTTGTTGGACTAGATTCTGCATAAACTGCAACAATTTCCACATCCAAAACATATGCAAAGAATCTGTTCTCCCTTTCCTACCAGTATTGAATTAAATTCATTTTGGCAGGGGGCATTTATGTAAATAGTGACTGCACTATGAAAAACTTTGAATATAAAATCCAGAGAGAAAATAACAGTCAAATGCATAGGGGTTCCAACACTTAAATTGTAATGTGTTCATGCAACTCTACTACTATTTGTTATATAATATGTGCTGTATTTTAATGTTGCTTTCCCCTCAATCCATGGGGACAGGCTAACAGCAACAACAAAAACTCATGTCTAGTATAATCTGTGAAGAGCACGTAGAAATTCCAGTAGGATACTTGCTTTATTTTTTTGTCATTCGTACCTGGAATAGAGTTAAAGGAGGGATGGGAATAATGTGGCCCATAGGCCATATCATCAAGTTTTTCTAAGACTGTTTGTGTAGTTCCTGGACTCCTCTTCCCAATTCTGCCATTCTGTAGGAGACACAACTCATCTTTCAAACAAACCAAAAATCTGACTTCTGTCTACTTTTGGTTCTGTTCCCTTCCCATGCAAATCTATACCAAACAAAACTTTCTGATCTTTAAGGTGTCACATGAATCCTTACTTTTTAAAGTGTTGGTCTTAAGATGGGCAAAATTTCACTCTAGGGACCCCAACATGTGGCCCTTTAAGATCACTGAAGATCCCAAAACAATAACATTTAAAATTGCAGATAGTTTTTGCCCTCAATCATCCTCATGGCTCAAGGGTGCTGTAGAACACACTGGGTTTGCCCACCCAAAAATTAATCTCTGCTCCCTCTAGTGTTGCCTATCTCCAATTTTGGTTGACACGAAGGGTTAGAAAACAGATATGCATGTTCTCTTGCAAGCACCAAAACAAATTCCATTTACAAGGACCCTTCAAGTATCAAGGTTGCAGCTTCGTAGGGAGATCACACATGGATCAAGGTGACAGGAACAGACAATGTAACTAAGGCAATGAATAATTCTTGATAGATGAGCAAGAAATATGACATTATCCATCATGTGTTGACTTATAATGCATGCAAAAACTGGGAGAAGAAAATGGAATGCATTCAAAGTTGACTGACCAGTGGTGGACAAAATGAAGGTAAATTTAAGTTGGGTTGGTAAGCTTATTTCTTTTCTTTTTTAAAAAGCTGATTATCTATTAGCCATTTCCCAGAACTTCTGAGAATACAGGAGACCTTAGTTGTTCCTGTATGTCGAAGTCCAGGATTCTCTTCCATTTGTTTCATGAGAACTCAGACATAGGAACACGAAGATGTAAAAGCCAAAGATGGAAAGGAAGAATTTGGGGACTTTACTGCATGAATACCATGTTTCATGTTGTTCTTTGATTCAAAATCTGTCAACAAATTGAGTGCCCAAGATAAGTATTTGAAGATGTTTAATGACATATTGAAACTACATAATTCCTAAAACTATTTAATGGAAGACTGAAGTCACAATTGGTGACAATAAACCTCAGTTATCAGTTCTAGAAACAAGAAGATCACACCTGAATAAGTCAATATTGCTTACTTTATATAATCTTTTAGAGCAGTTAAAGCATTTCAAATGCAGTACGACTCCCAATTCCACATGACTGGTATCCACAATTTCATTTATATCTGACAAAATGTGTACAGTACACTCTAGGCATTTAATAATATAATAGAATTAAAGGATATCTGGGCAGGGGGGAACAAAGAATCAATCCCACCGCTGCCACCAATATAACGAAGTTAAAGGCTGTCTGGGCAGGGTGGACAAACAATCAATCCCACCTCTGCCCCTCAAGGCAAGGGAGAATAAAATATTATAAATGACCGATGTTATTGGTAGTATTAGCCGCCACCACCTCAGAATCTATTGGCCTGAGGAACCAAAGGTGTGAATGTGTTATAGATAAGGTGTGTTTGGGCTCTTGGTTCTTCTATTACTTCTTCACTGGAGGACTGGACTTAAAAATGGGTTTGACAGACTTGGTTCTGAGGAGATTGATATACTGAAGCTGACACCAGTTAAAAGTGAACTAAGAAAGAGTTTATTGAACTTGGAACAAATATCACCTCATAGCATGAGGGGTACAGAAGCGTAATTCAGTTGTAGAGACTTAGTTACTTAAACAAGTAGTTCCACTGACAGTAAAGCTTTTATCAACTGTGAGATCCCTTAAACACACTGCTCTACCTTTAGAAACAGTAACACTTGGAGAACAGATCCCTATCTGTCTCTCCCACAGGGCAAATAAGCTCTCTTATACTTTTCCTCAGTATAAACAGACAAGTCTTTTTGTTACTGATCCCCTCAATACAGTAACCCTAGCCCTTGTCTCTCTGCTTATTCCCTATTCTAAAGGCTCACTTAAAATTCTCTTTCCCTGTCAGATCCCTACTGTAACTTCCTATCTTAACATTTCATCCTTCTGTGTCTGATGTCAAGACACTTCTCTCTCTCTGTCAAGAGCTGACAGCTTATTTCCCTCTCTCAACCGACTCCTCCCCCAATTGCTATACCCAATCAGGAGTCGGCTTGACTCCTCCTCCTGTCTCTGCCTGCCTTCCAAGATGACAGCTACTGTCATGCAGTCTTCGGCCTTGTCGTCTTAAAGGTAGATTTCATCACAAATAACAACAACAACAATAACTTTATTTTTATACCTACCACCATCTCCCCGAAGGGACTTGGGATGGCTTACACGGGGACAAGCCCCAAAAAAACAGGTTAAAACACGCACTCAAATAAAATAAGAGAAAATAAAATCGACTGCAACCTCAGATTGTCTACTGAAATGAGATTGGTACACTATACAACTGTACACACTTTCTAGGAATGTAATTTTTTCAAATCCATTCATCTCTTGAACACATTTGTGTTGTGCCCACACTGCTACCTCAGAAATATGCAGATTTCTGACTAAAGTGCACTTGAATCCACGTTCACAAGCTGGGTAATATCATACTCCTGGGAAATATGAATGTATCAGATATCTTCTCTATTCCTACCTGTACAGTAGTCCTACATTATTACACAATGAATTTAAATTATCACTTAAGTTATTAAGTGGCATCTCACTACAATCCTGCTGGCAATCATGCCAGGACCACAGCGTTCATGCTACAGTTTTCTTACTATCATACCCCATATTTAACTTTAGAATAAAACTGTTCTTTACTATTGCACTCTCAACCATCCATGGTATTTACTACCAAATTAGATTTTAACTACAGAATTCTTTTTCAAGATTCAATCAGACTAAAACATAAGATCACCTTTTGTTAAAAAGAGTTAAAGAAATAACATCATTTTGGTAAATACAGTTAACAGGCAAGGGACACAGCAGCCTAAGCAAGTTGTTCAACCCCTGTTCCATACAACCACATTTTTGAGAGATATGTAGCATGATAGAACTCACTGCTTCTTCCCAACAGTATACAGCTGTTGTCACTGAAGAAGGTTGAATCACCTTTCGCTAGGCTCCATGTGTAGAAATTTATCTTTGCTTTTCAATTTCAATTGTTGAGACAATGGGCCCATCCAGACGGGCTCAAAACACGGGTTTGCTTAGGTTTACTTAGGATGTCCATATGTCAACTCAGGGAAACCTGAATTAATCTGGATTTCCCAGTTTACTCCAGATTAATTCAACACCTGGAAAGATCCGGAATTTACTGTAAGGTCTGGATCTTTCCAGGTGTGGGCCCTGTGGGGATTAACTCAAGGGATTGCTTTTGCAATTCCAGGGGTCAATCCCCACAGTAATCCTGGTTCGTTGGGCTCCCAAAGTCCAAACAAGTGGGATGGCACCTCCACCTTCCACTTCCAGTCCCCCCTTTAGTCCTCCTTCCCACTCCTAGCGCATAATTTTTTTGCACTGGGAGCTCCAGACAGAGGGGCCTGAGCATGCAGCCAGACCCCTCAGCTAAGTTTAGGGGCTAAATGGGGAGCTGGAGAAGACATGAAGCCACCCCTTTGGGAAAGCCTGGGATTTGGGGTGGGGGTGAGAACTGAATCTTGCAAGAAACTGGGATTAAATATTCCAGTTCCTTGCAGTATTTAGTCATGTGTTGAAGGACCAAGTAAATAAGGATATAAAAAGCAGAGTATGTAATAGTTTATTCCATCTTAATTCTTACCCATCAAGAATTATGGCTATGATTAAAGGTAACACATTCCTCAGAATTTCTTCGAACATACAAAGAATGGCTGGAGAAGAGTAATCACGGTCAAGTCTAGCAGGGTTTGATTTCTGTGGAGTTCACAACTGAGTTAATTAAGCTGTCAGTTTTGCAATCTGGGCATTTGGCTGCTAGAGATCCCAAAAACTTCAATGAGGCTTTCTTCACCAGAAGGCTGCTCCAAGGATAGGACTTCCATTATTGAACTCAGAGCATTTAACCCATATTAAAGCTCTGAGGAATGTATTATTCTGGGTCATGGGTGAATCTCACCAAATTAAATTTAATTCTATTAAGAAATGAACTGTGTTTAGGCCTTCACACACTCTGTTTCTCTTCCCAACCCCCTTTGGCTAAAGATCCACATTCCTCTGAACTAAAGTGATGAGTTGATACATGTTGCTGCATGGTTTTATTTGAGAACACTTTTATCCCCTCCATTGGGATAGTAATTAACTGATCATTCCTATATGTGTTTAATTGGACATTCATTTTATAGTTCAATCCTAGGGCAGATGCAATTGCACTATTCTTCAACCTCATGCACACTGCCATATAGTCCAATCTCTGAATTCAGATTATCTTCTTTGAACTTGATTATATGTCAGTGTCAACCCATATAATCCAGTTCAAAGCAGATAATCTGGTTCAGAAATTTGATTATATGGTAATGTAGATCCAGCTTTCCTCTCATGATCAATAGGAAAGAGAAATTGGTCACTGAAGATGTGCTACAACCAACAGACCCACATAGCAATAACAATTAGTGGGAAACAAAAAGCACTGGAGAGGCGTCAAGTACATGCAGCTAGCCCAGCCTGCACTGTCCATAGTCAAATATGCTTGACTACTGTTAGTGATGCGTGCATAAATAAGGGAACATAGATACATGAACATTGGAAGTCAAACAGTAAGAAGCAAGTGTAGATGTCTGTCTTTTGTGCCCTATGAGAATCTCCTCCAAGCTCTGTTCTTGAGAAGTGCTACACTATAGCTTCTACTCTAGACAGCAAGATATTGCCCATGTTGATTGTATATCATGGAAGTAATAATTTTGGGTAGGCTACCCAATCACTTCTATGAATCTTTATGAAACCATGTCCAGTTGTGTAACTGATACCCATTTCTCTGCTTTTATATCACAACCCTTTTCAAGCTGAAGCATGTATTTTCCAGGCCCACAAATTAATCACATGTTGCAAGAATTGCCCTACGCAGTTAAAGAACTGTCAAACTATGTTGTAAAGGTCTCTGAATATTTGAATAGAATGCATTCTTTGGTTGTGTTGTCTTGAAAATAAGAACAGGAACAGCAAAATAACAGAACTAAAGTCAGTAGTGTTCACACAGTTACTTAGGACCTTATCGCAAAGGCCCATGGATTTACCATGCATTGTGGAGAATCCATGGGCTCCCAGCTGGGGGCATGGAGAACCCATTGCTCCATGTCCTGCATTTATTTATTTATTTATTTATTTAAAACTTTTATATCTCGATCTTCTCTACTTCCATGGAGGGACTCAGACCGGCTATTTACCTTTGCACTATTTACCTTTGCCCCCATCCCCACTATTTACCTTTGCCCCCATCCACAGAGAAGCATCGCCACCCGGCTTCCTCTCCCCCCCCCCCCCATTGCTGGTAAGGCAACACGGGAATGTTCCCGTGCTGCTGCACTGCAACATATGCCGCTTTTTCCTCCCCTTTCTAGATGGAACCAGGCTTGAAGTACACATGCATCATGTAATGGGCTTCATCCTGAAAGGGGAGAACAAACAGTTTTTAACTTGTTTTATTTACTGTTTTAAACTGTTGCAATTTGTGTTTATAATTGTATTATATTGAGGTTTCGAATTGTGACTCATTTGTAAGCTGCCTGAATTACCCTTCCCTCCCCCCCCCCCCCGGGGGGGGGGATGTTGAGAAGGGCAGAATAGAAATATTGGAAATAAATAAATACATACATACATACATACACACATACATACACACACACATACATACATAGCCCATCTAATGAGGTAGTTAGTCCTCAGCACGAAATATGTAGAGAACAAAAAAAACCCAAACATTGGTTTTACTTGAACACATCCTTGAAAGTCTGACAGACCTAACACAGGGCCTGATTTTAGACATTTCTTAAACCCTAATATACACCTTCTTAGATATAATTTTCATTAAGTTTAGTTGGAGCTATTCCCTTAAAAATGCAGCCTAATCTCTAAATACCAGATTTTCTTTTCTTATTTTATTTGAAGTATTTCTCCCAAAGTCTCTCAAGTTGATGAACAAATAAAAACCAATTAACACAATACAAAGATAAAATATTAAAAACATTAAAACACTTTAAATTATACTCTTTAAAAATTCCCAAAAGCAGTCTAAAAATAATCTTAGAGCCAGTTTTAAAACAGTTAAAACATCAATTTCAAATGATAAATAGCAGATCCATCAGTTATGACACTGCTTGTATGTATACTGCTTCTTAACATTTTGTTTTCATAGCTATATTATTAGCAGCAAAAGTTACATGAAGTAAAATCATGATATTATAACATTGATATATCTGCCAGTACTGTCTTGAAATCATTATAAATACATTGCATTTTAAATGACTTTTTAAAAACATAAATCAACATACTTTATTTATTTATTTATTTACAATATTTGTATACCGCCCTTCTTTTCCCTTAGGCGACTCAGGTATAGTTGTATTGTTTACCATATCCTAGCCATCATTGGTTAGTTTTGTCCTCAAAACTATGTCTAAGGAATATTCCAGTGCCAGTAATGATGAATTTTTCATCTTAAACTTTCTTTAAAAATAATAATAAAGGTACCACAGATGCAGGCAAAACGTCAGGAGGGAATGCTTCTAGAATATGGCCATACAGCCCGAAAAACCTACAACAACCCAGTGATTCCAGCCATGAAAGCCTTTGACAATACAAAGGTAAAGAGTTGGAAGAGTCAGTCCAACCCTCTGGCAATGTTTACTTGCTTTGGATTCTGTGAGGTTAGGATTGGTAATCTATATAGCTGTTAATAAGTTTGCTATGACTGCTTTTAGTTACTGGTTTTAGTGTACTGCAATGGGTGTACATCCAATTGTCTTGACTCAAGTAGACCTGTTGAATCAATGGGAATGTGAGTGATTCAACTCTTATGTAATTTTTTTCTCTTTATTATGTCTATTCTAGTTGTAACTCTCTAATTGTACAATTGCCCTCTGTCTGCAGATATATTGAAAGTATGTGGCACTACTTATGCTTTACTACATTATGAGAAAACAGCAAAATGTCTCGTATTAGCAATATCTTAATGTGTCTTACATTTTTGCCTGCTATGTAATTGTGCACAAGAGACTTAGGCATACATTATCAGAAGAGTAATTTAATGTCAAAAAGCTGCTGTGTTCTCTACTTTGAAAAGGAAGCCAATTGGTTGCTAGGCAATACATTACCACCATAAGGAACACTTCATCACTTCATCTCTTTAAAAACAGTCCATTATTCCTTTTTTTTTTCATGTCTGGGGGAATATGGTATATTATTGAAAAGGTAATGTCCCAAAGAAGTGGACCACAATTAAAACTAGGGCTTGCAAATGTTACTTTTGAATCTCAGAGACATAATTTTTTTCATAATTTGTAGTATTCATTACAACAGTCAGAACACTGGATTTTTAAATAATTTTGGATTATTTAAAGAATAATTTCATTCAAAATTAAGGGGGTAAAGAGATGGAAACAAGGAAAGGAATACTGTGCATAAGATATGAGTTAATTAAGACAATAACATGATGTTTCCCAAAATACATTCTATTGAAGATGGCATCTGGAACGACGACACCACCAATAAATATGTGAGGAGAAAGAAGAGTAGTTGTGCTGAGCAATATATATATATATATATATATATATATATATATATATATATATATGCTATGTTTGAGAGAGGTTTGACTTTTAAAATATTTGTATGTGTCTCTTTAATATGTGTAACCCAATACCATACACTGTATCCAGCTCCAATATGATCTTCAGCCATCTTCCCGTAGAATATCGTCACCTCAGTAACTTGACACAAGTCTTTATTGTAAGAATTGAACAAAGAAATGTTTATTTAAGAATTCTCAGGCACATAAAGCATAATGGTTACACAGTATTTTTCTTCACAGTACTTCCTTGATATTGTTACAGTTGACTTTTATTATTATGAACACATGAAAATGTTACTATATAACATTCAGAATGGCTTGTCTTATGCCAACTTGGATTAATATCTTTCTTCTTTTTCAAATGTAATTCTTTCTCAGTCTCCTGACTAGGTAACTTTAATTCTTATAGTTACTTTTTCTTTTTGTTAGTTTAACTGTAAGTTTATTTCTCAAAGTACACTTTTCTCCTCAGTCCCACTAACTGATAATTATGCACATATTATCCTTTTATTTACTTCAGTTCTGCTACTAAAGGCACAATACATTACTGGGAATTCTTTTCCCCTAGCTCACAGGCTAGACTCTAATTCAAAATTGGTTCCTTTAACACTTTAAATATCAAGGCTGAAGACTTTAACTTATAATAGGAACCTCCTTACTCCAGCTCTCACATAGCCAGAGACATCTTCCCTTTAACTCTCCCAGCTAAAGACTGGCTCATATTTTTAAATGTCCACTCTTCTATTGTCAGTTAGCTCCACCCCTTTTTCCTCCTAGCTCTCCTAAAATAGATACATTTCTTCTGCAGGATCTTCACTACTATGACAACGCACCAACCAATCAGCTGTAGCTAACTCTGGCCTTCGCTTGCCATATATCAACATTAATAAACACATTCAAAACTTACATTATAATTGGATATTCAATTACAGCATTTTATATAACATTAATTATTATCTAAAGTAAAGAGATTTTAACCACTGATGATGACTGTCTCTCCAATTTAGTTGATATACATTTAGTTGATATGCAACAGTAAGCTCACATAGGGAGCCAGCATGGCATAGTGGTTTGAATGTTGGGTTCAGGCTCTGGAGATTATGCGTTGAATTCCTATCCAGCCATAAAACCTGGTGTGTGACCTTGTACAACTCATACTCTGTCAGCCTTGGAAAAAGGCAAAGGTAATCTCCCTCTGAACAAGTCCCGCCAAGAAAACCCTGTAAGAGTTGAGGTTTCCATATGTTCAAGATGACTTGAAGGCACATAATAACAACCCAAAGTATTGACCATCAACATCAATGACTCTACATTATGAGTCCTTACCACATAATTATTTGCAATTGTAAAGCGACAATGCCATAAGTTGCACCTAAGTGAACAGATGCCTCCCATACAGAAGAGCTAATTAAATGTCTCCAGCCAAATAGGAGCCATCCACAGAAGTGTTAAAGACTTGATTTTTCTGTGCCTAACAGTTGCAAATCCCACTTTGGAGTCAAGAGTTGTTTTTATATAGAATGGGTTACTAAGATATTGTTTTTAGTTGCTTCCTGTTCCAAGCAGTGCCGTTCTAAAAAGTAATGCCCATGCCACCCACTCTTGTACACAGCTATTTTTTATTATTGATGTTCCTCCTCGGGCCATTCTTTCTTGGTTGTGCCAAATTTCATCAAAGCTCCACAGTCTATTCTCTCTTTTTCTCTCAAAACATTTTGGCAAGCTGAAGAAGACATTGTGCAGAAAGATAATTGCACTTAATATTTCAGTACACTAACTATTTATCCAGACCTATGTTCTGGAATTATTAGAGAAGATACCAGGCACCTGAGCTGAATACTTGAAAGGGACTAGATCTCATCTGATTTCGGAAGGTAACCAGATTCATTCCTGGTAAGTACTTGCATGGGAGACCACAACAAATGCCAAGGAAGGAACGAGCAAAATCCTCCATTCCTTGCAAAAAGAAACCCTATGAAATCAATGGGGTCACCATAGGTTGACATGTGCCTTGAATAACCTGACATATAATAAAGAGAAATATCAGTAAATCAACTCAAGATTTTAATTGAGTGTGCCACCTTGATACAATAGCTAAGGAAAATTATAAGGGGTTGGTTTCATTACAACAGATTTAATCTGCCAGTTAGCTAGGCCAGTATCCATGCTTAGTGGAGGACTTTGGGAGTTATACTCCATAAAAGTAACACAATGTTTTCTGTGACAATATACAGGTACCTTTAAAAAAACAACCTTAAACTTATCTCCATAAAAGACAAACTATCTTATAAACCTACAGAACTGTTTGCTGCTTTTAGAGCTGAAATATATTTCTTCCCATTTGTATCTGTATAAGAGAGGGAAATTATGCTTGCATTTTTTGTGTGTGTCAGCAGCAACTCGAGAAACTGCAAGTCGCTTCTGGTGTGAGAGAATTGGCCATCTGCAAGGATGATGCCCAGGAGACACTTGGGTGTTTTTGATGTTTTACCGTCCTTGTGGAAGGCTCCTCTCATGTCCCCGCATGGAGCTGGAGCTGACAGCTCATCCACGCTCTCCCTGGATTTGAACCTTCAACCTATCACTCTTCAATCCTGCTGGCACAAAGGTTTAACCCATTGTGCCGACAGGGGCTCACTTGCATTTTAATAAATGTGGATGGAAGCATAACTTTACCTTTGCTTTAATTCCACCATGAGCTTGATGGACGTATGCACAGTTTCCCTTCCACAATCTAATATTTCTATGGATTTGTATACCTCTTGAGACTTCTATAATAATGCTGCAGTAAGTGACAAAGTTATAGAAATCTTTTAATACCCATCAGACTGCATCCACACAGATAAAATTGCTGGAAAGAAAGCTATTTATGATCATGTTTGCTCAAATTTGGGAGAATCTGCTTTGATAATGACATTTCAGTCTCCTTCTGAAAGCTTGTCAGTATAGGGATTGGGTTGCCTTAGCTGGGGTTACCCAAGGCTGAGTGAGATACACTATGAAGAGGAGGAATGAATGACTACAAATTGCATGTACTGGAAACAAAATTAAACGTTATCATTTAAAACTATAGAGCATAAGCAGCTCATGTTCTGTCCTAGATCACTTAAAAGTAATCATCTGAGCAATTTGATGACAGTTTGATTCTGTAATTGATTCAACTATCTATATAATCAAACAATATTATAAAGTTAACTGCAAATCCTGTGTGGGAAGTGTGTGTGTATGAAAAAAATATTTTAGTTCATTCAGCGTTTGAGGAATAAATATTTAAAGGAGGAAAACTAACCATGCTATGTACAAACTCTTTTCAAAATATAATACACTATTTATAATCATGGTCTTTGTGAGTTTCTAGGCCATCTCCCAGTATTGTAGCTTAATTTTATCACTGGCAGAAGGTGCAGAAAAGCAACTATCTAGTTAATTGGTTTTCATGGAGGAATCTTCTGATGCTCATGCACCCCATCATGTATTTGATGGAAAAAAGAGTCCAAATGCAGCTATTAAGTCTGCCATACAAGTGTGACATGTTGAAGGGAGCATGCTCTGTGGTTGGTAAGGAATAAGGAAGTTCAAGATTCAATATGAAAAGAGGGGAGCAAGGAAGTGGCTGAAGTATGGGTGCATCTACACTGTAGAATTAATGCAGTTTGGCTCCACTTTAATGGGCCAATGCCATGGAATCATGGAAGTTGTCGTTAAGTGAGGCAATAGCATTTTTTGGCAGAGAAGCTATGAAGACAATGTAAAACTACAACTCCTATAATTCTGCAGCATTGAGCCATGAAGGTTAAAGTGGTGTGAAGCTTCATTAATTCTACAGTGTAGATCAGTTGTTCCCAACCTTTTTTTGACCAGGGACCACTTGACCAGGGACTACTTTCCAAAATTTGTAACAATAGGGTTACAAATCATTTTTTGGCCAACTTCAGATTCTGTGTGGTTACTTAGGGTGCTGATTCAGAAAATTGCATTGGATAGACCACATCAGCTCTAGTTTCTGATACAGAACATATGCTGTCCAGTAGTTGCCATCTGCTTGCCCACAGAAAACCATATTTAATAATCTTGAGCTGATGTGGTCTATCCAATGCAATATTCTGAATCAGCACCCTAATGACTCCAGGAACAGGCCTAAAAACAAAGACACCAATGTGCCCCTGCTTCCAGGTGCCACATGGAACAGCTCCGCTGTTCCATGTGGCACCATGTGGGAGGCAGGAACAGGAGAAGCACCAGTCAGGAGGCTTGGTGTTCCACCTTTTGTGGGTAGTCAGCCTCTCTCCTCCCAACATCCCGTTGCTTTGGCACTATAGGAGGGTTTTGTAAGATCTGTCACTCTTGTTGCAACTGTGTAGTAACGGAGAGGCTGTGGACCATATTTTAGTTCTTGGGTACCACTTGTGGTCCACAGACCACAGCTTGGGAACCACTGGTGTAGATGCACCATAGGTTTGGTGTCAACTGGTGCCTTAACATGTGATGTCATCCCCATACAAGAGACCATACCACAATATTATAGCTAAAATACCTTAAAATTTGAAGCCATCACAGTTATAAAAAAAACCCAGCAGAAACAAAAACAAGAGCATGTGCTCAGGCCCGTAGCCAGGATTTCGTTTCGAGAGGGGGGGTTGAGTTTTTTTCAGGGGGGGTTTGGGGGGGGGCTGAGTTTCGGGGGGGGGGCTGAGTCTGAGTGAAAGAGGGTCTAGCCTAGCAAACCTTTTGTATCATTACCCCAATACCCCCATGCATATGGGATATATTGAGTATGGTGATCAGATCATGATATGAATAAACATAACAGTTTAAATAATGCACCAGTAAGGCCTTTTCGCAAACCACTATGAGAATTTCGGGGGGGGGGGGCTGAAGCCCCTCAAGCCCCCCCACCCCCCAGGCTACATGCCTGCATGTGCTTGTAGTGCAGGCAGATTAAACCACATGATTCAAAGTGTCATTGTAATTGGGTACTAATGATAGTTCTGACTGGAGTTCATGAGCATCAGAAGATTCAAAAAGTAAATTAGCATAGAGTTTTAGTCCTGAATATTGAAACAGTACTTGTAAACAGGGCTTACAAAAAAAAAAGCATTGTGTGGTTGTAGCTAACTACAGATATATTTTTGTTAAAATTATTCCAAATGACTGCACAAAGATTTGATCATAATTTTGGTGTCACTACAAGTTTGCAAAAACCCCTTTCAGTGGGGCAGGGGATGTAAAAAAACATACAATACATGGCAAAAATGGTTGAAAATGAACCTCATTCTTTTTTCAAGTGAATGAAGAAAAGTATTTTCCTCCATATATTTTTGTCTACAATTTCCATTAACCATTTCTGTTCATAAACTCATAATAGCATGAAAAAAGTTATTCCATTTGAATTAATTTTAAAAATAAAAAAATCCAAACTCTTGAGAAAATCATGAACAATAGAAAAATGAATAAATATTCATTTGTATATCTTTCTTGTTTGTATATCTTGTTTTTTCTCAGAACTTTGAATTATCATTGTGTATTATTTTCAGCAACAGAAAACAACATGTGTGTTCCAAAAAGGATAAATCAGTGTATCTGCTCATCTTTTTCTACCTATTAGTATCTAATTTTGTTTCTTTTAACCATCTCAACACCAGGTTGCTGAAAAACAATTTTATTGAAAGTCAAAGTTAAAAACCTGAGATCAGATACGTGTTCAGGAATCTGTTCTTGTCAAAGTAGAAGATAACAGTTTACGCACACCAGCTTATCTTTCTATATTTCAAAATTAAACTTGGCTTTTGAATAACAAAATATTAGGAACAGAAGGAGATGAGAAGGAAATGCTTCCTGTTTTATATTGTTCAAACTCTATGACAATGTAGCTAAAACAAAAAGTAATGTTTGCTATGCTATTAAATTTGATCAGACAGAAATCAAACTCCAAAGATCTTTCTTTCCACGTGAAGCTACAAAAATGATGATTTTCAAAGGTAGAACATGAGAGGGGAAAGATATAAATCAGACAGGGGAGTCTTATGACGTCAATGTTTTATGGCAAATCAAATCCTGTGGCACTTCTGCAGACTGAAAATAATTACTAAGGAAGTGTCTTTAGACATACAAATTTCACAGTGTGCTTTGAGGTTTGCTTCAGATAGATTTAAAAAACTGCTACCTGCAAGAGCACATCAAGACATTACCTTCCAATGTATATTTAAGGCTCTATAAAAAGCATTTCAATTCATTGATCTAAATATTAGATCAAGAAGAGATTGCTATAAGGAATACTGTATTTTTTATTAAAGCGTTCATTTAACATTGGGATTATATTGGACCAGGGATGTCCAGAATAATCTCCCTCTTCCTTCTCCCTTAATGTACACTCTCTTTTGCAACTCAACAGCAAGTACTGACTGTGTATTCTCTGCACCCAGCAATAATAACAGCTTCTGACATTGTAAGCAAAGACTAGTAACACAATTCTAGTAGGTCTCTTATAGAATTATAGAGTTAGAAGAGACCCCAAATCCATCCCCCTGACATGCAGGAAAAGCACAATCAAAGCACTCCTGACAGATGTCCATTCAATGTCTGCTCCAGAGGAGGAGACTCCACCACACTGCAAGGTAGGAGCATATTCCACTACCTAACAGCTCTTACCATCAATAAGTTCTTTCTAATGTTTAGGTGGAAACTCTTTCCTGCATTTTGAATTCAGGAAGGGCCACCCTTTCAGTTGCATATTACAGAGTTACATGTTAGGCGGTGTGGGATGATCAGATCAGGCAGGCAGATCTCCTCTCACACATGCTGCTTGTTAGTAACATTGCTTATAAAGATAAATGAGTGCCCGCAAATGAAAAAAATGTTCTGCAATGTCTGGAAAGAAGGTCACATAGCTCCCCCCCCCCCCCACCAATCATCACAATCCATTGTGTATTGGAGCTTATAAAATTGTTGGCAAAATCAGCTAACCACTTCAGGGGTGATGTGGATCCATCACCCGGCACACCACGCTTCTTTGACAGTCAAAAGAAATGTAGACTGGGTTGGAAGGTAATAACAGAACTTGAATTTTCTTTCAGGCCTGAAAAGATGTCTGATACAGAGTATCTGCTCAAAACGAATGGGACATAACCATGCATTACAGTGCAAGACATTTTATCCCTCTTGACAGCCATTCAAAAGACCCACTCCCTCCCCTGATTGGCTCAGAAATGGCCAAGGCAGTATCTGGGTTCCTGTTGGCTGGGAACACCAGAAGTGAACAAAGTCTCTTTTGCAGTGAAAAAAATGAAGAGTTGTCATTTGTTCATTTGAAACTGAAGCTGTTCAGGTTTGGACTTAATCATTTGGTTTTATGCAAGGTAAATAGTCTGTGATGGGCGTATGTGAATATTCAAAAACAGCCAGTCGCTGGGACAGTGAAAAGGCTTATGTAAATATAGGCAACTCAATGGAAAGTATACAGAACGATACAAATCCTACTGAGGAACAGTTAATATCTGGTGTTTCTGAAATATTTGGATATTCCCCATAGCCTAATCCTAATTTCTTTATTATTTATTTCCCATACTTGTACCCCGCCCTTTTCACCCCACAGGGAATTCATAGCGGCTTCACAAACAATGTCAGAAAGGAACTGTTACAAAAGACTGAGCCATTTGACTTTTGCATCTGCAAAATAGAAAGATAGATAGACAGACAGATGATAGGTAAAGGTAAAAGCATTCCCCTGACATTAAGTCCAGTCGTGTCTGACCCTGGGGGTTGGTGCCCATCCCCATTTCTAAGCCAAAGAGATGGTGTTGTCCGTAGACACCTCCAAGGTCATGTGTCCAGCATGACTGCATGGAGCGTCGTTACCTTCTCACCGGAGCGGTGCCTATTGATCTACTCACATTTGCATGTTTTTGAACTCCTAGGTTGACAGAAGCTGGGGCTAACAGCGAGAGCTCATGCTGCTCCCCAGATTAAAACCGGCAACCTTTCAGTAAGCAAGTTCAGCAGCTCAGTGGTTTAACCCACTGTGCCTCCAGGGTCTCCAGAGAGATAGATAATTGTTATAAATAAGGTTTTAATTTATTCTTTTGGGAGGAGGGGGTCAGTTTTTTGACAACAAAGTTTTATTGTTAGCATGATTTATTCCATTATTAATTGCAGTATTTGAGAGGTAACCCATGGCCATTGTTGCCCTGCTTATTTTAAAAAGTAACTGCTTTTTCCCTTTAAATTTCTTTTCTTTGAATAAAAACTCAGAATGCATAAGATGTTATTAGGCTCATTTTTAAAAATTTGTTAAATATATCCCTATGATCTTGCATTTCCTCAATAATATTACTTTTAAAAAAAGAGAGAGAGCATTACTTTCTGTGTGAAGCTTTGTATATCATATTTTTACGGTTTTCCCAGATACTAGTTGTTTTTTATCCCCTGAGCCACTGGTTTGCAAAAGTCCAAACCTGAATCCAGTTTAGACTACTAGATAAGCAGATATTTTTCTTAAGATTTTACTTGTGTTTGCTTTGAGAACTTACAACAATATCTTTGTACCTACAAAGGAGCATGTTGAAGCCAGTAGCTGTAATTCACAATAACAGCAGACCATTTTAAGAAAGATGAAAGGGTTTCCCCTTTGCCGTAACCCTGTTTTTGTGCAGCTCAATCTTATGTGGAAATATTATTTTGGTACATTTGATTGACTCCACACACTGTTGTCATAGAAATTACCAACAAAAGAGCAAGATCAATACCACACAGCGTGAAGAAGACACAACCTATTTGTAATGTTTTCACTGCTTCTCATTTTTTGATTTCACATTATTCTTCAAGGAAAAGACTCTCAAATATATTCAAAAACCAAATATATTAGTCATGTCTCGTATCTGACTGAAACCCTCTGAAATGAACTGTCAGTGGGCAAAGACTTCAGGACAATTAAATTGCCCAAAGAGAATAGAACACTTCCTCTACTAAGTCAGACCAATGGTCCATTTAGCCACTAGTTAGTGTCAACACAGATTTGTGGGCACTCAGCTCTCCACGGATTCAGGCAACTCAGTCTGGAAATGCTAATGACTGGGTCTTGAGAAAAGCACATAGCCTTTCAATTGAGCTCCAACCATTTCTACTAAGTAGAATCTGAAATGTGGCATTAACTGAAGTAGCCTTCCTCCTTAAGCCCTAGCTACTCAGAGTATAATAATTTCTGAATAGCCTATTTTTTAATAAAAATTACTCATCATTTTGGGAGTAGACTTCATCCACAAACGGCTTCCATGGCAAGTGTGTTGTGGAGATGTGATTACTTATTCATTCTCACAGGCAAGAAATGAGTAATTTAAACACATTTTCTGTACTGTAGAAACATCTTCAAAAACTGCATGTTTTCAGAACTTTTTTCTGTTGCTCTTCACCGACAGCCATGTATTTGCCCCATGTAACAGGGATGGGGACAGATGAGTGGCATAAATTCCAGCTCTGTAGCTTTTAGTTCCTGTTTTCCATATGTGTATTTTAAAAATAAACAATTAAGAAACACTATCAGAGGCCACATAGTAACAAGCAGAATGGCAGGTCTCATTAGCACTCTTAAATAGTTAACTACAGCTCCTGGCAGTTTCTGCCTTCAAGGGATCTGCCTGCTTTGTGAGGTTTTATTGTGAGTTCAAGTGTTTCTTGTTTGTTGACAGCTTGCTAGCCTGAAACAAACACTATCACCTCAATGGTCACATCACATCAAATGTGATATGATTCATTGGCTGTGTATGGGGTGGGCACATTTGCATGGTTTGTTATAATCCACACAAATATGCATCACTCAAAATGGAAACCGGCTTTGTTTTTGGTAATTATTTGTGATCCATGCAGCCTGTGAAGTCTCAGGAACTGAAAATTGACTGATACAGACTGGTTAAAGTTTCTCCTCTTGCTCAACTGCATTACTAACCAGCAGTTGACAAAAAGATGTGAAGAATGAAGTCAGGGAGAAGAATATTTACAATTTTGAAAAGTCAAGCGAGGTGATCTCGTCAAACCAATTTGCAGAAGCAAAGGTATTTTGAGATACTTTTGAGATGCGGTGTTTTGCTGTTGTAGGCAATAATGGCCCCCTAGCCTCTCCACATGCAGAAACCGATGGGACTAGCAGCTGATTATTACATTATTATTGGCAAAGGGCATTTGAGGCAGAGACTGGAAAAGTTATTTCCTTAGATTGCTTAATTCTGCATGCTTGAATGTATGATCTGACTCGCATAAGGGCTATATTTGTATTCTGTTTTGCCGTAGTCATTGATGAGGAACAAATCTAATTTCCAAGATCCTAATTTTTGCTTTGTAACTACATTGGCAAGAGAAGGCAGAGGCACAGTAGAGGAAAGGAGTGCCAATACTGCAACAACAGAAGGGGAGGAGGACCCATTGCAGCAAAAGCTGCCATTATCAGAGGTTTTTCTGCACTATATAATCGTAACAATTACAATTCTACTTTAATTTCAGTCCTGTGGAATCTTAGGGTTTGTAGCGAGGCACTAAAGCTACCTGGCTGAGAAATCTACTTACCCTTCTCTAAATTGTAAAACTTAGGATTCCATCCAATGAAACCATGACAGATAAAGTGGAACAGTAATGCTATAATTGTGCAGCATGAAAGGGCCCCCAGAGATCAGAAGATGAAGATGATAGCATTTCCCCAATCCACCATCACTACTACCCTAAATCAGGAGACAAGGCTGCTGTCAGAACCTGGAAGGTGTTGGAATTAAGATGAGCTTACAACAGTTTTGATTGAAACAAAGCCTTTATTTTCCTCCTTATCAGAATTCAAAGAAGCTAGTTCTACCAGCCTATTCTACTCACGATTCTAGATACCCCAAGAAACACCCCCCTCCTTTCATCCTTACATTCCAACACATCTTCAGTTCCCATAACAACCTTCCAGGCGGCCTTATCTCAGTTTCAACTTCCTGGCCTTGTCTCCCCCTCTCTCTTTCCCTTCCTTGGCTTCCACCATGTCAGGATGACCAGTCATTCAGTTCTCAGGCCTTAGTGTGGCTTCCAGACAGCTGCCCTGCCAGTTCCTGGGAAATTTGGGACATTGCATGCTTTGTCTCCTGAAGAGGATGGCTTTTTCTGCTTTCTTGTTATACTCCAGTTAAAAAAATTACTTCTGCTGATAAAAATCATCTTTATATTGTGGAAGTCACCAACAGAAGTCTATCCAAAGATTCATGATCCCCAGGCCTTGTTTTAATGGAAGAGTCAGGCCACTGGTATATCCAGCTTCATATTGCCGAGATGGCTAGGGAACTAGATCTCTTGAACTTCAGGCAGAGTTTATCTCCATCTGGAGACATTCAAGTAAGTTCCATTACTAAGCAACTGACTCTTTCTTCCATTATTCATTTTAAACACAGACACACACCATTGAAGGAGCATGCATTCTGTCTAGCAGCAGTTGGTGAATTTGCTCTGAGTTTTAGTTTGAAGTTTAAATGAGCTATACAAAGTACCAAAACTATATTTGAGGTAAGGTTCTTGGAGAGCTTCTTCAAAATTTGGACCCTGGGTGGATTCACTGTCACATCAACAATGGAGACGCCAGCTGCTCTTGACCCTTTTTCAAGACTTTCAATTTTTAAAATGGCTCTCTAATGTTCTGGTAAGCAAATTAAGATATCACATCTTAAACTCTAAACAGAACTATCTGACACTTCATGGCAGTCTCTCTTGTTTATTTTTCCAGTTGCCCTGCAGTAGTTCAGAGATGAGGAGTGCCTCAGGTTGTTTGGGCACCTGTTCCCAACTGTTCTTCTTTCAGGACACAATGAAAAACTTCACACTTATCCTCAAGAAGAAAGAATAAGGTACTCTCTGGCTGCTGCTATTGATTTTGCTTGTGTAACAAAAGAAAAATGGAGGAATAACACTTTTTAATAGAGTCCAGGAAAGAAGGAAGGTGATAGTGGATCAAAGAGAAAGAAAGAGAGAGAGAAAGCATGTTTTTAGTTCTAGCACCTTAAATGGAAGAAAAGAAGCTTGCCAAATTCCAAATACATCTTGTACGCTATTAGTAGGGCTTCTTAAACATTTTCCACTCACAACCTCTTTCAACCCAGGAAATCTTTACTTGACCCCAGGTATATAAAATCAGGATAAAGCAAACATTTACTGATAAGAAATAAGCATTTGCAAGGCTTATGGAGCACACTATTTTTTCTTTTTGTGGAGTACAGCCGAAGCATTTTCTGCAGAGTCCTCTGTCAACACTGCACTTTGTTGCAAACATGTGGTGTTCAGAAACCTTTCACTTTTGCCATTTTTTGTAACCCAACATTAAGCTAAGGGGACCCCATTTGGAGTTGGGACCCACAGTTTAAGAAGCCCTGCTCCACAAATATGATGCTAAACATAAGCACATCCCTTTTTCAGTGAAAAGGAAAATGCATGCACACACGCACACACACCCCCTCTCGAGTATACACTTTCAAACTTCTGTCAAATGAATAAAGGTTTTAAAAGTTGTCTCTGTCTTTTTCAATCATGACAGATTTACAATTTACTTTTTTTCCAGAAAGTAAACACTTGCTGTCTTATGAACACTGTTCCACAATATTCAATTCCATGACTCAGAAGCTAATCCAAATGACCTTCTCAGATTATTAAAGCAAGAAAAATGTACTGCACATTAGTTCCAGAAGAGGCTTTGAATGGGAAACTTTTACACCATTAACTTGGTCAAGAATACAGATGAAGAGGCAATGAGTGCATGTTGAGTTGTTGTATAGATAGTCAATACATCCCCTATAACTAACATGGCCAGTAATGGTTAATTATAGCAGCTGTAGGACAATTACATTTCTCAAGCCTTCACTTATTAGGATTACATAGGTTATACCCCATGTTCAGGCCATCTTGCATCCAGCATTTCTGTGTTGTAGTCTACCTTTATTAAGTATTCTTGAATACAGATTGTCATGGAAGGTGTATTTATGCCTTCTTTGAAATATTTTTTTTCAAATTCTCTTTAAAAAGGCATTTAAGTTTTACGTAAAATCCAATAATCATCCTTGATTTGTGTTCATTTAGATAGAATGCAGGATGTTGTGATTATTCATGGCATAAGCCCATACACTTTAAATCTAGAAGTGAGATTAGCTTTGTTTTCACAAAGGAAAGCACCTCCCATGTTCTATAGTCGCAAATTTCATTATAAACCATGACAATCAAGGCAAGTTTGAAGTACGTGTATGAAACAAGGTCTATAGTTTCAAAATCAGTTACTGTTCTTCCGTAAGGCCTTTGATCATATCATCACCTCTGTGAATTTCTATCCCTTTGATCTCTTGCTCCTTTCTCTGTGCGCATAAATATATAAATGATTCTTTCCTAGCTAGTTTGAGGGGCTTACAACTGTTTCACCATCTTTTTATTAATATGTTTTCAGTATTAAGTATTCTGACTTTTTTTAAAGTATTCTGACTGTACAAATATATGACACTGGCCAACACACATTTTGGTGCTTCAAATGTTAGGACCTCATCCCATGAGGAGAGTAAGTGGGTGAAAATCATCTTCTTTACCATAGTGTTTCATTCTGGTCCATTTATAAGGAAAACGGATAATATATTCACCCCATTACACACAATGTATTTTTGTCCATTTGTACAGTAATCCCCTGCACTGACATCCGTATGGAGTTCAATTCCCAGACTCCAAACCCACCAATCTATAGGCTGCTAAATGTCATGAATCCAACCACATGAGGGGTTCCACACCTTGGAATAGATTCAGTGGTGCATAAAAGTTGTTACAAAACTGAAAGACCACAATCCCATTGGAATTATATTGGCTATATAAAACTTCTAGCTATGACAACAAACCGAGGGGACCTGCCAGTCTATAAAAAGAAGAAGACGCCAGACAAAATAAGATTTTATCATGGAGAGAACTCAGTAGATTTTACACAACCACTAATTTCAAGGGTCCCAGCTAGGGACATCTAAATAGGCCACCTGATTCCCTAGATTATACAGGCTAGGGATCAGCATCAAATTCTGACCTAATAATGTCAAAGGTAAATAAAAGTAGTATTGTGTACTTATGCAACACCAAATGTTATGTAGAATATACCTATAAGAAGAATCATGAACCTGCAGTCTCAATTAGAGTGACCAACTAATTGCATTTAACTCTCATTGTACCAAGCAAAAGATTCTATTAGAAATGACCATGCTTAAAATTGTGTTTTAATTAACTATTTAACTATCCAGTTCACAGGGTTAGAAATTATAAAGCCGAGAATGGTACTGTGCTTTCTATATATGTCTATTCTCATCGCAAAGTAGGAGTCAGACTTCAGATCTTAAGTAATCTCCATATATTATTTGCATCTTAAGTCATTAAAATTATGGTTTTTAATATAACATGAATCCTCTGCCTTTGGGGCTAGGAGTTACTTGATATCCTGGATTTCAGCTCTGCACTTTCAGATCATGTAGTTCTCACACTTTTCCTTGGGGGCATGATCCAAGGACCTCAGTGAAAAATAGAAATTCTGACTGAACATATAGGCCTACTTTGGCAAACTTTAACAGATGTAAAGGCTGATTTTCTACCACCATGATTCTCTAAGGGACATATGCACTATCTAAAAACTGGGGAAGGTGTCAGAAGTTTTACTATGGGTTTTGGGAAAATATACAAAACAGTGCTATCTGAAAGTATGAATGAATGAAGTTTTGTCCAACAAGACATTTTAAAATGCATAATGTCCTCCCATTCTCCTTATTGCAGTAGTCTCCAGGCACGATATGAGTCCTGCTAGTCAGTATCTGCCTGGAGCCATGTTGGTTGGAGAATCAGAGTGATGAGGGAGGGGGAAGAGGAGAAATTGTGTTCTCTCTGATCCCTTCCTCACTTTGGCTGACATCTCTCCAGGTGACAAACAACCAGAAGGACCCATGTCATACCTGGAGACCACCATAACTAGGAGAACAAGAAGACACAGTGAGTGCTATCTCATGTCCCTGGGCTGCCCAAACACAGTGAACACAGGATGGCCTTGTAAACAGATGCAGCTATTTCTGTTTTGGAATCAATCCAACTGTTTGCATGTGCACATGTTGGGGATTAATCCAAATTATGGGCTAGAATTCAGAGCAACCCTCACAGCTTTAGCTAACATGTGTCAAGGCAGTGTTGAGCAGTTTTGCACCACATTAAACCAGATCAACTTCATTTTTAGTTTGTCCACCATGGAGCTGATTTGAGTGCCCTTCACATTTAAGTGGTCAGCCCCAAGCGTTTGTTTCAGTGTCATGCTCCAAGTGGGGATTGAAAACTGCTTTGCTCCTTAACTGCTAATTTCACAGAATTGAAGGATATTGAATACTTCTCCCCCCACTTTTCCCCATTCTTAATTAGACCTGATGAAAAGGTCAGCCTATCTTCCTTGCAGACATTGCGTCTCCACTTCATTCTCTTCAATCCTGCCTCGTCTGCTCTGATGTGATTTGGTAAACCCATGCCATTCTGAGAAAAAACTATCATTGTAGCCAGGGTTTGGTAAAGGTGGACTCATTTTTCCAACTCAGCAGTACATCTTCTGGGAAAATATGAGATATGGGTGAGGGAATTACAATAGCATCACAGTTGTAATTGGGTATGGACAATCACAATCACACTGCTATTTCCTTTAGCAGAGTCCCATTCTGCTAGTGATAGGAGGTTCGGTGAATGACATTTCTGTCAGTTTGGGGTAGTTGGACCAGGAGAAATTACCTAGTTAAGTATGTACTACTTTAGCTGATATACAATACTTGTAATAATTCTTAACAATTGAGAAACCCTGTAAAGAAGAATCTTACACTGATGAGAATTTTAGTTGTTGTTGCGTGCCTTCAAGTCATTTCTGACATATGGTAACCCTAAGGCAAACCTATCATGGCATTTCCTGGGACTGAAAGTGTATGACTCACCTAAATTGTGAATAATCTTTTAAGACCACATAGTTTTTGAAGATATCCAGTAGGAAGCAAATTGTTAAAAGTACCAACTGAAGCTGAACTTGAAGCAATCTTCTCTCACTCATTATTGATAAAATATTCCCCCTCCCATTTCCCTCCACAAATCTCACAATAAATGGCAAACTCACTTATTTGCATTGTTTGACCTATCCTCGCAGCTTTTTAGAGAAGCAAGTATGGCTAACCCTACAAGCACATTACTTGAAAACCAGATAGCTCTCACACAAAGAGATAGAGATATCAAGAGAGGGAGAGAAAGAAATGGGAAATTTCTTATTCCTTTCATCAAATATCTTATCTTTAAAGGTACTTTTAAAAGGATGCTTAAAGCTCAAGTGGGCTATTGAGAAGATCTAAATTGCCTTGAGTAGGAAGATTTCTCAAGCTGATGACTGATAGATGGGAACAAAAGCTCAGGGGATTTTAGGAGTGTGGAAATTTTGGTCTCTGAATGCAGCATATAGTATTGTATCAGCTGCACTAAGCCACATGCCATGCTAATAGGAATATTTTGGGGGGAAATGAATTTTAAAGTATGCATCCCATAATCAGGTTGATGACATATAACAGTCCAAATGAGTATGGAGTTTTAGAGACTAGTTTTAATAATAATAATAATTAATAATAATAATAATAATAATAATATGTCAGCTATCTGGTAGACTGATTTTCACTCCATGGGAAGTCCTAACATATTTGCTAATAGCGAGCTATCACCATGTGAGAGGGCCTTTTTGGTGGCGGCCCCTCGACTCTGAAACTCACTTCCTAAGGACATCAGGTATGCTCCAACTCTGGCAGTCTATAGGAGGAGCTTGAAGACGTGGTTGTTCTAGTGTGCCTTCCCAGAATAATGATCCCATAGCACCTTGTCCTCCAAAGCACTTTATATTGTTTTAGGTCTGCTTGTATGTTTCCACAAACCGCCCCATCACTTTTTCGCCCATGTCCAGCATTATTTTTTAAAATTTTAATTACATTTGGCCTACCCATAGTTTTTAAAGTGTGTTGTCCTATTCATAATGTTTATGTTGTTGTTTTATTGTTTTGTTGTTTTTAAATTGCTTGTATTATTGTTGTTATTGCTTGTATTGTTGTATTTTGGGCTCGACCTCATGTAAGCCACACCGAATCCCTTGGGGAGATGGTAGCGGGGTATAAATAAAGTGTTGTTGTTGTTGTTGTTGTTATTATTACTTTGTCAAAAATGATAAACATTCAGTATCACAGGTGAAGAGATAATTGTAAATAAGCTTTCATGTTAAAGATCTATATACCTGATTGAATATCTGTTTACCAGAGGCAGATACTTGTGTTGATCTTATAGTGTGATTTTTTTTCAGAAACAGGGGTTTCACATATTGATAGCTTGTCTACACATGCAAAGAGAAGATGACAACACATAAACAACATTTGAACAGACTCATACATCCCCACAGTACCTTAAAATCTCCAAGACCCAATCCGAACTCAGAAGGTAAGTAAGGTCAGCCATAGTTAGTACTTGAAATGGAAGGCTATCAATGAATACTAGTGGTGAAGGCTATAAGACAGAGCAGGGGTCTTAATCAGGGGTCCATTAAAGGTTTTCAGGGTATCTGGGAACTTGAATTGGAAAAAAAACCCAAAAGTATATTTTTCTTCTGACCTCTAAATAAAATCTGACCTTTCCTTCACTTGTAAATCTATGTAATAAATTACAGCAGTATTCATTTCATACCACATTGCAGTTGTTACATATCTCAACAATCACAATTATCCATACTTTGAAAAAGCTTTAAAACATATTTTTGAATAATCTTAAAATTTAATTTAAAGACATGATGATGTGGAGTTTCAGAAAACTACCTGCTGCTACATTCTGAGAAGGGGCCCGTAATTTTCACCTGACTGGCGAAGGCATCTGTGGGACCCCCCACCCCCATCCCCTACCCACTCTAGATTAAGGAACTGGCCAAACCACTTCTGAGTATTCCTTACCTTTAAAAACTCCCTATGAAATTCATGGAGTCACCATAAATTTGTAGACAGGATAAAGGCCATGCCATGATTGAAAGAAAGGTTATCCCATTGAACACCAGGAATGTTATCACTATATCTTTCAGGCATCTCTGAACTGATTGGTTTTTGTCATATGAGATCACAGAAAGTTTATTCATCCTTTCAGGTGCTATGTTATGATTTTAGGGATGAATGCTTTTCATATAACAATTAAAGACATATTGCTCAAGTTGCAAGCTGAACTTTACTTGGATTAAGTATTATCTTCTGGCTGTAAACATTATGGCTTTAGTATTCTAGACATAACAGTTCCAACCAGCACAAGCAACACCCTCAAGGTCAGCTTTCAAACAGTATGATGTACACATCAGGCTGTTGCTCCACTGAACTCTTGAATCTTGCCTGCCTCACGCTATTATCTTCTATCTCCAAGACATTGATTATTGCAGAAGGGTGGCTTATTACGCAGCCCAAATACAGAGCATACGTCAGCTTCTGCCAGCTTGCTAAATATGTGCAGGTATCTCAGGACAGGATTGATGATCATTAGTAATAATTCCCTTCATGTGTTTAGAAGACTACGGAAGCATGCTATATGGTTAGCCCCACTATTGCTTTTTCATTCTCAAAGGTCACAGTGAAGGCATTCTATATATTTTAATCTCTGTATTCTTGGTTCACTAGCTGTGAGTACCTGTGGCTATGTATTCAAAACATTACCATACTGTATACAAGAACAAACTTGAGTACTGTCAAGGTTTGCTGAAGATCTTTCTAAAAAGGCACCCCTAATGGAGAGGGCACCAAACCAAAGCAGAAAAGGATGCCTGAAGATTGGCTCCAGAAGTAAGATGAGGGGTGAACTGAACTTCAGGAGTTCAGGAAGATCAGGAGATCCTGCTATGAACCATAATGAAGTTTAAGATCATCAGGAGAGGCCCTGCTCTCGATCCCACCACTCTCACAAACGCGGTTGGTGGGAATGAGAGACAGAGCCTTCTCGGCAGTGGCCCCCTTCTGTGGAACTCTCTCCCTAAGGACATCAGGTTGGCCACCTCCCTCTTGTCCTTTAGAAGACAACTGAAGACCTGGCTCTGGGGCCAGGCATTCAACTAGAGGACAGCAACAATAGAAAAAGGAATTTGGGGGGTTTTGCGACATGGATTTTCCTGGCTTGGTTTTGGTTTTATTGGCACGTTAATTTATTGTTAAATGAATTTACTGATGACTGCCTTTTCTAGATGTCCTAGTAATCTGTAAACCAGATCAACAATTGGGTCACACCGTCTACAGAAAACCCACACACACAGATAGATATCCACATAAAAACTCCAACCATCACCCAAGTCAAAAAAGAAGCACAATTAAAGCCTTGGCAGACCGTTCAAAAAGAATCTGCGAACCCCACCTTCTCCAAGATGAACTGAACCACCTTAACTGGGCTCTCCAGGCCAATGGATACTCCACCTCAGACATCAGAAGAGCTGCAAGACCAAGAACAAGCCACGAGAGTAAAGATGAAGATCCACCCAGAGGAAAAGTGTTCCTGCCATACATCAAGGGAACCACTGACCGCATAGGGAAGCTGATGAGGAAACATAACATACAAACAATCTACAAACCCACCAAGAAAATCCAACAAATGCTACGTTCAGCAAAGGACAAGAGGGATCCACTCACCTCTGCAGGAGTCTACTGTATACCATGCAGCTGTGGACAAGTCTACATAGGGACCACCAAACGCAGCGCCCAAACACGAATCAAGGAACATGAAAGGCACTGCAGACTACTTCAACCAGAGAAGTCAGCCATAGCAGAGCACCTGATGAACCAGCCTGGACACAGCATATTATTTGAGAACACAGAAATGCTGGACCACTCCAACAACAACCATGTCATACTACACAGAGAAACCATTGAAATCCACAGGCATATGGACAATTTCAACAGAAAGGAAGAGACCATGAAAATGAACAAAATCTGGCTACCAGTATTAAAAAACTCTAAAATTACTACAGCAAAACAGCAGAGAGGAAACAACCAGGCACATCTTAACACCTCTCAACAGAACATTTTCCCAGGTTCAGCCAAGCCTTCAAATGCTAATGAAGGTGGTCAGCTGAAACATTCACACCTAGCTTCAGCAGAGAGCTCTTTGCCCCACCCCAGTCATTCCACAGATATATAAACCCATTTTCCTATTTCCAACAGACCTCACTACCTCTGAGGATGCTTGCCATAGATGCAGGCGAAACGTCAGGAGAAATGCCTCTAGAACATGGCCCTATAGGCCGAAAAAACCTACAAGAACCTAATTTACTGATGATTTTGTATAATGTTTTTATAATGATTTTACTATTTTAATTGTAATTTTTATGGTGTATGTGTTGTTAGCATCATCTGATGCTTATGTGAGGCCACCCTGAGTCCCCCTTTTGGGAAGAAAGGCAAGATAGAATTGTATGAAATAAAAGGAAGAGAAGTGGAAGTGAACTACCTAGAATTGTAGGACTAAAGTTCAAGACTGCATTTCGAATCCTTCCTTTAAGAATAATTACTGATATCCTGATAATTCCACTCTCTGGTTGTTCATCCACCATTGCTTCTACCCCTCCATTGCTTGAAATCCAAAATGATCCAGTCCCAGAAACATACCCCCCAACTGCCCCAATTTGGTAGGAACAATCTTGATTAATATCTCCTCCTGCCCCATTTTTGCAGTTTCTTTTATGGTCCAGTTTCTTTGTCTAAGAGCCGTCGCAAACTCTGTTCCTGCGGGAGCAAACCTTGCTAGCACATCCCTGACGTCATGAGCCTGCGCCTCTCTCCCCGCCCCTTTCTCCGCCCCTTTCTCTTTGCCAGCATGGTTTTTCCTTTGCTAGGGCAGCATTGCCCGCATTTTCTCTCAGTTGAATTCTGCCAACTGAGAGAGTATGCTGGCAATGCTGCCCTAGCAAAGGAAAAACCACTCTCACAAGGAGAAAGAGGCAGAGAAAGGGACGGGGCGAGAGGCGGTGTTTCATGACGTCAGGGACATGCTAGCAAGGTTTTCTCCCGCAGGAACAGAGTTTGCGACGGGTCTTACTCCCATTTTCCTCCTTTGTCCACAGCTTACTTCAAAGTGCCAAAATAGCACTCAACTGGAAGGGTGGAGGAAACGGGCAGAATCTTGCCCTTCCCAGTAGGCCCAGGCAAAAACAAACTGCTGCAGCCTCCTATGTGTACCCTTCCTCAATGATAACCTTTGCAAACTTGATAACACTCCAATGTTGCTTGGCCACGTTTCCTAATTTTCAGATATGAAATGTTGGAAGGCATGTGGATGGAATGTACCACATGTTTTTTTCTACAATTCTTTGAATTGATTGTCAAAATAAAGCCATATTTTAGCCATTATGTGGTAAACCTTCAGCAATGACATATCACTGTGCCCACATTTTAAGTAATCATGGAAGTGAGGAGTGTTAATTTGTAGTCTCAGTTTCCCTGCTTGCTGAGATATACCTCCAACTGCTAACTTCTTGATTTAAATCAAAAGGTGTTTTCCCCTACCTTTGGAAAATGTTACCATTTACAAAATGTATCTTCTTACTGTTTTGAAATGTCTTTAACATGACTTTAAAATCATCAATCCAAAGTGGCCCATCAGGACAGTATTGCATTTTTCTGCTTCTGACTATTATTCTACAGTAACCCAGCATGTTCTTTCAAATGACAATATAGCTACTTTCTCAGGGACATATCTCTACAAAGTAAAAAACAAAGCCAGTGTAAGTCCATCATTTATGTAACTAAGCACATTTCCGAAGATCTTCCTATGGTTTATGGCCTTTACCAGAGATCTTTGAATGTTGTGCAGTGGAAAGTGTTCAAAGACTGCTACTGTTTGCCAAGAGCATCTTCATTGATGACCTTGCAAAGAAATACAAGATAAAGCATAAAAAATGGTCATGAGAATTATTAATATCTTCATTGTATTGTCGAAGGTTGTCATGGCCGGAATCCATGGGTTGTTGTAGGTTTTTCCAGGCTATATGGCCATGTTCTGGAGGCAATTTTTCTCCTGACGTTTCGCCTGCATCTATGGCAAGCATCTTCAGAGGTCTGTTGGAACTAGGAAAAATGGGTTTATATATCTGTGGAATGACCAGGGTGAGACAAAGGACTTTTGTTTGCTGGGGCTAGCTGTGAATGTTTCAGCTGATCACATTGATTTGCATTCAATGGCTTGGAAGCACCTGGGGGGAATCTTTTGTTGAGAGTGATTTCATGTGCCTGTTTGTTTCCCCTCTGTTGTTTTGCTGCTGTAATTTTTGAGTTTTTTTAATACTGGTAGCCAGATTTTGTTCATTTTCATGGTTTCTTCCTTTCTGTTGAAATTGTCCACATGCTTGTGGATTTCAATGGCTTCTCTGTGTAGTCTGACATGGTGGTTGTGAGAGTGGTCCAGCACTTCTGTGTTCTCAAATAATATGCTGTGTCCAGGTTGGTTCATCAAGTGGTCTGCTATGGCTGATTTCTCTGGTTGGAGTAGTCTGCAGTGCCTTTCATGTTCCTTGATGCGTGTCTGGGCGCTGTGTTTGGTGGTCCCTATGTAGACTTGTCCACAGCTGCATGGTACATGGTACCTCTGCATGGTACCTCTACAAATTTTGCTGTGATATATTCTCAGGAATCTTCTTTGGAATATTATATCCACATTCTGGAGCCCTTGATTTGCAATTGATAGTTTTTAATGGGCTTTGAGTTCTTATTGAAAATCAAAGTTGATCCCGTACACCCAAAGTCTGCTCATCTTTGCTGCAGAACAGGGCTTCTTAAACTTTTTCTGCTCGCAGCCCCTTTCTGTCCCATAAACATTGTATGATCTCCAGGAATATAGATATATAAAATAAATATAAAATCAAACATTTGCTGATAATAAATCAGGATTTGCAAGCTTTGCTAAACAAGCTGATTTTCTTCTTTTTATGAAGTACAGTTGAAGCATTTTCTCACTTTAAACATTGCACAGTAAACACTGCAGTACATGTAATCTCTAAAACAACCCGTAGATGGTGTTTCATAGACCTTTTACTGTTGCTAGATTTTTCATGACCTCAAAACTGAGATAAGGGGACCCCATTTGGGGTCAGGACCCACAATTTAAGAAGCAATGCTGTAAAAAAATACTCCAGCTTGTGGCTGTTGAATTATCTAAGATAATTACGCTTAGCTCTGTTCCTATTTAGCTCTGTTTTTCTCTCTTTCAATCTCCCTGTTTTTTTCTCCATCCCTCTGCATTCCTGGCCTTTTCAGTGCTCTGTGCTCCCAACTCTCTTTTCCACACAGGACAAATTCATAACTGCTTGTTGCAGAACATTTCTCCCCCTCAGCAGTACAGCCAGCTGCATGTTTCCCTCGACCCCAGATCCTCCTGTCTTTGCTCTGCCGGCTCTCTGTCCTACTGTCTCAGCATGTGCCACCTCCCTTTATGACACCATGAAAGCAAGGAGAGGATTGGATGGACAAAGGTGGTAGCCGCAAACCACAGAGGTGGATTGTGTCTTCACCTCACATAAATGGCAGCGGCTTTCTATTAATGTTTGTAGAGTACATTTCCATTAAATATAATCCTTAAACTGAATGTCCTTCATTTTGTTAAAAGGGGGACTGCTAAAATACTTGGTCCATATCTTATTTTTAGATATATATTTTCAAGATAGTTATTTCTGACCTTTATGGTCAAGGGATTAACTTTCAAACCACATTACCACATGAATTCCTTTCCTTTCTTTTCTTTTCCTTTCCTCATTATTAAAAATTGCTTAGCCACAACAAACTGTACTATTGCAAAGGGGACAGAGGTTTTGCATGAAAGCTCCCTGGGTTTAACATTAATGTCAAGTTTAATTTAGAGTTAACAAAATGAACTGAATGGCCTGCTTATGGCATACAACTGGAAAGCTTAGCAGTCAGTATACCATTCAGCAGGGTGCACAGTGATGACCTCTGCAGGCTAACATCATTGGTTGGAATAGGATTTTGGAATCCAAGAAAGCAAAGAAAACTTTAGGCTTTGTAAAGTGAAACAGGTCAGAATTCTATGAAACTCATCACATGGAGGCCAAGAAGTCAGGGAACAGTGGGGGGAAACCATGGGACATCATAAGACCTTGTCCCCTTACCATGGGTGGTCATGGGATCCCTTCCCATGACATTTCATTTAAGTCCCTGGCATCCTCCCACATCCTTCTCAGTTGCCTCTATGAGGAGTTGGGTGTACACCTATTATATTCATGAAGTCACCATAAATTGGTAGCATTGATTGAAAGAAAGGTTTATCCCATTGAACACCGGGAATATTATCACTATATCTTTCGAGCATCTCTGAACTGATTGGTTTTTGTCATATGAGATCATAGAAAGTTTATTCATAGTTTCAGGTGCTATGTTATGATTTTAGGGATGAATGCTTTTCATATCACAATTAAAGACATATTGCTCAAGTTGCAAGTTGAACTTTACTTGAATAAAGTATTCTTTTCTGGCTGTGAACATTATGGCTTTAGTATTCTAGAGACAACAGTTCCAACCAGCACAAGCAACACCCTCAAGGTCAGATTTCAAACAGTATGATGTACACGTCAGGCTGTTGCTCCACTGAACTCTTGAGTCCTGACTGCCTCAAGCTATTATCTTCTATCTCCAAGTCATTGATTATTGCAGAAGGATGGCTTATTACGCAGCCCAAATACAGAGCGTACGTCAGCTTCTGCCAGCTTGCTAAATATGTGCAGGTATCTCAGAACAGGATTGACGATCATTAGTAATAACTTACTTCATGTGCTTAGAAGGCTTAGTTAGCCTCACTGTTGAATTTTCATCCCAAAGGCCACAGTGAAGGTATTCTGTATATTTCAATCTCTGTAATCTTGGTTCACTAGCTATGAGTAGCTGTGGTTATGTATTTAAAACATTCCTCCTGCATCCTCCCCAGGCTTCTTCTATGAGGAGTTGGGTGTACGCCCCTCCTCAGGACTCCATGCCAAGCTGGCTGGCATGCTGCTAACATACTGCCAGCATGGAGCCCAATGGATCCCTGTCAGAGGTAGCCTTGTGTTATCCGATGGGTTCCAGCAGACTGTATGTTAGCAGCATGCCAGCAGTGCTGAGAAGTAGGGAGAAAATGCTTCTCAGCCTCCATGTGATGAAGACGTATGGCATTTAACCCACTTTCATTAAATTGAAAGGATCAATGCAACATAATTAATTCTTCCCCGTGGAAGCCAGGATTCCACTTATTTATTTATTTATTTTTCTAACTATCTATTGTATTTATAAAGTGTTTACAGCACTTTTCTAACTGGGGTACAATCCTCATAAAATTTATTCTAAAAAGCAATATGCAAAATCAATACAAATTATATACAAATATCCCCAAAAGCAAAATACGTCATATGTTTAGTGTACTGGGAGCATGCATGATTTGAGTTTTGGACTACTAGGACTCTGACAATCCAGAGTTAAAATTCCCTCTCAATCATGGAGATTAATTGGGCGGCCATTTTCAGACGAAGGCAAAACTAAACCCTGGCCAAAAAAACAAAACAGCAGTAACTTAAAGGTCACCATAAATCAGAAACAACTTGAAAGTTTAAACATCATCAGTAAGTTCAACTACTGATCTAAAAATAAGATCATCTCCTATATGAGACAAATATTTAAAATTATCAATGCATATATATTAGGGATAAGAAGAATGTGATGCAACACTCAGGGCCCTTCCACACAGTAGGTATAATCTGGGAGAGAATGGATTAAACGTGTTGGCGGTCAGACGACACTTGCACTGAATGCGCTCTCAGTTGCAGCAACAGAGGGAAACCCTGTTTCAAAAAATTCCTCCTTTCTCCTGGTTCTAGGTGAAAAAAGTGGATTTTCCCATGACTTCATGGCTCTGCAGTCATGTAAACTTCGTTATTTCCCCCTCCCCCGCCCCACCCCCCATTGAAATTGCTTCCTGCCCATGTCTGTTTTAAAAAGCTCAAAACAGCTGATCAGCTGTTCAGGCTCCTACGAAGACACAGCTGATTTCCAGCTGGTTTAAAGAGAAGGGAAGTGGAGAGCCATTAGAGGTCTCTGAAAGTATTTATTTTAAACTTTATAATATTAAATAGATTGTGAATAAGCAATTGGGGAAAGAGGGAAACATGACAGACTTTAAAAAAAAACAAGACTGCCATTATGCCCTGATGCTTATATGCACACATGGGAATCTTTATATTTTACATTGATGTATGAACATCAGTGCAGAATTGAGTGATTTTTTAAAGAAAACTTCTGGCGTATGTCCCTTGCCCACCCTCCATTTTATCCTGTGACACAGAAGGCCTGCAAGGATGGCAAGGGAAGAAAGCCCGGGACCAGCAGGTCTGTGGGGGGACCTGCTCTGAGGTCTTGGTTTTTTAATCCTCCCTTTAAAATCCTCATTTTGGTGCTGTCTGGAAGTGCCCTCAGGAAGCTGTGATACCACCACCATAAGTACCTCTCAAAGGACAGTGCAAATGTCTAAAGTGGTCTCACACACATTTTTAAGGCGCAATTGTTCATGTTGTTTAAGGATTGAAAAATTGAATCATTGGGCAGTATACTATACACACACATATACCATATTTTCCGGCATATGAGATGACTTTTTAACCCTGGAAAATCCTCTCAGAAGTCGAGGGTCGTCTAATATGCTGGGTATAACATTTATTATACTAAATATTTTTGAAGGGGTGAGTAAATGTTGCTTAAAGGGTGGGTGCTTACTTTGGCAAGGGTGCCAAGCAAAAGCCTCAAGTCTTCCAGGTAGCTTCTCCTCCTCCTCCTCCTCTCTGTCACCCAGTGGCTCCCTCACATCACCTTCTCCTCCTTCTCTATCACCGCCGCTGAGGCAGGTATGGAGTGGAGGAGCCCCTCGGGGAGACTGAAGCTCGGGGAGACTGAAGCTGAAGCCAAGTGGTTCTGGAGGGGTGCAGCAGCTGCTGCTGCTTTGGGTACCTGGCTCCAGTGGGAGGGCAGCTGCCCACCTCCCCTGCCCTTGGTGTCCTGAGCGGTGCAGTCTTAGGAGGAGGGAGGAGGGAGGAGGAGGAGGAGCATGGAGGGAGGGAGGGCACAGCAAGCCGCATTGCCATGGAGACTGCTGGGCTGTCCCCGCCGCCGGCCTATGCTGGCTCTCCCTCGCCATGAGCCTCCGGCAGAAGACAACCCTCAAGCCTGGAGTGAAGAAAGCTCTCCTCCTCCTGAGGCATGGCCAGAGGGGGAGCAAGGAGTGAGGGGGAGGAGGAGAGCGGAGGGAGGGCACAGGGAGGAGGAGCAGCAAGCCACCGCAACTTATGACCTATGTTGGTTCTCCCTCGCCATGAGCCTCCAGCAGAAAATGACCCTCAAGCCTGGAGATAAGAAAGCTCTCTCAAGCTACTACAAAAAACGGGTGGTCCTATATGGTGAGTATATCCTAAACACTCAATTTTAGATGGAAAAGTTGGGGGTCGTCTTATACACCCAGTTATCTTCTCTGCTGGAAAATACTGTATATACATACATATTCAATAGAACCATGCAAATGAAACAAAAGTAATAAAACCATCAAACGGAAAAGTTAAATAAGAATTACTCAAGGTGCAACTGCACTATAGAATAGAGGTAATAATGTAGTTTGACACCACTTTAACTGCCATGGCTTAATACTATGGAATCCTGGAAGTTGTAGTTTGGTGAGGCACCATTTCTCTTTGGCTGATACCTCACCATCTAATAGATTCTAGCAGACCCTGGTAAAAACAAAGTTTACCTAAGCAAAGGACACTATTATTTTAATTGTTCTTGTAAAAGCTTGAGAAAGCCTTTTTCCTATGAAAATGGACTATGTCCTCTAATTTCTGACAGCTAATAATTTTTTACACAATTTTCTCAAGCTAATATGTAAAAGATGATAATTGGCACAGAATGTCATTCACACTTTTGGTTCAAAAGCATTCTTCTGTTTTGCTATTTATACATTATTGTTCTTTGAATTTGATTCTGCAGTGCTAGGCAAATAATTTTAATGCATATAAAGTACTTTGAAATCGGAGGTGTGGATAATGTTGTAACAAGTAATTTACCTTTACTTTATTCCCCAGCATACATTACTCTAATTAAACTAGTCAAATCCAATTGTTTAATCTGAAGTTTAAAAACATAATAGTCTCTGTTGTATGTTTGTGCCTGTCTCCCTTTTTGGAGAGTAGTTGTATGAAGGAGGAAAATGACTTTCTCAGCTAACACAGCAAACTCTGATTTTGTACCTCTACCAGAAATGGTGTTACTTCCATTTGTTGAACTCTAAACACCAGTCCTAACTAGAACAGAGTGATCAAATCAGGAGGAACTCAGTGTGTGTATGCTTCAAGTCCCCTGTGGTTTCATAGTAGTGGTTGATCTTTACAGGCCCTTCCTTTAAAATGTAGTCTAAGGCACCTAGTATTCATTGCCATTCTTTCATCCAAGTACTGAACAGGCTGACCTTGTAGCTTCCAATATCAGAGGAGATCTGGTAACTTTGGATTATATATATATATATATATATATATATATATATATATGAATTACTTAACCATTCAATTGTTGATTCAATGGGATTTTTGTTGGTGGGCCTGAGAGTTGGGTTTTGCTAAAGTATAATTTATTTCAGAATACATTTATTCATTTTATGTGCACTTCATCAAACTCAGAAGGTCAGACATGATAAACTTCAGAAGAAAGTAAACATTTGCACCAGGTTCAATTCATTTCACGGAAGGTGGTTGTGTGGTGTTGTTGGGGATTTTTTTTTTGAAGGTACAAATTGAATTTTGAATAGTCACTGATGTAAAAGAATATCTAAATGTAAAACATGGGTTTGAAAAGCATGACTTATTTCATCTCTCATTAATATGACTTTCATTTCATATTTTAATGATGAAGTTATTTGTACAATCTTGGAGATACAGAGGTGATGATTAAAATGGGAAATAAAACTTATCATTAGAAGAACAGAGAAGTTGTGGTAAGAATATTAATTGAGATAATATGGATTTCAAAGAAACATACATAACTTTTCTCCTGTTTCCCCCAGGAACAAAGTCTAGACACACATCTCACTCTTCATAAATGACAAGTTCAATACAATAAATGCAAAGAAAATATGAAATTGCAAAGGAGAACTAAGAAACTAGAAAAGGAAAAGCAAAAGATAGATGATCATTAAGATTTAATTTATCATAAGATATACACTACAACACCAGAATTCCAAAAATGAACCGTTTCTCAGTGGATAATGAATGCTTACTACATATTGAAAGTTCACCATTTTGCACTTGATTAATAAAATTTGGGGATATGCTTAATATAATCACATTCTCTCATTTGATTGATTAGATTTCAAGATAGCTGAAAATATGGATTCTGCCCCTTTCTTTTTGAAACTGGCTTCTCCATAAAACATTAACTTGTATAATTAATAAAGTTCCTTCCTTCTGAATTCTGAATACAAGGTCTTCATCTATTAACAGAGAGACAAAATACCCTACAGGAGAATTACTCAGCAACAGTAATGTGCTTCATTTCAACGCAGATCGGCTTGATGCTTAGAATTAAGATGTCAGGTCTGAGCAGTTTCTTCAGCACTCAATATTGTTTATTCATGCCACAGACAGAAGCAAACACCATGTCATCACTGTTTCGTGAGGAAGCAGTGAATACAATGCTAGCACATAGACAAGAATATACATCGGCCCATTATCATTTTCCCCTTTCCAAATGTCAATCAATCAATCCAAACTTTATTTGTATCCCACCCGCTCTCCCTGTGGGGACTCAGGACAGCTAACAACATGAAATAATAAACAAAGAAAATGAGCAATATAAACAATCAATCATAAATTAAATTATCATAAAATCAATAAAACACAATTACACAAAGTACATTAAAACAGTAAAACAAGGTTGAAAGCCATATCCAGAATTAAAAGCCATATCCAGCAAATCAGTCCTTATTTAACGAGCCAGATTTTCGAATGTTAGACTCTTCATATGCCTGGGTCATAGTGTGTTTTTAATAGCTTTTTGAAAGAGGCCATCGAAGGGACCATTCTAATTTCCTTCAGGGGAGAATTCCAGAGGTGGGGGGCAACTGCAGAGAAGGTCCTCTCTCTCATCCCCACCAACCAAGTTTGAGATGGGGGTGGCACTGAGAGGGACTGCAGTGTCCAGGCAGGTTTATATGAGGAGAGGTGGTTTGTCAGATAGTCTGGACCTGAACTGTTTAGGGCTTTAAAGAAAATGACCAGCACTTTAAATTTCACCCAGTAGCAAACTGACAGCCAGTGGAGCTGCCTTAACATGGGAGTTGTACTCTCCCTGTACACAGCTCCAGTTAATAACCTTTCTGCTGTTCTCTGAACCAGTTGAAGCTGCCAAGTGCTCCTTAAAGGCAGCCTCATGTAGAGTGTATTGCAGTAGTCCAATCAAGATGTAACTAAGGCATGTACTACCATGGCCAGATCCGGTGTCTCAAGATATGGGCACAGCTGGTGCACAAGCTTTAATTGTGTAAAGGCACTCCTGGTCACCACAGCCAGTCCCGCTTTGGCCTGCCTAATCAGCCACAATGGGCAAGGGTCAAGGATTCCAGTGGTTCCCCACATTTCTCCCAAGATCTTGTCCATGTCATCAGGTGAGATAGATTGAAAATAATCAAATGAAATAGGACAAGCAGATGCCCGGGTTACATCACTGAAGTCTGCATCAACACCTGCGTCTAAGTTGGAATGAATCTGAGCAACTATATCTGCAAAAAAAACTTCCAAAATCTTCACAACAAGATATTGAGTGGTCAGCCCGCCCCCCCTTGAGGAATAGGGTGTAACAGGCCTTTGACCACTCAGAACAGCTCGGCCGGGTGAGTCTTTACTGATGCAATGTGGCTGAGAAATTATATTTTCAAGAGTTTCAATATTTAAACACCTGTATGAGCAAAGACTATCTATTTATCTGTCTATTTATGATTTATTTCTTTGTAATGTAACCAGCTGTCAAGTTACTTCAACTTATGGCAACACAATGGATGACAGACATCCAAGTCCCCCTATTATCTACTGCCCTGCTCAGATCTTGCAGACTCAAGGTCATAGCTTTTTGGATAGAGACTACCCATTTGTAATGAGGTTCTCCTCTTTTTCTATTGCCTTCTATCTTACCAAGCATTATAGTCTTTTCTAGTGAGTGAATCATGTCTTTTCATGACATGCCAAAGTAATACAACCTTAGTTTGCTCATCTTGACCTTCAGGGAGAGTTGAGATTTGCATCGTTTTAGGGTCTGCTTATTTGTCTTTTTTAGAAGTTCCTTGTTTGTCTTGGAAGGACTTCCCAGTATCCATCTTATTGCTACCACTTTGACAATAAATGAAACTGCTACTGGGCAGCCACAGTAGAGAAGAATGACACTGCTGGATGATCTCTCAGAGGCAACAATTGTGGCATTCTAGCTTACACTTGAAAGTATTGTAGAAAGGGAAACATGATAAATTCCCTTTTCAATGTTTTTTTTTTTTTACTACAGAAACCCTATGATGACACAGTTCAAAATGAAACAGATGATAGTGCTAGGATATACCCAGGGAGCATGGGACAGAGCAAAGGACAATTATGAGTATCATTGAGGTTAATGATTCAATTGGACTCATACCAAAAGAACCTTCAGATATTGACATGCTCAGAGGCAAGCGCAGCAGTATATGAACAACTTTCTTCTTTTACAGATGGCATATAAGAAGGAAAGCAGAGATCACACAGAGAAAAGCAGGGGCCTTTTCCAAAACACATATTGCATAGAATAGATACTCATTGAGTCCAAGAGGATTTCAGGTGTACATACAGTACCTCAAAAAATATTTCATACTTAATTTTCAACAGAAAAGAAACATATTTAATACCTTCACGGTGTTGAATACTTAATTATGTCACAATGTCAAATAAATTAATTTCCAAATAGTAACTCCATACAATGTGAAAAGGGAGAAAGGGAGTCAGTACTTGTACATGACACTGTTATTGTCAAAGAATTAGAAGGCCAATGATATAAAACCACTGTTTTGGATAGTACCCAGGAGGGGTACATTTCTGGCATCCATAAATCTAGCATAACATTCCTGATAGCAGCAAGGCTTTCCTTCTCTTTCCCCTATATGGCACTGAAAACTTATGAGGTTCCCAGCCCCTCAAAGCATTTTTATCAGAATACATGGAGATTCAAAACTCCACATTTCAAAGACAAAAGTGCCCTGTGTATTAATTTCAAAACATGTTCCAGAACAGCATGAAAAGAAGCCTTTTTGTCTCAAAAAAAGTCATCTCTGTCATGCACCGTATCTGTCAGCTTATCTATTCAGGTTATATATAGTTCTTTAAATAACCTTTATCTAACTATGGGAGTCATAGAGTTATTTCTAGTGTTTTAGCTAAAACAAGCCTATCTGCAGTGAGAACATTGACAATAAGCTCCTTCCATTGCACTTTTATCTGAAACCTCCAGAAAATAACTCAACAACATTGCTAGTGCTTGCAATCCTATGTTCATTCATGTTATTACATTGATATACATACAATATGGACCCTTGTATCTGCAGGAATGGTATCCTTGATTTGATCTATTGAAATCTGACAAAACATGTCCTTTCTAAGCATTTTCTAGATCTTTCAGCTTGACTCTATGGTAGTATTGGACAGGAAGTCCTTCATTTTAATAGGAGTTGCTATCCACAGTTTTGAATATCCATGCAAAATCTGGAATCATATCCCCAATGGATACAAGGGTTGTACTATGCCTGGAAGTTTATTTTCCAATATATTTCAGCTTCTGAACAGTTCCACTGTACATGAGTTAGATCAGTATCCAAAGTTCGCATTAATATTCCATATTAAACCTTTTTGGCAATGTAGTCCCTCAAAGTCTTGTACAAAAGAATTGTGCCTTCAGCCTGGTTTTTCCCATAGCTTGAATGTTTAATGCAAAAGAAAAGGGAGTTGTTCCTATTTTCTTATAAAGGAAGAATGTGAGATCCATAGGGTGAGAATGAATTGAACAATGAGGTTCTAAATTGTAGAAGAATAAATGTAAACCAGTTGTTGGAAGCAGAATGCAATGCCAAAATTTCTTCCACTATTTTCCCAACCTTTCGTAATTCAATTTTATAGGGAGAAATTGTTCCTAGTACTATTTCAAGGCAAAGAGAACTAAAGTTATAGGATGTCAGGATCTTCATTTTCCTTAGTTGTAAGGTGACCCAAAGTTGTACATAGGTATCCTGTTGATCATTGTACAGCAGAGGTAGAAAATATATTTTGCAGTTATTTCCTGCCCAAATATAATGCAGGAATGGGAAATAACAGAGCAATAGCATAATGGTGAGAATCCGACTCAGAAACACACATCCAAAATTATTTCAGAGTCAATGCAGAAAAATGCAGGGGCTCTTTTTGCAGAAATCTTGGGTGCAATCCCCCTCACAAAGTTATAATAATGATTAATAATAAAACTTTATTTGTATAATGCCCTATCTCCTCAAAGGGACTCAGGCTGGCTTCCAACATATAGGCAAACATTTAATTGCCAGAAAGAAACCATACAGACAATTACAGCAAAATAAACAATAAACTTAACAAACAAAATAACAACAGCTGAAAACATCATAAAATACAACAAATTCTACTAAAACATACTAAAGATAAAAACATTAAGGTTGGTATTTTCCTTACAAAAACCAACCGTCATCAACATAAACGTCATGTTTGTCTTGTGCTTTGCACAAAGAAACACATTTTTCACAATCCTCAACAATTTACATTCTCACACACAAACATATACAGTATATTTCTGTATCAAACTATTTCTCAGAACATTTCAGGACATTTGGATACTGCCCAAGAACCATGTAGTAATATTTGTTTCCTCTGCAGGAGGCAGAAAATTGTAGAAATTATTCACCACCACTTGTGAGCTAAAATCATTGGCTGCTTCCATCCCTGTAATACAATCATCTCTCCAGCAGCCTTCCCGGATACCCATAGGCAACATAAAGGAGTAATTTATGATTTTTCTACCCCAAAAGCTAGATGCATAAGCAGTTGTGAAAGCTGAAGAATGATGGAAAGATATGAAAGAAAACACTCTCAACTAATTCACAGATTCACTACCACTTCATAAACTGAGAAACGTCATCAAAGAAAAGTAACATACATGACATGGAAAGAAGAGTTTAAGGAAGCTGAATTGCAGATTTCAGCACAGCTACGAATTAATGAAATGACGTATCTGTTGTGTCCTGTTTTGTGAAGAAACTGTTCACTGCTAGCAATCTTCATGGGAGGAATAGAAGAGAATGCTGAACCTAGGAGAAATCGGGGCCTGTTTTACCTACAGAAGTGATGGGGCAATCCTGGGTCTTTTTCAGTTAGAGTAATATGCTTCCTTAAAGCAAAATGTTGCTCTGTGTTTAAGGAGGTTATACTAAAAATGTCAGCTAGAAATATGACTGTGCAGTGTTGCTTCCCAAATCCGCTGGTATTATCATAATAATGACAATGATGAAGATGATAATAATGATGATAGGCAGATATCTTATTCAATAGTCACTATATCATAAAATGAATGTCATACCCTTGTAACTTTCAGAATTGACATTAAAGCCACTAGCAATCAAACATTACCACCCCCAACCCCAACCCTACCTTTTCAGCCACTGAGAAATGACCTGCAGCACTCTCCCAATTGTGGGGTGCATTGAAAAAAGCAGTTGCAGCAGGACACCAGGAGGTATCTTCAGTTACCCTTTCTCAGCATGTTCCAAGACTGGAATGGTATGATGATCATCCTTTCCCAGCACCCTGATTTTCAGAAGCCCTTTGTTTGGGGCCCTAACTGGCTGGAAAGGTAAGTACCTTTGGTTGTTTCACCAGCCAATGCAGGATTTCTGATGCTGTCATTGCTGTGGTTACTTTATTCATTTTTTTCTATGAAGGCACACATACTTTGCATGTTGACAATGCCAGTTCAAACCTTATATCTGAAATCCTGGATGACCATTGCAGGATACAGTTTGCAGTGCAGGGCTATCATGGGGGGGGGGGGGGTTTGGCAATTGAATAACACATATTTGATTGATTGATATCCCACTTCCCCCCCCCCCCAAATGGGGCCAAAGTAAGAAACGTCACCCTCTGTTCCTAAGGGGGGAAATTACAAATCATTGTGTAGCTTTTATAAAGTCAAAGCTCATAGCACAGATCGTGCTGATGTAGGAAACACTAATGCCTCTGTGACTTCTGTTATGGCATATCACATATCGTTTTCTCTTTACATCTTCACCATGCTCTTATGTCTTGAAGAAACAGTGAGTGGGATGTAACAGCGGGTTCATTAAATAAGCTCCACTGGGTATTGCTTGATACCACAAAGGTATTGTCACTCTTCACTTACTCAAAGCAACAGTGTTGCTGAACCAAATATGTTTTTCCCCCTTTCAGCCTGATAGGTCACTAGACAAACACACAGCTCTCCAGGGAGCGAGTGCTTGGTTCAGCAGTTTCCAGTTCTGAAACACTGGGGACAGGCTAAGCATCTTTTATCTCTGGAATAAGCACCAGAGTGAAAATGACAGACAGGGCTGTGGGAAAACACAAGTCCTGTATTAGATGAAATAAAACTTAGATATAGGTCACTGAAATCATAAGAAAACAACTGGAGTATTTATAAGGGTTGTTTCTGCTTCTGCCAATGGCTACCAAGGAAAGAAGGGTCACGCAATAAATAAAAGCAAATCAAACTAACAGCACTATAAAATATATTTCAAAACAAGTCTAAACAAGGCCATTCTGCAATTAGGCCATTGTTTAAGTTAGTCACCTGATTTGGGATGTCACAAAAGGACAGCACAATGATGATTATTTAATGTATTAGTACTACAGTAGTTTCAGAAACAGAGAGAAGGATCACATGTACAAGGGGCAGGTTAATTCAGAACATCCAGTACATGCCTACTGAGTCCAGTGTCATGTGTCCAAACAGTCCAGTCCATCCTCTTGGTGGCTCATCTTCTTGTCCACATGTCATTGCCACTTCTCATTTGCCAGCAATGGAGCATCTGTGGGGCATCTGTGTAATCCACAAAGAGGGGGTAGAGCAATTTTCTCTTTGTTGATGAGCACGTGGGCACCCCATTTAGACATCCACAGATGCAACCACAAAACTGGCCAGACAGCTGCAAAATCCATGGATACTCTGGAGTATCCTACAACTTTGCTTAAAGCGCAGCAAAGTCAGCTTAAAGAGAAAAGAAAAAAGAATTGGGATACTTCATGTAGATTGCCAGCCTTGGATTAAAAGTGAATCCAGGATTTATTTATTTTTATCCATGTAGACAGCTTAAGGAGAGACACCAGCTGGGTTTTCGGCCTCAGAACACAGATTAAGTTTATCAGGCAGCAAAATATCTAGTCCTGTGTAGGGAAATAGTTCAATTAAATGCAGCACAGGTTCCAATGTATTATTTATTGAGGACAATACTTCCCATAGATTTTCTCTGTGTTGGGGATCACGCCTTCCATTGTTGCTTTCAAGTCATTTCCAACTTACGTTGCCCTAAGACAAATCTCTCGTGGGTTTTCTTGGCAAGTTTTGCTCAGAAGGGATTTGTTATTGTATTTTTCTGAGGCTGAAATAATAGAATATCTTGGTTTGTGTCATTCTTTGACCCTGCCACAGGCTAAAGTTCAAGCAAACAGCAGAGAAAATGATATGCTCAAGAGGATATCTTCTTTGAGTATTTTTGAACTGGAATTTTCAAGGAAGGGGGTCTCTACAAAATTAGCAATAGTGTTTTATATGAGGCAAAATTTAAACACTGCAAAATATGAAAAGACAATCAATGCCTATTGCTCATTTTGAGAGAAAAATCAGCACTGGTTTACAAGTTCTATGTAAGAACATAACAAATCAGGCAGGATTGTTTATTTATTTATTTATTTACAATATTTCTATCCTGCTTTTCTCGAACCTGAAGATGGCTCAGGGCGGCTTACAACCAGGCAGCAATTCGATGCTTAACAATATTCAATGAGCAGAATTAAAAATACATTGAATAAAACTTTTAAAAACATAAAACCAATGCCTTTATTGTTAGTCTCATTGTCTATAAATCATCATCTGAGCTGTTCCAATGTTCACTTTCATCTACTAACATGTTTGACTATTGCATTAGATTCTGAAAGCTTGTTCAAATAGCCACATTTTCACTTTTTTCCAGAAGGTCAAAAGGGAGGGGGCTAATCTAATATCCCCGGAGAGGGTGTTCTACAACTGAGGGGCCACCACTGAGAAGGCCCTGTCTCTCATTGCGCCTGCCAAGAAGGCGGGACTGAGAGCAGGGCCTCCCTGAACAAACTCTTAGATGGTTCATAGGGAGAGATACATTTGGACAGGTAAGCTGGGCCAGAACTGTTTAGGATTAGTTGATTTGCAAGGTGAGTGATTGAAGAACCAGGAATACATGTTCTGTTTTATCTCCCTGTATTCAGTTGCCAGAAGAGAAGTTTGAAGTTCTTCCTCTTTTGTCAGGCACATGTAATAGGAGAGACAATTCTTGTGGGAGATATAGTATATTTTCACACTCACCCTTGGCCAACCATAAACAAAGAAGTTACCTGTGAGCAAAACATTGGGATCCTGATTTCATTTGATATCTTTCACTGGTGCCTTGCTGTCATATATTCTGCATTTGATGGTGGTTGGTGATGGAAGGGATAATATGAGTATTAGTTCTAGAGAGTTTGGTAATCTGTAAGTGGGAGTTCACGGGTGAAAGCAATTAGGGATGGAGGTGTGCAGGAGATGGGTTGCAGCTGGGTGTTACTGGTTTTAATGAGCTAACCTTGAGACTGATCTTTGGGAAAAAAGTATCTGTTGTATTTTGGTGGTGGATGCTGTTGGTTTTTCCCCCAGGTTTGTTGGATTTTTGGTATCCTGACCTGTCTCCTGTAATCTTGGAGCCCTGCAACCTTGAACCTTTGGACTGGCTTTTGACTACGGTATAGACTCTTGATCCCTAGACTTAAGTTTAACCACTGGACTGGACCCTTTTGACTACGAAGTTATTTTTGCTATCATTTTTTGTTTATTCTGTATCTGAGTGCTATGTTTGTGTTATATATTTTGTTCTATTAAAACAGCCAGCAAGTAAGTAAGTGCTGTTTTAATTAAACTGTTTGATAAAACTGGGAGTTTGATTCATCTCTACCTAAATAAGGCAGAGCCCTGGCAACATGACACTTGCATACCGAGTAGTACATCTAATGTAGACTATATTGCTAGCAACCTCAACTCCATCCTCTCTTTTGCTTGACTTTTCAGCTATGGATAATATCACGTTCTGAAGTTAATGATGTGGCCCAAGTTGTTCTGAGTAAGGAAGAGCCAACTAAAATACAATGGGAGCTGGAGTTCCCCATTGTAATTTTTGGAGAAGGCATCTGATGTGAAAACATAGTGCAGAAAATGCAGGTGTCATATAAGTTTGCTTAAATCTAGAAACAGCTAAGAAAAACAAGCAGAAGACAAGGAAGAAAATATGGATAGTAAAGAAAAATTGGAAAAGGGAGAAAGTAATATGCACAGATTTTGAAAGCTGAAATGAAAGATAAGGATTGAGCAAAGCATAAATCAATGTCATGAACAGAACAAAGGAAATTGCTGGATGTATAGTTGAAGGTATTTAGTAAGATGATTTAAGAGAAATTATAAGTGAAAGAAAGGAAAATTATCAAGGATGACATGCATAAAAGAAAAAAAGATCTGAAGAAATGCAGGGGAAAGAGCAAAGTAATAAAAGTTTATGACCTGGGGAACATGAGTAACAGAAGAGCTTTAGTTTTTTAAAAGTTGAAAACTATATGGGTGACATCAGGCAGAAATATTATATCTACCCATTCCAAAAATACATGGAACTTAAAAGATCCAAGATGGAAAGAAACAAAAGAGAAAAACAAAGATAGCCAAAGACTGAAGAAAATATAGCAGGTGACCAAGAACAAACTCAGACATTTCCCTCCTTGGGACAGAACAGCAAATTGATTCCTCTGCAACGCAAGAAGCTTAATACCCAAAGCCATTTTGGTACACCATCCCTGGTTGTAAAACTAACAAAAACAACAACAATAGCATTCAATTATTTATCTATTTTCTGCTGTTATATAAATCTTACACTGTGTTTGGTCTTCTTGCTTTGTGGTAAACCACTCTGGTTGCCTAGGCAAAGGTATTTTCACTGGACCTTGAGGACCTCTAATATCTGACACAGTTGCTGTTGACTTGGGCTGTGAATGATCTGGTATAGGATTTTTTTCAGCGATTGTTCTATATTTAATGGGAATTTGAGGTGTATTTGGATTCTCAGCAAAGGCTCATCTGACATGGGAAATCTAACCAATAGCAATGCAGCTATCTGAATGACCTCTTACTTCATGGAAGCATCATTCCCACATCACTGAAAAGAAGTGCTATTTGGGCAAATGGTATTAAGGTGAATATTGAAAAAACGAAAATAGTAAATACCATCTACATAAAGAAAAGGATAAACTCTTAATCACCTTATTTGTACATGGAGCAAAATTATGCAGTGTGAATGTAAGAAATTTCATTATAAAGGGGATGTAATGATATACTGCAAAAAGCATAATTTACTAAGCAAGAACAGGCAGGAAAATAAGCCTGAATAAAATTGTCAAAAGTGCTGATGGTAACATTTTATGGGTAAACAATGATAATATACCAGATTGTTCTGTGGTTGATAGATTGGATCCCAGTGGTGGCAACTTCTAAAAATACCAGAATCAAAGTGAGGGTGGGGCAGTGAATATATGAAATATTGAAACCTATAAATGAAGATTTATTAACTTTGGAGAAAGTAAACAACTGTGTTTCCAATAATGATTTCTTTCTTTTGTTCTTTCTTTTTTTTATTTATTTCTTTCTTCATCCCCCACTGGATTATGAATCCTTACAAGAAGTATTGGGAGTTTACTACAACTGGTCCTCAAGACTGTTGTAGTAACGTTCAAGAATGTGATGTCTCTTCCTGCTGGAATAGATACATTCCAGTTTTCTCTAGTCTGAAGATTTTTGAAAGAAAGAAACTCCATTACTTTCTCTACTGTCTTGTCTTACCTCCACAAATGAAGTTAAAACAACCCAAATTAACACAAGTCATTACAGTTTTGCCTTGCATCACATCAAGAAAGAACATCTTCCTGCTACATAAATTTTAACGGTCTTGTTTTGTTAAGCGATCTTTTAGCACATTTACTGCCTGAAGGTTTACTCTCCAAGGCTGAAATTCTTCTCGTTGTTAAACTGCTTGCCTCCTCATGAAGTCAATGCACCCTAATGAACAAGATATTCTGTTTTGCTTATTCTCTGGTTTGGAAGAAACTACTGGTTAACTTCAAATAAAAAGTGGAAACCACCACAGAATTTTGTAGTACAAAACACTACCCATGCCTTCTTTCTGAATATTCAGTTTCACCACCACTTCATTTACCTATCTCCCAGAAACTCATCATCCTGTATTTATTGCATATTCTGTACTTTCTGGGTGTTCACTGAAATTTTGGAGAGGGATATGCCCCTTAAAAGCTTTGCCCTCCCTATGTTTTTTATCCACCTTGGGATATACTTCCCTTTTTTTCCAGTAGAACACTTCCAGTAACTTAGCCAACATTGCTCAATACCTACTGAGTTAAAAATTGAGTTATATGATGTCAGGACCACATATGTAAGGTATGGGGTTTTGTTTTCACATTTCTCTCCAGAAATCACCCAAGGGAGCACACAAAACAGAAATCACTAGTAAGTTCAATTATTTACTAACCACATCTGCTGCTCTTCAAAGATACAGCATTCCTCACAAAAATTCTGGAAAGGGGAATTGGCTTATGATACTGACAAGCTGTAATGTGTCCAGAGAAGAAGGCCAAAATGGTAAAAGGTCTGGAAGCTAAGCCCTATGAGGAACAGCTTAGGGAGCTTGGTATGTTTAACTTGGAGAAGTTGAGAGGGAACATAATAGCCATGTTTAAATATTTGAAAGGAATTTATATTGAAGATGGATCAGATTTGTTTTTTCTGTTCTAGAGACTAGTATTCAAGCGGCAGGAAAAGCAATTCCACCTAATATTAGGAAGAACTTCATTATAGAAAGAGCTGTTCAACAGTGGACTATGATGCCTGTCTGTAAAACCCAAATTTGGATAAACCCAAATTGTTTACCTAACCATTTTGAATGCAAAGTAACATTTATCTAGGTAAGCCTGTTGCAGAAAGTGTTTCACAGAAAGTGAAAATATCTCTAATGAGATTCACACATGACACATAGCTCTCTACAGAGACTGATATGAGATGTATTTACTTATTTATATCCCACCTTTCTCACAATATGGTAAGTACAAAGTCTGGGGGAAAGCAGCATGGGTTGGACAAAAGAATACAAGATCGTTATTGAATCTACAGCTGAAACTTATGAATAACACTTTCATAAAGTTACCAAATGATAAATTTCTTCAAAAGAATTTATCACACACATACATGAAATATCCATGTCTTCATACACTCAAAAGTGTGAATCAAACAAAAATCAAGAAGACCATTAATTCATAAGGCCATAATTAATCGTCCAGTAATGTAAAGTTTCAAAAACTGTATAGGTTCATTAGATTCTGAGATCGACCTCAGACCCAAAATCTTTTTCTCCTTATGAAAATTTACCATATACATGCATATATATTTGCCAGAAGGGATATGTCTATCAATTTTTGACAGTTCTTTGAACTGCCTGAGTTCTGTATAGAATGTAGATTAAGACAGTGCTTTAAGCTCTTTTATAGGGGTAGGATGGGCCACCCACTGTGCTCGGAAATTTCATCTTCTGTCATGAGCCATTAATCTCTCTATTCTGAGCTGTGTCTCTTAAATCTTGGACTCCAAAAGTTTTACTAATATGACATAGACTTTTTACCTGATTTGGGATTGGAGGATGCTTTTTCCTATGGGCATAGCATTGGCAGTCCCTGTCATTCACTCAACAACAGAATACTTATGGGGTAGTGTGAATTTCCCCATGATAAGCAGACACTTGTGGGTATATGGAAGTGAAATTAAGGCAAACATCTGGATTCCCACATAACATGGTGAAAAGTGAAAAGTTCACACCACCAATTCAGCTACATGACCAAATCACCAACTGTTTTCAATCTTGCAACTCAAATGTGATATAGACACATGCCAGCTTCATTATGCAGTTTTAAAATATTTTTTTCTGTGTTATTACAAGTTTTCCAAGTCTTTCTGAGGGGTGGAGTGGGGGAGGGATTCTGAGATCGACCTCAGACCCAAAACCCCCTATATATTTGACATGATGAATAGAAAGAGATAGAAATAGGGATTCTTAGAATTTACTGTTAAGAGATTCCTAGATACGATGTTTTAATCAAACCAATGAATAATAGACTCCACAAAAGGCAAACCTGCAAATGTGGAGGGACAACCATAATTGCATACTTCTTTAAGACCACATCCTCCATGAATTGGTCTGATCCACTTTAAAGTAGTTTGACATCCTCAGCCAGGAGTTCTCATCATCTTCAGCCATCATGTCAAATATATAGGGGGATGTGGATTTATGGTTCAATAATGCCCATTGAGAAACCAAGTTTGGGAACTACCATGATAGGTAATGTACTGGCTTCTTTTTTCTGTCTTGAATCTCCTGCCAATAAATTTTGTGGGATGACCCTGAATTCTATTGGTGCAAGTGAGGAAAGATAAACGATCTATTTTTCCTACACTATAAGAACACCACTACTGTATCTAAGCTGGAGTAGAGGCAGCTATGCCATATCATCCTCTCAAATTTATTTATCTATCTAATTAGTTGCCTCACAACCCATCATAGCTCTTAAGTTCAAAGCAGTTACACTGAAACATAAAAAGTATATCAAAAGAAACCAAAAACTAAACTAAGCTCACAAATATCCTTGAACACATACAGCATATATCTGACAGTGTTCAGTGACATGTAAAAAGTAAACTTCATAAAACACTTTTCCAAGGACACATAACTACAAAAGAGTCACCAGACCATAATGGAAAGGAGACATAAATAAAAAAGCAGATTGCTCATTGCTGGATGAGGTTTTTTAAAAAGAGAAACAATGAATTGTTGGCTGGCAATGACCATGATACCTAGTGAGGTTCAGCATACTAGAAAATTCAGAACAGTTGGAACTCTTGAGCACAGATTGAGCACACTTTATCTGGAAATCCAAAATACTACCAAATCTGAAATTGTCCACATGTGTGGCTGAACTAGCGACATGTTTGCTTTGTGATGGTTCAGTGTGCACAATCTTTGTTTCACACACAACAATAATAAACATAATGTATTAAAATACATTAGGCTTATGTCTATAAGGTGTTTATGAAACATAAATGTCATGTTTAGACCTGTGTTCCATCTCCAACTTTTTCTGTACATATATGCAGATACCCCAAATATCTAAAACTCAAATATATCTGAAATACAAACCGCAACGGGCCCCAAGCATTTTTTTTTATTTTAGGACATACACATACACAAACATCACAGTTACAATTCCCACCATCACCACAAGGATTATTTTCTTTTACATATTAATCCTATTTGAGACAATCCTTCTAGATTTACATACTGTATAACATTTATATTCTATTTCTTATGGCCTGATCTCTAGACTTATTCATAATATAATTCTTGACCCGGTTCCATCTTTCGTCAATTTCTTGCATTCTATTTTCATAACATTTTGAATCATTTAATTTTACATCCATAATTTCAAATTCCATTTGGTCCACCATATACTGAAACCATTTATTTAATGGCCACTTTGATTTGTCTTTCCATCCCAATACTATCACTGCTTGTGTGCACTCAATAATTGCTTCCTTTAGTTCCCTGTAATTTCCCATTCCCTCTCATAGAATCATAGAATCAAAGAGTTGGAAAAGACCTCATGGGCCATCCAGTCCAACCCCCTGCCAAGAAGCAGGAATATTGCATTCAAATCACCCCTGACAAATGGCCATCCAGCCTCTGCTTAAAAGCTTCCAAAGAAGGAGCCTCCACCACACTCCGGGGCGGAGAGTTCCACTGCTGAACGGCTCTCACAGTCAGGAAGTTCTTCCTAATGTTCAGATGGAATCTCCTCTCTTGTAGTTTGAAGCCATTGTTCCGCGTCCTAGTCTCCAAGGAAGCAGAAAACAAGCTTGCTCCCTCCTCCCTGTGGCTTCCTCTCACATATTTATACATGGCTATCATATCTCCTCTCAGCCTTCTCTTCTTCAGGCTAAACATGCCCAGTTCCCTAAGCCGCTCCTCATAGGGCTTGTTCTCCAGACCCTTGATTATTTTAGTCGCCCTCCTCTGGATACATTCCAGCTTGTCAATATCTCTCTTGAATTGTGGTGCCCAGAATTGGACACAATATTCCAGATGTGGTCGAACCAAAGCAGAATAGAGGGGTAGCATTACTTCCTTAGATCTAGACACTATGCTCCTATTGATGCAGGCCAAAATCCCATTGGCTTTTTTTGCCGCCACATCACATTGTTGGCTCATGTTTAACTTGTTGTCCACGAGGACTCCAAGATCTTTTTCACACGTACTGCTCTCGAGCCAGACATCCCCCATTCTGTATCTTTGCATTTCATTTTTTCTGCCAAAGTGGAGTATCTTGCATTTGTCACTGTTGAACTTCATTTTGTTAGTTTTGGCTCATCTCTCTAATCTGTCAAGATCGTTTTGAATTCTGCTCCTGTCCTCTGGACTATTGGCTATCCCTCCCAATTTGGTGTCATCTGCAAACTGGATGATCATGCCTTCTAACCCTTCATCTAAGTCGTTAATAAAGATGTTGAACAGGACCGGGCCCAGGACGGAACCCTGCGGCACTCCACTTGTCACTTCTTTCCAAGATGAAGAGGAAGCATTAGTGAGCACTCTCTGTGTTCGTCCACTTAACCAATTACAGATCCACCTCACCGTAGTTTTGCCTAGCCCACATTGGACTAGTTTCCTTGCCAGAAGGTCATGGGGGACCTTGTCGAAGGCCTTACTGAAATCCAGGTACGCTACATCCACGGCATTCCCCGCATCTACCCAGCTTGTAGCTCTATCGAAGAAAGAGATCAGATTAGTCTGGCATGACTTGTTTTTGATAAATCCATGTTGACTATTAGCGATGACTGCATTTGTTTCTAAGTGTTTGCAGACCGCTTCCTTAACAATCTTTTCCAGAATCTTGCCCGGTATCGACGTGAGGCTGACTGGACGGTAGTTGTTTGGGTCATCCTTTTTTCCCTTCTTGAAGATTGGGACCACATTGGCCCTCCTCCAATCTGCTGGAACTTCTCCCGTTCTCCAAGAACTCTCAAAGATGGTTGCCAATGGTTCCGAAATGACTTCCGCTAGTTCCTTCAATACTCTGGGGTGTAGTTGATCTGGCCCTGGGGACTTGAACTCATTAAGAGCGGCCAGGTATTCCTGGACGACTTCTTTCCCAATTTGGGGTTGGATGTCCTCCAATCCCTCATCCACTCCATCTTGCTGAGGTTGAAGACTCTCTTTTTGTGAGAAGACCAAGGCAAAGAAGGCATTAAGTAGTTCTGCCTTTTCCCTATCCCCTGTCAGCATTGCCCCATCTTCTCCTCGAAGAGGTCCTATCGCCTCCTTGTTTTTCCTTTTTCTACTGACATAAGAATAGAAGCCCTTTTTATTGTTTTTAATGTCCCTGGCAAGTCTGAGCTCGTTTTTTGCTTTAGTCTTGCGGACCTTTTCCCTACAGGTGTTGGCTATTTGTTTGAATTCTTCTTTGGTGATTTCTCCCTTTTTCCACTTCTTGTGCATGTCTCTTTTGTGTCTTAGCACAGTTAGAAGTTCTTTGGACATCCATTCTGGCTTCTTTGCACTTGTCCTATTTTTTCTCTTTGTTGGCATGGTTTGCAATTGCGCCTTGAGTATTTCACTCTTGAGAAATTCCCATCCATCCGTAACTCCCTTGTCTTTTAGTATCTCTTTGTACTATGGCTACCATTTCTTTTGTTATAACCCAGTCAGTCCCTAATATTTGGTTTGACACATTTTGTATTGTCTGCCAGAAATATTGTACCTGTTTGCATCCCCACAACATATGCATAAACCGCCCTTTTTGTTGGCATCCATGCCAGCACTGACTGCTCTCCTTTTTATAATAGTATGCTAATTGACAGGGTTTACGATTCCACTTATGTAATATTTTCCTCCCCATTTCTTTTACTCTTGTATTCCCTGTCGTCCCTATTGTCTTTACCACTTGTCTCATATCTTGTTCTGTAATTTGTAACTCCATTTCCCACATACTTTACAGGTCCCGTATTGTACACCCATCAGCCTCTATTAGCATTGTATATATTTTACTGGCCTGTGCATTATTTCCTTCCATTTTTTCTCTCATTATCTTTTCAAAGGTAGCCCCAAGCATTTTGAATAAGAATTGCTCAGCCTTCAAATGTGTGCAGACTTCCAGCATGAAAGGTCAGTTTTGCTTTCTGCTAGAAACAAGGTCCACCAACTTGTGAAAAATGGTGACTTGCTAGAAACAATTTTCTGAGCTTACTCTTAACTTATATATTTTGTGGTCAGCCTAAACTGTTGTTCTGTGAAGGTCTAGACACACACACACTAAAGTCCACACTCATTTTCACAGTAAGCTTTCTTCCATCTGAGCAACTTCATTTAGTGCAGTTGTTCATAACCAGTGGGTCCCCAGGTGTTTTGGCCTACAACTCCCAGAAATCCCAATCAGTTTACCAGTAGTTAAGATTTCTGGGAGTTGAAGGCCAAAACGTTTGGGGGCCCACATGTTGAAAACCACTAAATTAGAGGTAGTAGTAGGCAACTTTGTGTTGCCTTTGATGTTGAACCATTTGGTTAGTAACTCTTGGTGATCTGCTTCAAAAATCTACCAGGATTTTTTTCTTATATCTGAATTAAAATTCTACCAAATATGAGAAACAGTAAGGAGACAAATTATATTTAGGTGGGTATTCTCTGATAAGGAGCAGTTTTTAAAAATTTAATCTCACAACTTTTCTCAGAAAGTTTTCTTTTGAGAAATTTCAATTCAGTTAATACAATAATGTACAAGATACAAATCCATGAAAGAGCAATACTTTTCTTGGCCAACTGAAATGCACAAAATTCCCATATATCATGCAAGCTTTCAAAGTATCACTGACTTCTTTCTTGGACAAAAGATGTTTAAAATTCATACAGGAGAAGAAAAGTATCAATGGTAGTCATACATATACATTTTATATTACTTCTTGTTTCTGTTTTAGTTTGGTTCACTCACGTTCTTGGCCATGTGAGACCCAGGGTAGTAAAATTTGACCTCTATAAACTGAAACATCTTTTAGGTATTATATAGGTAAAGCACTCAAAATGTAGTCCAAATGAAAGAGTTTTATCATTATTAATAGCAAAAATGACAAAGAATTATGCTTCAGTTCATTAGTTCTCCCTTCTTGAAGATTTTCCTGTTGTAAAAAAATTTAGTGTCTTCTAATCCAGAAAACATACTTGGACTAGCCATATTTGCCATGTAGAAAAATACAACAAAATCCAAAATTCTGATCAGTATTGTACATACTGTTCCTAATTCGTTCCAGCAGGTAATGGGTGTATAAGAGAAAAGGAATTGTGGGCGTATGGGCCAAGTGTTTAATTTTCTTCAATAATATTTTAAAATGTTTTTAAAAGGAGATACATTGGGCATGTTAATATCCCAAACTTTCCTACCCCCCTTTATTCTTAGGTAGCAGAATTGAGAGGGAAGCATTTTGCTAAACATTAGAGGATGGATTGAAACTGTCCAACAGTTTAATGGTGATGAATAAAAATATCAGAAAATTATTTTCTGATAATTTTTGGCCTGAGGTGTTCAGTTTCTTGTTCCTTGTAACTTTGATATATATAGATAGACAGAGATAGATAGATAGATTGATAGATTGACAATAAAAGAGAAATGTGCAGAACAGCAAGGCCATCTCTGATAGTACTAAAAGGAGAAAGAGATGACTATTTCAATGGATCAGTGATAAATATGGAATGTCTTCTATTTTTACCAGGTACTCCCTCAAGTATGAGAGGTATGTACAACAGGCATAGATAAATGAGTGGTTGCCCACTCATAAGCTCTCCTTTGTTCATGTCAGTAGGGAAAACCTCCACATGTTCTAAGTAAAAAAGAAAAGATGTGTCATGAATATTGATATATCTATAGAAATACTAAGGCTGAAATGCTCTTACTCAGGAACAAGCCTACTCAACACAATGGGGCTTCTGAATAAAAATGATTATGGTTGCACAAATAGAGGATCCAAGTTATTTATGAAAAAACAACTTTTTCAATGAAAGAGCGGTATCATTTTGAAACAGAATCTTATTGTGGTAACCCTCCTCCTAGATGACTAAAGTAAATCTTTTCTCCAAAGTTCTCCACAATCATTCCCTTTATTGCCAGATAAAATATTGTTCACCCGGTGTCAGAAGGCAACCCATTGAAATTTATTAGTATAGAGAGGAGGAACAATTTTCATTCTCTTTGTGAAATATTTGTTTAGAGTTATTGATTATGCAATTAATGTTCGAAGCTAATTTCTAAAATTACAAAGGTAAATTTGCGATATATGCATGTCATTATTTAATTTAAACGTGTATTCTCTTCTCACTTCAGCTGAAAGTATTATAATTAATGCTATTTTGAGAGAAAATGACTGTTAAATTGCTGAGGGCTTGAAAGGAAGAGAAACGTTGTTTAAGAAGGAGGTGGTAATTGAAATAATTGAACTTCACGTCGTAGTTCAATTTGCGTGCTGCCTCTTCCTTTTAGCAGTCACGATACAATATAGAATAATTTTTTAAACTTAAGGCAACAGTTTTTCACTCTTCCAACAGCAAAGAAAGAAGGCAAAGAATAGTAGCTTGTTTCCTTCTCTTTTTTCTCTTCTTTGGCTGATATTTGAGTGTTAGGGGGCCTCTTATATATTGCTAAGAAAGGGAAAATTATCTAATCCAAGGGTGGATGAAAGACAACGGAGTACATGGAGAGCTGCCCATTACACCTTCTGCAAAAAAATAATGATTAATGTCCTGCTGAATGCCTGCAGACACTCTCAAAGGGTTCTAAGGCATTTTCACTATATTTTGGGCACTCCTAGGCAATTTTATGCGCACATAGCATTTTTTTTAACAACCAGAAGTGGACAGAAGGGTCTTCCTGTTCACTTTTGTTTTTTAAAAAGTTGTCACCTATAAAAATATGGTGGGGGGCATGGAACTGTCCCAATGCTTTCCTAAAGGGCATTGTGGGCAATTTGCTTCCTTCAAAATCTGTAAAAAATACTTGACCACAAGAGTCCTCTTGGGAAGGCAACAAAAAGCACACTTGCGGTCCACATGCACCCACATAGACCATTCCTGACCTAAACAAAAGCTACAGATCATCATAAAATGTGAATGATCTATTTATAAATATAAGTGGAAACACAGAAGTTATGTCTGTAGGGATATTTGGTATCTAATCTATAGGAGAGTATAGTGCATTGAGGTTATGGTAGGAAATGAGAGAAAATATGTAGGATTCTTGGATAAGGTTTTAAAAAGTTAAAAACTTACTTTTATTCTTGTAAGTAATACATCTTAGATAAAAGAGTAGATAGACAAAAGAAAGTTACCTAATTTTGGTAAAAGAGCCCCATGGTGCTCCCTTCTCAAATAAAGGCTAATATTTATTTATATTTGCTATACTTGTATACCGCCTAATAAAACACACTAAAGACTTTTGGGAACACAGGGGAAGTGAACTTCACATGCAGGCAAGAAATAAAATATCTAGAGTTACATAGATCTAGGAAACAAAGGTGACAACAAGGCAACAGGCAAGCACCACGAAGTTCCCTCTGTCCCTAATTGTTCTATATAAAAGTGTCCTTTGTGGCTCCTCAGTTCAGGTTCTCAGAAAAGAGAGGATGTCCTCCTGCAAAGCAGGATGCAAGCCCATACTATGGATTATGTGTAACATAGTGGAAAGGGTCAGAAGAGAAACTACAATGCTTTTGCTAAAAATATTTGGTACTGTTCCATTATCCTAGTGGAGGCCAAAAGTGGGTGCTAGACAGAGACGGATAGTCCATTTTATAGGGGAGGTGGGTTTGAAAGAGCAAAACTACTTCTCCCTGGATTGTTGTAGGTTTTTTCGGGCTATATGGCCATGTTCTAGAGGCATTCTCTCCTGAGGTTTCACCTGCATCTATGGCAAGCATTGTCAGAGGTAGTGAGGTCCAGAACGTTGACCTCACTACTTCCGAGGATGCTTGCCATAGATGCAAGTGAAACGTCAGGAGAGAATACCTCTAGAACATGGCCATATAGCTCAAAAAACATACAACAACCCAGTGATTCCGGCCATGAAAGCCTTCGACAATACTTCCCCCTGTCTTCCTGTTATACCCCCACCCACCCATGTCCCCATCATGGAAACAATTCCTGTTTATGAAATGGGAAGTAGGGAAGGGAAATAACCTACAAAACCAGGGAAAATTATTTCCCTCCTTCAAGCCTCCCCCCCCCCAATACAATGGAGTATCTGTCTTTCTCTAGCACCCCCTTGTGGCCTCCACCTGGATAATAGAACAGTATCAAATTTTCTAATAATGCACCTGTCATCTTAGATATAACATACAAGGGCCCATCCAGACAGGACCTTTATTTCGGGTACTACTGCAATAAAGGAGGGGCTGTCCAGACAATGTTCTGGACAGTCCCAAATTATTTCACTACAAATCAGAAAAAGCCTGGTTTGTAGCAAATTAATTTGATAGTGGATTTATTCCATGCCTTCTTGGAAGGCGTGGGATAATTCCACTATTTCCAGTATCTGGACTACAGCTGGACTACACTATTTCCGGTGTCTGGACTACACCATTCCCACAGTTTACTGGGTTAAATAAACCTGGTAAACTGTGGGAATACCCACCCCCTCCCCCAAGCCTCCAGACCCTTTGGAAAAATAAAAAGAACTTACCAGGCCTGCAGTATACCCTTGGAGCAGCTCTCCCAGCATGTACAAATGACACACCAGGAGAGTGGAGGGGGGAGGAAAATACCCCCACACACACACACACACACTCCTGGTGCATCATTTGTACTCACCAGAAGAGCTGCTCCGAGGGTATACTGCAGGCCTCGTAAGTTCTTTTTATTTATCCAAAGGGTCTGAGGGTTTGGGGGGGGGGTCCGGACTTTCTCTCAGACTAGTCCCGAGATAATGTCTGGACACCCACCCCAGAAAGCGTGCACTTTCTGGAGGGAGTGTGGACAAGGCCCCAGAAACATCTACGTTTTTTTAACACTGATGCTTCTGGAATAAATGCCTGTCTGGATCTGGCCTAAGTCATACCATCACTCCTTGCACTCCTAGATATGAATCCTTATATTAAAAGAAAATATGGAACCCAAAAAAACCAACAACACTCAAACTGTGTCGTTTACCTTAACTGCATTTCATGCCCTTAAATCTACCAGCTTTCACAGTCATAAACAGACTCCTAAAGGACTTGAAAATAGAGTTTGAATACCCACAGAAGACTCTAAATTCAGTAGAGTAAGAGCTATAAATGTTGTTTTGCAGACTCACATAATTCAAGTATATTGTGTGACAAAATTCCATCTCTGGACTGATTTGGACATAATGAGAGGCTATATGCTAGTGGTAAAAATGCATCTTCTCCCAGAAAGGCTGCAAGGAAGAGATTAAAAGCTTTCATTTTCAGTTTGGTTTTATATTCACTTGCTGTACTCACTTGCCAGGAAAATTGCTGGTCATGGTGGTTAGTCAAATCTATCCAAGTTTTGAATCATCAATTATGATGATACTTTTTTCGTTATAGTTACAATTAATCATAGTTTACTGCTCAAATGACTTGGTAAATGTAATTAAATCTGAAAGAAGCCAGCTATTAGGGTTCTCTGAAGAATCCCTGTTTCACCTCAGGGTCCAGTTCTACAATTCCAATATGGCTTCTTTTATCAGAGCAGGGCTTTCCAAGCTGTGTGCTGCTTCAGAGTGTCACACAAACCTAAAAAGAAACTTCTGAGTCTATACGAAATAAGCAACACCAACTTGCATGCATTTTGACACAGCACAGGCGCCTATTAATATTAACATGATTAGTATTAGTAACATATTGTTACTCATAAATGACAATCTTAGAAATGTATGTTATTAATTATCTTAAAAATCATTTATTTTAAAAAAAATATGAATGAAAGTCTTTCATCAGAGTGTTTCCATACATTTTGATATTACAATGTATGTATGTATCCATATATTTTATAAGGAGTTACTTTAATCTCTGGTTTGCTAGTAAAATTTAATTACTGAATCTCGAAATTATGCATGTCAAAAACCTGCATCACCAAAGTATAATAGGTCAGCTGGACACACACTAGATTTTCTTTCAAAAAGAGTGTCTGATTAAGAGAAATGGTGAGGTGTAGGGCCATCTCTTTAGTTGCTCTCAAATGTAGATTGTTGTTGTTGTTGTTTCCCAATAATGGCATTCAAGATGGCTGAAAACATACGTACAATACAAATGAAAAACAATACAAAGGCATTAAAATATTAAATGTACTAAAGGACTACATGCAAATCCTTTAAGACAGCATTAAAAGGCCAATCCTAGTCAGTGTGTAAAAGCCTAGTGGCACAAAAAGCATCTTAGCCTGTAGATGGAAGGAGATCAAAGATGGGGCCATCCCGGCTTCTTAGGGATCAAGTTCTTAAGTCTGGGGATGATATCACATCTGGTGATATCATCCCCAGATTCAAGAGCTTGTTTCCTAAGAACCCAGTGTGTGCTCTTGCTTTTCTATTATGTGACTGTCTCCTGCAGAATTCTGGAAAATGTAATTTAGTGAAGCTGAGGATCTCTCTAGCTGGGAATTTCAACAGTCCTGCCTTGAAAGACAGTCACATGATAGCAAAGTGGGAACATGCACTTTAGAAAGGCAATGTGATATTGTCCTGAGAGCAGCCAATGAGGTAGGGAACTTTAGTGTTCTACAGTTGGGTGCAAGTCAAACAATCTCTTACCATGGTCATGTCTACAGAGACCAAATTTAACATACCACCTTGCAACTTCTGTGAGGAGTCAACATAAAGTGCTGCTTCCTGCTTTTAATTCCTGCAAGAGGAATTGAATTTTATTACAGGGCTTCTTGTGCTCATCCATCAACACACCCACTGCTATTTTGAAGCAATAAAGCCAGCTTGAAGCAGCTCCCCAGCAAAGCCTTGCAAGCAATGTTGCTTCTACTGGTCACATAGCTGGGTATCCTGTTTTGACTCATCAGAAGACATGCAACCAACAAAGCTTTGGTAAGGAGCTGCTTTTGGTCAGTATAGCAATGGCAATGGTGGCAACTCCGATGAGTTCTCAGCCGGCCATCTAGAAATCAAAGAGCTCTGGAGACATTCTCATAGTTTGATAGACATAGATGCAATCAATGTTGGATTCTCAACTAGAAAGAAAGATGCCAAGAAATTTAACCAAGGTCAATGAGAAGAAAAAATGGAGACAATTTTAGGCATACTGCTAAGCAGCTTTGTAACTAATCTGAAAGATACTTTCTAACCAATAGGTTGGGTTTTGTAGTCAAGCACAGTGACATTCCCTTAAGCCTGTACCTGCCTCCACTTTTCTTTCTGCCCTGAGGTCAGAACAACCCCTACTACCGGCTTGGTATTTAAAGCCCTGCCAGAAAGCCGGATATAACTGTTGAAGAAACCTTCTGCTATGACCATCTGTTTGGAGCCTCAGAGAGTAATCAAGGTTCAGCAGAGAAGACAATGAAAAACAAAGCAAAATTCTTTACATTCATATGAGGTAGTTAAATGTCTATAAAATATGAGCTTGTTTATAACTGGGATTGTAGTTGTCTAATAAGAAAAAAACAAAAATTCAGACATCTAACACTTTGAATATTTGAATTATGATATCTGTGAGCTATTAAGCACCTAGCAATGAATAGCTTAGAGCCCTTCCAGATATAGCAGAAACCTGAGAGGAAGTGAGTTAAAATATTTTACTTCCTCGCGTGTTTCTGTCCCCACCCCCAAGGTAAACCGCAGGCTTTTCCTTCAGGTATGGCATCCAGCCCCACATTCCCCCCAAAAAAAACTTACAGGAGGGGGCTGTTGGCAGTTCACAGCCCTCTGCACAGTATTCCTGACGAGCATGAACCAATAAACCTGTGCTTGTAAATCTTTTTCAAGGCATGGGTTTTTCAAGTAAGAAACACATGTGTCACTTAATGGAAAATATTGGTGCCTCTCAGTTCCTCTGATTAGGAAGAACCATCTTCAACCAGCTGATATGTCCATGTGTTCAAGTTACGTTAACTGAGGAGAAGGGCAGAAAATCCAGAACCTTGGGGAGTTGCAGTTGAAATACTTTCTCATTATTCCCAAGCTGGGAAGACAAATGTATATACAGTAGGGGTCAGAAGAGTTAGTTCATGCATAAAAATGATGAATGATGTGAAACAGCAGGTAGAACAATGGTCTGAAGCATTCCTGTTGATCAGATAGATTGCCAGCAAACATCAGCATCTTGTCTCTGACTCACATTCCTCAAATGATTTCACTTCGGTACAAACTTCCCATTCATTGACCTGTCTACCTCTGCATTCATCAAACTAGTCAGTTTAAGAACTGGTAAATTAATTGCAGAAATAGTAGATTCCAATAGGAATCTTTAAAAACACTTTTTCAACCTGAAAAAAAATCTCTAGGTATTTTTTGACAAAAGTTGACCATAGAGACACCCTGAAGGTCCTAGAGATTTCTAGAGAAACTATATTAATTAAATGTTAAACCTGCAAAAGTGGAAGTCCAACTATATATCAAGAATGTTGAGTGCATTGCTCATTCATACGCACTCTAATTCATATTTTAAATGTAAAATGTGAAACAAATTCAACATTTTTTCAATCAGCGCCAATATTTTTAGATGGTGACTAGAAGAAAGGTACAATTCTCCAAGAACATTTAGGGTCACGTGTTGTCTTACTTCTGTTGCCGGTCAAGAGAATTGTGGCAGAAAAGGGGCAAGCAGTGAGGAGAAAACCCAGTTACATACAAAATGAGAGCACATTTCAAGAGTCTACACATCATTACAAAACAAACACATTTCAACATGATGAGTGAGTGTCAGGGCCCTTCTACACTGCCAAAACAATATCAGGAGGAACTGATTTATTTTAAACCAGTTCCTCCCAAGATTTTGTCCCCACCCCCAACCTAAATTCTGGGCTTTCCCTCAGGGGGTAGCTAAATGCTATCCTGGATCAAGTTGACCCTGGAGGGCATCCAGTCACCCTCCAGTCTCCCCTCAGAAACTTACCCAAGGGGCTTGCCAGCAATGCAGGCCCCTCCAAAGAGTGTTACTAAGACATAAAAATGAGGTGGAGGGAAGGAGGAGGGATTCAATCCCCATAGGCCTGGCAACTACGAAGATCCGGACCTTAGCTCGAGGTCCGGATATTTGCAGGTGTCAAATTAACCCAGACAAAACTGGGATATCCCAGATTCTCCATATTATTCCAGGTTTACCTTCTAAACCCTGAATAAGGTTTTAACTTTTATTATGCATGTTTTATCTGCTGCAAGATACCTTGGACCCTTAAGTGGGGAAAGGTGGGGTATACATTTCTTAAATAAATACATTATCTGAGGCATCCCTTCTATGCCTCAGGTAAACCCATTATGTATCATGGTTTTAGGGCAGTGTAGAAGGGCCCTCGGTTTCTTGTTTAATTCATTTGTCCTCTGCATTGTTACTTTTTTGTGCATCATATATAAAGAGACTTGAGCATCTGTGGATCTTAGGATCTATGGCAGTCCTGGAAATATACCTCACTAGATATCAAGGACTCATTGCACTGTGATTTTTTTAAGAATCTATATTTGTTTTGAATTGTTCTGAATTGAGAAAAAGTGGGATCATCATAATCATCATCAGTTCCTTAGGCCTTCATGGAGGAAAGTTTCTGGTAGATTATTGGAGTTTGGAGAAGGTGGGGAGAACAATTCTAGAGAAGAGTGAATAGTTCCACCAACTGCTTGTAGACCCATTCCTCCTATTACCTGTGTTTTTATAAAACCTTTTGTTCACCTGTAAATGTTAAGATGGCTTTAAAACTACCCTGCTGTAGATGTATGAAATGTACGATACAATGGGATGTATGGATTTCAGCGTGCATAAACCTAGACCAAGCTAGTTGTGCTTTGCCTGCTTTGACAGAAAGTAAGTGTTATAAGTAGGTTTACCAACTGCTGTGAAAATCTTGAGGACAATGTCAACAATCGCACCAAGCTAACAGTGAAAAATCACAGGTCAGGATTAGAATGGTTCAAGTTCAATTCACAGGGACTTTCTGAAATGTATGTTATACATTTGAAAACATTTTAAAAACTTCCCTTCCATCCAAGTCACAATTTGTACTGCTAGTTGATTTTTCTCACTGAGAACAGCATATATATCAGACAATTTATATTAGAAGATTCACCTGCAAACTGAAAGTTCATAGCATACATTTAAGAAGTATTTTGCATTTTTTTAAAAATGAGCACTCAGAGGAAATTATATTTAGAAGTAGTTGTATTGGCCATGCAACAAAATCCATAAAGCAGTGATACATTTATTGGGCTAACTCCAAACAATGAAATACATTATGCAATCTTTCAAAGATTCACTAGCATCTGATCATAACCAACACTGAAGACCTGGTAAATGGAGTGGAGGTGGTGGGATCCTTAGGTGGGAGTAATCATGTTCTCCTGGAGTTTTTTATATGGAATGATGGGTAAACTAAGAGGAGTCAGACATGCATTCTAGACTTTAGCAGAAAATATTTTAGGAAATCTAAGGACATATTGTGTTTAATCACATGAATAGGAATACTAAAGGAAAAAGGAGTTAAAGATGGAAGGGAGTTTCTTAAAAGTGAGATACTAAAGGCACAATTGCAAACAGTGCCAACAAGGAGAAAAAATAAGAGATGGCTAAATAAACTAGAATGGATGTTCAAAGAACTTTCAACTGAGCTAAGATTTAAAATTTAAAAAAAACATGTACAAGAAATGGAAAAGGGGGAGATCACCAAAGAGGAGTTAAAATGAATAACCAGCACATGTAGGGGAAAAGTCCAAAAGGCTAAAGCACAAAATGAGCTCAGGATTGCCAGAGAGACTGAAAACAATAAAAGAGGGGAAAGGGTTTGATTGGTTGGTTATGGCAGTGGGAAAAGGAAGAACAACGAAACAGTAGGTTTTGTGCATGGAGAAGATGGTGAAATGCTAACTGGGAATAGACAAAAGTAAATCTATTCAATACTTTCTTTGCCTCAGTCTTTTCTCAAAAGAAAATTAGTGTTTCAATAGAGCAGTATGGAATTGATGAGGCAATAAGGAAGATGCAACTCAAAATAGGCAAAGAAGTGGTCTAAATGAATTCACGTCTCTAGGGCCAAATGAACTACATCCAAGAGTATTGAAGGAACTAGCAGAAGTAATTTCAGAAACACTGATAATAATCTTTGAGAACTCTTGGAGAACAGGAGAAGTCCCAGCAGACTGGAAGAGGGCAAAGATTATTCCTACCTTCAAGAAGGGGAAAAAAACAGGGCCAAAAAAGTACTGTCCAGTCCGTCTGACCAACACCAGGAAAGATTCTGAAGTAGACCGTTCAGAAGGCAGTCTGTAATAACTTAAAAATAACACTGTGATCATTAAAAGTCAGCATCGGTTTCCCAAAAACAAGTCATGCCAAACTAACATCTTACATTTTTTATAGAGTTACAAGCTTGGTAGATGCAAGGAATGCTGTGGATGTAGCATATCTTGATTGCAGTAAGGCCTTTGACAATCCCCCCCTCCCCCAGGTCCTCTTGCAAGCAAATTAGTAAAATGTGGGCTAGACAATACTACTGTTAGGTGGGTTTGTAATTGGTTGAGCGACTGAATCCAAGGGGTGCTCAGCAATGGTTCTTCTTCATCCTGGAAAAAAGTAACTAGTGGGCAGCCCATAGGGTTCTGTCCTACAGCCTTATCACATGGGGCAGAAGAAGCGGACTAGGATACTTCTGCCCCAGTTCATCCATGGAGCTATGTAGGGCAACTTCTGTTGGCGATCTGGGGCAACAGGGGTGAGAAAAGCAGTGTATAAATACAGTAAATAAACAATAAGTAAATGCGTCCTCTGAGCCTTCTCTTCTGCAGGCTAAACAGGCTCAATTCTTTAAGTTGCTTCTCATAGGACTTGTTCTCCAGACCCTTGATCATTTTAGTCACCCTCCTCTGGGTAGTTTGAACAACGGAGCTGAGTCCAATTTGGAACTGGCTCTGCTGTTCACATGGGCCAGTACATCATCCCATTTTCCACACTCTGCAGCATGGAGAAAATGGAATGGTTACTGCCTTGCCCTGCGTTGTGGGCGAGATAGCCCCATACATCATATAACACCACAGCACATTTTAGGATATATGACTCTTTTAGATGTACCCTTTGTTAACCAAGGCATGCCTGTCTAAACATTATAAAGCAAGGTAAAGTGAACCCTGCATGTGCATTTTTCTCTCACACATCCTTGCATACTTACATATATAATTTTAAACTCTAAAAGCTTTGGCTGCTGAATATATTTCTGTTTAGTTGCTTAAAAGCATCCTTACATAGGTAGCAAAAAATAAAAGAAATACAGGAAGCTTTTAAAAAACATTACTAAGATAATGAAGAAAACTACTCATCCATAATGCATCACATTATGGATGAGAAGTACAATGAAAGAAAACAAAGAAGTCAATGTTAATCCTGAAGCCTTTATCTGATATACAAATTCAGATGCTTTCCCATCTTCTAAATACAAGGTTTCCAAGCTTCCCATTAGAAATTATATGTGAACCTAATCGGGTCCTTAGCAGATAATTCATGTATGTACAGCAGAGAGGTTATTCCATATGGTGCTCAAAGCTTAATAATATTTTTATCCTATCTTCCTCCCTTCCCAATACTTATTTTATGTGAGATTGATTGAAATCAGGCAATGCAATCAATTTAGTGTCAGCTGCCTTATGGCAAACATGAAAGCCTTTCAGTCTGGTACAACGTAACACAATCTGAATAGTGCAAAGAGGTATACAGTGAGTTTTTAACAATGAAAAAGAGAAATTGTTATTTCATGAATAAGTAATGTTCTCCTGGTAGCTGTTGAAATTATGCTCATATTAACCTATGCTACCGCCTACCCTCCCCCAATTTATTATGCACTAAATAGACAGGGGTCCAGGGATGATACTGGTTTAGTTTATTGACTGTTTCCTACTAGAAGTACTGAGAGCTTCTGAGCAAAACAAGGAGCGTGCATTGAAATACATGTTCATGACCCTTCTGTGACTGATGGGCTGCAATTCCCAGCTGCCCCAGTCATCAAGTGTGAGATGTGATTTGAAATGGTAGTTTAACAACACCTGGAAGACTACATGCACCCATCTTTTGGTTTGGATCATCATGTAAACTAAATTATATTATTTTTAGAACATCTTTATTTGAAAGATTTTTATTCCAGCATGTCAAGGTCCCCCCTCCTCTCCAAAAAAGGTTGTGCAGCAGTCTTATGTCCACCTACCTGAGGGTAAGCTCTCTTGAACTTGCTTCTGAGTCAGCATGTGTAGGATTGCCCTCTGAAGCTTCTCCGTTTATTTACTTTCTGAACACCAGCCAACTCACTGCTCTCACACTTGCCATGGAAACATCCCAAGGGATGAGAGCATGTTTTAAAATATGTGCACCATGTTGTAATTCACAGTGTGCCAGAGCGTGTGTTGACTTTGCTGTGTGAATGCAATGACATCGCAAAAATAGTTGGAGCAGCTGCATTAAAAATAAGGTTGCTGTCATATTGAATTCACTCCTCAGAGACATGTATTAAACCTTTTAGTGTTGACATTTGCACTGCATTGGAATATGCAGCAAAGGTTAGAGCAAGTACAATTCCCCAACCAGGTTTGTCACCAACTTCTTTATAATCCCTCGTTGAATTGCGTGAGATGGCTGCCGTTCTTGGGAATATATATATGAGGTGATTTCAGAATACGCAGAGGCATCTCTCTCTCTCTCTCTCTCTCTCTCATATATATATATATATATATATATATATATATATATATATATGCTTGGGGACCAGGTGCTGGCTGGAATTGTTTATCAAGGTTGGTCTTTATCAGTTATTTATATGGCTCGCAGTGCTCTCAGGGAGTCAGTGAAGGTACTGCAAGTCCCATCATCCATGGTCCATCCTCCTCCAAACTGCACCAGGATGTAGAGTGGGTCTTGAGGGCTCTGTGTGCCAAGTTTGATCTTGATCAGTCATTGGATGAGGGTCACAGCTGTCTCAGGAAGTGAATGGAGGCACTTGAAGTCCCATCATCCATGGTCCATCCTTGAAACTGTACCAGGATATAGAGTGGGTCATGGGGACTGTGTGTGCCAACTTTGGTCTTGATCAGTCATTGGATGAGGGTCACAACAGTCTTGGGAAGGGAGTGGAGGTACTTCAAGTCCCATCATCCATGGTCCAGCATGCCTGAAATGGCACCAGCATGTAGAATGAGTAATGAGGGCTCTGTGTGCCAAGTTTGGTCTTGATTAGTCATTGGATGAGGGTCACAGCAGTCTTGGGAAGGGAGTGGAGGTACTTCAAGTCCCATCATCCATGGTCCATCCTCCTCCAAACTGCACCAGGATGTAGAGAGGGTCATGGGGTATATGTGTGCCAAGTTTGGTCTTGATCAGTCATTGGATGAGAGTCATAGCGGTCTCAGGAAATGAGTGGAAATACTTCAAGTCCCATCATCCATAGTCCATCCTCCTCCACAGTGTAATAGCATGTAGAATGGGTCATGGGTGCTCTGTGTGCCAAGTTTGGTCTTTATTGGTCATTGTTGGGGGCCGTAGTGGTTTGTGGGAACTGAAGTGTTGGAAAGTACTACAAATCCCATCATCCATTGTCCGCCCTCCCCCAAACCTCCCCAGGACATAAAAGGTATCATGGGGGTTATGTGTGCCAAGTTTGGTCTTGTTCAGTCATTGGATGAGGGTCTCAGTGGTCTCAGAAAGTGAGTGGAGGTACTTCAAGTTCCATCATCCATGGTCTGCCCTCCTCCAAACCTCAGTAGGATGTAGAGTGGGTCATGGGGGCTCGGTGTGCCAAGTTTGGTCTTTATCGGTCTTTGTTGGGGGCCACAGTAGTCCCTGGAAACCAATCCTTTTGAAAGTACTACAAATCCCATAATCCGTGGTTCACCTCCCCCAAACTGCACCAGGACGTAAAGAGGGTCATGGGGGTTATGTGTTCTAACTGTCCTGGTTTGGCATAAACAGTACTGATTTATCCTCTGTTGTTCCACTTTCTCGTCTCTACTTTACCTCTTTGCCTTCAAATTGTTTCCATTGCTGAAGATTGAGGAACTTTACCACACACAAGGCAGGCAAACTGACTTTGAAACTGGACCATCACCTTTGGTGCCAGTCCCTGTCACACAATGCTCTGCATATCTCACTGTCTGTCTGCCTCCCTTCTCTCATCAATAAATCTCTCCCTTGCTATTGACGAGAAAACCCATCAATAGCTCACAATCCCTCAATGTTTCCATCTTGTGTGATGGGTCCCTTCTTCTTCTGTGCCAGCATGCAGGAAGTGACATCAGGCACTCCTCTCCCCATCAATATTCTTGATTTGTTTTCTGTTTATCTAATACTTAGCCATTATTTCTTGCTTTTTTGTTTTGTTTTTCATTGCTGAAACTGCAAAAGACCTTTTAAAATAAACATTCCGAAGTAGCAGAAGTGTGGAAAGTTGGACTTCTGAAGTATGTGAAAGTACAATCATGGGAATCTAGGTTGTTTAATTAGTGCAATTGCACAAATGATGAGAAGTGTGACATTGAAGGTGCTCATCCCAGTATGTATCTGCTATCTATGATAACACAACCACCATGGAATAGTGGCTTTGTGCAATAAAATCCCGAGTTCAAAGTGAAAAAGCAGTTTAAGGATTTGCAAGAAAATAAATGTTGCAAACTTTGCTCTTATTATGCAGGTTCATAAGAAGACAGCCAAATGAAGCTTGCATATCCAAAAGTAGACCCCAGAGTTCTGGTCACTGGGGACAGAAGGAAGGTCTTTCCTGTCCTGCAATGTGCTTCCCATGATAATCATTACACAACAAGATCATTTCTTTTCCCTTGTTTTTACAAACCAGATGAACTGGAGACTCCCTTGGATTGACCATGGCTGTATCTGATGTAGAATATATGCCTCTTATTCCATGTTAGGTCTCTGCCACTTATTTTTCCCTTCATGTTTGAAAATACTGTTTGCTGGTTAGGAGACCAACTATTCTAACTCATTTTCATGAAGCATTGCTATTCCATTCACTTTGCTTTCTCCAGAGTCTCCCAAAGTACCTTATGCACTCTCTCTGTGAGAGAATTTCATTAAATTTGTATCACGCATTGAAAATGATAAAATAACTTTGTGTTCTGAGATATTGATGGGGTTTTGGTACTTAGTAAAATGCTGTTACAATAGCATATGGCACATAGCAAAACATTTTCCCCTGAAAATAAAAAAAATTAAACATCTTTTTAAAAATAGTTTTACAAAACGTGTATCCATTAACACACATACACAATTGATTTGCTACAGCACAGCTTCTCATCTCTTTTCTTTCTACTGCCAGGCTCCACAAAAATACTGGTGCTGGAGGTAAATAGCTTTGATGCCCACCTGCAGCATGCATATAAATAAGATATTTCCTTCATTTGAGGGAAAGGAACATACATACCTTTGCAAAAGTAAACACCAGTGAAAAAGGACTTCAGCAGTACAGTGTGTTTCACCAACATTCAAATGAAAAGCATGCAAATATCAACTTAATCAGTTGGGCAAAATTGCCCATCCTATGACACTTGCACTTTGCTTGAGGCAAGGAGTCTGCCACTCCCATTGCACAATGTCAATCTACTTCCAAAGGGGCTCCAGTCCTCAAGTGAAGTGGAAGTGTCGTAGGAGGCAGTGGTGGCAACATGGGAGGCTTCCTGGGTTGCATAGAAAACCATGGGGGGGGGGAGTTAGACAGCAACACTTCCCCCCATGGGATAAGGTAAATAGGAAGGTGGGTGATGTGGGGCATGAGGCAATGGGTTCCCATCCCCCATGCCAGGCCCTGCTGGATTCACCACATTATACTATACTATACCCCATCCTTCTCACCCCAATGGAGAACTCAGGGTGGCTTACAGACCATGGCATACAATGCCGCCCAACACATATAATAATACACATGATATATCAATTTAAACAATTAGTATATCAATGTAAACTACAATAATAAACATAACATATCAATTGAACAATTCAAGTATCTATATAAATAAAAATGTAATGTTTGTTTGTGAGATTAACATAACTCAAAAACCACTGGGCGACTTAGCACCAAATTTGGCAGCAAAAGACATTCTAATCCAATCTATATATTTCAAACAAAAAACCTTAAAAATGAAAGGGAAATAACTTAAAACTCCCCAAAAAGAAAAATACCTTACAGAGCATGCGCAAAAGCCTCCCTCGCCAGCACGCGAGAAGAATGATGCACCAACTGTTGTGAGGGAAGAGAAGCCTCGCCATGGAGTCCATTTCCATGCACTAAGGCAGAGTCCTCTTTCTTTTGGGAAGGGGAGGGATTGAGGAAAGTAAAGAAGGAAGGAAGGAGAAGATCTGGCCAGATGGAGGGAGGGCGTGGAGGCTTGGCAAGGAAAGCCCCGGCTGCAGCTGGAACCACAGCAGTGGCTCCATGAGGCCCAAGAGGCCCCCCAGGCAACCCTCCCCTCCAAGACCAGATTGCAAAGCAAGCCTGCCTGCAGCAGCGGCTGCTCATCGCCCCCCCCTCCCCCCGAGACCCATTGGGTGAAAGGAAGATGAGAACTGTGAGAAGAACAGCAACTCCCCCACTTGGGCTCCACATCCCCACTTTCAACCCCCCCCCCCAAATCCCTTACAAATTGCCAAGGAAGGAAGGAAGGGAAAGAAAGGGAAAGAAAAGAAGAAAGGAAGAAAAGGACTGGTGAAGAGAAGATTATGAATGGAAGGAAAGGTAGAAGGAAAGAAAGAGGAAAGGAGGGAAGGAGGCAGGGATGGGAGAGGGAAGGAAGGAAGGAAGGAAGGAAGGAAGGAAGGAAGGAAGGAAGGAAGGAAGGAAGGAAGGGGGAGACTGGTGAAGGGAAGGGAAGAATATGATGGGAAGGAAAAGGAGAAGGAAAGGAGGATGAAGGAAGGAAAGGAAAGGGAAAGGAGAGAAGAAAGGAAGAAAAGGATTGGTGAAGAGAAAAATATGAATGGAAGGGAAAGAAGGAAAACAAGAGGAAGGAATGGAAGAAGGCAGGGATGGGAGAGGAAAGGAATGGAAGAGGAAGGGAAGGAACAAAGAATGAAAGAAAGGGGGAACTGGTGAAGGGAAGAGAAGAATATAGAATCAGAGAGCCCTAGAGTTGGGAGAGACTGCCCTTGGAGGTCTCTTGCAACACTAGGATCCTATTACTAGGAACCCCTCCAGTATTTTCTGCTGGTCATGGAGGTTCTGTGTGCCAAGTTTGGTTCAGACCTGTCATTCATGGGGATCTTAGTGGTCTGTGGAAGTCTGAGCTGAATCAGTTGAAGGTACTCCAAATCCCATCATCCGTTTGTCCATACTCCCCCAAACATATTGTTTTTGTGATTAATCAGAATGCTTTAATTATGTTCAGGCTTCTATTTATAGATATGGGAAAGGTCTAGGGTGGGAAAAATTATTTCTACTTAAGCCAAGTGTGAATGTGCAATTGGCCACCTGGATTACATTTGCATAACGTTGCACCTTAAAAGCCTGGCTTCTACTAGCCAGCAGGAAACCTTTGGTGGGAGGAGTTCCCTAGCCCAGATTGTTTCATGTCTGCAAATCCTCTGTTTTCTGAGGGTCACAGCAACGCGTGGCCGGGTACAGCTAGTAAATACAATAAAAAGCTTAAAAGTAAACATTCAATCCCAACTGAAGTGGGCTGCTGACATATCAATTAAACAATCGATTAAACAATTCAGTAACAATACAATAAAACATCTTAAAAGTAAACATTTAATCCCAAAGTGCGCTGATGGAATAAGCAGCCAGAAGCAGCAGGCAACAGGTGAGGCAGGGCATGCGCACAGGTGTTCCAATATTTGGAAGATGGGCGGCATGGCCATTAAAATAGCCATGCAGTGAAGCAGTGGGGGCCATGGAGGCACCCCGTGCAGGTGTTCCAGCAGCTGGGTGATGGGCAGTGTGGCTGTTAAAGTAGCCATGCATCAAGGCTGTGTTCTCTCCTTGGAGGCTGCTGGGCCAGCTGGCTGGAATGAGAGTGTGGCTGCAGGTCTCCTTGTGGCAAAGCCCAGGGCTGATCAGGCAGCAAAATTGAATAGCAAATACTCAGGCCCCAGGATCTCTCCTGCAGCAGGGCCCAACAAAGCTCTCCCAGGTCTCCAGGTCATTGTGTGGCAATTCCCAGCCTTAATGTGTTGCGGTTCTTGGTTAAGCCTAATTTTCATTAGATTTTAACAATATGCAATTTGGGTTTACAGAGTGGTACTGAGAGTGACCAGTGGATATGAGCAATGCTTACAGCAGGATGTCTATTTGCTGAAGCTCAAATGTCTAGATAAGAGGTAAGGAAAGTGTGGCTCATAGACTCCCAACTCCTTTTTTGATACAATTTTGACACTGTGGTATGGTACAGGATGTCAGGAGTGCAGGCTGTGAAAAACACTGTCGTAGCATAATTGAGCACCCCTACTTTAAAGAATATATATGCAATTGTTTGTTTCCAGCTGTAGTAAACCTATGGAGTTTATAGGAGTTATATAAGTGTTGATTCACCAAATTCCCTTTGTATTAATGGTGACCTAAATGCAGTCTGTATGCCATATATGTTGTAACCCACCTCAAGACATCATGATGAGGAGGAGGATGATGGTGATGAGGAGGAGGACCCCAGAGCCATTTTTATGCCCTATAGAGCTGTCACGGTCAAATAATTGCCCCCAAGAGCCTTTTAGTAGCCCTTAACTTCATTAAGTCTACACTGTAGACTTAATGAAGTTTTACACCACTTTAACCACCATGGCTCAATGCTATAGAATCCTGGGAGTTGTACTTTTGCAAGACCTTTTGCCTACTCTGCCTTACAAACTGCAACTCCCAGGATTCCATAGCATTGACCCACTGTGGTAACAGTGGTGTCAAACTGTATTAACTCTACAATGTAGGGGCAACCATGGAAGTTGATGGATACTGGTGATGTAGATCTTTCAAGCCCAGTGAAGAGAGCCTTGGTTGCCTCTCCTTTTGTTCTTCCAACTTCATTGTGCTCAGCAGAAAGTCTGACTGGAGCCAATGTGCTTAAACTATACATGATAATCCTTTTAAAAATATAACTAGGAAGCCTTTAAATGTATGTTCCTATTCATACAGAAATATGCTTTGGGTTGAGAAGAGCTTCCACTTTGGGAAGAAGAATCATATTGATTCAAATGTCCTGAGTTACATTTTGGGCATCAGAAATTAGAATTGACTGCTTCTGTTTCCCATTTCAGATACATTAATCCCAAGGACTGAAAAAAAATCTAAACCTTCTTGAATGGACTTTAAGAAATTTAGTTTTTATTTCTTTTCCTAGGGTTTTCCTCCCCAGCCCTTCTATGCCTTTTGACTTGATCTGATCTGATTTAGCTTGTAAACAATCTAGGTCAACAGAAATATCCAACTTTTAAAAATGCATTGTTGGCATATTAGTAAATAAGTAATGATAACTGGGTGTGTGGTTTTTTTTAAAAGGTACACATTCAAAGTTGAGGATTCAAAATGTCAAGAATAATACCCAGGAGTTAGAAAACACAGCCAGAAATCCTGGACCATCTGTGTATTCTTTTCCATTTTTATTGTATTCATTTCTTATTTTAGAAAGAAAATTATTGTGAATACAGTGAAATGACTTCTGGGGCCCACGCACAAGAGTTACAGCATCTTTGCCATATTGTTCTTCTCTTCCTTCTATGTTTAATTCCATTTATCCAATCTGACTAACCATATGGGTTGTGATATATTTTTAATGTCCAGTTACATCACAGATACAAGGTGGCTGCTGTGAATGGTCACACCTTTCACATGTTCTCTTTTCTATCTCATAATACCCAGGGACTCTTATGTATTCCATAATGCAAAGAGAAGGAGAGATTTTCTTTTAAAAAATGCAATTCTCCCCCACTAGGTTTAGCACCAGATCAGAGTTTGGAAAGTTGCTTTTGAGACACAATTAATTGCAGTCATTATTCCAAGCTCCAACTCCCCTCGCCTCTCATAAGACTTACAGGTGATTTTTTCAAAAGTAACTATGGGACCATCCAGACATGCCCAAAAACTAGGACCTGTCTTGGTTTTTACCAGAGGAGTCCAATGACACCTCCTGTGAAAATGAATTAATTTGGAACAAACCAAGGTTTTCCTAGTTTGTTCCAAATTAAGCAGATACCCCATTACATCTGGGCCTTCCTGAAAGGCTCGGGTCTATTGGGGTATTGAGCCTGTAGAGACTCCCTTCCGTGTAGTCTTGGGACTACCCGGGAGGTGAGTCTCCATTGCCATCCCAAACTTTATATCCTACTTTTCTCCCATAGGACACCCAAAATAGCTCACATCTTAAATTAAGACATTACAGTTAAAGCATTCCAAAAAATATTATTTTAAAAAATAATTGTATGCAATATGCCTGAAACAAGGACAAGGACATTAAAACCTATCCATTGCACTATATCAGCTAGTAAATTCCAAAGGCTTGTTTAAATAGGAAGATCTGTGTATTGACTCACTATTGATCCATTGATTCAATGGGTCAATTCCAGTTTAGACTAACCATCAGGATTCAAGGCATCTATCATTAAAACACAAACCAGGTAATTATCTGATCCTTCTTGCCCACCGTATAGAATTGAATGAGTTGACTTCAGGGCTTTACACTGAATTGAGAAGGGAGCTTTCGGACTTTGCTGAGGGCACTTCCAACCCTAAAAGTGGGACAGGGAACTGAGTTTTAAAAATGTGGTACCTGAGCGGCAATCCAGAAAGGGAGAGCTGAATCCTAGTACATCGTTCTCTGCCATCCTCACAGCTATTTTTTTTAATATGGATTAAGATGGAGAACAGACAGGGGACATCCTGCAAATGGAATTAAATCCAGAGATACGCATATGTACATATGTGATCCAGCACATAACAGAGCAAATTTTTTTTTAAAAAAAAAAACCTTCCCTCACATCTCTGTTTTTTTCCCAATTCTTAAGTCAAGCTCTCTTTAAGAATTTGTGTAAAAGAATTTGTGTTTCCTTTTCCCTTCTGCTTCCCTGAGCCATGTGTGTTTGCAATCTGATTCCTCCTCTCAAAACAGCGGATCAACTGATTAGCTGTTTTGAGAAGAGGAATCAGATTTGAAGAAGACCTTTTAAACACGTGTTTTCCAGTGCTTAATCTGATTCCACCTCCATTTTGGCTAAAAGTCAGTTAGCCAATACCACCTCTGGATTTTAATGCATGTGTAGTAAGCCCTAGGGAGGACAAGTCATCACCATCATCATAATCGGTATCAAAGTATGATTGCCTTCCAAGTGTAGGGTCTTGGTGGAGGGTCCATAAATAACTGTAGAGACCTATTTGCATGTTCTTCCACAGTGAGGACATCAATTTCCAGATGGTAGGCAGTCCCGATCAGAGTTGTCTTGATGTGCCTTCCTCTTGACACATTTCTCCCTTTCGCCCTCCATTCATGCCTCTTTGAATTCCACAGCACTATTGGCCATCTTTGAGCTCCAGTTAGAATGCTCAAGGGCCAGAGCTTCGCAGTTCTAAGTATCTATGCCACAGTTTTTAAGGTTGGCTTCAAGGCTATCTTTAAATCTCTTTTCCTGTCCAGCAACATTTTCCATTCTTGAATTGGAAGTTCAATTCTTTTTGGCCACAAGGTGGTGACTATTCTTGATGTGACAGTCCAGTCAGGGATAAGAGAGGCAGATTATGTTTAGGACACCTTTTCTAGCCCCCTCCCCATGCTCAGTCATGGATACAGCTGCCAGACTACTCAACTGCCTCAGACCTTGAGGTAGAACAACTGAATCCATATCCACCACCCATGTGCCAGTCTGTGACTAGGAGCATCACAGTCCTGCCCCCGTTGCCACTCGCTGATCACCATGGGGCTCTTGTTGGTTTTGTTTTATTTTTCTTGGAAGATGCCTGTGCATGAGGTTATTTAATGTGTGGAGATCAGTGCACAGCTGATCAACACACAGTCTTTACAGAATGAGGTGCCCATCCAGTGCCATGGTGTGGTGAGGTGTGAGTTTTAATCTACAGTTATGTATAATAATAGATAGGTGTTTAAAAGGGTAAGTATTTAAACTAACATAACTGGGCGGGGGGATGGTAGCCAGCTCAACTCATTTTGAGCTGGGTTGCCATGGAAAAGGGGCAGAGCCAACTGCCACTTGACAGAGCAGCCATTTTAAAACTTTTAGTCTGTAATCAGCAAACTATAGGGAAGGCTGGTTCTCTTGTGTGTTGAGAACCAGTAAGGTAGTCTGTACTCTAAGAACTACAGGGAAAGGCTGATTCCACTGTGTGGAGAATCAGGAAGGTTTTGGCTTTTAGCCTGTGTAGTTTAGATAGGTCAAGTTGACTTATTTATATTATTAGTGTATGAGCAAAAGGGGGAGAGAACCCTAATAAGAATCTTTACTGCAACAGAAATAACATAAGGAAAGAATAAGCTTGTGCCTGAAGTAATCTGTTAAAGAAAGAAACGCATTTTGAAGGAAAATAAGTTTGAAACCTGTTTAGTGGAAGGAATAGTCCTCTTAAGAGTTGTTTTATGAAATGTTATAAATGTCACCTCTGAAGATATGTGCCTCTAAGAATTAAGAAACACTGAAACCATCAAGCTTCTTCTATACTTCAATAAACTTGTTACAGCTTCTTCTAAAGCTAAGTCTCTGTTACAAATACTTTCAAGTTAAGCCACGCTACACATTAAAGAAGGACCAAATCAACATCACAAGCTATTAGTTGTGTTATCAATTTAGTAAGTCCTTACAAAGTGGTAGCTCCTTTACAAATTGTTACAAATTGGTGGCATCTTTACACATGGTTAACATGACGATGGTGGCTTCTTATCAGTTGCAGCCTTCTTCCGCCTTCATAGCAATTGCAACATGTACCATGCTGCTGTCTGCTGATTGTTCCTGGTCTGGATCGTCCCCTGCATGTGATCCTGCTTGCCCACCATATAGCATGGAATGAGTCCTGGGAGTACATGACTCCAACGGCTTCACTTGCAGGTTCATTGGAATACGCAAGCCCCCTCACCATGACAAGGTGACAATCCATAGAGGAGGAAAGGACAGGTATACTAACCCTTGCAGTACCCCAAAAAGCCCCACATCTATATGCACAAGGGATACTTACATATATGAATTTTCTGTCTGAATTTTGTTCATAATGTTCCCTAGTTGGAGGAGCAGGGAGAAAACATACAAGTAGTCATTTACAAGTTCTAGTATCAAACTAGTTATTTGGAACCAATTACTTATACATTCTGTATTAAACAAACAACTTCCTCAGCCAACGCTTTTGTATAACAATGCTTTTTTGTGCTAGACCCTTAAGAATCAAGGTTATGTACATAGGAAGTTACTTACCTAGTCCTTCAGTGCTGCAATCTCAATCTTTTGTGCTATAGAAAGGGAAAATTACTAATTTCACAACTCATATTTTATTTACAAAACAAGCACGCATATCATAATTTTCCCAGTTGTTTATTGCTTACACAAACATTGCATCCATTAATTTGTACAGGCACCCACGTTGTTCATGGAAACATTTAAAATTATTTGCAGTGTGCTCAGTGGGTAAATGAAAGGACTTATCCCTAATATTTTCTTTTCATGGAAAAAACTTTATGGATACCCTCTGTGAATAACTGGAGACTTTCTTCCAGTCCTTAAATGCAGTGAACTTACAGTCAGCCCTCCTCATCCATGAAATCAATATCCATGGATTCAACCATCCACGAATTGAAAATATTTATAGAAAAATTCATAAAACAAAGGGCCATTTTACTTTGCTACGATATATCATGGGACTTGAGCATCCATAGATTTTGTATCTATGGTGGGTCCTAGAATGAAACCTGAGTGGATATTGAGATTTTTTGTGCAATTGTTGAGCACTTCCATCTCCTCCATCTCCAGCTAATACAAGATATCAAAAGTCCATTTGGGAGAAGGCACCATATTAACCTCCCCAAGATGACTTGAGATTTCTGGCTTTGACGCTGTCAAGTAAAATGATATACCCTTCAAATATCTTGATTTGGCAAAGATGCTTCCAATGAATCCTCTGTTCCTCTTTCTCTGCCCAGTTTCTCTGCTTCTCCTTTTCCCCCTTTCAATATCAGTTTACTTTAACTGGTGAAAACTGAATTCAAACTGCAAAAGTACCCTGTACTCACTTAACTCAACCAGGAGAAAAGGCAAGAGAATTGAGCCCTTCTCCATATACTTGGATAAAAGCAAACTGCTGCAACCTCTTTGAGTTTGTGTGTCTTTCCTCACAAATAATCTCTTCCCCTCGACCACACACTGATGTTGTTTGGCCATAAATGTTAGTTTTCATCAGTGAAATATTAAAGGGTATATTCAAGAACTGTTGCCATTTCCCACCAGCACTGGCCCAGTTTTCTGGAGTGTGATGTGGGAAGGTGCTGGACTCCCCCCATGTGGCTTTAGGCTAGTTCTTCACAGCATGCAAGTGCTCCAAGGTTTCAGATATTGTGCAGATAATGTGCTTAGGTGAAAAAGCATGTGAATGTTGGTTTAGCTGATACATTAAGAAAACAAGAAGTATTAGAATAGTTACTTTTTATTGATAATTTTAATATGATTCATTTTTGCATAATTTTTTAAGTCTTCTTGCATCATTATTCATATGCACAAGCCTTGACTCATAACAATGATCACAGGAAAAGAAGAACACAAATAGTGTAAATTGTACTACCTGTTAGTTATTATAAACCTACACACATTCCTTCACTTTGCTCCAAAGAAAATGTTTGTTCTTCTCCTATAACAGCTGCAAAATACCTTGCATAAGAAAACCAACAGTGAACAATGAAGACTTTTTCCCACTCATTGCCAAAATGCATTCACTTTTTGTGGGAAGATGAATATTTACATAATGGTTTTTCCTAACCATAGTAGGGAAGTCTTGGGCAATATAAATGTCATCTGTTTGTGTATGATAAAGGAACATTAGTTTATATGAGGGAGATTGTTTTTTATCATTCTTACAAATGGGATGTTTATCCCAATGCACAAAGATAAATGATTTCCAAGACAAATGAAAAACAAGCACTTCAATCTCAGTCCTTCCTCCATGGGCAGCAAACATTCCAGTGGTGAAGAGTGGTTTCTTTCTGAGCTTGGTGGCACTTTCTGTAATTAGTTCCCAGCTGCATCAGAGTGAAAATCCCATAATTTCTTCCAACGACAACACTGTCAAGCTAAAAACATTATTCCTTTGCACCAATCTCAGAGAGATATTAAAGAACTGCCCTGAAATAGCTGGTGTAGGGTGCAACTTAACTAAGATGTCCATATATTACCTTTTCCTTGAACATGTCTTCATTTCCAGAGCTAAAATTGCTGTCTAGGAAGCTTTCCCAAATATTTGAGTTTTCTTAGGAGTACCACACACTATCTTTTTGTAAGTCTAATTATTGAGAATCCCTGGGATGAAATACAGGCCATATAGACAATATCCTGACAAGAGGTAGAAAAGAAAATAGCAACAACAATTATTCTGGTAAGAAAGGAGCTGCTACTGTGTTGTATGGAGCTGCTATGGGCTTCTCCTTTCTCTTTTGGAATACCTGGGTGTTTGTTTTCCCCGCCCTTCCCACCCCACTTCCATTTCTCAAGATCTTCCATCTATTGTCCCTTTCTCTATCCATAGCTCTTCCTTCTGGTCCCTTGGACAGTTTTCCTAGCTGTCCCTCTACCTTACAGAATTGTTGTGGAGCATTCAGTGATAGAGTACTAGATGGGCTGGTATGAGTGGTGTGCATCTAATCCCAGGTTGTTTTTGGTAATTGCTGAGGAAGCCAGATAAAAATTTAGCATTACAGTAGAGTCTCGCTTATCCAACCTTTGCTCATCCAACATTCTGTATTATCCAATGCAGTCTGCCTCCCATCCAGATCCACAGTTGTTTCAATACATTGCAATGTTTTGGTACTAAATTCATAAATACAGTAATTGATACATAATGTTACCATGTACTGAACTGCTTTTTCTGTCAATTTGTTGTAAAACATTATGTTTTGGTGCTTAATTTGTAAAATCATAACCTAATTTGACGTTTAATAGACTTTTTCTTAATCCTTCCTTGTTATCTAACACTTTTGCTTATCCAATGTTCTGCCGGCCCATTTATGTTGGATAAAAGAGACTATACTGTATTAAATATCATTGAATAAACAATTATAATTGGACTTTCCCCATTCAAAATGGCTGGGAACATGGGATGACAGTGAAGATAGTCTCTAGCCATGACGTGTATCCTACCTGCAGTGGCATCAGCTGGGCAGAAGGGTACTGAATGGTGAATCCCTCCTCTTCTCGCTTTCCTTTTCCAGAGCCATGTTGCAGCCAGAGAGTAGGGGTATGCAATTCAGCACAAAACCATGCAATTCTCAGCCTCAGTTTTGGCTAGCTCCTCATTCTGTTTACTGGGGAATTGCTGAAATGTGTGTGGAGGGGGGGGGGGGGGGTGGAGGCTTTCCATTCGGAAAATATTCAGCCCATTGGCTACAATGGGGAAATTTAGAGGATTGTTTCTCAGTCATTTTAGGCCCATCTGCATGAAACCTATTTCAGTTGTAGACTCCATTTACAACTGCAGGCCTGACAATTTTCAGAATAATTCATCAATCTCCTAATTTATTGAAAGTCTAAGTTTTTACCTTAACATTTTTTAAAATAAGGCAAACTACAAGAGAGGATTCTGGGAATTGTAGTTGCCAGTTGTGTCCTTTCTCAGCCAATCAGAGCATGGACACAAACAGGAGCTCAAAGGCTTTTCAATGCCCACCTAATGCAAGTGCTGCTAAGAAAGCAAGTTCCCAGCAGGGCACACACTGGTAGAGAGGTCTAGAGAAGTTTTCCAGAAATAATGGATACTGCTGCCAGAAGGAAGAAAGAAGAGACGCTGCATCAGGAACAACACAGTTAACCCGATCATCTCCAGGAGCCCCCATGGCAGGCCTGTATCTCAGGGACAGGGCAGTTAACTACACCATCTCCAGTAGCTGAAAAATCCTGCTCTCTTGATTTGTTTTAGTCGGCTCGTTGCAACAAGGACTAGGTGGAGGGGGGCAGTGATTGCCCCACTGCTATCCCATTTTTCCCGTGTTCTAATAGACCCAAAGTTGGGGAATAGTCTGAATTCAGACTTTCCCTGACTTGGGTCAATACATGACAAGACTACATTATAGTTGCCTTGTTCCACATTACTCAGGATAAGCTCCATGTCATGTTTAGCTACCATGGAGATGATCCACCTCTAAACTGACCTAAATGGTCATTATTGATGTAGCCAATAATGCAAAATCCAAGGGACTATGTTGTGAAAAGGCATGTACTTTTGCACTATTCTAGAAAAGCTCACTGTCTGGATTCTGACTTTGCCCAGAGAGTCAGATTGTTCCAAAACAATTTGGACTCATCCAGTTCTGTTTTGGGGAGATGAGATCCAATTCACACTTGATCTGGACTAGTCTGAAGTGACCTGATTCCATTCATAATTCAGATGAATTATAACTCTTTAAAGGTATATCACATCATGAGAAGAGGGGCACCACAATTTAATATTACATCTGCAGAGAACCAATCTTCATTTGCTTACTGGTTAAAAGCAAGCATGGTTTTGTTTGTTTTTTCCGGTAAAGAAAACCAAACTTTCATTTTTTTTAAAAAACTCCACATAGCCTTCCATTTTGTGCTGCAAAAACAGCAATGTGACCAGTCTCCAGTAGGTATAAAGAGAGTACTTAAACACTGTTTAAGAATGTAAGTAGTTGGATAAATAGACAATTAATAAGCTTTGGAAGTAAAGGTTTATTGCTCTGTCCATCTAAGAGCAATAACAGTGATAACCAAAATTACTACATAGCAGCCGGAGTCTGTTTTTGTAAAGAATATCAAAGGATATTTTTTTCAACTAGCAATTGAAAATTATGCATCGGAAGATGCAGCCTAGCCTTCATTAACGTTGTATTATCCTGATGTTTAGACCTATAACTCTCATTTTACCTGAGTTTTGGCCATGCTATTTGGAGCTAGAGAAAATTGCTAGATTCTAAAACACTTAGAGAATTCCACGTAGCAGAAGGCTGGCACAGCATGAGTTTTATCTGATATGCCAGTTGCACCCCTTCAGAGCTCTTAATTTCTTCTTGATTTTCATAAATATTGGAGATCTTCAGATGAGGATATTTTCTCTGTAGAAACACCAGCTCTGCAAATTCCAAATATTATTTCATCTATCTCAGGCATGGGTAAACTTCGACCCTCCAGGTGTTTTGGACTTCCACTCACGGAAATCCTAGCCATCTTATAGGCTGTTAGGAATTGAGGGAGTTGAAGTCCAAAACAGCTGGACGGCTGAAGTTTGCCCATGTCTGATCTGTCTTCTATCTCACTTAGACTTCTTCTTCCTAATAAAAAAGCTGACTTTAGTGATAGTCTGGTTGGCTGACATAACTTCAGCAACGTAGATAACATAGGTAGTACAGCAATATATAAAGTTGCACTGAAAGTTGATGGCACAGGAAATCATATTTGTCAAGAAACAAATGTATCCTGTGATATTGGGCTTCAAGATTATATGAGCTTGCCTTGCACTCATATAATTTTCCTACACATGAAGTGTGTATTTTTTTTTAGTAATTTTCTTCTTAAAGGAAACAATGAATATTTTTATCCATTTTTTACTTGCTGATAGAAAGACTTCATAACTTTCACAGCTATTTTCAGTTCAAGACTGTGAAATTTTCACATATAGTATTTTTGTGCAGAAAATGGCATTTTCCATATAGGAAACCATATTTTTTGCACACAGTGCTGTTTCCCATCAAAAATGCTGTTTTCTGTACATATTTACTTTGCATGAAAGAAGTTTCAAACTGCAGTGCTTCAGTCTTCTACCCAGGATTCTTCTCACTGGCATTTCTTAACACTGAAGAAACAAGTTTTTCAACAATATCTGAAATCAAACATTCTTACCTACTGTGTATGATGGCCTGTCTCCATTCCTCTTCATACCTTCTTGCCTTGAGCACAATATTTTCAAGGAAAAAATTAAGTACATTTAACTGAATCCACACATAAATCTCATAACTAACACCAATTTAGTACAATTAGGTTTCTGATTGCAAGGAAACCTGTAAAGTCAGAGCTGGATAAATCATTTTGGGGGTAGGAGACTATATGACTCCTAGTATCCACTTGCCTGAAATTAAGAAACTCTGAGAGTTATAGTCCCAAAAGGGGGGGGGGGGGGGGTGGTCAAACTTTGTTTTATGTAGAATTCGGAAAATCCAAGATAACACAACCATGTATTTTTATGTCTTCTTGCTCAATGAATGAAGATCCTCAGTGCAAAAAGGACACATGGAGGGCAGAGCCTTCCTGCCTTCATCTTGCATTGATAACAAAACACATGAATAGGGTTTATGTAATTCCGGCTCTGGAATTCCCTTCCTAAAGAAATTAGACTTGTCCCCATCCTTCGGGCCTTTCAGACAAGTTTAAAAACATGGCTCCTCCAACAGGCCTTTGAGCATGTGTAATTCTAGCCAGCCCAATGACCCGACTGTGCCACTCCGCACTTTGTTATTGCTGATGGTTATCTTATTCACAGGTTTTACTGCATTTTAGGATTTTTTTTTATAATTCTTATAATTTTTACTGGGATTTAACATACATTATTGCTTTTATACTTATTTTATATATTTGTGTACTTGTATGCTGTGTATTGTGGTTCAGATTCGGCACCATAGTGCTTCTGTGAGCCACTCCAAGTTCCCCTGGGGAGATGATGGTGGGATACAAATAAAGATTTATATTTGTTACTATGTTGTGTGATTTGTTTGTATGTTTAAATGGCTGGGACAAATAATTTCTGGGGGAAAGTATGATCTCTTGTGAATAGATTTGTCATAGGTCTATTTTTATCTACTGTAGTAGTGGGACCTTCCATCATATTATACAGTTTGCCTTGTCTGCAATGACCCTTCCATACAAATAGGACAAGCAACAGTTCTAGTTTGCTTCTAAATTCTGTTACATTCTGAAAATTAATGATACATTCCATTTATGCATTATTCTAATGTATATTTATATCTCATATTTCCTTCAAATAAGCTCAAGGTGATATACGTGGGTATCTCCTCTTCCATGTTTTTATCCATACAGCAACTTTTTGATGTAGCTTAAGCAGCAAATTTCATGGATTGAATTGGAGCTTGAATTTCAACTACAGAATGCAATACTATATCACATTGACTCACACTTTGTGAAGAATAAACTATAGTTCTGTTTTATCTATTGACCTGAATGAAATGGTGTATGAATATAAACAATAATTTCTCTTATTAATATTTTAAAACTCTGGTGAATATAATACATGGAATGCTAATTTAAATTATTTTAGATAGACCTCTTACTGGTTGCCAGTTAAGCAGTTGCTGCTAGTAATAACCATGAACATATTTGGAATTTTTTTTTGTTAACAAAACCAAAAATATATCTAGCCTTTGTAGAATTATCGGGGGGGGGGGGGGGGTAAAATAATCTCCTTTCTCCATAGCAATACTTGCTCATCAATAGATAAGGCCAAGACAAAGTAAGTTGCTTTCATAAAGGTTAATTGAATATTGGCTATTTCATGCCTACTGTTTAAAATGAATAAAATTAGAAAAGATGGAACATTTTAAATTTCTATGGATAGTATCATAAAATATTCAGAAACCTTGTCATTTTGAAAAGCAATATAGAAATACATGCTGACAAGCATTATTAAAACTCCTAAATTAATCCAGCATCAGAGTTCACAAGTTTTGACACAAGGAAATAAGTTGCAATCATTTCACATTATGTGGGATTTTAAAAAATATATAAAACTGTATAATCCATAGCTTTAAAAACATTAGCGGATTCCCCGGGGAACTGACATCTGCATTTATTTGGACTATGAGATTAATTTATGAGCTATTTTGGTGCATAAGTGTATACTGCTTACATCAAAAGTTTTTCAGGCATCTACTTCAGCTTGACCTTTTTCTTCCCGCAGCTTCTGCAGACAAAAAAAAAAAACAAACGGTGGACTAATACACATTATGAGGCTTTTGTCCAGGTAGGATTATCTCAAGATAATTTGCTGCCTGGGATTAAAAATAAAATGGTGTCACCTTTCCATCCCACATATAGAAATCAGCTGGACTTTCAGAAGTATTACTTCAATACTGGTAATGGAATAACATCACCTAACCCACCTGAGCAATCAGGTTACTTTAGGGGTCATGAGTAGGCTACATGGGATACAGAATTTTTTCCTCAAACAGAAGGAAGCAATTGGGAAATTAATAAGGTAGGAAGCTTCCCCTTGACTGAAATGTTCCCTGTCTGAAGGGTAAGCTTCACCCTTGTCTTCAGATACTATTTGGCCTCTAGACTTATTCTTCGTGTGTACCTCCAAGTTGTTCCTGAGTTATGATGATGCAAAGGTAACCCTATCATGGGAGTTTCTGGGACTGAGAATATGAGTCACCCAAGGTCACCCAGTGTGTTTCCATGGCCAAGTAGAAAATTGGACTCTGGTCTCCACAGATGCTCAAACACTACTGTTCTGCCTTGCAGAATTCTACCTTGGGTAAAATTAGAAAAGGGTCCCCAGAGATATATACTCTCTACCACAACCTTTGAAAACATAGTGTAGATGAAAAAAAGATATCATGATCTCTCATATACATCATAATGCTACCTTTTCATCTACTGTGCAACTGATTTGTGGTCCACACATAGCAGAGAAGATGGGGTAGCCACTCCCATGGCAATCTGAGTAGCACTTTCATAGGACCTGTGCATTCTCATTGCAGCCCCAGAAGAAATGTCAGGAACTTCCAGCCAATGAGTTCAAACCTCCAGGTTTGAATTCATTGGCTGAACTCTCAGCCAGAGTGTATAGATAGTTATCTCTTTTATTGGGTAAAAAGGTTCTTATCTGACTGCTTAAATTCTAAGGGTGGATCCAGACAGCCTTTTATCCCAGAAGCATCTGCATTTTAAAAATTTGGATGTTTCTGGGAGGCTGTCCACATGCACCCCAGAAAGTGCACACTTTTGGGGTGGGTGTTCAGATGTTATCTTGGGACTAGCCTGAGAGAACATCTGGAGGCACTACCCCTCTCCCCCGAAGCCCCCAGACCCTTTAGAAAATAAAAACTTTTGCAGCCTCCGTTACAAGCTTCGCTCTGTTCTCTCGACATGAAGAAATGATGTGCCAGGAGAATGGGGGGAGCGATTCCCCCCCCCCCCACGCGCTCTCTTGGTACATGCCGGGAGAGCTGGCCGAAGCTTGTAATGTAGGCCGCGTAAGTTTTTATTACTTTTCTAAGGGGTCTGGGGGCTTCAGGGGAGGGGTGGATATTCCCACAGTTTACTGGGAATACTGTCTGGACTGGGAGTACCATCTAGACTGTAGTATTCTACAGTTGACAACCAGAAATAGTGGGTTTATCTCATGCCTTCCAAGAAGCCGTGGAATAAACCCACTATCTAATTAATTTACTACATACCAGGGTTTTCCTGGTTTGTAGCAAATTAATTCGGAACTGTCGATAACATTGTCTGGACAGCCCCTCCTTTATTGTGGTAGATACTGCAATAAAGGTACTGTTTGGACGGGCCCTAAACAGTCATCCCTTAGAGCAGACGTTTTCAAACTTTTTCAGCCATGGAGCCCTTTTTGGAGCAAAATGTTGTCATGGAACCTCAAGAAATGCTTAGTGTTTAGTTCTATCTGTCTATGTTCTGTGTGGCATATTACACATGATATGTATACAGAAGTATGAATAATAAGGTATATATAAGGTTTACATATTAGTAATGGAAACAACAGTAAATAAATACTGGAGACAAAATTATTCATTATTTAACTCTACAGTATGATATAACAACTAATTAGGATATTTGAAAAATGTTTCAATGTTACATGGGCATGCGAAGTTAATGTGAACAAGGTACCTGCGTCTTGCTGTAGTTTGTCAGAGTTTAGCAGAAATTCCCTGAAATCACTCTCCTCACCATGTCTTCTTTTAATGCCCAGAGCACACACATTATTATTGTTCCCCTGGTTAATGAAAGTCAAGCTCATTTTTCTTCCAACTCTCCTCTCTCTCCTTTTTACTGCCTGACTAGTTACCTGGCTCAATGGCTCCTTGTCCCAGGTCTGCTCCTGTGATCTCTGCTGGCAGTGTCTGAGCTCGGAGCGCTTGGCTTTTCTGCTTTTGCACAGCAACCTGCTCCTTCCAAGCAATTTGCTCTGAGGGGCAGCCTTAGGGCAGCTTCTCATTGGATACACCACACATCTAGCAGCCTGCATAACTAAAGTGGAGAAAGGGAAGGGGGAGAGGAGAAGAAGGAAGAGGGCGAGGAGGAAAGCATCATGGAGCTCCAGCCATGCACCTTTATGCTGACCCAGGAAGCAGGAGGAGGAGGAAGAAGAAGGGGAGGAAGAGGGAAGCAGCATGGTGACATCGCCACATGCTCTTACACCAGCCCAGAGAGAAAGAGGAGGGGGGGGGGAAACAGCATGGCACCTCCTGACATGGAGCCCCTCACAATCACTCACTGAGCCCCAAAGATTCTGTGAAGCACACTTTGGGAACCCATGCCTTAGAGACATCCTATCTATTGTAGTTCAGGTTTGTATCTTGTAAATATATATTTATATATGTAATTTTGTCACACCTTGGGCCAGTTAGCATGGGTTCTGGATATGGCATAGGTATTATCAATGAATGGGAGTGCCCTAATAGGGATCTGGGGTGTATGAGGAGAGCTGACCCTTCTGCACCTTCAGCAGAAGGATGAGCCTTCTGCACTCTCTGGTGGCAAGGGAGACTATACTGAGAGTCAGTGGCTTATGGTCCTTTTCTTGTTATCCCATGGGTCTACACTGATGTAAAATTGTACTCAAGTTATAGGCACTGCAATCCTGAAAAACACCATTGACAATTCACTTGCAATGCAGTCATTTGAGCTTCAATTTATTTATTTTTTTAAAAAAACTTACCTTTTACCCTACAGTTTTCCCAGAAATACAGATTTATTTATTTATTTTGGTGTGTGTCTGGCCAGGTAACATCACAATAACTCCACTCACATTGTTCTTGGTGAATGGAGTTGGTTGTAAGTAGTCCTGGTTGATGAGAGGAAACTATTCCCACCAAGAAGTGACTCTTTCCCAGATTGAATTTTATTTTTAAAAAACAAAGGTATGTGCATACTAGTACTAGTATAGCAGTATATTGCTATTATCACACCTCAGCTTAATAGAGAATATCTATGCATGCATGATGGGATCAAAAAGAAAGTAGGGCAGCCATGACCATGTGACTAAAAATAATATGAAGGACTGGAAATGTGAATCTCTCTGTAATAAATAATGACTTCATCAGGGGAAAATATGTAGCAATCTCATCAAGTTATATGTGATGTTTGTGCTGCAGAATTACTGTGGACAGGGGAAATGCAGTGCTAAATAGGTTTGTTTTCATTAGTATAGACATGCCCTAAGATATAATTCTTAAAGATTAGGATCTTTAAGAATTATATGCAACTTCAGGTGATGCTGATTAAGATGTATGTTAAACTCTGTTATCAGGTTGGCTGCTATTTGGTTTTTATGTTTTTCAGACAGTGATTATGTTCTGTTTTCTGAGTAACTGTTGTTTCTGTTTAGCAGGTCTTTGTTTACTTCTTGGCCATTATTGAGTTAGAAGCTTACTAAACCAGCAAATTACATCTCATTATGTCGAATGCAAAGAAAGGCATGTAGAGCATTAGTAAGCCAGAGGAGCTGAATAAGAGGAATCTATATAGAATGGCATCATAGTGGTGTTCCAAAGGGTCACAGCACTTGGCTGTAATTTTTGGACTATAAGGGGGGGGGGCATTTACATCAATTCTGGCTCCTTTTGGGGTTAATTTCTTCTGATTGTTTTGAAGTTAGAATGGCTACTTTGTTTTCCTTTGACTTTTATGATGCTGTACTGTTTTTTAATCTGTTTAATGTTAGATTTTAATTGGTGTTCATTCTGCTATTTAATATGTTTTAAATCTTAATCTTACATACTTTTCACTATATGTGCCTTTTTTGTAAGTCACCTTGAATCTCAGCTTGGGAGAAAGTTGCAATATAATGAAAGAGATAGATAAAAGAGGATGGTTGGAACCTCTTGGTATTGAGAGGAATTGCCTAAAAAGCAGAGTGGAGTTCAGCCAGATTTGGGTTTTTTGTGTGGGGAGGGATAGATAGCAGCAGGAGGAAAGGCTTGGTAGGTTCAGTGGAAAAGTGTTTGTATTTGGTCTGAAGGCCACATCCCCCTCTTGGATTTTGACAGTGATCCTTCTTTGGTTCATAGATTTCTCCTAGACATAAAGACTTTGAAGTATACAAGGGGTGGTACAATGCAAATCAGTGGTGTGCAACTGTAGGGGGTTAAGGGATTGCATTGGATCCTAGGAGATTGACACACTCACAATACAGCACCCTTCAAAACATTTTTTTTTAAAAAAAATGTGTGACACCAAATTCACTAACCCATCCTCTGTCATGTTTCTGTAATGTTTTGTTAGGTCTGATGCCAAAATTCAACTAACCGCTTTAGGAGTGGTGTGGATCCATCAACTGGCATGGCTTGCCACTTTTAAACCAGATTAACACACAAAATGGGTTTGAAGGCATCAGGAAAAGAAAGGATGTCTGATACATAGTCTCTGGAAAAAAAGGAATTGGACATCCCCTTGCAACACGGTGCAAGACATTTTATCTCCTTCGACAGCCATTCAACAGACCCACTACATCCTCTAATTGACTGAAAAGTGATCAAGTTAAGATCTGGGCTTTCGTTGACTGGGGACTCCCTGTGATGTCAGAGATAAACAGAGTCTCCCTCATGGTGGGAAAAATAGTTGTAAGTTGTCCCTTTGAAGCAAGCCATTTAGAGAGTCCACCTAGGTTGGCCTGGTGGTTTGAGGCAATGTAAAAAGTTGCACCAGGAACAATGGGGGGAAGCTGGGTGGTCAACGCTTCCCCCCGTGGGATGGGGACTCAGATGAATCAGGTGATATGGGGTGTCGGGTTCCAGGGTTCCCCACGCCCCCTGACAGACTGATGGAATTGCCATGATGCATGGCAAATCTGGCTACCTTTGTGATGAAGTCAAAAGACTCCTCTTGGCCAAAAATCCTGGCAAAATTTCACCCATATATTTGGGGAATGGGTGGGCAAGTGGAGGGGGAAAAGATTTTAAAATTGCATTCTGAAAGTGCCATAAAAGTGGCCCTTGGACCGTACTTTCCCCAACTCTGAGCTAAACATAGGCCTCCTCCCATCAACATGTACAGAGACCTTCCAGAACCTCCCTATTTCTCAGAGCTGTATGCTTACAGCTTTCTCTTGTATTACAATTAATGGTCTTCATAGAAGCTCTGAATGCTCTCATCTGTTGTCTGGATAGCTACCATTTAAACAGTGAAAAGTGCTGGACAGATTAGTCACTTGTATAGATTATACACATTTATTTCTCTACAGGCACATTTTTGGGAAAACATGTAGGGAATGAAGAAGACACAGTAAATGAAGCATCCTATAATATTTTCAAAGTCATTACAGCAAAACACAGATTGTCAATGACTGACAAGGGATTCCTGGCATAAGCTGGATTTTCTAACAGATATCTTTGGGAAATCCATCCAGTTTGTTGTCCTGTAACCTCTAGGAAAGATATTAACACTGAAAAGATGAAACAAGATGTGTTCCTGTGTTTTAACACCATCTTCTCATAAAATGTCTTGTAACAATTTCCTCTTGATGGTGCAGCAATTCCTTACAGTGGACAGAATTAGTCAGATGTAAGTCGTTCTCATGATATCTGTTGCTATTCTACTCATCCAACCTGAATCTTATAATTTTAAGCTGACATTTCTGATTCTTTGTGAATGAGAGCCTCAAGAAACCTTCTTCTCTTCTCACAAAAACAGATGTTACAAACTCACTAATCCACGGTTTGAAAAGATTATTCTGACAAATGAGATTATCAATTGGGAGTGAAAACAAACTTATTTGACTGAAGACAGCAGAAAGCGGGAGCTTAACTCTACATATTACCAGCAGTAGGGCCATCAGGGCAAGTCTCTTGGAGGAAAGTCCATGACCCCATCCAGCAGGTGAGAGCCAAACCTCATATTTAAGAGTTTATTAATGCATACTAGCATCTAAAAGAGAAGGATTGTAAGACCATTGCTCCCAGAGTCTAAAAATACCCCCCTCCCCTCAAGTCCTTCATGAAATCCTTTGAGTACTAAAATGGCTAATCAGGGATGACCCAAGATATTTTGCTGACCAGGTCAAAGGATATCCATTCTGTTTTCTTTTTTCTTTTTTGAAATAATTTTCACTTTTGACTTCACTACATAATGCAGGTGCTCTTAAAGATTGGTTTTCTTCATCGTGTTTTCATGTTACTGGTTAACATCTGTACATCTCCTTGAGAATTTTGATTATTGGTTGGCTTTAAAGTGTAAAAGATAGAAAGGTAGATTATTTTATTTCTGAACAAATAATTTCACCACATTTCCCCCACTTTGAGATTTTGAAGGCTTTTCAGCTGTTTTTGAGCACTATTCATAATATAGGACTTCAACTGGGAAATCTAAGCAAAAAATAAAGATCTTGTTTGGTAAAAAAAAAACATGCTTTGGGATAGAAAGAGAATTTACTGCATAAAATATGCTAATGTTGCTCAAGGTAACTAATTCCTGTGAATTTGTGCAAAGTACACAAATATACCGTATCACTATCTGGGCAGTAAACATTGCATGTAGGAATCTTATTTTCAGTCCAAAAAGCATGCATTCTTGCACAGTGAAGCATGTATAGCTTTGTACAAACAATTTTATCCAATGATATCTCAAAGTACAAAAAAAATCATGAGCAGTCTCCTTTTCCTTAACATGGGACACTTATCTTTGATCAAAGATGCAAATATTAACATTTCTCTTGGTAGTCTCAGCTGGAAAGAATCCTTATTCTTTATGTTTCCAACTGAGAATACCAAATTCAGGCTCCAAACTGTTAAAAAGAATAGTGGTATGAGCAATGCAAAAGTAAGGTAGCTGTAAACATTGTCAAAGGGAAATTGTCAAAGGGTTGCTGTTCCCCCATCCCTTCCCTGTACCGATCATCTCAGGGAAAGGGTAATGGTGGTAATGTGCTTGTGATTAATGGATCAATCCAAATGGAACACAATCGAGCTGTCCAGATGGATGTAAACCCCAAGAACACTCCAGAATTTTTGTAAACTCTAGGGCATCTGCTGACTTTGCTTATTGTGGAGAAAAGACAGGTTACGGGCTAACACCTCCAGATTTGTAGTGGAGACACCTAGCACCAGCTTTGGAGTGAACATGAGGAGTAGACACAGCCTTAGATCACTTACAATCTTTGGTCTGATCCAGCAGGATTTTTCTTATGTTCTCATAAGTAAGTTGACTTCAGTATTTGTTTATACTTTTGTCATCTTTTGTGATCCAAGTCATGGACACTAACCAGAGCTCAAAGAAAGCACAAGAAATACTCCCGAAGTATTGAAATTACCCCTGTAACACAGTAGACCCATCTCTACATTAGTAATAGCTCTCAATCAACCATCTCAGAAAGCCGGCTGAAAAATAGTGCCCCGATCAAAATTAGCTCATGTCCTCCCCTTTAACACAAAGTCAGGACTCAAAGTAATTTACAAATAAAACATATGAGAGATTGAGATAAAAATGAAATAAAGTTATCAACAACATGAACATCAATTTGACACATGCAATTAAAAAACAGTTAAAGAAGCAGTAGAATTAAAACAGCACAGCTACCACTTGAGAGCTGGTATCCTTTGTGTTTGTCACAAATACATAACTTACACTTATGCTTCGATAACGTTTATGCATTCATGGTCTTAGTAGCCCTTAATGAAAGCCCCCAAACATCACTTATCAGTAAGCAGCCATTGGGATCAATTGGGAACTGTTCCAGCAGCTACCTAACACTCCAACCCCCCTCTTTGAGCAATTTTTTGCCTTTTAGATTTGAGATTGGTCATGGGAGCTATTTCTCAATTAACAATGGAAGAGATCCCTTTTAATTCCAGTAGTTGCTTAGGGGGGTCAGGTGGGAATCTGTATAGTTGGTAATCATCATCCAGGATTACAATGTGCATTTATTTTAACAAAAACAATCCTCAAAAGTTTGTTGGATTTTTAAAATAACACTTTATGGCTGAGCAAAGAGTTACTACTCTCATCTAAACCTAACACAGTATGAGGTGGTGCACAGCATCAACAATCTCCGGAACAACAACCACTCTCGGTCATCCAGGACGTTCCTCATCATTGGTGCTGAAGTGGCCTGTTTTAAATTTGGCAACCCAGTTCTTAACTATAGAATATGAAGGGCAATGTCTGCAGCATATCAAGAAACAAGAATTTTATCACTCCTCTGCTCTCATTTGCTGTGAATATAGCCTTAGACTCCGCCATTTTGTTTTCCCGCGTGCCTAAATCACTGTTGCCATAAGCTACAAACACAAAATGTTGCAAACATATATGAGACACATAGGACTTCCATGTGATGTAACATTCATTACAATAGAAACAAAACAAGAACACAAAGCCAAAGAGTTATCAGCAGCCCCTCTTATCAGCAATGGAGCTTAGCAGTTACAACCTCTGGGATGGCGTTGTCTTTCCATTTCCTTATGAATTTTCAAAATGTTTTTGAAGTCTGAAGCATGCATTGCTCTTATATCAGCAATGGGACTTCTTAAGATCTTGCACTGCAGCTGATGAGATATCGCAATTAAAATACTTGAGCTGATACATACTTCTAAGATACAAATCATTTTGATAGGATTTTTCAACATGCAAAATGATTTGCAATCTGTTTGTATCTGAAAGTGGGGATGGGGAAAAGAGAAACGAGCATTTAAATTACAGGGTTGCACTGCCTGACTGTCAGCAGCAGATGGTCCCCAAGAGCAAGGTCCGGGTTTGACAGCTAGAGATTTTAAAATGTGGAAGGGGGCTCCAGACTAAAAGAGGGGAATATGGGACCCAGGAACTCATACCAAGAATATGAGTATCCATTTCAAAAAAAAAAGAGAGAGAGAGAGAAGGAGAGACTGTGCTGAAAGGAAGATCTTGAAATGCAGGGTGCAACAATACTTTCATATTACAATACTAACTCTTATTTGGATCTCTTGTCATCAACTGCTGAATAAAATCAGGCACTTACCAACAAATACCAGGAAGTGAAGGACACTTTGTCATTGTATGCCTTCAAGTCACTTCAAAGTAATAGTGACCCGGCCAAAGGTGAACCTATCATAGACAAGATTTGTTCAGAAAGAGTTTGCCTTTGTCTTCCTCTAAGGCTGAGAGAATATGATTTGGCCAAGGTCAGCCAGTGGGTTTTCATGGTTGAGTAGGTTTAAGCCTGGTCTCCTGAGTCAACACAAACCACTTCACCACTCTGGCTCTGCATTATTAGGACACTATTACAGAATTTTCTAGACTATCCATTCAGAATCGTGAAAGATCACCTAAGAGAGCAAGGGGAGGAAGAGAACGAATTCCAGAATTTTGTTTTATATGGAGACAATGAAGATTAGATCAGATACTGACTTCACAGAGATGTTCAGGTATTCAGTATCTGTATCTGTACTGTGATTAAACAGTAAGCCCAGCTTAACCTGGATGTTACCAATGACTACTCACTGAGGGACCCTCCACTACTCTCAATCCTCAAGCTCTCTCTTCATGCCAGTGATGTCAATATTTTCATACATCACAGTAATTATGTTTAATAGAGAGATTTATTGCAATTATCAGATTGCTGTATATCATATGTCTGCATATTGAATCCAGATTTTGAAACAATTGCTTTGGTGGACAACAGCAGTGGCCATACTGGAGGAGGGTTTGGGAAGTTAAGGTAATAAGAATGATAAATGTTTATATCCTAAAATATTATATGCCCTGTCTAAAATCTCCCCCTGCCTATTATCTGTCAAACTCCTGGAAGGACAGCGTGTGCTGCTGTTTACCAATGGGAAGGAGGAGACAGTTTGGACAATGAGGATATCAGACTCAAATATATATGATGTTGGAAAAAAAACTGTTAAGGTTAAAATCATGATAAATCCAGTATTTTATTTGATGGGAATGCCAGATGATGAATTAGAAAGAAAACATAGAACATTACTACAATATATTATTACTGCAGCAATAATAATCTATGTGCAGAGAGGGAAAGAACTCAACATCCCAACACAAGATGAAAATTTGTGAATTAGGAGAGATGGACAAACTGACAGTGCTGATTAAGGAGAAACCCCTTACCAACTTTAAGAAAGACTGGGACTACAAAGTTGAGAACAAAATTCAATTATTATATTTATGAATTAGAGGAATGTCATTAAAAGTAGAAATGTGGACATTGGTCTTATTTAAAGGAAGTATTTAAAAAGGAGTTAAAAATCAACAGACAATTGAGTGTGAGGTTTTGTAAAAAAAAAAAGGGCCTTATAGTTGTATGTTTAATACGTCTTTATTCATGCAGGTTTGTTTTATGTTAGGGTGACTGTCTTAGATATGATTGTGTCAGCTAACTTTATACTATCAAAAATCATTTTCCTTGTATTTTTCCCCCTTTATTTATTTCGTATCAAAAGCATTGCATAAATTAGTATAAAACTGATAAAAATAGAAGGTGCACAAGTGGCTAAATATCTTTTGACCAGAAATGGGCAACAGCAATGGCATTGTCTGTAGCCTCCAACAATTCTTCCTCTGTACATGAAGCAGGGCATCGTGGACAAGCATACAGATGTCTGTTCTGCTCCACAATCACACAAGGGGATTCTTTTAGGTATTGTTTTTCCCCTAACCCTTTCCTTTATTTCTGATCAAAAAATAATTTTAAAAAATCAATGGGAAGGGAGAGGCAGTTTGGACAGTGGAGATACATAGGTCTGGGCTCTGAGGGGAAGAGAAAGAAAAATAAACTCTGTCTGCAAGAGTGTCTTTAATCCTTTTCTATCAACGCCAATACCTGCTGCTACTTTGTCATTTCAGTCTAAAAAACCTCAAATGTATTGCATTTCTCCACCGGCAACCTCTACTAGTGAAACATTCACTTTCCATATTCCTGCAATTCTGTGAGTGAGATCCAGGGAGGAGAATGTTATCCTTTATTTCACATAGTGTTTGCTCTCACACTTGCTTGTCAGGGTCTTTTTCAAATATATCTTTAAAAATAGTGGGGCTGCAAGGAAGGCCTTTCCCAAAGTCCTCAGGGCCAGGACAAATTATACAATCTGAATATTTCAGACCTAAGCTTTATAAGGAGAAGCCAGTACTTTCAAATGACCCTGGAAATGGACTAATCATTGCTGGGAATATTGTAACAAGGGAGTTACATGGTTTCAATAACCAGCTGTCACCATGTTTGATCATATATTTACAGGAAATAAAGTAGATGTGTTCCTGGGTGTTACTTTTTAACAGAAAATTTAGCACCAGAGACAAAAGTAATATGGGAAAAAAATAACATCACAAAAAGAAGAGCAGTTCAATATGTTTCTGCAAACTTTATACATGTGGAAAATGAACCAACCAAGTCAGGTAAGCCCAACATAAATAAACACAAACTTATCAAGCTATCTAATGACTGTTTGAGGACTTCTTCAGAAATGCATCTAGGGATGACATTTTCTTTCACCAGCTTGAATTTTATTTAGGATTTCCTTTTTGATCATCAGAGTAACTGGTAAGGCAGCATTATTTGCTCTTCCTCTTTCTCTGTGTGTTGCTGTTGTTTGCATGCTCAGAAAGGCATCCAAGAAGCAGCTGATGCTAACCTCACTAGTTATGGGGAGGAACACAAAATTACAATTACCTAAGCAAAACTAAATTCCTATTCTTTCATTCTTTCCGGTTCAATCTTTACTACAAATATGCTATTGCAACTTGACCCAAAAAATTGTATTTCTCTAAATGCTGATTCTGCTACAATATTATCCAGGTATACAATGGCTAAGGTGAAAAAATGCATAGAGGGGTGTGAAAACACTGTAAAAAGAAACTTTGTTGCCCACAGTTTACAAATTGAAATATGCCTGTATTATTGCCTCATGATGCAATCCCGCCATAAATGTACATTTCACCAACATCGTAATTTCATCCCTCTGAGCTGTGCCTTCTCCACATGGTATCCAGGAAGATAATGCTCAGCGGAGAAAGAGGATTTAAGTAAGACAATAGTCTGGCAGGTCTTACGTTTGGCTCTGTAGCCCATAATTATGCCACGAAGAACAGGCTCATCTTCCCTTCCTCTAGTAAACTAGAACACCAATTAGGTAGCAAACATTATCCAACTTCCTTCAGCTTCCGATTGTGTATCTGAATGTGTCTATTATCAGCCTTTTATGTTTCCATTAACTCTTTCCTCTAAGGCTTAAAGAAGGAAGTGTTTGTCAAAATATATAAAGCTGTGCCTAAAGCCACAATCTAAAAAGTAGAGTGAATGGAAAGGCTCTTCCATTTTAGAAGTCGCTGTGTCTCTTTTGGAAGTGATGACTATTGGAATTTGTGAGTAAATTGACACAACAGCCTCCTTTGTGGTTTTATGCACTAAAAAATTCAGATATGCAAATTTAGCTAATTTAGAAACAGTAAACTTAGCTTATCTTAATTACTTTCTTGTTTTTACATTGATAGTCTGTGAGCCGCTTTGCAGAACACCTTGTTTGGGAATTGAAAAAAAAAATCTAAACCAAAATAACAAATACTTACTATACTGCTACTTACTATACTGATAAAAAAACAAGCGGATAATAGATTGGTTATTTGACAGGATGCTCAAGTGGCATCAAGAAGATCTTTAAAATCTCAAACCTACAGATCCTATGAATCTCTGAAAGCCTTCAAGCCTTCAGAGGCTCATAGATAAAGCCTTAAAACCAAAAGGCTTTGGGAAATTACCTTGAACCAAATAGAATACGAAAAAGATATGAAGTCAGGGATGTACTGCAATTATATTTAGAATATAAGAATATATTAAAGCATTGGACCCACGAACAAAATATGGGACCCATATGCAGAATCATAGAATCATAGAGTTGGAAGAGACCCATGGGCCATCCAGTCCAACCCCCTGCCAAGAAGCAGGAATATTGCATCCAAAGCACCCCTGGCAGATGGGGAAAAACCTTAATTGGCATAATTGGCTGGAATTCTATTGGATAATTATGAATGCATAACTGAGTGTAATTCATTTGTAACTGCTTCTTATTCATGATACCTCCATGTCCTCTCATTTAGAGCCTACATAGGGACTATGAAAGTTCCTGTGTCCTTCTACCAGCAGCCACTGTGATTGACAGGCATCTGTTCCTCTGTTACTAAAGAAGTGCCTGATAGACAATCTCACCCCTTCTGTGAACAATCTCTACTGTAAGGGGAATTGCAACAGGGACCCTGTTTCTGCCTCTTGCAATGAAGCTCACTCACATTGGGGGTGGGGCGTGGGGGTGGGTGTCTTAGTCACTCCCTTACTGGAGAACAGGTCTCCATGGATTCCAGCAGCTGCTGAACTGGGAAGTGTGTGCTGCAAGGTATTACTACATTGCTACATAACTACCATGGTCAGAAAACTCAAGCCATCTTCTCTAACCAGATACCCTCCACATATGTTGAGCAAATGTAAAACTCACATCCCAACCAACATAACTTGACAAAAATGATTTGACAAAAATCTAGGAGAAATATACAATACCTTGAATTCTTTTTTATAATTCAAGTATTGGACATTTATCATTTAGAAAAATTAGTGAAAGGTAGCAAAGGCCTCCAGCTCTGTTTGGGCAGTCAGTACAAATTGACTCAGCCCACATTCTGAATCTTGGTCAGTGTCCCAGGCTTCATATGTGAAAGGACACTCGGAAGAACATTAATAGGATTTAAGATATAAATACCTCAGTGTGCCATTGCTTCGCTGACCCCAGCAACATGAACAACAAGCATTCCAGCATAAAGACCTTTGATGAAATAAAATTAATTAATAATGTTATATTAGAGATTTAGAGAACTAAATGTTCATTTGGAATTATCCTAATACCATTTTGAAGAAAGCAATAATGAAGTTTAGTGGTGGTAGCATAGCAGCCTAATTCCAAGGTTAATAGGATCACATTTGACATGCAAATAGAAGTGGGGAAATAAAGTATTCTGCAGAGTTTATAAACTACTGTCATTCCATAGGAAATTAGAACACAAATTGCTGTTTGACAAAAAGAAGGAGAATCCTAGTACCAGAACCTGCGAAATTAAAATGGAACTTGTTTCACACAATCCTTTGATTGATTAAGTGTTTAGTCTAATTTCCACGCTGGGAGTCTGTGATTCCTAACTTCCCTAAACATGGAAACATTTATGGTACCTTAGATAGTCTCTTGAGAGCCTGCAAATTGGCTACAGTTTCCTTTTCATTCTTCATGTCTTTGTTAATTTTTTAGGGGAACATATAGACTAATGAGACTAATCTTTTTTCCTTTCAATTTGTTGTTCAGTGCAATAAAATAAACTGTATGTGAAATTTGGTGGGTCAATACAATATAATACAAAACTTTATTATGGTCACTGACCAGCACAAAGCAGGGAGGTGGATCAGTGATTTTGTGGACTTTTCAGGGTGATAGTCCACATGTGTCATATGATCCTCCAAGGACTTGTGAGCAAAGAAGATAAGATAGAGAATCATTATGATAGGTTCCCATTCTACAATCAGCTTATGGGAAGAACAAAAACACATTTTATTAATAGTAAATGAGCAAGAATGACTTCTATGACTTCTCAAGACAGCACGTATAGTACCTTATTACATGGGGGAACTCCCCCCCCCCATGCCATTTCACCAGCTTGTGTGGAGAAATAGCAAGCACGCAGGGAGACTGGCGTGGCAATCCTTCCCTCATCACAAAAGGGGAGCATTGCCCAAACAGGGCAACATGGAAAGGCTCCATATTTGGAGATTGGGCCTCCACTGAAAGTCACACAATATTGTGTGATGGCTGAAAATGGGCTCCATCCCCGAAGAAGGCTCAAAGTGTCCTAGAACATTGGTTTTGGTAAATATGATAAAAGTCGAAAGAGACAGCTGGTGCAGGGAAAAAGTAAAGATTGTAGCATGAGCACTGCATGGCATTCTACAAAACAGCTTAGGACACCAGAAAAAATTGACCTTTTATGTACTTTCCTGTCTTGACAAGATTGAGTGACTTGCTCAGTAACTCACGTGTTGGAGGTATTTCCCTGGCAAATGTAAAGTAGAGATTTCACAGGCATGGGCAAACTTCAGCCTTCCAGGTGTTTAGAACTTCAGCTCCCAGAAATCCCAGCCAACTTACCAGAATTGTGGAAGTTGAAGTCCAAAATACCTGGAGAGCCAAAGTTTGCCCATGCCTGGCCTAACCCCACTATTAAGCTGAAATGAGAACCCATAGATACAGAAGATATGGATGTGGGGGACTGGCTGCTCATTGGATTAACACCTTGCTCTTCTTTTGTGACTCCTAAAACATGAGGCAGTCCCCCACTCTGCCTAGTAGAGTGATAGGAATCTTCTGGCCATATTGAATCATAATTTCAATATTTTCACTATTAGATAGGTCAGCTAAGACTGCTGAGAGATAATGTTCAACATTATCCGGAGAGCCACACTGATTCAACTATTCGTGGTTGAAAATATTTTTTTAAAAATCCAGAAAGTAAATTTTGATTATGCCATTTTGTAAAATACTACATTTTACTACATAAAATACTTGGAGGCAGCAGGATCTACCCTGAAGTAAATCTCCTTGAATTCAATGATACTACTATGGGGCCAGGGTGCACAAAATTGTCCTTGGAGTAGACAATCTGATAAACTAGCATTGCTGAAGGTCTGCTTGCAAAACTTTAAAGGACGTTCTCTACAATTGTCATTTAAAGTCTGGCACAACACAGTTTTTCTCTTGGCTGGCTCTTACTTTTCATCTTCACATTACACTTGTTGCGTTTACCAGCATGGCTTCAGTTTGGATTGCAGCACAATATGGCAACAGATAAAATATCAACTGTTGAGTATATCTGCCAGTTGCAAAAATATTAAGAGCACAAAAGCTGAGAAAAAGGTGACAACTTGACTTCATTTTTTATTATTGTCTCCAATCAACATGTTATTAGTCATTCACTGCTAGCAGCTTTGCACTGAGGATTCTCTTTCTACACCTTCCTGTGGTAATTCACACTAGAAAAACTAAAGGTAACTCTGCTAATCTCTAGAAACATATTGTTCAAGCTTCACCAATTCGATATGAGTCAGGATATGTGATAAGGCGCAATAATTAATATGAACCTCTGTTAATCAGCAAAAATGTGCTTATATGTTTGGTGCTTTTTGCAATTATGTGAATGCTGGTTTTCATCCCTATGCTTTACAGCAGCTGAAACAACAGACAAGAAAGATAAAACAGCATTACAATGTTCTTTTCCAGTCATCCAGAAAAGCTGTATTCAGACATTCCTGTGGTAGATATAATGAAAGAACACCTGTTATATGCCAGTTATGCCCTTTACTCCATGGTTCTTCTCAATGTGTGCTGAAGATGAGTTTCTTCAGTGGGGAAACATATTCTGAAAAAAGATTTGGGGTTTTTTTTGTTTGTGGGGGGTGTTATTGTGGCATTCAGAAATTCTCAATTAACCTGGGCATGGTGTTTGGGAGATTTTAAGCATTGTAATCCAAGAAAGTTACTTTATTAAGCCCTTTTTTCTTCTTTACGTTATAATATAGTGGGTCATCCGTATCCTTGTAGCTTTTACTCCAGAACTTTACATGGATAGCAAAAACACAGGTGCTAGTCCCTAGAAACAAGACCTGGCCACCAGGCACACATTCTGCAGACCCCCCTGTCTCTGAGAAGCATGCTATGTGTCTACTTTTATTTTGAGGCTTCTGCTGGTTTACTTGCAAGGCAGAACTAGGTAGCTGGCATGCTCCCCAGTGCTGGTGAGAGTTGAAGAAGGCATATCTGACAGCTGACATTTGCTGTCATCTTCTCTTTGAATATGTGGTTGGTTAAATCCATGGATTCCGAGACCACAGATATGGCAGACTCCCTACATTTATTGTTATTTAAATGTAAAACTGGATGGAATGATAAAAAATGCCCTCCCCCCTCATATAGATCACCCTCAACACCAGAGGATGCCCAGAAAGCAGATTCATAAAAGCTCTCCTGTCTGCTGTGTTCACTGTAACCACAGCAAGAACATTAACATTGACTAGCATTTACCCTACTAAAAGAAAGTTAATTTTCATTTAGTCCTGCTTCTTTGTATTGTAGCATATTTTCCCAACCTTCCAATCTGAAATAGATTTCATACAGACCTATACTCTGCTGATTAATAAATAATACCAATAGATAACCAAATCGTTATAATTAAATTATTTAACTCATCTTCATCTCTGAGTCAGATATGACGTAATGAGGGAAATGGCCCTTATATTAACACCTCTCCCTCTAATTCAGAACTTCTCCTGTCAACTTAGGGATGAGTAGAAATGCAGTGAAAAAACATAATTCTCAGATTTCGTAATGAGTAAAGGTTTCTACAAATTACAGGCAGTCCCCAAGTTACAAGCAAGATAGGTAAATCTGTTCTTAAATTGAATTTGAATTTGTATATAATTTGGAACAGGTACATTTTTAAAGTGTAACTCCAGCTGTGTGTGTGTGCGTGCTTTGGATAGCATAGGGAAGGGTTAAAACCTGATGAGAGAAACATGTGTGATGGCATGACAGAACTTGAAACGGGACAAGTGGGGATCTAATGGTATGATTCCCTTTGCTAGACGGATGGTCCCCAACATTTCTCAAGGTCCATGTGATGAGGTCCTAAGACTCAAGATGCAACTGGATTCAAGCTGAAAGCCCATTCAGCTGTTGATCTGCTCAGAGGTGAACATCCAAATCTGCATAAAACATATAGGAACACAGAAGCACAAACTGGAAAAACCTAGATGTATTAAAGCAAGAATGGAATGTATAAATATCATTATGCAGTGAACTGAGTGAACTGAAAAAGAATGACATTAATAGTGAGAAGAGGTATAGCAGTCAAAGAATATAATTCAAAGTCTAACAGAATAATATAAATAAGATTTCATGGGGAAACTATCAATATAATCATGATCCATGTTGATGTTTTAACTAAAGAGGCAGAAGAAAAAAATGAAAGATTCTGCACCTGGGTCATAGGAAATTGGAAAATAAAATGAGGAAACAGAGCAGAATCAAAAACTGCAGGAAAAATTGGCCTAGGGCAAGAAATAAAGCAGGAGAGTTCAGTCGAGTTTCTCAAACAATCAAAGAGGTGAATGTTTATACATTGACATAATGGTCAATATAGAAATAAAAAGACTAAATAATCAGGAACACATTCTCTAAAAATAAGACAAGCAGCAAAGACTATGGAAAAGACCAAAGAATTTATTGCTGAGATTGGAAACATTCAGCTATGAAGGAGCTTAAACAAGATCCTGATGTATATAAATATATCATTGAATGCTGTTAGAACTGTCCATGCCATTTTTCCCCAAGTTTTATGAATGACTGTGGAAACTGGGAGTGCATATAGACAGCAGCTATAGTGCGTGACCATCCTGGGTTTTCCCGTGTGGCATCCAAACGATGCCCCCACGTAAATGCAACTGCATTCGGCACAAAGTAGAAAAACCCTGCTTTGTGCCAAGGTAATTTGTCAACAGGAAATATGTGGGTCTTCTTGAAAGATCTGTGTCTTTCTCACTGTGGATGGAGTCTGTACTGCCCACTCAGAAGTCCTGGGAATTCTGAGGGGGCTCTCCGCACAGTCCTCTCATGCTTTCCAGGTTTCATTAGTTTGGAATATCCAAAAGGGCTCTAATGCCCTCCTCAAATCCTCCAGAAAAGTGTTTAAAAATGAAATAACTTACCCTGTCACCATTAAAATGCTGCTAGAGCTCTCCTGGCTTATGGGAATGACACACCAGGAAAAGAGGGAGGGGGGGGGGCAGAAGCAGTTTTCCTTCCCCTCCCCCCTTCTGGCACATCATTCCAATGTGCCAGGAGAGTTCTGGCAGCATTTTAATGGCATCCGGGTAAATTATTTTTATTTTTAAACACTTTTAGGGGGGTTTGAGAGGGATGGGGGCTGTCTCTGTCCTCCTGGAAGGTTCCAGGAGGGCATCTGGACCCCCCCCCCCCCCCCCAGAAAAGCATGCATTTTCTGGGGGGTGGGGGTTGGACTAGAACCCAGGAACAATCATGTTTTTAAAAGGGCTGTGTGGAACCAACCTGGATATAACATTTCCAGGAATTATAGCACTATGATTCCACTTTAAGTGCCATAGTTCCATTCTGGGGTGTGTAGTCTGTCTGGTTAGTCAATAGAGTACTGCATCTGAAAATTTGAAGTGCCCTACTATAAACTACAAATCAAGGATTCCATAGGATGTTACCATGGCAATTAAAAGTGGGATCATGTTGATATAATTGTGCAGAGTGAAAGTGCCCCAGGTGACTTTGTACCTGAAAAAAACCACTCTGTGTAGGGATGTTACAGCCATATCTTATATGAGGGATGTTACTCTGTTCGCCACAGGCACAAGTGAAATATTCCAACATTTTGGCCATGTGCCTCTCTCAGATGAATGGGAGCTTCAGCTCAAAGTATGGCCCCTTTCTGCTTCTCTTGTAAATTTGTAAAGCATTATTGAAATGCAGCCAATTCTCTTTTTTAATGCCTCTTTAAGAAAATATAATTGGTTTTGACAGCAAACCAGCTAGAAAAAGCACTTCTAGATTAATTAACAGTGACCCATAATTAAACACAGCAGTACTTAGAGAAGCAACAGTCCCTTGATAGCACTGCTTTAGTTATAATGAGTATTTATCATCATTGTTTGCTTCCACAGTGGCAGTTATCATCTTTGGTTGCCACATTTTCTAATTAAGTGGGTCTATGGATAAGGTACTGCAATATATTCATGATTTACAGATAGCTGTCAAGACAGAGATCGCATCAGAAAAAAACATGTGTAGTCATAGTTCTACGCATGTTTACCAAGAGGTAAGTCCCACTGAGTTCTCTGGGGTTAATTTCTATGTATATCTCCCATCCAAATCATTCATTAGCAGAGTATTTTCGCAGTTTTTCCCAGGGGTTAAGTGCCTTGATATTGCACTTCGAACCTTAAAAGCAAAATTTCTCTGATATATACAAGTGAAAAGATGTCAGTGTGATATCATATCAGATATATACAACTTGTATAGAGAGTTTTTTCTGTTGTAAACGTGTAGTGAGTACATGTGTTCTGTAGTGAATGTCTGTTTTATAATAACCAAGTGTATAAGTTAATGCATCAAACATTATATTATTGGGACCAAATACCCCAGGAGAATTTTATCAAATGTTTTAGTGTTATTTTACTTTATTTCCCATTAACCATGATAATGCCTTTTGATTTGTTCATTATGTTTTTATAATGGCTGCCTTGGCTACACAGCAAGTACAAGCCCTTCAAAGAACATTCGGTCCTCCTAGGGGAAGGTACACATTGTTCTTAAGTGGGCAACACTCCTTTGAGTGCTCGTACAAAGTACAAAAGAACAGCATTTCCCAAAAGAATAAGCAGCTTCTTATGTTGGAATTCAAATGCCTTGGTCATGGCTGGATTCCATTCAGCTCCTATGTGGGAGTATATCTGCACTGGCCACATAGGACCTCTTCATACATCCCTTTCAGGCCATGCCATTGCACTGGCCATCACCTGCGAAAGAAAAGGTGCAGAGCAGCTTGTGACACCCCATGTGCCCTCCCTCCTCCCCTCATCACATGGAAGGGATGGGAGAGGGTGCTTTGGCACCTCCCCCCCCCCCCATCAGATGGCAGAAAGAGTGGCAATGGGCAGCAATGTGTGTTGCCTCACCGATGGAGCTACCCACACTTTCCCAATTTTCCCTTGTGATGGCAGAAAGAGTGGCAATGGGCAGCAATGTGTGTTGCCTCACCGCCCTTTCTGCCATCACAAGGGAAAATTGAAGGGAAAGTGTGGGTAGCTCCATCGGTGTTACCCAATCTAGACATTCCTCCACTTTGACAGGAATGTGGGTGGGGCCTGCTGTGCATTGTGTGATGGCACATGGCAGGCCCCATCCTTGCCATGATTAAAAGAGGCAAAATGGGGCAAAAATGCTTCATGCGATGAGGTCCTTAATGTGAAAGCACCCTGGATCAGCTCTTTGATGGCCAAATACCACACAAAGCTGATCCAGAATAACATAAGGCAAGGTCATTTTAACCAGTCTTGACTCACATTAACCAAAGTCATGCGATACTCTGAATTCTGGTCCAGAATTTGGAGCAACTCTCAACTTAGGGACCTGTAAACAAATGGGCCAGTTTTGAGATAGAATGGGTTGCAAACATTTACACTGCTCTCCTGTGTTTCCTGGGTTTGGTAAACACTTACCATCCAGTCTCATCACCGGCAGTGGCATTGGCCTGTGGGATGGAACAATTGGGCAAGGGAGGGGAAGAGGAGGGTGATTTCCCTTCTCTGCCCTCCTCCCTCCCTGTTACCCCTCTCTTGTCACACCAGAAGGACCCGTGTCATGCCCAGAGGCCACTGTGATGTGGAGAACAGAAGGGGAGGGAAGGGTTGCTGGAGCATAATTGTGGAAGCCATGGCATGTGCTGGATTGGCCCCAGAATGGTTTTCACAATTATGCCCCAGCAACCCTTCCCTTCCCTCCTGTTCACCATGTCACATTGGCCTCTGGACACAACACTGGTGAAGGTCTGCCCTGAGAGAGAAAAGGTACATGGCGGTGGCTATGTTCTCTTTACTCAGGTGCATCTACACTGTAGAATGAATGCAGTTTGACACCCTCTTAACTTCCATGTTTCGGTGCTATGGAATCCTTGGAGGTCTATCTTGCTTTGGCAAAGAAGGCTAAAGACCTCTTAAAAATACAACAACCAAGATTTCATAACATTGAGCTATAACAGTTGGGTGTCAAACCGTTCAAATTCTACCACATAGATATACCCGCAGAAGAATACATCTAGAGTTCCTTTGCTCAGTATTGCTGATTTGCTCTTTCTATCCAAAAAGTTATGAGAAATGCTTGCTTGGAAAACAAAAATCAATGCCACTAAAGACTATTTTAAAACAACAATAAAGACAAACCAATAACGAGAAAGGAAAGATAGGTCAAATGTTGGTCTCAGCCACAGCAGCTTTGCAACTGTAGTTCCAAGCAGATAGTTGGGGGTGATTTTTCTATTCTTTTCCCATTATTTAAATCCCAGGTAAAAAATAGAACCCTGACCGGGTTCAAATGAAGGTTGTTCTTAGAGCAACTTCTTCCTGCAGAGCTAGAGAAGGTTTTGCTGGCAGTGAATAAACCTCACAGTGTGAAGCCTGCTCATGACAAAGAAGGTATGCGAGAAACAGAAAACTCCAGTTCCATCGTTATCCCTGATTATCTGATTATCTGGAAGATGTGCAACCTTCTTTTAATCAAACAAAAATAAGAGAACCAGTAGGCTTCAAGCATACACATACACTGCAGGAATCCTAATTATAATTATTCACTGAGATATTCAAAGACATAGTTCTGTTTGTTTGCCTCAGTATACAAAGGGATCATGTGGTAGACTAAGGATTTTATCTCACTGCACTCTTATAGTGCTATAAGAGTGCAGTGAGATAAAATCCTTAGCACTATTATTCTACTTTAACTGCCATGGTAACAGCCTATGGAATTCTGGGATTTGTAGTTCAGGGAGGGGAAATTAAAATTCTCAGCCAGAAAACTCTTGTGTCTCACTAAACTACAAACCCCAACAGAAAGCTGCCATAGCAGTTAAAATGAAATAATAGCTCTAACAATGCAGTGCAACAGAGCTACAAGTCAATGAAAGTTTATGCTATCAATTTCTTTTTCAGTTATTCTCAAAGTGCTACAAGATAGTTAGGTTTACTTATAGAAGGGAATACTTAATTTGAGTAGTTTTCTAGATTCTACAATGCTTCAGATGTGAATGCAAGATGCATTCCTTTTACTATCACTCTCCCCTCTGGGCCCCACTCCATGCTTCCTTATCCCCCACCTTTCCCTTCCCATGTCTCTAATCTAATTTGGATTTGGGTGTTCCAAGTTGTGATCACTCCAGCACTTTCCTGCTGAGTAATGACATTGCTTGTTTGGACATTGTGAGAGGCAGCCTTTTCAGAGTTTTCAAACCGCAACGCTATGAATGCACCTCACCAAAGTAAGCGCACTCGGCGGCTGCCCTTTCTCAATGCTTCTCAGGATTGCATTGGTCACATCGCTGGAATATCCAAATGGCAAATGTTGAGAAGTAATTGCCACTAGAAGAAGACTTCTATTGTTACTGTGGTGCTCCTGAAAGTCTTCTGGGGCTGACAGATGCCACTCCAGAAGGTTAATAAGATGAAGGCAGCTCTCCCAGCTGGACCATAAGAGGGATTATGTCTGAGCAGTAGATAAACGGCTTATTCCAGAAACAGACACTGCTTTTTTTGTTGTTGTTTAAACTTCGTCACTCTTCTCTGAATTCTCACTCCAGTCCGACTTTCGTTCTCTTTGGGCAAGAGGTGGCGTGAGCTTGGGGTTTACTCAACTTCTGGATTCCCCGTCGGTGGTCACTTATCGAATGAGAGGACATTCCAAACACTTCAGTTTTAGGACAGCTGGAATTGTGTGTGGTTTTGCGTCCTTAAAAGCAACCCACTTATTAGGCCAAATCAGCATAACCATCCTTGAAAATTGTGAATGGTTAAAAAAAGCAGCATGCACATGAAAACTGGATTCATATTTCTTGTAATTTGCCTTGCGCTCCAAGTCCAAGGAAGCACAGGTAAGTGTGCCTTAAAATATAGTGTTGATTTACATTGCTGCTTCTGGGGTGGGAAGGGGCATTTAAGTAGGAAAGTTAAGGAAGAAGAAAATTATGTTTTTCACTGCTTAGAGCTGCATGACTTAAAAAGAAATCTTCAGTTCCAGACCTGAACATTTTTACTTTGAAGTCAGAGTAATCACTACAACAGAACTTAATAGATATTCCTATTAACTACTCTATTTACATTTTATGCTATTCTTCATTAAATTTTCCCAGTGGGATGATGAATACACATAGGATGACTACTTCATAGTTGGAACAGTAGACAGAATAGTTGTATAACTTGGTTGAAGGGCCTCTGAGGAATGTGCACCACACTCGATAAGACACTTCCAGACACCCCAAAAATAACTCATCTGAGACCAAATGTAGGTACACATCGCTTCTCAAAAAACTCAACTAGGGATGGCAATTGCTACATCCCATTCTGTTGTCCTGTGCCTCCAAGCCTGTTTTTACCTATGGTGACCCTAAGGCAAGCTTATCACATTATGTGGCTGAGAGTGTGTGACTCCCTCAAGGTCACCCAGGGAGTTCCCATGGTCAAATGGGGAATCAAACCCTGGTCTCCAGAGTTGTAGTCCAATGCTCAAAATAAACATTTAGTTCTAGTGAAAATTAATTGTGTCTATATTTAGCTGGATTGAGATCTTGAGTAGCACTACACCATGTTTTTCTATTTCATGAATTCTGTACTTTAACATTTGAAAGGTGGATTTAAAAGTAAAGGGTAAACACACATATAACCACATTTGTAAATTGCAATAGTCATCATTCTGCAGAGCGCAGGAAGGATAAAAGTACTGGTTTGTGTCTGGACTCAGTAATGCTTAAATCAGTGGACCTCATAAGTCATAACTATTTTAAATCTCATTGATTTTACAAAGTCTGTTTTAAGATGGCCAAGCTTACATTCAATCCATTGTGATAGTATTTGCTGAAAAGGGCATTTCCCTTCTAATTCTCTGAAAAAGCTCACACAATTTGTTGCCATTTCTGTAATATGTAAGTGGGCATTGTTTCTCTTTTTCATTCTTGGCAGAAAATAGCCATACTTATGGCAGGGTGCTCTTTACTTTGCTACCGAGCTGATTTTCATTTACCCTTTTTCCTGAAAAATCACCCCAAATTTATATAACTGGATTTTTTAAAAAGGGATTAAATGAACCTTGTTAGTTCTGAAATATCCAGCAGGTTCCAACCAAAACACAAGTAGGCAAAAATGCATGGATTATAACTTGTTATTCTTGGCATCAATATTCAATATATTTTACTTATACAGATTGGATTCCAAAGCCAAATACGCTCTTATTACCATTTCAGAATGAGCAGTGCTATATGAGCAATTGGCCTATATTGGTAATAATGCTTTCAGATTGTGTTTTCAAATAGAATTGTATATGCATATTTTTAATGATGCCAATTAGTGTAACAAACAATGATTTAATTAACTGTGGAGGACACTTGTTGAGAGGAAAGTATAATTTAGCTAAGTAGTAATGACACTTATAGCTGACGTTTTAGACCACTGTTTATTATTCTGTCTTTTTTACAATCCATTTAATGTAATCCTTTAATACTATTTTAAAAATTGGGGCATATGGGTAGCAAGAAAAAGTGAATGCTTATTTGTAGAGTTGTGGATAGAAAACAAATGCTTTTGTAATTATATTGATATTTTATAGTAATTAAGTTGCACTTACTTGACAATCTGGGAATTAACCATGATATAAATTATTTATTTATTTATTTATTTTGTGTCATTGCATAAATAAATAAGTCTAAAACTGATAAAATAAAGGGAGCACAAGCTGCTAAATAATTTTAGATCAAAAACTGGCAACAGCAACCACATTGTCTGTAGCTTTAAACAATTCTTCCTCTGTGCATGACACAGGACATTTCGGGCAGGCATACAGATGCTGGGTTGTTTGTTCAGTTCCACAATCACACAAGGTGGAGGATTCTTCTAGGTAGTGCCATTTTGCCAGGTTGTCTTTTGATCTGCCAATGCCGCTTCTGAGACTGTTCATGGACTTCCAAGTTGCCCATTCTTGGTTTGCTTCTGGAAGAAGACCCTCATGGGGAGCCATCAAGTTGGAATTGCCTGATTTTTCTGTCCACAGGGATATTCTTGTTGTTGCTGAAGGAATATTAAGAGGGGTGCTGGTTCTCATGAAACTTTTCCTAGATTTAAGTCTACTGGGAGGAGGTTGATAGCCATACAGTTGGTGACTTTCACAGTGTTCAATTGGCAATTGGAAGCAACTTTCAGTCGCACATCATAAGGGCAATGCCAGCTAGCTTATAAAGTCTATTGGCAGGTGTAAGTTTAAGATATCCTGTGATTATTCTACATGTTTTATTCAGTGCTATATTCATCCGCTTTGCATAGGAATATTTATGCCAGACGGGGCATACATACTCAGCAGTTGTGTAAGGCAAGGCCAGGGTTGAGGTTCTTATTAATTTTGAGTCTGCATCCCATGTGCTATAAGGATGTTATTGTGTGCATGTTACTCTGTGCTTGGTGTTTGCAAAGTGTTTCCTAAATGTTAGTGTTCAGTATAAGGTAACATTGAGATATTTAGGCTGGGAACAATGTTCAAGCTCTTGGCCTTCCCAGGTAACTTTCAATTTCCTGTTGCCCTCACAATTACGTAGGTGGAAAGCACACACTTGACAGAGTTAGGCTTCAGGTGATTAAAAATTATATAACAGCCATGATTAAGAAAAAAAGGAAAGTTACTACAGGCAGTCCCCAAGTTATGGACAAGATAGGTTCTGTAGGTTTGTTGTTAGGTTGAATTGGTATGTAAGTCGGAACAGGTTCATTTTTAAGTGTAACTCCAGCCATATATGCTTTTAATAAAATAGGAATGGGTTAACAACCCTGTGGTGTGTGCTTTTCCATCTGTGCCCCTGTTCAAAAAAATTCACCTCACTTTCTGTCCCTGTGAGAATTAGATTTTGAAATTTGGCTTGTTGGTGAGAAAGCTTCAGCAGAGACCCCCTTTATCCGTGATAACTCTCAGGAGAGAATTTTCTGTCCAAGGGGAACATTTCTCTCACTTCGTGTTGTCTCACCCCCGTGCATAACCATGAGTCATTTGTAAGATAGATGTTTGTAACTCAGAGACTGCCTGTACACTAAAATATATGCTGGTCATTATTAACTCTTCATGTTGTTGGTGAAAATAGTAACCAAACAAAACCAGGCATAATTAGGTTGCTTTTTTAGAAGAAAGACTCATGCTGCAAGTCAAATCCTATATGCCTTCATGTATGTTCTTTCATAGTTGTCAGTCAATTGCTTGGAACCCATAATTTTCATAGGTTTTTCTTAGGCAAGGAATCCTCAGATATGGTTTTTCCAATTCTTTCCTCTGAAATGTACCCCACAGCACCTCACATTCCTTGGTGGTCTTCCATACAAGTACTTACCAGGTCTGATCTTGCTTAGCTTTCAAGATCAGATGGGATCAGGTGCCTTTAGGATATTTAGGCTTGTATACTCAAGAGGAAATCCTACTGAGTTCATCAGTTGTCCTCCCATGAAGATTGGTATAGGATTCGTGTTCAACTTCTCAAACTTCTTGACAGAAATTATGATTATCTCCCCCCAAAAAAGAAAAAAAAAATCTTTAAGTAAGCAATTAGTGAATCACATGTTTTATAAAAAGCAAGGAAAATATACCTAGATCAGGAAGGTAATGAGAAAAGATTAAATAATTAAATATTTTCCCCTTATTATTTTAAAAGTTCACACATAAGTTTAATTTATTAACATTGAAATGTATATGGCTTATGATAGATTTTTTTAAGTAGCACTAGCATTTGTCCATTTGTGTTATAGCTCAGAGCATTTTTAAATAGCAGCTGAAAAAATCCCATCCCTAGTTTTCTTATTTTTTTAAGTATGACTTGAAAATGTATGTATATATTTTGATTCTCCTACTTCCTTGATACCTAAGCAACTGTCGATTTCTGCAGTATAATGTTACTATTATAATGCTGTCTGGCCTATACTGGTCAGAGATGAAGGTTGCAACAGCTTTTAGAGGCAAGCAGAAATATACAGCCACAACTGAATAAACAGTGAAATGGATTGCCTACATGTCAGTGATCCCGACACAAGTCATGTGATGTGGAGGATCCACATGACAAACCACATGAGATGTCAGGAGGTTTGTGGGAAAACTTCAATTGAAGTAAGCCAGCATGGAGTCTGATCTATATACACAGCTTGTGAGAAAAGATATTGTGCAAATCCTAGTGTTTGCACTACCTATGCTTTTCACTAACCACCTGCTTTATTGACATGTTCGTTTGTTCATTCATTCATTTGTTCATTCATTCATCTATTATCACATCTTTTTGCAGAAATGCTACCCAAGGCAGCTTACAATATGACTGAAAACCAAATTCAGTTAAAACAATGGAAAACCAGTCAGTCATCTATAGCCATGGATTCCATATCCATAGATTCAACCATACACTGCTTGAATTTTTTAAAACAAAAGAATCCAAAAGCAAACTTCAGTTTTGTCCATTTATATATAAATCATTTTATCTTATATGGGTGTTGGTATCATGGGAGGTCCTGGAACCAAGCCCCAGGGGATACCAAGAGCCCACAGTTTCTAAATTACAATAAAATATAATAAAATGATTTAAATACAGTTCAGCACAACCCAATTCAAATACCTTCTGCAACAGACTATTCATTTGATATTTTATTTGTTTGTTTTGGAAATCAATTGGCTGTGGAAATGCTCCCACCATACCTTTCCGCCTTTCTGAAAAAAATTGGCATGCAAGTGACAGGGACAGATGCACACCTATTGTGTCACTGTACTGCTGAATTGACAGTTTGGAGCATAGTTACAGGAGAAATGGATTTTCAAAGTACTACCTAGGCATTAATTTGCTTCTTTAATTATAAATAGAATTTGAGAATATTAAATGCAATATATCTTGTTATCTTTGCAAAACATATTCTCTCATGCAGGGCTGGGCACTGTGGGCAGTATTCAAGGTTGAGGAATAAATGTCTTCTGCTCTACTCCCAGGAACTACCCGGAGCAGCAACAGCTGCCAAAAATAGAAGGAAGGAGAGAATATTGGGAAAATTGAGACCAGATATGATTGGACATCCTCTTTGTAGGAAATTGGGAAATGAGAGGAGGGGGGAGAGACTCTGGTGAAAGTTATTGTGAAACTGCTATTGCTAGAAAATAAGTTTTTTGGATGAGGGGGGACCAGGAGTCATGGACACGTTTTCTCACAGTTTTACTTCCCACCTTCTCACCCTCCCCCAAGAAAACCCAGGACTCTTGTTTTGTGACAGTCCATTTCTTCTAAGTGTGCATATACATTGTAGAATTAATGCAATTTGACACCACTTTAACTGCCATAGCTCAATGCTAAGGAAACATGGTTGCTATTTAGTGAGGCAATAGCATTCTTTGGCAGGGAAGGCTAACAACTTTGTAAAACTCCTATGAGTCCATTGAGCCATAGAAGTTAAAATCGTGTCAAATTCCATCAATTCTACACTGTAGAATTACCTCGTGTCACCCAAATGATCTGTGACTTGAAGGCAGTTTCAATGATGTTCCAAATACCTATCCATATATATAAAGAAACTAAGCTTACTCTTTATGTTTTGCCATTTACCTCCAAACAATCATCGCATCTCATTCATTCATTTATAAACTTATGCCCTATATTTCTGCTAAAAAGTTACATTCAGGTTTGCTACCTGTAATAACATTCAAAATAGAATAAATGTTCATGAAGTGTATTGTAATAAATTAAAACAAATTAATAACATAAATAAATAAAGTAAGCAAGCAATCATTAAGACCTCTTGAATGCCAAAAAGCCAAGGACCTATCACAGTCAAATGTCCTTCATGAGCAATGCTGAGTATAAGGCAAATTGGTGAAGGAAGGCAAAGAAATACCCCACTCTTAGAATATTTCTGCAAGATTTCACTCACATTAAAAGAGTAGGACTTTATCTTAAACCAATACCATGTCTCCAATACTACCTCTACACTAACTAACAGTGGCTCTCCAGGTTTGCTGGCATGACCCATTCTCATTCCTACATGAAGTTGCCATAGATTGGACTTGTATCTTTCCATCTGGAAGTGCTACTGAGTTGTATGCTCTTTCCTCATCTTTCCTTAGTCCATGCTATGAATTCAGGATTTGAAATTTTCCCCTGAAAGTCTCTTAATATTTTCTATCCTGTTTACATTAGTTGTCAAAATACCGCCTAATTAATCATGCAGTCAAAACCAAGTGGCTGTAACTATTACCAAGAGTGCACAGAAATGAACACATGAGACCATTCACACCCACACTTATTTATAATGGTACAATGTTCAAAACCTGCCCTACTATTGGGCAATAGGAAATGACAATCCGATGCAACACATTTTGGATATCAAGAAAAGGCACAAATGAGTGTTTATTTAATTTACTACCAGAGCTGCGGAAAGGTGTTTCTACAATTTTTGCTCTCTTGTGTTAAAAATAACGTACCTTCCTTCAGGTACCAACTTGGATGAATCTGGGGTGGCATTTTCTGCTTCAGAAAATTGCCTTGTGATGATCCCGACTCTGTGTGTGTGTGTGTGTGTGTGTGTGTGTGTGTGTGAAATAGGCAATGAATGGCAAGCTTCAAGTTGCCATTCATAGGGTTAAGTAGGCAACAGTTCTGTACCAATGGTAATACATTTACTCTACAGGACATGCAAGTGTCTTAGGGAAATGTACTAAATGTAAGTGTTATTGTTATAATATATAATGTCAAAAGCATGTATCCATTAATAGAAATCTCCACTACATGTCATTCTTACAGCTTTTTCATGAGCAATTCTAACATTTCCAGATGTCTCTTTACTTGATGACTTATAAAAAATGGCCAGCCTCCTTTGAAAAATTTTAGGAGATGACATGTCATCTAACGTTTTACCTGACAGCTTTTCCACATGTTGTCTTTTCTAGGGCAGCAGTTCCTGAGTGATGGGTACAAATGTGTGACATGTTCCTTTGCCTGATTTACTTATGCCTTGAGATCATCTCCTTCTAGCACATTGCATACGTTGCTCTTTTTAGAAAGAATGGGAAGGTCATGTAACATTTATTAAGAGAGGCCTAATGTGAATTTTAGTTCAGAGAATGAATCTTCACCGGTTAATTCATCCAGGCAGACAAAAGCTTTCTATGTGCTTTGCAAAATTATTCTAATTACTTCTGGCTCTCCACTTCCCATCATCATGCCCTAACTCAGCTGTGTGTAGCAATTGTTTAGGACCCCTGTTTATATAACTGGCCTTGAGAAGAAGGTTAAATATATTCGTACCAAGAGGCACTCAACCAGATTTTTTTTTCTTCTTGCTTTTTCCATGTTGTAAAGGTTCTGATTTCCCACAGCTAGTTCATGATTCCTGCCTTATGGTTCTGAGATAGAGGGTACAGCAAAGTAAAAGAAAACACTCTATAAAAGGCTGTCTGTTTAATAATGCTCCAAATTAATAGGCCACCATCAAATAGCATTTTCCTAAATGAGTATACTCTCAGCAGAAAGCTACTGTTGCTAATTCTGTTCTTAAATATACTGTTCGTGTTAAAAATTTAAAATTTTAAAGTGCCATATATACTCAAGCATAAACCAACCCAAATATAATCTGAGACACCTAATTTACCACAAAAAACTGGGAAAATGGATTGACTCGAGTATAAGCCAAAGGTGGGAAATGCAGCAATTACTGGTAAATTTCAAAATTAAAATAGATACCAATAAAATTACATTAATTGAGGCATCTGTAGGTTAAATGTTTTTGAATATTTACATAACACTGTAATTTAAGATAAGACTGCCCAACTCTGATTAAAACATTATTCTAACCTTCTTTAGTGTAAATGTGTTTACATATCTTTCCAAAAATAATAGAGTAAAATAATAAATGTAATAATAATAATAATAATGTAAAATAATGGAAATATAATAATAACAGTAATAATAAAGTAATAAATGTAATAATAATAGAGTAAAATAATAACTGTAATAATAAAAATAACAACAACAACAACAACAACAACAACAACAACAGAGTAAAATAATAAATAACCTTGACTTGAGTAAAAGCCAGGGGGACTTTTTCAGCCTAAAATGAGGGCTGAAAAACTAGGCTTATATTCGAGTACATACAGTACTTGTGGAATTCTCAGAGGGATGTAACGACCACATTTACTGAGCATCATCCCTTGGATCCAAAGATAGGTTAGCTTAGGCTGCAATCTTATGTGAGGTTGGCTTAACAGGTTGGTTCTAATCTGTCATCTCCATTGCATGTATGTGGCCTCAGGTAGATGGACAAAACTCTAAAACAAGGAGATCACAAGCATTACCTTTGAAGAGGAATTTCTGGGCATGAAGCTTCTCCCTCTATTGAACTGCACAGGAAATATGTCTATTCTATAACTTGGCATCCAAGAGCAAACTGAAGCAGCCACTGAACTCAAAATGAACAGTTTCAATTAGTATATGATTGGCACTGATATGTGTTCTTTATTCAGGAGGCAAGTTCATCTATTATTGCTTTATTCGGACTCTGTTCCAGTTTGCATAGTATAATATAAGCATATTCTTGATATTCTTGGTTCATCTGTCATTTTTAAATACCAATCTGAATTTAATTATTGAAGCTTCCCTTCAGTCATTAGTTTTGCCTTCTTGGTATAAATATCAGCAGTACACTTGCTGAAAATTTAATTCCAGTTTTCAGATTACTTGGCAGCAAGTATAAGAAAGGTAATGCAATTATCCACTTGATAATTTTTTGATGGGAGGGAGGTTGTCATTCAATACTGCTTTTCTTCCTGAATTTATGCAACTTTCAAATGAGTAATTGGCCTAATGCAAAAGCAGTATGCCTCATTTATCAATCAAACCCTCCCCTCTGCAATTTGAAAGTATCTTGTAATATAGAAATAATGTGCTTTTTCATCGCTTTCCAGCTTTGGGTTAATTTTCAGAAGATTCTTCCCTTTTTCCTCTAAAATACTTAATGCCAATATGTTCATTTTACCCCATCCCCTGTTGCATGTTTTTCTATTTTACCTGCATAGGTATCTTCACTCCTTTTGCCATCGCTCAGCATGGTTTCTGAACATGGCTCTTTTCAATCTAACAAGGAATGAAAGCTCTTGAGATAAGAACCTGTGGCTTTTTCACGCTTGGCAATTCTAACACTATGATTCCACTTCAACTGTTGTGCTAGCATTGTATTGAATCCTGGCATTAGCGGTTTAGTGTGAGGTGCTAGATGAGTTCTAAACTCTTCTTTCTGAACTACAACTTCCAGGCTTTAACAGGATGGATTTTGTGGCAGTTAAAATGGTGTTGAAGTGCTGTAATTGCATTGTGTGAAAAGACATGGAAACTTTCTTCTGGGGAAGTATACCCTTCCAGGAGCAGGAAGAACCCACTGTTTTGGAGTGAAGGATCTGACAATGAATAAGGGCCACAGAAATGGTTTTAAAGCCACAAACAAGCCCAAAAACTGCACTTTGTATACTGCTGCTGTAGCCCCTAAAAGATCTGCATAAATGAAGGTGCAGTGCTATACAGGTAGTCCCCAAGTTGCAAATATCAGACTTACAAATGACTCATAGTTAAAAACAGGGCTGAGACAACAGGAAGTGAGAGAAATCTACCCCTTGCCAGGGAAATTCACCCCTGAAAGAGTTATCATGGGGAAAGGGGGTTTCCACTGAAGTTTTAGCACCAATTCTTGTTTCCACAACAAGCCATTTTTTTTCAAAATCCAATTATCTCGGGGATGAAAAGTGAGGTGAAACAGAAGCATAGATAGCAAGGCAAACACCATAGGAGTGTTAACCCTTCCCTATGCCATCCAAATATATTTAGCTAGAGTTACACTTAAAAATGTACTTGTTCCAAATTACATAAAATTGAACTTAAGTACAAACCTACAGAACCTATTTTGGGTTGTTGTAGGTTTTTCGGGCTGTAAGGACCTCACAGCCTCTGAGGATGCCTGCCACAGATGCAGGTGAAACGCCAGGAGAGAATGCTTCTAGAACATGGCCACACAGCTCGAAATCCTACAACAACCCAGTGATTCCAGTCATGAAAGCCTCCAACTATACATTAAATCTATCTTGTTCGTAACTTGGGGACTGTCTGTACACGCAAGCCTTGGCGTGTTAACTCCTCTAAAGATCTTTCTATGTTGAACAAAAAGATTCATATCAACTGAGCAGACAGAAAAGGTTCTGCATGATTTGAAAGTCTAATAAGGCAGGGGAAGAAAAACCTTTGACAGCTAAACATGTAAAGTAAGACCCCTGTCACTGCAGAACTCATTTCCATAGTTTTACTTATCTATTCAGGTAGTCTCTCTAGAAATTTACCAGGACCTCCCTGGAATTTCCCACAGAATTGTATTTCTATATTAATTTTATTTAATGAGACAAGCATACTGGTAAAGACATATGTAAATAAATAAATCACAACTAACACACAAAGCAAGCATTTTTCTTTATATAAAACACTAACCTACAATAGCTAACAAACTGCTAGATCAAACCAATATACAAAACGTGCATACAAAAAGAAAACTAACAAACATAAAAACTAATCTACTAATCTAACTATAGTCTACAGACCTCTCAATCTCTGTCCGATGAGTTTTTAGTTCTGACTAGTCTACTCCTTTAAGATATATTATATAATTGCACTTTTAAATTTGAAGATATATTACTAGCTCATAGCTCCCACAATGCCAATCTCCCAATCTTATATTAATCAATAAACTCCCAATCTTTCTTATAGTTACAACTTCATTACAAAAGCCATCACAGAGATGCTTGACCACCAGACAGAGGTGTAAGTGGGGCAAATTTGTTGCCCCTTGCGCTGCTCCCACATAGCAATACTTTTCCCATCACATGTGTGGAATGTCACCCAACAAGGAACCATTCTGAGTACATTGATTACAGCTGCCATGCTGAGATGGGTGCTTTTTCTAACCCCCAACTCCTCTGTGCTTGTGGAGAGAAAAATAGTATTTTGGCAACACATTAGAAGCAGAGCTGGGTTTTCACCACAAAAAACCCCTCTGCTTTTTCCTTATCCACTGGTGGTGACTTCTCCCCAAAAGTTTATCTGAAACACTGTCGGCGGATTGCTATATTTGCCCAATCTCACCATAGAATTGTATTGAAGAATTCTGCAAATTCTTGGGAATTTCTGGTCCTCCAGTGCCCCTCTATGGTGTGGTGGGACTGAAATTGAGGAAATGCTGGCAACATTGATTACAGCTGCCAGGCCTGGGGGTTCAACCCCCTCCCCCCATTTTTCAGGTTAAAAAAACCTGGTTTACTCATGAATTTTAACTAGTTAACCAAATCCCCATGCTAAGTCTATGAGACACAAAAAATTAAGAGTCTCTCCAGAACTGCAAGCACTATTTCAAGCAAATATTGTCAATTTATTCACACGGTCATTACTTGCAGCAATAGCCAATGTAGTGAAACAACCAAGTTGGGGGGGGGGGTGTTGAATGCTCTCATTAAGGAGGCCAGACTTGGTGGAGGTGGTTGACAGGGGCGGAGCTGCAGGCTATTGAAGGCTGCTCTGTCCCTGCTGTGCTCTTTGCCTCAGTGTGAGCTAGGAAGCAGGTTTCACCGCCCACCCACCCCCCCTGAAATTTGGCCCTGACAGCTGCCATGCTGAGATGGGTGCTTTTTCTAACACCTAACAGGACATTAGAGGCAGAACTGGGTTTTCATCAAAAAAAAAACTCCTGCTTTTTCCTTACCTGTAAAAATGTCACTACCGTTTCATGATAACTCAGAACTGCGGATTATCCACAGGTGGTGACTTCTCCCGAGAAGCTTATCTGAGGCACTCTCAGCAGATTGCCTTATTTGCCCTATCTCACTATAGAATTGTATTGAAGGGCTTTTGAAAATTCCTAGGAATCTCTGGTCTTCCAGGGCACCTTTGTGGTGTGCTGGGACTGAAATTGAGGAAAATTAATAGTGTTCTGTCATTTTTGCGGTTTCTCATAACTGTAATCTCGTTGGAAATTATGGATGTCCCATTTAATTTGCTATAAATTGCCATCAATTACATGCCACACATTTGTCCTAAAGTACACACAAACCATCAAAATGTGAACAGAATGCTAATATTGAGATCTTCTAACCAAAGAAAATAGGTAACCCTGGTACCGAGAAATACTTTCAGTGGTGGGAATTAGCAATGGGAGGAGCAGTAAGTCAACATTTGCACAGAAGTGTGAAGAAGAAAAAATAAAATTAGGTAAATGCTCAGTAATAAAGGTGGTTTCTCTTCAGATTGTATAAAGGGTGGATACATTGGATAGAGTGTGCCAGATATCCGGTTACTTTCAATTGAAGAATAATGAAAAGATGGAATATTCCCACCGTTTTTACAGTGCAGAAAACATGACAAACGCTATTTGAAAACAATCAAAAATGAGTGAAAGGGCAAAATGACTGTGCTCAACCAATATGTTACCTGCTGCTGCTGCTGCTCATGGTGGTAATAAAGTAAAACAGAATATTTGTTCTCAGTTTCAAATCCAGACTGCCAGAGTAGGGAGAATGAACTATTTATGCTTCTGGGATTATGAATTACTGGAAAATGTAAGAGTGCGCCTATATATAGCACTTCAGAAACAGGGTGGCTGAGGTCCAGTACTGATGGGAAGTCCTATCACCTGCTATATAAACACTGAGGTAGAGGCTGAATAGAAGAGAGGGAGGTAAGCTGTGGCTATTCGATATAGACTGCCCAGAAGAAATTTTTGTTTATTATGACTTCTCACCAGGAATGAAAACTATGCTGTTCTTTGTATGTTATTGGGATGCAATATCTGGCATTCCCCACCACTGGTTATGTTGCTGATGAGAGTTGCAGACCAACAACATTTGGAAAGTGGCATGATGCTCACCCCTGCTTTCATATTCCACAATTCATCCTTAGTGCTGAAAACGGGTTCTGCTATTGTCCAGATATGAATTAAGTCACTTTTCCTTACTGTATAGTTTATTCTTAATATTGTAAGATTAATATTCACAAAGAATATTAATTTTACAATTAGGCAAAACAAAGCAACTATCCTATTTGGCAAATAAGGTGGAGTAATAACAACCCTCATTCATTCTTCCTGAACTTCTGAAATGTTCTCATCCCTCTCCTTTGATGGGTACAGCTCAGGGTGCTACAGAATCTGGTCTATACTGCTAAATTAGCCTGCTATCCTTATGAGTTTTAAAGGTCTCTGTCATGTTGGCACTACTGAAAGAAGATCCAACTGCTCATCCAGTTGACTTCTGTCCATGGAAGGCAGAAAAGTATGATCCTACAATTTATCTCAGGAAGAAAATGGGTCTTGGACTGGACTTAACTTTCCTGGAAGATAGGTTTCTCAACCATAGTTACTGAATGCTCCCATGTTCGAAAGATAGATGCTGGGAGAAAGCAGAAGAGAGAGAATGGTTCTCATATTTGTAAAAACAGGCAATATTAGTCCACCTCTTCTACTCCCATTAATGCAGGATAGGCTAAAAAAAAAACTATTTTCCTCAAAACTGAAAAATACCTTGTCTTATTTTTGAGCCATTACAAGTTCAACTGTTATGAACCCAGCTCTCATTGTAAAATGTTCCCACTTTAATAGTTCATTATAGCAAGAAGGTTTAAAAAGAGGGAACAGAGAATTTTATTTGGTTGGTTAGGTTGCCACATTTTAGAGCCCAGCCCCTCATCTCCAGTCCTCCTGTCGAAGGGAAAGAATCATAGGGTGAAAGTGCAGCATTCACACTTGTGACCCTATTTACGTATATTCTTTCTTTGTTAGACTTGGTTGGCTGAGTTTTAGTTGGTTGATGCTTAAAGCATCATACCTATTGGGCTGGTCCTTTTTGAAATCACCTGTACCCATCTTCTGTGACATCAGAATGCAATTTGGCCCTGAAATCTCAAGGCTTAGCATATTCCTTACTCGGTGATCCTATGGAGGTTGAATCGACAGAGGGGCATATATTAGGAAATAAACATCTGAGCCATAGCCAGATGAACTTCTGTTGCACTTCCGCAATTGTGTCTTGGTTGTTCACTTCCAGTAAATTGGACAGTAATGTTATTCTAAATAGTGCTTAATTAGATTTATCAGTGCAATTACTCATATGCTCATTTCCCCTTGATCATAAATGCTATTGTTGACTCTCTAGCTCTTATTTGAAAATCAATTGATATTTGCTTGGTCAAAAAGGAGATCCTAGAAGTAACTTTCCTGTTGTGCCTGTGTGTTTCAAGAGCCTCCCCACAGTTCTTCAGCCTCCTGTAGAATTTTTGGTATTGTTACTGTTGTGATCATGGTGATGATGATGCTGATGATGACAAGAAGAAGCAAAACAATGGCTTCCCCAAAATCAGCCAGGTACACTGTCCTGTTAACAAAGCTCCCATTTGAGGAAGATGCCTTCACACATTTTTTATATTCCTTTTTCTGCATTAGCTTTCTGCTCCATGCCTTAGCCCACTCAGAAGAGGCCCTTGACTTTTTGTGTAGCAGTTAGTAGGAACTCTCTTGGGACTTCCAGGGGAGGGGAGCAACACTGGTTTCTGGACACCTGTGCTAGTGAGGAAAAGATCCCTCCTCCAACTGCACATCCCCCTTGCCTATACACGTGTCACTCTATGATTTCAGTGGAGTACATGAACAAGCAGAGGGCTGTTGGTCCACTAGTATATTTTACTGGGTAGTGTTTTGGATCTTTTTCAGCTTTTGAACAGAATTCGTTTAGCTGTCCATATGATATAGGATGCTGTCTTGTATTACATTTATTTGTTGTGTTTATTTTCTTTGTATCCCATGTTTCATCTAATTTGCTTAAGGCATTGCAGATGGTTCTCCTCTTCCCCCAGTTTACTATACAATGGTCTTGTGAGATGAGGCTAAGACAAGTGACTATCAAGTAAAGCTTCACCATAATATTTACAACATCTAGGATATATGCCTTAAGTCAACTAGTGGCTGGGAAGAACAGGCAGCTAGACAGAATCTGATTGCAGTTGTGCAGCCAAGAGAAAGAATGCCTTTGTCTTTCCAGATGCCCATACAATATGTTAGAGGTACACTAGCAGACTCTGGACATTCTCTTTCCTTCACCATTGTAGCTAAATGGCACCTTGGCAACACCACCACCCCATACAAGCAAGTACATACTGGAGAATATCCCTAACCCAAAATTATTTCTTTTATTTCAGAATAAGGGGTTTGTAGTTTAAACTGTCCAGCCAGGGAGGTCCTGGGCCCCACTAAACTTCAAACCCCAGAATTCTTCAGGAGGAAGCAATCAGATTTAAAGTAGATAGATGCTCTCGTGTGATGAAGTGCTTATTGAATGGGGAGTGGAACCGACTTTCCTTTAGGTGCCAGTCCAATACTCTAAAACAGCATCACACTGCCCCATTTTCTGTCCTTGTAATTATATAAGAGAATGGTTTGTAGACATATGACTATTTTCCTTGCTTTATGCTATTTTAAAAAATGATTTTGTGAATGGATCACTCCATCTAATAAACTCCTGTTAACTCAATTTAAAACACATGTATTGAACACCACTTGTCAAATGTTGGAATGGTTTGATGGTAAGATGAGTCAACTGTAATTGCTTATAGAGGGAATGAAAGGAGAGGTAGAGGAGAAAGCAATTTTCACATCACAAACTTCTTAAAGGATATATTGTTACTGAGCAGCTACAGAAGATGGCAAGAAATTTTAAAAGGGGTCAGTATGATGGCTATACCTTTTAAAAGATTTGACATTTTCTTTGTTTTCCTTTTTGGGAATATATGAGAGTAGCCATATACGTAAGATATGTGGAACTCTAATGAGAAAATAGCTTTCAAACAGAATGGGGTGATCTTCCTTTATTGTCCTACAAGCCATAGGAAAAGGGAAAGTACAAGATAGAGGTATACCTCAGTAAACAAAGTAGATGTGTTCCTAGGCTTTACTTTTTATATAGAATCCTGGTATTAGAGCAGCAATTCTCAACTTTTGGGTCTCAACCCCTCTGAATGTCGCCACTTTGGCTTTTTCGGGTCCCAAAAATGGCTCCTCCTCCTCTTCATCTGGTGGCGGTGCAGGGAGGAGAGGAGTCATGGGGAGGTGCTGGGAGGCGGCAGCATGTGCAGTAGGAGAAGGTGAGGGGGCGCACCCTCTCTCTATCTCTCCATTTCCTTCTCTCTCTGTCCCTTTTTCTTTCTCTTGCCTCCCTCTTACCCTTCCTTTCTCCTTCTCGTTTCTATCCCTTTTCTTTCTTTTCTGCCTCATCCCCCCTTCCTTCCCTTCTTTCTCCCCTTTCTCTCTCTCCCTCCCTTCTCATCTCTTCTTCTCTCTATCCCTCCCCTATCTATTGATAATTCTCTTTCCTCCTCTATCTCCCTCCCTTTCTCACCTCCCTTTTTTCTATCTGTCCCTTTTTGTCTTTCTTTCTGTCACCCTCCCTTTCTTTCTTTTTCTCTTGCTTTTTATCTCTCTTCCTCTCCTTCCCTTTTTTCTCTCTCTTGTGTCCCTTTCTCCTTTCCCTTTCTTATTTCTTTCCTCCTCTTTCTTCCTCTCCCTCTCTCCCTTTCTCTCTCTTGTGCCACTCTCTCCCTTTCTTCCTGTGGTCTCCTTCTTTCCCTTTATTTTTTATCTTTCCTTCTTTCTTCCTCTCTTTTTCTCTTTCTCTTGTGACCCTCTTTCCTCCCTTCTTTCTCTCTCTCTCTCCCTTATGCTGCCTCTCCTTCTCTCTCCCTTTCTTTTCTCTTTCCCCTCTCTTTCTCTCCCCTCCCCCTTCTCCCTTATCTTTTTTCACAGCCTCAGAGGAAGGCAATGGTGACAACACAAGATAGCCAAGAAAACCCTCATGATTTTGACCAAACCCAAAAGTTGGGTTTGGTTTGAAGTCACATCAGAGCAGCCTCCCTCTAAAGAAGAGCCCTCACCCACACCCCTGTTCAAGACTTTGCAAATTCACCCTTCCTCTTCAGGCTATAGGCAGTCTCCAAGTTACAAACAAGATAGATTCTGTATGTTTGTTCTTGTTGAATTTGCATATAAGTCAGAATATACATTTGTTAAGTATAACTCCAGCCATATAAATATGCACACACACACATACCGACACACACACACATATATATATATACTAGCTTTGAATAGCGTAGGGAAGGGTGATGTCTGTTTTGCTGTCTGTGCCCCTGTTCAGAAGATGACACCTCACTTTCTGTCCCTGTGAGAATTGGATTTTGAAAAGTTGGAGACAAGGATTGGATAAACTTTTCTCCTTTGTAATTGTTTCAGGAGTGAAGTTCCTTCTGAAGGATAGATTCTTCTCCCTCCCTGTTGTCTCAGCCCCGTTCTTAACTAGGAGTCATTTGTAACTCAGGGACTGCCTCTAGTCTGAAGAACAACATCATCACACAAACATGGACAGTCCTAAGGGATGAAGTTATGAAGTAGCAACAAAAAAAATATTATGTTTGGGGGTCACCATAACATGAAGAATTGTATTAAGGGTTGCAGCATTAAGAAGGTTGAAAACCACTATATTAGAGGGACAAATTACATTGAAGGAACAGAAATATATCCCAAAAAGGAAGAGTAGTTCAACATGTTTAAGAAAGTTCTTTCTTTAAAAACCTAATATTAAAAACATATGAAATTAAACAACTAGGTCAGGTAAACAAAAGCATTTTAATTTCTTTGAGACCACTGGAATGATTCTTCCAAAATGCATCCTGAGGTGATTTTTTTCAACAGGCTCCATTTTTTCACCTAATGATTTCCATTGGTGTGCAAATTAATATATCTATGTTTTTTCATCATGTCGGGTTAGCTGGTGAGGCAGACTAACACAATTTTCCACTTTTCTTTCTGTTTTGCTCTTCACACATGCTCAGGAAGTGATTCTGGAGGCAGCTGTTTACCTTATTTATTGTACATTTAAGCACATACAGCTACAGTAGGATTACTAGAGTAGGAACCCATTTTCCCCAAGTCAAACTTATTGTATTTTTTACTGGAGACACACTGCTGCAACTCAGCACTTAAAGCTTCTCTAACCCTCCTTCGCCATCTTCCTCATGTCAATGCTGAGGAGGAGTGGGACAACCAACAACTTCCAGGTAGACAGAAGGAAAACTGCCTTCTATACAGCTCCCTTCATAATTGGGCACCAGAGCTGGAGCTTCTAAGACTCAAAGTCCAATAACAAGTGGGGAGTTTTGACTGACTAAAGCAGTGATTCTCAACCTGTGGCCCACAAGGACTAAAATATGGTCTGCGGTCTCACCATTACTACACCATTGCAATGAGAGTGACTGGTTTCTTGAAACCCCCTTATAGTGCCGATGTTGGAATCACAGACACCTTAAAGGACCAAACTCAAAAGTGGCTTCAAAACAGAGTTTATTAAACAAAGGGAAAAGGTAGAAGTACTAAAATGCAGTGCCACTGGTCAAAACTCAAGAAACAAACCAGACCTGGTCCAAAAAGGTTAACAGAAATATAATCCAGATTAACTGGATAAAAAGAGACGAATCAAACAAAGCGCTCTGAGGCAAAACAAAAAGGCTCGATACACAACTGGTTAACAAAAAAAGGGGGGCTGCAGGTAGAGAAGCATCATCGGCCAAAGTCCAGGGTTGAAGCGGGAGAAATCTGAAACAGCACAGCTCCAGTGATCACAGAAGCAGCGTCCAAAGCCAAACCAGTCCAGGGCCAGGTAGGGAGAAGTCCACATTCACAAGAAGCCAATCCAGGTCAATAACATGCGAATGATCAGGAGATCCAAACTGCAGATCCTAAACCAACACCGAACACGAAACAGGCAGCAACAAGTCTACAAGAATCTTTTCCAATACACAGCACCCAACACTCGAACGCTCAGCAACACGCCTTCTGCAAGGACCCATCACCCCTGAACCCACTTTTATTTACAAATCATCATCAGAAGATGAACTGACCACCGCCCCATCATTTCCCCCCGCAGCTGCTCCCAGCTCTTCACGTGAATTCCCTTGTCCTTCCCTCCAATTCCTTCATCTCCTGTCAAGACTTAGGTCCCCCCAAGACTCAGTTGGATCCCCTGATTGCCAGTCTTCACCTCCAGAGAACCCCATAAAGGCATCACTAGTTGTTGGCTCCTCAAATAGCTTGCACTTCTCTTATCTTAGTCCAATCCATGATGTCTCCTTCTTCTCCTTCACTCATTGACCCATCATCCCCAGAGAATCCCTCAAACGACTCCTCATCTGTAGGTGCTGTAAATATGTCCCAGATCCTCTTTCTCTGCTGCCCATCATCAGATTCCTGCTCCCGAGTTTCTTCTCCTTCACTCATTGACCTATCATCCCCAAAGAATCCCTCAAACGACTCCTCATCTGTAGGTGCTGTAAATATGTCCCGCATCCTCTTTCTCTGCTGCTCATCATCAGATTCCTGCTTCCGAGTAACCCTTTTTCCCTTCTGGCACTCATACTACTGTTTGTAACGTTACTCACAGGCTCTACTACAACAGCCGAGGATTATTAAATATAGTTTTCTCTGGGTGAGCAGAAGGTGACTACTGGATGGTATATGTTCTGTATCAAAACTTAGAGCTGATGTGGTCTATCCAACACAGTTTTCTGAATCAGCATCCCAAATAACCAAACCAAATCTAACGTTGACCAAAACCTGATTTGTAACCCTTTTGGCACTTATGTTGGAGTGTGGTCCCTGGTCAAAGCGGTCCCTGGTCAAGTGGCCTCTGTAAAAAAAAGGTAGAAACCACTGGACTAAAGTATAGTAGATGAAAGTTGTTTTTATTGTGATGGTAAATTAAAATGTAATTACAGAAATAGACTACAGGGAGGGTACTCATGTAGCATACCAAGCTGCAAGTCCCAGCATTTCTAACCATTGGGTGTTTGGGTTGCTAGGCCAGCAAGATGATCCCCATCCCTCTGATAAATTCTGATAAAGGAAGAATTTGGGAAAAAAATCCTTTTTTAAAACTCCCAGAATCTCATGGCCAGCAAGGTCAGCTTATTAGTTGATGACAAGCTATGGATCACTGGAAAGGGAGAGAAAGAAATAACTTTCTACAGCTTTGAAAAAGGCAAGGAACGAGTCAAATCAATAGATTCTCTCTTCCCACTGGATTACTTGTTTTAGACAAAGGAAGCATGTGAAGTACATTGTCACAAGGCTGTACAGATGGCTAAACAGCGTAACAACAGCAATTAAGAACCCTGCTGCAAATCAGTTTAGGGATTCACAAAATTACCCATGTTTTAGTCCTTCTTTCCAGCTTTGGCAAATTATGTTCCATATTTGTGGCTTGTGGTTGAAATTTATTGCACAGTACTTCTTTCCCAGTTTGGCGCTGTCTAAAGTTTATACACTCAAAGCATTGCCAATTTCTGCTTGACATTTGTTGAAAATCTAGATCTGGTTCCTTGCTTTTATGCATGCCATTGCATTCATTGTTTGACCATTTTACCTTGTCACAGATTACTGGCAAAAAAACAAGTGGTCATTGGAAAGGGAATTTGTAGATATACTAGAATTGCTTTGGCATTTGTTGCTTTCTTGCTAACAATTTGGCATTGAAAGATCAATGCATAGATAAAATGTTTTCCACTTGGCAACTGATAAAAACTCTTTTGCAGGTTGCAGAAAAGAATAGTTATGAATCAGTTTCATTTTGAGATATTTTGCTTTCTTCAATACAGAGTGTTTATGACATGTGCTTTCTAAAATGAACTTGTTATAAAGCCCAGTAATAACTGTTCCCAGCTTCTGTGCTTTCAAAAGGACAGTCTACTGGAATGTTAATTAGAAATTCCTACAATAGACTGACGCAGAACACGGGTTACTTATTCTCTATCATCTTGCTGGAAGTGTCTCTTTTTTTCCTTTGCTTTGTCTGCTCAGATTCAGTTCAGTCATTTCCAAATTGTCAGGATGAACCATCTTTCCTCCCTTATTTTCTTTTCATCTGTCTAACAACCTCCAACATAATAATTAATGTTTATGGCTTTGCTCAAAGCTATATTCTTCATTTCATGAAGACGAAAGAGACATAAATCATGCCTTATACGCTGAAACCTGTCATGCTCTACTAAATATTTAACTCTTAGTTTTGTAATATTCTTATTCTTTGGTGAGCTGGATTCTCTTGAAAGACATTTGATTTCTTTTCAATGGCCCTTGGTGAATTTGAATCCTTTCCAAACACAATTGGTATCTACAGTCAGTTCATCAGCTTCTTTTTCTTGGCCTCTTAGGAAAATATTTTCTTTCTCTGGAAGTTTGTAAATTATCTACACATTTCAACTCTTTCTTTTCACACAAATTCTTTAAACAAACCTTTTATTCTATTTACCGTGTCCTTCTTTGCAAGTTGCTTGTAAAATATGAAAGACAACATGTAGATACAGAAATGCTTCCAAAACAAATTGAAGGGTTTTTTTTAAAAAAAATCAACATTATAATTTCTTTAGGCATCAGTGAATAGAAGTTAAAACATAATTGCTTCACTGACTGCTCTTTCATTATCTCCATGAAAATAATTTTGTTGCTTTCTTCTCAATCTATTGAAATTCAAAGCTTTCAGGGGTTTATTTACTGTAAGCTTTTATAACATTATGAATTGTTGTGTCATATAAAATGAGGTTAGGCATAATATTCTGAGACCAGCCAAATACACAGTGCAAACCCTACTGTCATCAAATGAATACAATTTTATGATCTGATTTACCACACAATATATGGTGGCTACTCTATAGTTCACTGATATGTTTTCACATTGTTTATAAACATTACCACTTTCTATCTTTTGAAAATACACCTAATATAGAAAATGAATATACAGCAAAGGGCAACAGGCAGTGTCAAAATGAGAAGAGTCCACTAAAGGACTAGACCTTGGAGATCGATTGCTGGAAAGCGCTGTAATTTTATGGCAGTCCTCTGTAATCTTAGGTCCCTTCTACAGTGCCATATAAAATCCAGATTATCTGCTTTAAACTGGATTATATGGCAGTGTTGACTCTGAGAATCCAGTTCAAAACAGAATATGTGGATTGCCTGATTTAATAATCTGGATTATATGGCACTGTAGAAAGACCCTAATAGGGTTTTTGGGATGCCCTATGACAAATTATCCCCAACCTGTCACCTATGCCTGTATGTATGTGGGTTCCTTGCTTTTCTCTTCCCATTCCAACTTGTCCATGCAATTACTTTCCACTCCCCCATTCACACACACACACACAAACCATTCTTTCACACTCTCAAATCCTGCTATCTATTTCTTCTGACTCCCTTGCCACCCCACTTTCTCAGCTTCTGCAATTTATTCACTCTGCTTTTCTTTATTGCCTTCATCCTCATCTCACTGCACTTTTGATTCTCTCCATGCCACCTCCAGATTGTTATGTCCTGCATCCTTCTTCTGCTCATTTTGTCCTTTCCTGACTGTGCCTACTATTCTGTGGCCTAGTAATATTTTGGGAAAACCTGGGATTTGCATACAACAAAATATACTAACTTCACCCATCCACCATCTTCAGTTACAACAATTGTGCATAAGTATGTGTTTACTGGACAACCTTGCTCCATTCCCAGCCACTTTTAAAAAACAAAACATGTGCATTTTAATAAAAAGAGACAGGGGGCTTTTGTCCACTGAAGAAATGTCTATTGGAGCAATGGGGAGTGGGGTAGTAATATGGTGTAGCTGAAGCACAGGGTTATATTTTTTCCACTTTAACAAAGACTACCCCAACCTTTAAAAGTCTGAAATTTGTAGTTTGTTATGTAGATTTTTCTGCCAGAACATTCTGACGTCTATAAGTAATGGAAATGTAAATACTAGAATTCCATAGGATATATTAATGGTAATTAAAGCACTGTAAACCTGTCACAACCTGTGGATGTGTCCCCTTTCAAATATGCAAAATCTCACAATCCCCAGGTATGTTCAAGAACCTATGTTGTATGCTAATGTTATAAGCATACAAAACAGGCACTTTGGGAAGTGAAATATGTTTAAAATGTTTCATATGACTCAAGCAAGGCATCCTGGCTGAAATAGTAGAATAAGACAACAAACAAGCTGTTCCAGTTGAAAGAAACAGAAAACCTCTTTTACCTCCAGGAGCGAATTTAATTTTAGAAAATTTATCAGAAGTGCATTCTAAGGTTAGGTGTTGACAAAGCCAAAACTATAGAACCAGAAACACCAACACTTTTTAACTGAAAACTCTTGCTGATACTAGCTAAGATGGACAAGAGGTATTTCACGTTTTTATAATTTGGGGAGATATTATGTTCTATATGGGAAGTAACAAAATCACGTGGAAATGTAAAGAATATTCAATATTCTGTCCCAGATCAAAAAAACAGATTTGTCAAAAAGTTGGAAAACCCTGTCAAGAAAAATAGAACTGCAAGAATTTTACAAAAAATTCTCCTGCTAGTTCATATTATGAAATGTTGCAGAAAAGTTATTCTCTGTACAAAAATGGTAGGGGAGTTTCACCAGCTTTCTGTACACACCAAATTCCTTGCTTTCTATGCAGGAAACATTTTTTTCTGCACAGAAAACAGATTTTTGCAAGAAGTCCATGCTTTTCATTGGGAAAAATACTGCAAAATAATATTTGTTTTTTCTTGAAGCAGGGAGAAAAGTTAATTCATCTACATAAGCAAGGCAAAAATATCATGAGAAAGGTGCCATGGCCGTCTGTTCTTCCCCAAAGGCTTAGATTTGTGTCCCTTTTACATTACACAGTTATAATATTCTCATCCCACTTTGTCACCCTGTTTATTTAACATGCATGATAAACATACAATGTATAAAACAGGATTAGAATCAGGGAAACCACATGTGAAAAATGGTGGAAGAAACATCAACAATTGTAGAAGTGCAGATATTACCATATTACTTCCACAAAATAGCCTAGACTTAGAATGTTTACTAAAGGTCAAGAAAGTGCAATTGCAGGTTTGCAGCTGAACATGAAGAACACAACAATAGTGGTGGATTGTAATCCCCAAAAACTCCATGAGAAAAACTTAGATTCAGATACACTTGCTTCCAGGTATATAACAACTGTGATAATTTGTGCTTGCTTTAAGAGTTTATATTTTATTTTCTTCTAAACTATCAAGTAATTTTTGAATTATTAGGTACCAGATTAAAGATATTTTATGTAGTTTCTAAAACTTTGATAATACGTATGGGTCATTGATCTTGACTTTTAGATATGCCAATTTAAGGTGTGTGTGTATATAGGTCATTTTTAATTCTTAAATGTTTGAAAACATGCATAAGAACCACAATGGGGCAAAAGAAGACTGACTGGACTTGCACTCTTGAGTGTTCACTGAAGTTTATCGATGGAGCCTGATTTATGTCAAAGTGTATTGACACAGTTTACAAGTGTTTCCAACAGATGTTGTGGTTACCAATTAAAAGACATTTTCAGTTATTTTAAGACTTGAAACTTTGTGACTAAAATAGAAAATTGATTAAATTAACTCTATATAAAAATATAGAATGAACCATACTATTTAAATTATTTTGTGTTATGGAATTACTCTTCATGATTCTCTAAAAAAAAGTTTCAACCCTACCACCATCCCCATTTTTTTCCGGCTATGGCCCTGGTTATAATAAATTATAAAATCAGTGAAATAGATCAAGGTTTTCAGTCATTCATAAAAATGGAGACCACATTCAAGAAATCAGAGAAAGATTGGAACTTGGAAGAGCAGCTATAAAGAAACTAGAGAAGAGCCTGAAGTATAAAAAATATATAAAGTAAAAAAAGTCAATGTAATTGTATTTCCCATTTCTATGTATCATTGTGAAAGCTGGATAGTAAAGAAAGTTCATAGGATGAAAATCAATTAATTTGAAATATGGTGCTGGAAAACAGTTCTATAGATAGACAGCATGTTTAAAGACAAAAGAAAAAGGTCCTAGAGCAATGCCCCCCAAATTAAGACCGGTAGGTCAAATGTGACCCTCCAAGATCATTTACTCAGTCCCCAACCTAAACTTTAAATCTAGGGTCACCTTAAGTCTAAAGCAACTTAATGGCAAACAATGACAACAATTGTAATTAACTTGCCTAATTTATCAGCCAAAAGGAGGCCCATATTTCTCATTGAAATACTGATAAGTTTATCTTGGTTAAAATTGTTCTTCATTTTAAATATTATATTTTTGGCCGTGAACTGCACCTCGGCTTAAAAAGCTTGAGAACCCCTGTCTTAGAGCAAATGAAGCCTCAACTTTCCCTGGAAGCCAAGATGACTAAACAGACTGCCATATTTTGCACATATCATGGGAAGAAATAATTCACTCAAAAAAAAGAGACAATAATTCTTGATGATAGAAGGCAGTAGAAAAAGAGGAAGGCCCCATTATAAATGTGTAGATTTAGTTAAGGAAACCAAACCCCTGTTTGCAAGTCCTGAGCAGGGCACTTGATAATGGGGTGCCTTGGGGGGGGGGGGGTGTCTCTCATTCATAAGGTCACTATAAGCTAAAGTCAACTTGAAGACCTTTAACCACAACAACAATATCCCTCTTTAACTGCCTGGTTCCATTACCTGTGGAATCCTGGAGTTAATAGTTAGGTCAGAGATACGAATGCAGTGTTTCCTAACCTTTACTACTACATGTGTTTTGGACTTGAGCTCCCACTATTCCTAAGAGCTGGCAAACACCTGAAGGGCTAAAGGTTGGGAACCACTGCACTAGTGGGAATTTTAAAGACCCCCTCCTTAAATGGCAAATCCCAGTATTCTGTAGAAAATTGCCATGGCAAAGTGGAATCATCACTCTAGAACTGTATAGACTGAAAGGATCTTTGGGCCCCATCTATACTGCCATATAATGCAATTTGAACTGCATTACATGGCAATGTAGAGTCATATAATGCAGATTGAACTGGATTATATGAGTTTATTTATTTCGTGTCAAAGCATTGCATAAATAAATTATTATAAAACTGATAAAATAGAGGGAGCACAAGCGGCAAAATAATTTTTGATCAAAACCGGGCAACAGGGACAGTATTGTCTGTGTATATGGCAGGGCATTGTGGGTAGGCATACAGATGCTGAATTGTTTGTTCTGCTCCAGAGTTGCACAAGGTGGAGGATTCTAGGTAGTGCCATTTAGCCAGGTTGTCTTTTGATCTGCCCACTCCACTTCTGAGTCTGTTCAGGGACTTCCAGGTTGCCCATTCTTGGTTTGCCCCCAGAGAAAGACCCTTTTGGGGGGATATCCAGTTGGGATTTCTTGGTTTAGCTGCCCAGAGGGATACTCTTGCAGTTGCTGGGGGAATATTAAGAGGAGTGGTGGTTCTCATGAAACTTCTCCTTGATTTGAATCTACTGGGAGGAGGCTGATAGCCATACAGTGGGTAGCTTTCACAATGTTCAATCTTATTTCACTCACAGTTGGCAGCAACTCCCCGTCGCACAATTGGGGGGAGACAATGCCACCTAGCTTACAGAGTCTATCAACAGGTGTAGGTTTGAGACATCCTATGATTATTCTACATGGTGATATGAGTGTACACCACCATACACTCCAGTTAAATGCAGTCAATCTGCATCTGCACTGCATTTAATGGCAGTGCAGATGGGGCCTTTAACTCAAGTTCTGAGGTTTTCTATTTCTCATTTGGGGCTTTGACCTGAAAGGAAATTTATTCCTAACTCTTGTATTCAGAACCTGGGCCTTTACAAAAGGAGTGAATTGTCTTTTGTTGTGTCATTGTTATTTCATAGTTTTAATCTACACTTTAGGAGAAGTAAAAAAAAAATATCAGAAACTGATTTCTGTTTAGCAGTTAACTGAATGTTTATCTTCATCTCTCCCCTTGCAGAAACTCCAAATAAAATTAATCGCGATGAAGCCAAACTTCTTGCAGATACTTCCGGGTCTGATAAGTCAGAAAGAACTACAAAGAGGTCTAGAGTGTCAACTATCCGCAGGATATTTGATATGGCCAAACATCGAACAAAAAGGTCTTCTTTCTTCCCAACTGGAGTGAAGGTTTGCCCTCAAGAGTCAGTGAAGCAGATTTTAGCAAGCCATCAAGCTTATTATCGGCTAAGAGGTGAGATACAAGTCCTCCCTGATCTCTCTGTAACCTGCCTTTATTTCTGTCACTCACAACCTCTTGACCAGTTATTTGATTTTTTTCCTGATTTAAAAAAATAGTAACTGCTTCTCAGGCAGTAAATGGTATTAGGAAAATCACTGTAAATTACATTCAATGAAGAGTTCACAATGCTCTTTTATTGACTGATTTTTTATTCCCTTCAATTCTTTGAGAGGGAAATGTTCTAAAAACATTTAGAACATTATTCAAAAATTGTTCCCACTCTTTCGATGCTCCTTTTTCTTTCTTTTTTTTCAAGGTTTAATACAATAAAAAGTATTTAATAAAAAAATAAGTATGTTTTGAAAATGAATCTCAGGAAAAGAAAGTCCCACCTTTGTAAAATAAAATAACAAGGTTGTCTGCTGATATATACTTTTCACTTTACCAAAATTTACGTTATGGTGAGATGAGAATTTACTACTATGGGATCCCCTAGTGAGCTGTAGGCATGTATTTCTTCAATAACTATGTTCTACAAGTATATAATGAGTAATTCGAGCAATTTTCTTCTCATCGCAACAACTTGTTTGAAAACTGTACAGTTTTTAAAAAATATTCACAGGTGGGGACTTACTTTCTGTCTCATTATTTTCTGTATAAGATATTTTTTGTACAAAAATCCCCATTAATCGGTGAACTTATCGTTTTGTATAGAAATTTTACTTTCTGTGCAGAGACTACTCTTTTTGCACAGAAAACGTTATAGTTGGACATGTATTCTGCATAAATTTCACACATGATCTTAAAGTGCAAAATAACCAGTATAATTTTTTCTCAGAATAGGTTTCAAATTGTGAAGATTATCATATCTGGTTTATCAGCATTTTTAAATGTTTCTTTCCAACAATTTTAGAAAATATTTTAAAGTATTCTTTCCATCCTTAGTGAACTGCGTGTCTGTTTGGGCTTTGAATCAGATTCTTCCCTATCTCTTCCTTAGTCTGGCCACAAAGGAAACAAAAATAGTGGGACAGTGCTCTTTTCTCCCTGGATGAAGGATGTGATTGGTGACTTCATTGCACACAATTAAATAAGCATTTCTACATTCTTAAAAAACTGCCACCAATGGTGCCCTTCACACGACACAAGCTTCAAATGAGGGGCAGAGGTATCTTGCTGCTTCTAAAGTGTGGTTTTTTTCCCACGATTCCTGAGTCAATTGGCAAGTGACTTTTTCCTCAGTTCCCTGCATAAAGACTTGTAAAAACACCCAACTTAACATATGATGGGAATCCCTCTTTGCCCATTTGTAAAGAAATATGATGATGATGATGATGATGATGATGATGATGATGATGATGATGTGCAGGGAGGAGCCACGATGGGCAGTGTCCTTTCTGCTGCCATTGCCATTTTGGGACTGAGGAGGTATAGCAAACAAGATATTGAAAACATTCAGGTGAAAATAGCAAGCATGCACATCCTGTGCTTTGTGTCTCTGTAACCTTACCAAGTTCCCTCTTCCTGTGTCGGGTCATAAAAGTTCTTGTGAACTCTTGCCTGAAACTCCTGCTGTGCTGCTTTTGCCTATCAAAAGGACAGCAGAGAGAGATTTAAGAGAGCTAAAGCTTCATTTCCCCACTCCCTCCCCTAAGAATGCAACCTCTCTATATATGTTGTTGTTTTTCGGGTTGTAAATTGAATTCCTGAAAAAGAGAAAAGTTTTTAAAAGAAAAGAAAATAGAGAGGAACAGTGGAGGAAAGCAAGAATTTACTGTGTGATAGCAAATCAAATTGATAAATCTTAAAGAAAGCAGAGAGAAGGATTAGATGCGATGAAGGTAGGAAAATCTTCTATTTAATTTCAAAACAAAGTATGCTGAAGCTTTATGGAAAACCTACTCTCCCAAACACTTGACCTGTTCTGTGGGATGAAGTCCATAATTCTGATAAACAATGTGTGGGGAAACTATTTATATTGATTCAGATTTAAGAAATACATCTGATGTTTTACTTCAGACTATATTTCATCTGCAGTATGCATATAACAATGTGTGCATCCACTTTCCATAGAAAGGACAGTATTCACATGTTAATCTACATAATTTAGAGCCCAAGACTACACTCGTTAATTCAGAATGAGTTATTACAGACATATGGGGGCTCCTCTCTTGTACATTTACATGGGATTGCAGCCTTACTTTATGGGAAGCTATAAATCAAGGTGTGAGGCCTTTGGTTAAAAGTACTGAATTTGCATTGGAAGGTATGAAAAATGATGAACCATTTTTGCTCAGGTCAATTAAGTACACATTCTTTTTCGTTTAAGCATAAAAATATCTATGTAAAATATTCATTTTGCAGTATACTGGGATATGATGGGCATTGAATCCAACCACAAGAGTTGGTTCAAGATATGCATACTGTGATTTCTATAAGGGTTCAATTCAGCTCAGATTGTTTCAAAGGCTGCATGAATCTTTTTATATATCAATCTGAATTTTCATTTGGAAATCTATATCTTTGTGACTTCTGTTGACTATTATTCAGAAAAAGCTGCATTTTTTGAGAAATTTTGTAAATCAACAGCTATTTTCTATTTATCAAAATGAAATTTGCCAGCATGGAAACCCCATAGGAAGGGATTCAATATGTCACATTAGGTACAAACAGATACAATGATTTGTCTGCTACATGACTTAGATTTGGATTTTTTAAAAAGAGGGATGGAGTACTGTTGTGAACTCTTTGTATTTCTTGGTTTATTTGGATGAAAGTTTCAGAGGAGTGTTTGCTCCTTCTGAGGACCCTTCCAGACAGCCTCATAATGTGGGACAAATAAGTGGGTTTAAAAAATGTGGTATCTGAAAACAAGTCTAAACACGAAACTGCAAGTCCAGGCAAATAGTCCCCTGGTGTGCTGAAAGGCTTGTTTGTAGTAGAGTTTAGAAATCTGCAAAATGGACACTGGATATCCACCAGAAGTTTTCTTTTAATTTTTTTTTTGTCACTCAAAGATGTGTCTAGACCTCATAAGTGCTGATGCAGATATATGAATGTGCACATAAACAGACTTCTTGTCATTATCTCTCCTCATCTTCCTGATGTTTTTACGTTTGCCCTCTTAAACCCTACTTTCCTTTGGGATCAGTTACATACCATGCTGGTGCCCACTGTGTAAATTCAAGCCCTGGTGGAGCAGCAGGGAGCAGGGTGAGCTTCTGCTGTCAGCCCCAGCTTCTGCCAATCTAACAGTTCAAAAACATGCAAATATGCGGAGATCAATAGGTACCGCTCCAGCAGGAAGGTAATGGTGCTCCATGCAGTCATGCTAACCACATGACATTGGAGGTATCTATAGACAACGCCAACTCTTTGGCTTAGAAATGAAGATGAGCACCACCACCTAGTCAGACACGACTAGACATCATGTCAAGGGGAAACCTTTACCCTTACTTAATTTAATAAATATGAGAACAAGGGAATTGTTTCAGCGAGTTCTCATGGGAATTGCTTTTAATTCATGTTTCCATTTAGCCACCTGTGTGTCCATAGCTCTATCTGTTTACAACCATCATCAGCTCTTTCTGGATTTTAAAATGTACACATGTGTTGGAGCAGTCCACACCAGTGTATTGTAACAGAGTCCAGTGTTTTTCCTGAGTGCAGAAATATGCAGTGACGCAAATATGTGCATTTTTGGCCAATCTCAGATTTTAAGTGCACCTTTTTAACCCATTGTTTTTAGTCAATGATTTGATTCAGTGAGCATTTTTTGAAAGTGTCATCTAGCTGCTACCATCCCCTTTTATTCTAGTTTCTCTAGGTTTTAGAGAAACTAGAATAATTCATAACATTGAGGGTTTTTCAAAACAAAACATTCTTAGCATCACTCCTACAGTTTTATAAAACCATTATGAAAATTTCAAACAACACATACAGTAAGTCCTTCTCATTAAGAAACATGAAAAAATCATAAGTATCACTGCAGCAGTTTTGTACAAAGGAAATGCTTGATTCAATTTTTATGAGAAACAAATGATCTCCTTCCTATTAGCCCACTCGATATGGTTTTTAATAATTTATATTAAAATAAAGTATCATATGGAGCTGGCCCTAAGAAAGAAAATTCCAAAATTTTAGAGAGATAGTTGTAAGGACCAAGGACTAATAATAAAAGGGAGGGTAAAAAATAAGATTATTTAGCTACCTTGAAGCAAGTATTGAGAGAGAAGTGGGATTAGATTAGATGGATGAGGTTTTTTGCCTTGGGGCCGCATTGCGGGCCCAGCCAGGATAGAGTGAAGCCAGGCACACGATGGGTAGGGAGAGCCCAGGAGAGGGCAGGGCCTGGGAAAGGGTGAGGTCAAGAGGGGTGGGACCAGGAGGGGGCAGGACAAGGCCTGGGTCATCCTCAGGTTGTGCTCCCAATATAAGGATGGGCTACTTGCCCCACCCTTATGCCGGGAGGAAGGCAGGACACGTGGGGATTGCCCGAATCCTCACCCCATCCTCCCCCCCTCCCCGAGCTTTGGGCTGTCCTCTTGGCATTATGCCAGAAGGAGGGCAGAACAGGTGGCAACTGAGAGTGCTCTGGAGGGCTCTCAGCCTCCGCATGCCTTTCTCAAACTGTCCTCCTGACATAAGGACGGGTTCGCTTGCACCATCCTTATGCCAGGAGGAAGGTGAGACACAAGGTGGCTGAAAGCACTCTGGAGAGCTCTCAATTGCTACGTGCCTATTACAAAAAACACAACAGCACACAGAGACCGAAGTCAATGAAGATCCTACATTTTCCAAGCAAGCACCCAATGATACACACACCCAAGCTCACAAGTTCAATACAATTTCTTTTGCCATCTGTGCTCTCAGAAGAGAGCCTACTGAAGTGTACTACTGAACCTTAGCATCATCCTCAGATCTATTTCTGCAATATCATTTCCTCAAAACACTCAGACTGGAGATTCAGTTCAAGTCGCATTCATTGCAAATAAGAGATGAAACAGAATTCAAAGTCATGAGATGAAACAGTCAGTTCTCTCTCTCTCTTCACCCCACTGTTTTCCACTTATGAAGGCTTTTTAGAACATGTTCAGAGAGAGATTGTATGTGCTTTTGTGACCCTCAGACTTACTTTTGGTTTTAGAAGTGCTCAGATTAAGATTAAGTCCATTCCTCTTGAAATATCTCCCAAACCTGTATGAATCAGCCCAATTTTGTTTGGAATTTGGCCAAATCTAAGGCACCACATCTAAAGCATGCAAAATTAAGATTTCATGCTTGTATTTTGAGAAGCCACTGTTCCACATTTGAAGTAGAAAATATTGGCCTGCTTCTAGAGAAATAACTACAGAAAGGTAGTAAAACTTCTAGTGTACCTTCCTTTTAAGCCATCTAGCCTCAATTGGATTCTGAATACTGAGGCTCTGAATAATGAAGTATCCATCATAAGGGAATTGTAACAGCCAACAGCAACAAGACCCCACAAAGGTCCCTGCCATTGCTTGTTGCAGGCCCCTTCTACACTGCCATATAAAATCCAAATTATCTGCTTTGAACTGAATACTATGGCAGTATAGACTCAGATGAGGTCTAGTTCAAAGCAAATAATATGGATTATCTGCTCTGATAATCTGATAATCTGGATTATATGGCAATATAGAAGGGGCCACAATGTGCTCCACTTTCTGGGAGAAGCCCAGAATTATAGCATCATCCCATACTGCTCCTCTCTTCAGCATCTTTAGGGTGCACTTTCAATTGTAACTAGACGAATGATTGTAACTATGAATTAATATCCTTCTGTTGTCATAAGTCTGGTTTACATTATAATTATTGAACAGAATGGCAGTCATTATTTTCCTTCAAAGTCTGTGTAGTTTCAAAGACAGATTTGACTTACTAACTTGAATCACGCATTTCACAAAGTGAAAAATATGGCGATGACCACCAGGCTGGATATTTTTAAAAGGGAATCAGATTGTTTCAATCAGATCATTTCAACAGGTGGCCATCAAAGAAAAGTGTGGTTGTATTAATGATAAAGGGCCACAAAGCCACTGGATATCAGTTGCTACCATAGGGGAAAGCTATAGAGTCTATATCTTCCTTGTGGGATTCTCACAGTGGAATGCAGGTTTCTGTAGGGATGTTCAGCCCTCTAGATGAAGTACTCTTCATATCTTACCCCACTGTTGGCTAAGGTGGAGGTCACTAGCATCTGGAGGGCCACAGTTATGACCTTGTCACACGGCTGCTGGAGGTGCTCCACTTTGTAGGAGGCATGAGGAACCCGGCGCCCCATGCCCACATCTACTGGCTCCAGCTGAGGGCAATCAGATGAAGGAAGAGTGAGCGCCTCCTGTTAGTGGCATGTGCTGGCTCCGCCCTCTTTCACCTATGGACCCATGCTGGAGTCATCTGATGGGACCTGGCTGGCTCGATGGGTGACCAAGGCTAAATAGGTGCGTGCCGCCTAGTTTAGCCCCATGCAAAGAGATCTTTTAGCCAACAGTAAATAGATTCTCAATCTGATTCTTGAACTCTCACATTTTTGTATTACAGCATAATCTATATCAGTGTTTCTCAAACTCTGCCCCTCCAGATGTTTTGGACTTCAGGTCCCACAATTCCTAACAGCTGGTGAATTGGCTGGGTTTTCTGGGAGCTGAAGTCCAAAACATCTGGAGGGGCAGAGTTTGAGAAACACTGATCTATAAGAATGTTCTGTTACACTGTACAGGCAAAGTGTGACCCTGTAGGTACTGTTGGACTACAGGTCTCATCAGTCCTAACAAAGGTTGCCTAATTAAGGGATTATAGGAATAGATGTCTATCAACATTTGAAGGGTTAGAAACTGGTTACATCAGGTGTAACCCAATAGCAGCTTGCCCAATAAAATACACACAAAACAAACATTCCTAGATTCTGCCTGCTTCATTACTCACTAGTTCCTCTCCAGCACATTAGAAATAGCTGTGTTAGGAGGGCTGGAGATTCCAAAGGTAATATTGGAGAGGGGGCACTTTTGATCAATTGCACAATTGGTCAATAGTGCTGATGTCATTATAACATTCTAATTACTGAACAGAATGTCAGCTATTATTTTTCCAGCATCTTGAGCAGGGAAAGTCTAGGCCTTCTCCAACTTGGTGCCCTCTAAGTCTAATGCCTTTCTGAAAATGTGTACAAAACAACTACTTAGTGTCCTCCACATATGTAAAAATGTGGATCCACCCCTCCCATTCCCTTCCTCCCAATCACTGGCACCCTTTTCTCTTATGTGGCTTCCTTCCCTTAATTGGCAATCTCGCTCTCTCTTCCAACAAAGATGGAGCTGTTAAAATTAGTAATACATAATTATATATATATTCTTTGAAATCTATGGATTTTACAATAGATGTTTTTAAAATGACAGAGAATTATACTACCTTGAATCTTGTGCTCAGAGAAAGGCAAGATATAAAATAATTGAACTGCAAAGAAAGGAAAAAACAAACCGCTATATATAAATGGAGTGCAGATACACTCCTGGCAAACTGAAGAGTGCAGAAATGTGAGTTTTAAATTTACATTACTGAACGTTTTTAATATGTCATATGTGGGAGAGGAAACTCTGACACAGGTAAAAAATATATGAATGACTGGCATGTTTTTGAATATTCAAAGGTTGTAAAGTGGACATACAGTCTTGTAACTTTTGGGATTTGTGTTTATGGTCATTAATGAATGGACATTACTTCTCAGAAACCTACCTGTTAAACTAGGCAGCTTAATCCAACTGGAGGGTTTTGAAGGCATTGCAAATCATGGTGCTAGGAAATAACAACTGCGGTGCTGACATGATCTTGGTATATGTTGAGATAAGCAGCTGTGTAAGGACCCTGAGGGATTTCTCCTGTTGTCCTGTGACCAAGAGAGTGTTGTAGTTATCATTTCCTAGTATCTTAATCTACAGAGTCTGGAAAATCCTTTGGAAACAGCATTGCCTGTTTTAACAGATGTAGATACAGTGATGGAGCCCTGACATCGTAGCTATATCAGACAATGCAAGATCACAGCCCTCTTCTTGAGCAAGGGAGTATTTATTTTCTCATGAAAAATCTGCACCACATTGTCTGTTTCCGGATGCTGGATACTAATACAGGGCATTATTTTACTTGTTGGCTACCATATATTATTACTATTACTATTATGTTTATTTATACTCTACTTTTTCTCTCCACAAAGAGACTCAAGTTGCTTTAGAGTTCAATGAAAATACAATTAGGAAAAAAGAAATAAAAGCAGGCTTTCCAAAATATACATTCTAATAATAGAATCCTGCTATCTAGTTACCTGGAGAGATTAAGATAATGTTCCATATTAATGCAGGTCTACTGTATATTTAATCGGCCACATTCCTTTTGTACAGAAGCAATTATCTATTGTAGATTATTGGGTTCAATTTGCAAAATTATGTGTGATACTGGCTATATCCCTAGTTATTCAACAAACTACAGCTATATGGAGGTATTTATTAGTATGATCTGTGACTTTAGATTGTATATTGCAATGCCACCCTGGATTCCCAAATGGCCAGGTAAACGCAAATGAAGTGGAATGTAGTGTTTACTACATAGATCCACTTCTATTCCCCATCCCTGTTGTGGAATAACCTTTAATGATTTTAAGTGTTGGGTCTACACTGCCATGTACAGTATGGCATTATAGATCCAGCCTTGAATAAATATGCTGAAATCCACTGGGATCCCCCCAAACCTGCTTTAAACCCCAGGGAAGTGCTCTGGTGGAAATTATAGTACAGTTAAGTGGAGTACTTTAAGATGATGTGTCCAAACTTCTATTACCCCTGAGCTTTGGGGGCAATGGGGAGCTGTGACTCTAAACGTGCAGGTCAAGAATGGGTACATTGGGTCAACCTAAAACAGCCCACCCAACTATAGCACAGAGCTCCATCATTTGGAGTAACTTTCTGGAATTTAAGTCAGGTTTTAGAAAAGCATGATTGTGCCAAAAGTGCAATGATTATAAAAATGTAGCATAGCTAAAACCTGATAGAAACCCTTTTTGTGCTCCATTCCACTCAGCCAAAGTTATAGATCTATAATTCAAGGTTACAAATCTGTAACTGCAGTGTAGATTGCTAGCTATTGTTTTTCTGTGCAAACCCTAACATTTATGCCCACATCATCAGCGCTAAACCCACCCTGTTTTTTGCCTTCTCAAAAAACTTTTTAATACACAAATGTTTTGCAGGAACAACAATTTCACCAAAATAAATGCTCAGATGTCTTGTGCTCATGAGATGTCTTGGTATGTGGCAAAAGAGAAGTCCTTTCTCATCAACAATGAATATATATATATATATATATATATATATATATTCTTCAAATTGCTGATAGGAGAGTGATTTTTCTCTTCTAATATTGATATAAGAATCATCATATGTTCATATTAAAATATTTGGCTGAGCAGTAATGACATATGAGTATCAAGTTGCCTATATTAAAATAGGTTGTTTATCTGGCACTCGAACAGAGTCTTAAGAAAAACAGAAATTCACGCTGCACTCTCATTAAAACTTGTCACACTGAAACTATTTTCTACCTATTTTGTTATTCGTGTTAATAAACATGCATCTGTTCAGCTTTTTCCACTTCATTATTCAGTTTCCCCTAGTAAATCCAATTTCTTTCACGCTCCCTCCCTTTTGCTACTCTGTCAATGCATGAATACATAAATGCATTGGATATTCTTCCCCTTTCACTCCTGGTATTTCCATTTATTGTTCTTTTTCAAGAAGTTTATTGTGCTCTTTCAGGATCTAAGTTTGCTGTAACTGTCCAAATGTATTGTCTCATTTCATTCAGTCTGTCTTAGAAGTGTCCATTTCCTCCTGCTTCTTAGTTTTAATTATTCCACAAGCGTTCCACAACCATCTCAAGTAATTGACCTGTGTTCTCAGTTCTCCAACAAAATTAAAGGTTGCAAGGGATTTGTTGCAGTTTCTCACACCAGCTGTCCCTTGTAGCTCTTAAACAAACATCATCCAGCTGTCCTTCATTTTGCTTGCTGTCCCAGACCCCCTCCTTCCAAATGCCATCAGTATACCTGATAGAAACCCTTGTTGTGCTCCATTCCACTCAGCCAAAGCAAACACTAAAGAAACACCTGGAAACTATATCTTTTTAATGCTTTGCTAATACACAAGGGGGTGAATGAGGTCAGAATATCATAGGTTTGCCGAACAAGTAGCATCTCATGCTTTGAGATTTGAGGCAAGCTGGCGTAAAGAGGCTTCCCCCATGTGATGAAGTAGGAGGAAAGCCAGGACAGTGCAGGGTGACAGGTCCTCATACCCCCTTTGAGGCGGGGCACCTCTGAGATCTCCAAGATCCATGGTGTTTCTAGTAGTCCATGTGACAGGGTCCCTGGAGAAGGATTGTAATCTCTTGACATTTCAGCCAGTACCGTAAGACCTGGCAACTCTGCCTACCCAATATGCATTATCAATTCATATTGCAAAGTGAATCAGTTGTAAACAGAGTTATTCACAGAATTCTCTGTTTGGTTTTAGATATTGCTTTACAGTATTTCCTCCAGATGCTTATGATGAGATAGCAATAGAGATATAGGAATTTTGAGGCATATTTCATGATCTGCAGAATCTAATATAATTCTCAGATTCATCATTCTTTGATTTTTTTCAAGTAAGATTGAGAATCTTCTGGCTGTACAAAGTTGTCTAAAATTCTGGCTAGTGTTTTTAGATATTCATATCATTGTAAACTGCGTAAATGCCCTAAAGGTACCAGATCCCATCTGTTCTTGGTCAGTCTTGGTTATTACTTGGATGGGAGACTGCCAATGACTACCAGTTGCTGTAGGCTGTATTTCAGAGGAAGGAACTGGCAAAGCCATTTCTGAGTATTCCTTGACTAAGAAAACCCTATGAAAAATTCATGAGGTTGCATACGTCAACAGACCACTTGAAACTAAAGTGACTTAACATCATGGAGACACTGCACAACAGCCGTCCTAATTTGTATATCAACCAAATGGCCCATTATTCTTGTTACCTACCATTGAAAGGTCCAGAAGAATCCACACACCCCCTCCAATTCTCAGTGCAGGCCATTCATCAAGGCTATAAAATCCTGTTTCTATCCCATAGCCAGGCCTCAATACAATGGAGTCTAATGAAGGTATCTTCAACAGCACTTACTTCTTTTAGAACATTCTCATGCAACATTCTTTGTAAGGAGCATTTAAAGCTGCCACCACTCAATTGGCCAGCTCTTGGCTGCCTATCAGCTGAGATGGATATAGGTCTGAAAGATAAGCAATTGGCCTTATTACATCATCATCATCCTGAACAAACCAAAGCCACGCCACCAAAAGTACATGCCTCAGCTGCCTCCCAAGACTCTTTCTTCAGTGTGGAGTCCAAGCCAAAATGAATCCAAGCAATTTTCTCTGGAAAATATTTGGCACATACATCACAACACATTTCTGGGGACTGCTAGTCAATAGTCTGAGGAATGGAATATAAAAGAAGCGTTAGAAGCAGGAGGAAGCAAAACAATGCAGTGCTAGTGATACTAAAATGTACTTATAATTAACTAATTTTTCCATAATTAAAGATACCTGTTTCAGAACCAGAATATATTCAAACATCTGTAATCCATTAATTATAGTCTTATGAAATTAATATGCACATTAAACCAGTTATATTTGGCTGGAAAAAATAAATTAGGCCCAGCTTATCTCACATTTCCAATGCAGGTATGGTACCAAGCAAGCTGGAAACCATCCCCCATCAAACACTAAAATCACTCATATAACTCACTTCTAAAGACTCATGTCTTTAGCAGATGTGAAAAATATTCCGCCTATCACAAAAAACTGGAGATATGCAGTGAACAAAATCCAAGTTTATCATAAGCCCCCATTTCTGTCTAGAAATTCATTCTGATTCAGTTCACTTTGGAATGTGACTTGGGTTTGTTTGGCTCCCCAAAATTTAAGTATATTCCTGTGCACCTTTTTTTCAAGTATGCAATTTTTGGGGCACATTTTTGTTAAAAAAAATCTCACTTATGAGAGTATGTTTGTATTTATGTTTTAAGTGTGTCACATACATTTTTACAACATACCTATTAATCATATAGATTGGCCATGATCATGCATCAAGAGACATATTATGAAAACATAGCTATGGCTTTTCCTGATTCAACCCCTCCAAAACCCTACTCTTTAAGTCTTGTAGCACTTGCCCCATTTTTGAAGTACTGGAGAGTTATGTAGAGGTGTGTTCAGTCCTCTCCAGGTCATGGGACAGATTGAAACAGCTGCCAAGTCTTACCAAGATCCTGTTACAGTTGCCTGTGTCACAACCTCGCCATATTGCCAAATTTTCCTGTCATAGACTATTTTGCTGATGCAGCCAGCACGGAGCCCATCTGATCTCATCACATGACGCACAGCTGCTTCCAGTAGGGCTGCGTGCTGGCTGTGTCAGCAAAGTGTTCTACGATGGGTAACTCTGAACACGGGAGGCTACCCATGTTCAGACTGAAAATGCTAGAGACAGCACAGGAGGAGGCTAGAAAGATACACTTTCTGACATGTGATGGGCAAGCGGGTGATGTGGGCAATGCAGGATGCTAGGTGATAGATTCACCTGGCTTTCCCACAATTTGCCCTGCTGCCCTGTGGATTCCTCGCATCAAGGACCTCCATGTGACGAGGTCTTCAGTGTACCCTAAGACCATGGGATGGCTGAAAATCTCATTCATCCCCACCACATTTTCTAGGCCTCAGAAATGCTTATGTTGGAGAAGGCTTCAAAGCTTCAAAGAAAGTATTTGGGGGCAATTTTGGATATTGTGATTGTATAACAACTGTAAACATGATTTGGAATAATTTCAGCCTTGGTTGTCAAGCTTATAACATCAAAATGACTGAAATGTATGCCAGTCTTTATTCATTTATCTATTGTGCAAAAATTAGATTACATGCTTGCAAATTTTTGCATCCCAAATTGCACACTGACTTGTGTTCACTTTCAGAAACTGGAAAACGTATAACTAGGGAATATATATTGAATCTTCACTTGTTTTGCCCTTATGGCCTTTCAGAAAATCACATTACTGTGCACTGAGTGTGAAGTAAGGAGAGGGTGTTGTTTCTCTCTAAGTGTCTAAAGGGGTGCTTTCATTATTGCTTCTTCCCACCATTCAAGCAGCAACCTTTTTACTCCTGGTACTTCCTCTCTTGTTAGCAGTAACATTCAATGAATGCAGGAAGCAGTGCAAGGAGGATCATGAGGCACACAAAGGTTTCACTACCTACTGTTCAAAATCAAACACTTCTCTCGGGTAGTTTGGTGATTTGGGAGTGTTGTGTGGAAATACCTGTATATGTATTATACAGTTACCCTTCCACTTGCTCTGGGTTTATGGGTACAGGACTCATGTGAACAATCACAAATAACATTTTTATTATTTTTACCTGGAAACACTTCTCTTGGAATTCCTAGGTCTTTTGGCACAAGTCTATGGTGAACTTCCATTAGAAGCTGAACATACACTCACATTGGAGGACCTAGAGATTTCTAGAGAGGTATCCAGTTGGCCAAACCTGGTTCAACCCCACTGAATGGTCACCCCTAATCTTCCCATTGTTTGTCACTTGTGGCAGTGCAAGGGAATTCTTAATTGCTCCTGGCCATTGCCAAACTCATGTCATCAAAAGCATCTGTATGGCTTGGAGAAAGGAGGGGAGTTATTTCCTTCCTTTCACCAGGCCATGCAGGCACCTTTGTTGACATCAACAGAGGCACCCAGAGGTACCCAGGAGTTCTCCATAGTTCCCTGACCACTGCTGTAGCCACAGGCAGTAGAAAAGATAAATGTCATCTCCCTTTCCTTGCACTGGTGGCACTGTTCATGTCAATAGCTGGGTCAGATTGAAATCGAACCAGTCCAGCTGTTCACACACACCTCAAGTGCTGGGCTGCTCCAGAGTTTCAGGGGAACTCCAGAGCATTTCCCAACTTCTGCTAATGTGGAGTAAAATTGAGTTAAACAATCTTACCCAGAATAGGGGTTAGAAGTCTCTGAACATTGTCTAGACTTGCTGGAAAAACTTCTGGCCCAATTTGTAGTATGCGGCCCATGTACATAAATCTCCAATTAATATTCATAACTAGAGTTAATCTATTGAAACTATCATAGTCATTGCTAATAATCAACACAGATTTATCAAAAACAAGTAATGCCAATCTGATTTCTTGTTTCAATAGAGTTACAAGCTGGATAGATACAGGGAACACCTGGATGTAGCGTATCAGGATTTCAGTGAGGCCTTCATCAATGTCCCCATAATCTTCTGGCAAACAAACTATTCAAATGTGGGCTAAGCAAAACTACGGTTAGGTGGATCTGTAATTGGTTAAGTGAACAAACCCAAAGGCTGCTCACCAATGCTTCCTCTTCATCCTGGAAAGAAGTGACAAGTGGAGTGTCGCAGGGTTCTGTCCTGGGCCTAGTTCTGTTCAACATCTTTATTAATGACTTAGATGGTGGGTTAGGAGGCATGATAATCAAATTTGTAGATGAAACCAAATTGGGAGGGATAGGAGCAGTATTCAAAACAATCTTAACAGATTAGAGAGATGTGCCAAAACAAACAAAATGACGTTCAACAGGGACAAATACAAGATACTCCATATAGGCAGAAATAAATGAAATGCAAAGATACAGAATGGGGGATGCGTGGCTCAAGCGCAGTACGTGTGGAAAAGATCTTGAAGGCCTCATGGACAACAAGTTGAACATGAGCCAACGGTGTAATGCGGCAGAAGAATGCACAATGAAAGCATACCCAACAAATGGCTACCTGATCTTTGTTTAAAACCTCCAGAGAAGAAGACTCCACCATACTCTGAAGCACCATATCCCACTATCAAACTGCTCTTACTGTCAGGAAGTCTTCCTAATGTTAGATGGAATCTCTTTTCCTGTTGTTTCAGTCCATTATTCCATGTTCTAGTCTCTGGATGAGCGGAAAACAAGCTTGCTCCCTTTTCAATATGACATCCTCCCAAATAATTAACTTTATTTTCTCCAGGCTAAATATACCCTGTAAGTCAACTCTGAGGGGTTTTTCTCTCTTTCTTTAAAGTTTTGTTCTAAACTTACAGTGGTATTGCTTGTCATTTAAAAAAATGTTGCACAGACAAAGCACTGCCTTTGATATGTCCAGGCAAAAAGAGCAGGGGTCTATTGCACACTACACAGTGATTCCACTGTTATGCCACTTTAACTGCCATGGCTTCATCCTATGGAAAGCTGGGGTTGGCAGTTTATGGAGTGCATTTAGAATTTGCAACAAGAGAACTCCTCTGGTGCCTCTGGCCAAACTGGCAGTCCCATGATTGCATAGGATTGTGTGTGTGTGTCAGGAGCGACTTGAGAAACTGCAAGTTGCTTCTGGTGTGAGAGAATTGGCCGTCTGCAAGGACATTGCCCAGGGGACACCTGGATTTTTTTTTATGTTTTACCATCCTTGTGGAAGGTTCCTCTCATGTCCCTGCATGGGGAGCTGGAGCTGACAGAGGGAACTCATCTGCACTCTCCCCAGATTCGAACCTCCAACCTGTCCATCATTAGATCTGCCAGGACAAGGGTTTAACCCACTGTGCCACCAGAGGCATAAGATGAAGCCATGACAGTTAAAGTGAAATAACAGTACTAAACATGAAATATTAAAGACCCCAAGAGGCATATATTGGAGGGGGGGGGCTTTGCTGATGGCCATGGAGATTCATTGCCATAAAGGTAGAACACACTGCAGGAAAGATCTGGGGATTGCTGCTAGAAATGCTATTGTACAAGTTAGGTCCTTGTATTTTCCCTCAGCTCTGATAATGACATATTATGAGGCACCACGCTCTGAGGCTGGCACTCGGCTTACGGGTTGGAGGGCAAGCCCCATGGCATAGCAATCACTCTCCTCCAATGTCCTGATGCCACCTCCCAGTGTCAACCACCTGATGCTCACCCTGCATAATGGTGGAGTGGTCTATGACTGGCAATTGGATTTGATATATTTCTGTATTAATATATCTTCATATAATGTAAGTAACTTTTTGTTGTCATTTTTGTTTTTGTTGCCCTCAAACGCCCCTAAGAGCCCAGGATGGTTGGGCTCATTAAACTTTGCCGTGTGCCACACAAGTGAAATGCCTGCCTACCTCTTCAAGCAATTCAAGCTGGTCCATGAGATATAGAAAAACAAAAACACAATGCGCTGTTTTCTTTCATTTGGAATGGATTAATAGGCTTGTATGGTCTGACGTGCACGTATCCCGTTCTGAACAGCAGGCTGTTAAATATGTGCACGCACGTTAGTCCTCCTTGTTGTATTAATTGCATGAAACTGTGAATGGAGTCCGGTGAGCTGAGGGAACTGTTGGCATCATTCCATGCAGCCCTGAGATTTTAGCCTACTGTGTGTTTGTTCGAAAGTCTGTTTCAAGCCTTATTAGCTATGTGCGTTTGCATGTGCTTGCTTTTATTTCCCCAAATGATATAGACACTGACAGGTGTTCCACAGCTGTGTAGGCTATTATTTTGCACCATCATTTGAGCTGTTTTGGCTTGCAGTTGAGTTGTTCGTCATCGGGAGCACTTTAACTTTTAACAAACTAGAGCCAAGAGAGAATAGAAGAGAGCTGTTTCCATGGGGACTCTTCCTAAATGAAAGGAGAAATATTCTTTGCTTTTCCCCCCTGTGGATTCATTTGAAAAAACAAACCAATAAACCACGAGTGCCATCCTAAAGACAACAGATTCAATCTGTCTGGAAAGCTAAGCAGATTTCAGCTCTGATTAGTATTTGGATGGGAGACGGTCAATAAATAACAAGTTCTTTGGGTTGTTATGACTTCTGCTTCACTTCAGGTTTTACAGCTAATGTAGACAAGTGCTTGAAGACACACACGAACACACACCATTCTAGACAAGTGCTCGAAGATACACACACAAATACACATATCCTACAATATGCTTATGCAGGAATCCTTTTTCAAAAAAATCTTTGTCTGATTCAATTGGTCAAGATGCCCATAACAGCATGGGCTCCACCACAATTTTTTTTCAGCCACAACAGAACAGTGTCTGTTGAAATCCCGGCTACTTTTGGTTTCTTTCAGTTACAGGGAGGGTGGTAATAATAATAATAATAATAATAATAATAATAATAATAATCTTTATTTATACCCCACCACCATCTCCCCAAAGGGACTCAGGGCGGCTAACATGAGGCCAAGTCAGAAGATACAATACAGCAAAGTAAAATAAAATGCAAATGCAAACAACAAAAAATACATCACAATAAAATACATACAGTAACAAAATAAAACAAACAAGGAAAAATAACATAATATAAAATCAAACACAATGGGCGGGCCAAATGGACAAGATAAAATGATAAAACCCTGGCTGAGGTAGGAGTAGAAAAAGTGCATTGAGAGGAGCCCAAAAAAGATTAACAGTGGTGTTAGGCTTTCAGTTTAGGACGGAGCGGGGGAGTGCATCATAGGGGCAGCACTGTAGATTGAACAAGCAGAAATTGGATGAATGGTCACTCTCCAAAGGCACATCGAAAGAGCCAAGTTTTCAGATCTTTCTTAAAGGTTACAGGGAGGGAGGTAGCTGCAAGAAGGAAAAGGATCCCAGAAAGAGTGATTTCTTCAATCCTTGCCTTAAACCCAGGTCTCCTCTAAATACAGAAGGGAAAGCATCACAGGAAGAAGGGTTTCCTAAGTTCTTACCTTAAACCTGAGTCTCCTCAAAAAAGAGAAGGGAAAGGATCACAGGAAGGGGGTCTCTGAAGCCCTTGCCTTAAGCCTGGGAAGTGTTGCCATCCAGCTTCCCCCCATTGCTGGTAAGGCAACATGGGAAGACTTCCATGTTGCCACATTAGTAGCATATGCCACTTGCTCTCCCTTTTCTGGACAGAGCCTCATGTAATGGGTTCCATTCCCAAAGGGGAGAACAAGCAGTGTTGGACGGGTCAAGTAGCCTGATGAGGTCGTAAGTAGCTGATATAGAATATCAGCAAACATCTTCAAACAGTGGCAACGCTCTATGTTGAAGTGAGTAACAACAACAACAACAACAACAACTTTATTCCTATACCTTGCCACCATCTCCCCAAAAGGACTTGGACGAGCTTACATATGGGTCAAAATGCCCACAAAACATAAAAGCAAAACTATCCATTAAAACAAAAACACAATTAAAATAAGTGCATAGTAATATTTAACAATCCAGATAAAAACACAATGAAATAAAACGTAAGAATATAAAACAGCAATGTTGAAACTCAAAACAATGCTCAACAAAACCAATTAACATGACTAGGCAATAAAAAGGGCCAAGCATGGGATAGTACAAAACAGCATCCCATAGGGCTGGGGTATTGGATGAGGTGCAGAGAACAAAATATTGTAAGGTGACCTAGGGACTGGGTATTTATAACTAGGGACTAGCTGTTCTCAAATGCTAGCTGAAACATCCAGGTTTTCAAATCCCTGCAAAAGGAAGACAGTGTAGGGGCTTGCCTCATCTCCCTGGGGAGGGAGTTCCAGAGTTGGGAGGGGCAACACTGAGAAGGCCCTCTCCCTTGTCCCCACCAATCATGTTTGTGACAATTGTGGGATTGAGAGGGTAAATGAGTAAGTGCAGTAAGTAAGATCTCCTCTGCAGATCTTAGAGCTTTCATCGGTTCATAGGAGAAGACTTCAACATAAAGTTATATGAGAACCTATGAGGATTACTGAATAAATACAGGCACTTAATATCATAACACGTAACATCCAAAACTCTTAAATTAATTGCAAATATGATTCGTGGAGCAGTGTTTTAATTTCAGTAAATAACAAGCAAAGTTGCACCCTTATTGCAGAGATTGGGAGATTATTCTAGTAACTACTTCCAGCTTGCAGAGATCACATTTGGATGTCCTAAAAACATGATTTCAACATGATACAAAATCTGGATTGAGTGTATGTACATAAAGTGCATTTACAAAATTGCCTACAGATATCGAAGAAAAGGGAGAACTATTATGTTCACATCTCTTTATGTACTTTCTTCTAATCATGTTGTCCTACCCATTAAGTGCCACTCTTCACAAACAGCAGCCTTCTTGTTTATTCAAAATGCTTTTTAAATATTTTGGATTTTCTGATCTGTACAAATACACCACTTACAGTAGTAGAAGAATAATGCCTGTCCTGATTATGATGTGAAATAGTTTTAAAGCCAACATCTTTATTATTGTTAGAAGGCTTCTGCCTGAAAAAAGCATGGTTGATAGAAAGACGGTCAATAAAGCATTTCCTAAAGCATTTTCTGTGACCATCCCAGGAAATGTTCCACCTATGACATTTCTTTACCACAGCTTTTTTGTGGATAAATGTAAAGCCATACTTCTCTATTTTTCACCATGTATCTGCACTTACTCATTTACCCTACAATTGACTTCATATACAAATCAGTGCTAACAAAGGATGCCAGCAATTTCTGGACCAGTGCCTTTCACCATGGGTAGATCTGTAGAAAATAGCAGGACAAGATTTTCAAGACATGAAGATAATCACTAGCTAATTCAAAGATGACGAATACGGCCTTGTTCTTTTTCTGTTTAACATTTCCATGAGTTCTTCCTGCTGAGACTGAAAGTCATTCTGAGAAACAAGTTCAAGAATGTTTTAAAAGAGAAAGCTAACAAGGTAAAGTTGCATTCACAAGCAATTGGATGAGGAAGTCTTTGAGCTGTTTTGCATCTCAGTATCTGAAAGCCCCAGCCAGCATAGACAATAGTACAGGATTCTGATATGTGTAGTCCAAAATTATTCAAAACCACATTCCCTACATCTCCTGTAAGCCTATTGAGAGGAGACATGTTTCTAATCTCTCTTAGGGTTTCATTCCTAAACATACTTCTTAAAGAGTAAAGATGAATAGTTTGTGACCTGCGCAGCTCAAGGGCAACCATCCCCCATGTAATTCATATTTATAAATGTCTAGTGAAAGAATAGCTATTCCAGAAGGCTTTTATGAGATTGTTATCTCAGCTTTGTTATTTTTGTCCTGCTCCTCTGTGATTGATGTATTCTAAAACTTAATTTTTATTTTATTCACTTTTAAATTATATACTGGATATACCAGAACCTGGGGTTATCTATTGAATGGTAGTGCATAGTTAAACTGCAGGATTTACTACTTCAGGATGTAGTGATGGCTGCCAACTTAGATGGATTAGAAGAGGGATTAGACAGGTAAATGGAGGCTAAGTCTATCAGTGGCTACAAATCATGATAGCTATGTATTATCATCAGTATTAAAGGGAATATGCCTCTGAACACCAGTTGATGAAGAAGAAGTCTGGTGCAATTGTACCCATGGGCACCTGCTTGATAATAATGGGAATCTTTGGTCTGATACAACATTGAAAGCATTTCTCTTTTAAGGCCCTGTAGAATATATATTTAATGTAAACCACTTTGAGTTCAACTGTGGAGAGAGAGAAATGAACCGAGATCCTCTATCAAACACATAACCATCATGTCATAGCTATTCTTTAACTCATCAACCAGTCTCTGAAACCCACCTTGAAAGTCAATCAGAGTAAACAAAATCTGTGCTGCTGCCAGTTGGGCAGTGCAGGGTGGCTTGTCCAGTTATCTTTTACCAGAAAGTGATGCACCAGTGAAGAGATGCTACAGCTCCTTGCTTCTGTTCTTCGCAGCTAGCAGAAAGGGGATGATCACAGCACCTTGCACTGTCCTACAAGCACAAACCTCCATTGCTTAGAATGGCTGGATTTCATGGTCATTTGCAATAATCACATATGGCACACATTTTCAAAAATAAAAATAAAATAAAGGTCTTATTTTGTGTTCATTATCAGACTACACATCTCTTCTTGAAATGAAAAAAAGGATGGGCATGATTGCCTTTGACAAGCTTTTCAGATGCTAGATAGTTCTCCTTCAGTTTCACAAAATAGGTGATATATGTGTGTTCCTCCAAGCTGCCAATCAATTTATGGCAATCCTATAAATTTCATAGCATTTTCTTATATTCCAAGGTGACTTTGCCAGTTTTGTCTTCTGAAATGTAGCCTACAGCACATTTCAGAAGACAAAAATATGGAAACTTCTATTCTATTCTATTCATTGGTGGTCTCCTATCAAAGTACTTATAGAGTGGACCATGTTTGGCTTCCAGGATCAGATGACAATTGGTGCCCTATTAGTTACAACTAAAAGGCTGGAATGATTTATCTGCATGGAATGCAATAGGGATCATATCAGATTAGCAGAGGTAAAGTGGGAAACAGTGGGGAAAATTGTGGAGCAGCAAAAGGAAATCATCAGGCTCGGTTCCCTCCTGTTGGGGTTCGTGGTCTTTATTCCTAAGTAGTTTCCCCATCTGTCCCTGCTTCCTCTTCGCCTCCTCTTCCCTTCTTCAATGAGGAGTCAGCTAAACACCCAGAAGTGGGGAGAAAATGCTCCTCTCCCTGCATCTCACAAGGTCCACATGAAGAACCCCTTGGTGGAACAGAACTCCATGTAACCCAGCATGACTTTAAAATAGGAGATAGAATGATGCCATTATTTAAAAGCAGCTATAGCTTTGGAAATCCTTATAGAGCTATTATGAAACTTGGGATAAAGAACTCTATTCAGTAAAATGTTTGTTTTTTGCTTTAGTTTGCCAAGAAGCTGTATGGGAAGCTTTCCGGATTTTTCTGGATCGGATTCCAGATGCAACGGAATATCAGAATTGGGTCACAGCTTGTCAGCGGGAAACATTCTGCATATTCGATATTGGGAAAAATTTCAGTAATTCTCAAGAGCATCTGGAGATAATTCAGCGGGTAAGGCCTGAAGAATGCATTTTCTAACCTGTGATGAACATCGCTTTAAAAAGACCAAACAGATCACAAAGTATTACAAGGTACATTGAGAAGGGAATATGTAATAATAAAAGTAAATGAGAGAGCTGTTACATGCTAAATATTTATTACTAAAGTAGTAATAATACTATATCCTCATCATAACAACAGTATAATAGCAGTAAATTATTACTATCGTAATAATAAGAACAGATGAGAGAAATAATCAGAGCATTTCATTTTGTGGCTGAATCAACTTTTTTTTGTCTGAATAATTTTGCAGCGAGTAAAACATAGGACCTTCCAGGATAGGTAAGTGAACCAAAAACAGAATCCTCACCATTTGATGCTGCTGCCTTTTACTATCAAAACTGAACAGGTATGTGAGGATCCATGAATGTTTATCCATTTAAAGCGGTGAACGTTTTTATGTATATTTTATTGCCGCAATCGCACAAATAAAGCAGATAGGCAAATTGTAACATAAGTATCTTACACTTTTTCCATTGTGGTTAGCCACAATGCCAAGAATACTCTCGGTCTGAAACCGATAAGACCTGGATCATTACACAGCCCTATCCAGACTGCAGAAACTGTTCGGAATAGTCCTTTTGTCAATGATCCATCTTTCCAGGGTTATGGACAGAAGTTTACAAATGAATATTTAGCAAAGTATTAAGCCATTCACATTTCAGGACCAAATGGTCTCTTTCAGATTCCAAAGCGATTCCTAAATAAGCATGCTGCAAAATGAACACATTAATTGAAGTATAAAAGCCAAATGATACAGTTAATGTAAAATTTTCCTGTTCTGGCTGCATTTATTTTTCTTTCACGCTGACATAAAATTAGGCCAAGGCCCACAGCCTTTAATCCCAGACTTTAAAAATAGAAGATACCTTGTACATTTGCTTTAAAAGCACCATGCCACGTTTCCATTACCAATGCAGTTGAGAATAAAGTGAGGTGTATTGTGTATGTGAATCTAGCATCCTTCTATAGGTCGCTACAGCATTCCCTCATCCCACCTTCATGCCCTTGTCTATCACTATATCCTTGTATCTGACCTTTGTTTTTCCACCTCTGCCAACCTCAGCTGCTTAATGTATCAGACATAGTGGGGGAGCTGTCCAGGCTTCCTTATTGCCCCTTTGCCTGAATTCTTTCCTTCGACTTGTGCATAGAGCTGTCTCTTAATCTCTTTCTTCCTTCAAATCCCTTCTCAAAAATCCCTCTTCTTTTTCATGAGACATTTGGCTGAACCTCTTAATCTTCCACCCCAGCTGTAACCTAGCTTAAATCCATTTAATAGTATTTGCTCACATTTATTCCTTACTGCCCTTGTCTTACTCTGCCCTCTTTTTGTTGTCTTCTTCATTGTTGAATGGAGACAGGAGGCTCCTTCGAAACAGAGACCTATCAGTTTTCCTCACGAAACTCTCAAGCACCACATGCATCAAGTACCACATACACCAGGCACAGTAGGCATTATTAAACACCAAAAATGATCAAACCAGTAGATATTTCTTGCTGTAGTTTGAACAAAAACTTTTGATTTAAATATGGAAACAAAATAGTATTAAAATGTGAGATATCTATTTGGTTTCTTATCACACTATACTATTATAGCACTATTATGCCACTTTTTAGCCCCCATTGCAACATCCTATGGAGTCTCGGAATTTACAGTTTTGGGAGGATCATTTAGAAATCTCAGCCCAAACCTTACTTAAACTAAAAAACCTAGAATTTCATAGGATGTTGCCATAGCAGTTAAAGTGGAATAATAGTGCTACAATGATGTGGTGTAATAGAGTTCATGTTTTGATTCAGGTAAACCTAAGCAATTTTAAATACACCAGATTTCATTTGAAGGGATATTAACAGAAGATGAAATGACTATTGAAAACAATATCTCCTGAAATATGCCATTCTTTTAACTCAGGCGTGGGCAAACTTGGGCCCTACAGGTGTTTTGAACTTCAACTCCCACAATTCCTAACAACTAGTAGGCTGTTAGGAATTGTGGGAGTTGAAGTCCAAAACACTTGGAGGGCCAAAGTTTGCCAATGCCTGTTTAGTTGGATTGCGGCCTAATATTTTAAGTTAGAGGAAAAATGAATCCCTTGTCCTTTCATTGTGTCTTGGCACATTTTACAGCATTCCTTATTTCTTTCTTGATAGAAAAGAGGAAATTTCTACAGAGAAAATCAAAAAACCCGAGGAACCCCCTTCTCTTGCTACAGGTAAAATGAAACATGTTTTGTGCACTCCCTTAACATTGGGGAACACAACTGTGAGCTATCTGGGGGTTAGCTTCATGCTATGGGATAGGAACCCCAGAGCTGTTTTCAATCTGGGAGACTCAACATTGTCAAGCAGGACATTATTTATGTTAGCTTATTTGTAAGTCATTTTTGTAAAAACAAAGCAATGGGGTATCTGATTGCATTGCACTGAAGCAACAAGAACAACCAGTGGAAAGACAAAACAATTTGACTACAGTGAAACAACAGAAAAATTACAACACAGAGTTAAAAACAGTTGATATATCAAGCAAATGAAAAAAGAACATCTAGAAGACTATTTGGTGAATCTAAAACTGTCACACAATTGTCCCTTCACAACACTACTTTGAAAGCACAAGCTGTAGAGACATGTTGAAAGAGACAAAATAGTACACATAATAATCTCCAAAGAAAATGTGAAAACTTTTATATCTCCCAAGCTCAAAGTGTGGAGATTAGGTGCAAGGCACATTCAGGGGAAGAGCAAATTGCTTCTCCTAGCTGTTTTTATTCAGTCATTCCTAAATAAGAAGCCTCTGGCAAGCACGAATGTCTACTTAGAAGTAGATTCCTTGTTCAGTGTAGCAGACTCCCACCAAAGCATGCATATTAATGTAGGTTGTAGCCATCTAAAATAGAGAAATCACACTAGCAACAAAGATCTGCATAGTTAAAGCAATAGTATTCCCCATAGTAACCTATAGATGTGAGTTCTGGACCATAAGGAAGTCTGAGCGAAGAAACTGTGCTGCTGGAGGAAAATTCTGAAAATGCCTTGGGCTGCAAGAAGCTCCAACCAGCCCGACTGCTCACTGGAGGAAAGGATATTAGAGGCAAAGATGAAATATTTGGCCACATAATGAGAAGACAGGAAAGCTTGGAGAAGACAATGATACTGGGGAAATGGAAGAAAAAAGGAAGAGGGGCTGACCAAGGGTAAGCTGGATGGATGGTATCCTTGAAGTGACTGGCTTGACTTTGAAGGAGCTGGGGGTGTCCATGGCCAACAGGGAGCTCTGCTGTGGGCTGGTCCATGAAGTCACAAAGAGTCAGAAGCGACTGACTGAACGAACAAACAACAAGCCATCTTTTATTATTCATGGGGCTGTTATTCAACTTCAGTAACTTACTATTTCTTATAGTCAACTATATACAGTAGATGTCTTGGTGGCCTAATCTGCCTGGTCATTTCAGGGAAATCATCTCAGAGACAAATTGTCTCCCTCACCACCAACCTGAACACAAAATATTAACAACTTAATAATAATAATAACAACAACCATTTGTACACAAGAAGCTTATTTTAACAATTTCCCTGAATTTTGAAATGCATGGACTTCTATACAAGACTAAAGAAATCCAAAGGGGTTCACATCTTGTTTTGAAAGTGGATAGATTATTGGTGTTAAAATAATGCTGCTCCTTGACATTTCCAGGAAATGTAATCCACCTATTTATCAGAAAGGGGGCAGCCTAGGAAGTACAGAGGGACTGAGAACTGAAAAAAAAAAGCTAAGAGAATCTATACTTTGCTTATCCCCACATGCCTCTTAAGACTGAAGAATGTGATCTCATTGTCATTGCTACATAATAGTTCAAAATAGAGCCTGGAAATGTGAATGCTAAGCTAGTAATACTAATTTGTCAAGTTAAGTTGATTTGTTCAGATTAAACCGTTAGGAATTTTTTTTATTAATTTGCTAAGTTTCTAGATTAAAACCACATTTTAAAAATGACCAGTATCATCTCACACTAATGAGAATCATTAATCGTCCCTGAAAACTATTCTTGGTATCATATAACAATTAATACTTTTTAAAAAAATTAACAGGTTTTTTTTTTTTGCGATGTAACACATTTTAATTGGTACATGATGGCAGAATTTTTTTTTTTAAGGAATGATTAATGATTTCCATTACTATGAGTCAATACTGGTGGTGGAGTAAGGTGTTTTGGTTTTTGTTTTGTTTGTTTTTTTGTTTGGTTTTTTTGGTTTTTGTTTTTGTTTTTGTTTTAGTAATTTCAAGTGGTTTTAATTTTACCTGAATTTCCAAATTCTGAATTTTGCAATGAAAGAAATTGATGGCTGGCATCTTGCTCATTATTTCCCGTTAAAGTAGACCGGTTTAATCAACTGTTGAATTGTGACAGTGAATACAATGGAGCCAATTGATCTACTGTAGTTAAGACTAACAAACAAGATTCAGACCAGTATGTGTTAATGGTATATGTTTGTGGGTTGTTTTAAGTTTTTCAGGCTGTATAGCCATGTTCCAGAAGCATTCTCTCCTGACATTTCACCTGCATCTATGGCAGGCATCCTCAAAGGTTGTGAGATCTGTTAGAAACTAGGAAAATGGGGTTTATATGTTTGTGGAATGTCCAAGATGGGAGAAAGAACACTTGTCTGTTGGAGCTAGGTGTGAATGTTGCAGCTGGTCACCTTGATTAGCATTTAATGGCCTAGCAGTTTCAAGATGTTACTTCTTATTGCCTGGGGGAATCCTTTGTTGAGAGGTGATTAGCTGTCCCCGACTGTTTCTTGTCTGGAGTTTTGAGTGTTGTTCTTTATTTACTGTTATGATTTTAGAGGTTTTAAATACTGGTAGCCAGATTTTGTTCATTTTCATGGTTTCCTCCTTTCTGTTGAAATTGTCCACATCTTGTGAATTTCAGTGGCTTTTCTGTGTAGCCTGACATGGTAGTTGTGAGAGTGGTCCAGCATTTCTATGTTCTCAAATAATATGCTGTGTCCATGTTGGTTCATCAGGTGCTCTACTATGGCTGACTTCTCTGGCTGAAGTTGTCTGCAGTGCCTTTCATGTTCCTTAATTCATGTTTGGGTGCTATATTTGGTGGTCCCTATGTAGACTTGTCTACAGCTGCATGGTATATAGTAGACTCCTGCAGATGATCCTTCTTATCCTTTGCTGAACGGAGCATTTGTTGGATTTTCTGAACTCAAAAACTGGAGAACTCCAGACAAGAAACAACCAGGGACAGCTAATCACCTTTCAACAAAGGATTCTCCCAGGCAGTAAAAAGTCACACCTTGAAACTGCTAGGCCACTAAATGGTAATCAAAGTGGCCAATTGAAACATTCATATCTACCTTCAACAGACAAGAGTTCTTTCTCCCACCCTGGACATTCCACAGATGTATAAACCCAATTTTCCTAACTTCCAACAGATCTCACAAATTCTGAGAATGCCTGCCATAGATGCAGGTGAAATGTCAGGAGAGAATGTTTCTGGAACATGGCTATACGGCTCAAAAAACTTAAAACAACCCAGTGATTCCGGCCATGAAAGCCTTCAACGGTATATGTTTGTATTTTATTTTTGCTATTGCAGATGCATACTTTTCAAATTAGTCTTTCAACAATGAAGTTGTGATCCTATTTAATGCTGGTGAAGTGCAAAGGCCCATGGGGCCACCTACACAATGGTGCAATGCATCCCCCAGGCTAATCAGCAGCTGTTTGAGTCTGAACCCAGCTCCATCGGGAAGCCATTGTACAACCTGGAAAAAACCCATTGGTCAGGGAGGTGCTAGATCTCCTTCTGCAATACAAAATCATCAAAGCAATCCCATCCATCAGTTATAACAGTGGTTCTCAACCTGGGGTCCCCAGATGTTTTTGGCCTTCAACTCCCAGAAATCCTAACAGCTGGTAAACTGGCTGGGATTTCTGGGAGTTGTAGGCCAAAAACATCTGGGGACCTCAGGTGGAGAACCACTGAGTTATAACATTTTACCAAATGTGTTGTTAAATACATTCGCAGACAGCTGTTGTGGTCAGATAACAGAAATGATTGAACAAGAAATGAGCAGCTTTCATTTTTGAATTGTGATTCTCTGACTACATGAAAATATGTACTTATGCATGGTACAGTAAAATCCTTCAACTCAACGGTTCATCTTTAGATGCAAACAAGGTTTCAGAGACTAAACTATAATTCCTCCCTTCACCTTGATTGTAGCCCCAATACCTGCTATTTACTTTTATGGAACCATTTACCAATTGCTAATTGTGCGACTGACATCATGTCTAGTTATAAACAAATGCATTTTCTCAGAAGTAATTTCAAATGAATTCTAGAGCTTACTCAAGTGAAAGTATGCAAAGGCTGCTCCTTTGATCTTTTTATACTGGACAGAAAACAAGAGCTGGATTTATATTTTGTTTCCATCACTCCGTTTCCAGCAGGGAATTCTTAGTGTTGTTATCTTGCTATGCTGTTGATTCTGGGCACAAACAAACAAGCAAAAACTAATCTCCAGTGGGACTTCTTCACCCCTTTCTCCCTCTGCACCTATCAGCTCCTACCGGCACCTTGGTGAATGAGATTGTCAATGACACGAAGGTTCCTATGAAGGTGAGGAAATCTTTTAACATCCCATCTAGCTGAGCAGTTGCATCTGGTTTTCTCACATAGTGACTTGCAGAATGCTTTCCCTCCACACCATTAAGTTTTATTTACATCCACTTTAGCTATGGTGAAAATATGTAATGTTACGTCTTTCCACTGAGTTAGTTGTGAATGATGTTTCCTGCCTAAGCTTATGAAAAACAAATTATTATTTGAGGTACCTGTAAAGCTATTAATCACTTTTTGAAATCCTTTTTACATAGCACATCTACACACAGGAGCTCATGTGTTGTTTCAAAGACATTGAGGATGGTAAATTCATTCTAAAGAAAGGGAAGAAATTAAGAAAGGCCTGGGTAGAACAAGGACGGGCAACTCTGACAGGTGTCAGTTTTTATCCCTACTGAGGACTGCACTATCAGAATTTTGATTGAAAATTAGCCAAAGGTCAGGAGCAGAAGTGACTTGCAACTCCGACTTCCAAATGTGTTGGCAGACTTTTGGAGGTTTCTTTTTAATTATCCCATACCTCCAAGAGCTGTAATTGACATTTTTTGGGGGGTTGCATGCAGTTCACGTTTTTTTAAAAAAAATATTGATACATTCATTCCTTGTTGAATGAATAAAGTTTATTGCACTAGCCATAGGCCATGACATCAATAACATACAACCTTTATAAACAACCTTTATAAACATTCCGATATAAACAAAAACCCCTTCAAAGTTTAAAAAACTAGATCTTTAAAATTTTGCTGGCAGAAACCTAACAGTAGTATGTGTCCTCCTTAACCTTCTCCCTTTCCCTGTCTGGTCTCCAGCGAGGATTTTGCTACTCTGTCTCTGATCTTTTGGGCTGCGATTGCAAATGTGGCTACTTTTAGTGTTATATTTTTGTCATAATCTGCTAGCAAGTCACCGATCACGGCCGATTCTTGCCATGCTGCCCTTTCTTCAAGGAGTGTTCCCAGGAGATTTTTTCTGGGATCATTATACAGAGAGCAGTGTAATAGATAGTGTGTTAGATCTTCTTTATCCCCAGAGCCACAAATGCAAAGCCTTTGGGCATGGGGGATCCCTTTGTATCTCCCTTCTAGCCAGTTTGAAGGCATTGTTTGGAAGCGCAGAGCTGTAAAGGCTTTCCTTAACACTGGTGACGTTAGATCTTGAAGATATTGTTGGCAGTATTGGTCACTCTTTAGTCTGGGATACCATGTAGAAAAACCTTGCTTTTTACTAATCTCCAAATTGCCAGCTGCATCCATCTCAAAGATTTTATCACTAATCTCCTTCTTGTCCAGCTGCATTAGAGTTGTTATTGACCCATCAAAATACTGATGGAGCAAGGCTAGCCAGGATTGCACCCATCCTCCCCGTTTATACTGCTCCCTCAAGCATTGCTTTGCTATGCTCTCCTCCTCCATTCCTAGCAATCTCTTCCCATACGAGATGATGAGTTTATGCATTCTGGCCTTAAGTGAGGGAAGATCTAATTCCAGTCTTAACAGGGCAGCTGGGGACCCAGGGGGAAGGGCTAGAAGAGCTCTTGCGAACTTGTTCTGAATGCATTCAACCTGTTCTGTATTACCTTGCCCCCAAATTTCCGCTCCGTATAACAATTGGGGTAAAATTTTAGCGGCAAAAATCTTTACTGTGGGACATACTAGGGAACCTCCCTTTGTTTTCCCAAAGGCTAGGATTGACTTCGCTGACCTCCAGGCAGATAATTTGGCTGCTTCTATGTGGTTCTTCCAGTTTCCATTATGAGAGAAGTGTAAGCCCAAGTATTTAAAGCTATCACACTGCTCTATTGAGTGACCATCCAATTTCCAAGTGTGTCTTTGCTTCCTTTTGGAAAATACCATCACTTTGGTTTTTGAGTGATTGATTGACAGCTTCTCTTGTCTACAAATTCTACTTAATGCCCTCAAAAGTCTCCTGAGACCTATTTGCATAGATGACAGGAGCACCATGTCATCCGCATATAATAGGATCTGGATTCTCCTATTACCTACTAATGGCGGGAAGTGTTCAGGGGAACTCAACTCGGCCACTAGGTTGTTCACGTAGAAGTTAAACAAAAAAGGTGCTAGTAAGCATCCTTGCCTCACTCCTCTTTTAGTTTCAATATTGTTCGATAGCTTGCCTGATAGCCCTAACCTCACTCTTAGATCCGTTCCCGAGTATAGCTGATGCAATAATAACAGCAATCGTCTGTCCACATTCGACTTTGCCAACTTTGCCCACAAACGCTGTCTGTCAATTAAATCAAAAGCTGAGGTAAAATCCACAAATGCTGCGTATAGGCAACCCTTTGGTTTCCTCAGACTATTTTGGATTAAGTGCGACAGTACAAAGCATTGGTCTATTGTGCTTCTGCCATGTCGAAATCCCGCCTGTTCTTCCGCAATAATATTATTTTCCTCCGCCCAACTATGTAATTTGTTTAACAGAAACCTACCATAGATTTTAATACATTCATTCAGTTAACAAACTTTTGCCATACAAATCTTATCTTGATGTATTTATTTATTTATTTCGTACATTTGTGTCCTGCCCTTCTCACCCCAGGGCAGCTTCACAAAAAGCACTATTCTGTGCTCTAAACAATAATGTTTATATGTTCATAACATACATTTAAAACAAATTCATTAAAATAGTTACATTAAATAAACAATTGTTAAAATCACTCAGGTTTAAAAATCAAAGTCTGGGTCAGTTTGTTGTCATTCATATCTCTTGAGTCTTATTCTCAGTTGCTGCCTCTATTGTTCAAACGCTTGGTCCCACAACCAGGTTTTGAGTTTTCTTCTAAAGGATTGGAGAGAGGTAGCCAATCTGATGTCACTATGGAGAGAGAGAGTTCCACAAGCGGGGAGCCACTACCGAGAAGGCCCTGTCTCTCATCCCCACCAGTCACATTTGTGATGTGTAGAGCCTGTCTAGCTGATCTTAAACTTTGTGATGGTTCATAATGGGAGATACATTCAGACAGGTAATCTGGGCCAGAACCATTTTGGAATATACATGATTCCAAAAGTCACTTTATCTTATATGATGCTTTATATATTCCTAATGGGCCACAGTTTGTTAAAAAATGAGACTCCTAAGAGATTCTGATATGAGTTGGAGGGGGCAGAGAAATAACCATGCTGGTTTTAAGACAAATTCAAAAAATCCAAACTGTAGTAAAACTTAGATAAGCCAGACAGGGAAAAAACAAAACAAAAGGTTTATAGGTTTTCAAAATATCCAGATCTTTTCAAGTGACAAAATGTTACCAAAGAGAGGAGAAAAGTAAAAACTGTCTGAGGAGGTACTAGACCTAAGTCATGTCATCTGCATGTTGTCTTGAGATGTGGTGAGCTGAAAAGGTCTGCAGACTGTCAAAGAGGGCATTGCCTTTTGCCCATATGAGCCTGTAGTTTTGCTGGGGGCAGGAAAACAGCAACATTTGATTCTTCATTTTGATAATACATAACTCTACTGTAAAATTCTCCATATTGAGCACAGCTCTCATACACCATTGCTATTGGAAAACAGACTAGGCAGCCTTCATATTGACAATGAAGATAATTTTCAGCACTTCCCCTGACTTTGGGAGGAAAGTGGATGGGGCCTGCCATGCGTCACGTGAAACAAAGTGGGAAAAGAGGACAAAAATACCCCACGTGAAAAGATGATAAATGATGCTCCAGAGTTATGGAGAAGGGAGGGGAAAGGGAGGAACCTTTTTAAAAACCCTTTACAGCCAGGAAAAGGGGCCAAGGAGGAGAGGATGGTACTGCTATCCTTTTTCCATGGGCTGCTTGAGTCTTCAGAGGCAAGATTACTATGGAGACTGCTGCTGAGATTACAGATGGTGAATTTAGGAACAGTCTCTGCAGGCCACACACCTCCAAAGATGAGGACCTTACTGAAAGGTCCAGGTCTTTGGAAGTGTTATTTTAACCTAGAATAAGCCTGGATTTCCACATTTATTCTGGGTTAATGTGCATTACCATGAGGTGTTGTTTCGAGTCCTCATGAAACTGCAATCCCTCCAACCAGCATTTCAGTACAGTGTAGATGGGGCCAATGTTAATATAAGCCAAATTGGAAAACCATATCTAATGAGGTTGGACGAGTGGCAAACATGTAGCCTGTGGGTCACATGTGCCCATATATCCCATTTTCTGATGCTTAAAGCATGGCTGCACATTCCCGTGCTTCACTCAGAAATCAGGATTGTCTCCCTTCTGTATGAGTGAGGGCCCTTCCACACAACTCTATATCCCAGAATACCAAGGCAGGAAATTCCACATTATCTGAGTGTGGACTCAGATAACCCAGTTCAAAGCAGATATTGTGGGATTTTCTGCCTTGATATTCTGGGATATAGGGCTGTGTGGAAGGCCCCAAAGATTATGTAAGCACAGAGCCTCAACATGCATCTTGGGAAAGGGGGTTCCAGATACATCTGGGAGTATACCTGTGAACCAAAATTAATATCTCCAATAAACAAGACTAATGTTCCTCATGATTAAAATTTTATTTCTTTCTAAGATATCTCACATTGCAGCAAGAAATTGAAATTTTTTCACACATCAAACTCTTCTGTTCTCTGTGTTTGCATTCCTTTGGTCACTTTGTCTTCCACTTTTGTTTGGATGCCTAAATCCTATTTCTAAATGGTCAGCTAATGATATAGCTGCAGTACCAGAAATTCCTCTTGCCTAACTACAAAGAACAGGAAAGGGGGGGGGGGGGGGGAGAGAGACTTTTGGAAGGATTCCATAAAAACCTGTAGATGATTAGCATTTTCTTTAATGTGATGCAAATGTTTTCCCTCTCCTGTTCTCTCAGGAGATAAAGCCAGAGGTTCCTAACATAGTCTCTGAACATCCTGTTGAACAGATGGTGGAATTCAGCGTCACCCTCACCAACCAGGAATACACCCCAGAACTGAGTGATCCTACAACCCCCCAGTACCAGAAACTAGCTGCAAAATTCCAGCTTCAGGTAAGAGCACACTGCAATGTATGTAATTAAAAGGAAACATAGTTCTTGTCTGCTTGGAAAAAAAACAAATACACACTGCTGGGCTACAAGGGCAATAATTGTTTATAAATCACAGTTTTAGCAGCTGTTCTGGCCACATTCCATAATTTTAATTATACTTTTCTTCAAATTCTGTTAATGAAAACAACTGTGTTCAAGATTCTTCTAACAATAACCAGCTGATTAAACTTTCTTAGTAATTTTTAATGGGAATAGCAGGTTCATTGTGGAAGGCACTTAAGTTCTGGCATTGTTATGTGCATATTCTGGAGTTTTGCAGGAATCTGGATAATTTGTATCTGGATAATTTGCATTTGTTTGTTTTCTAACTGTAAAGGTCAATCTGTGACTAGAATGAACCTATGTATGTAGTGTTAGCAAGGCACAATTCTCACATGCACCACACTGGAAAACCAGGACCTCTCCAAACCCACCAAATTCAACCTGTGGCAGAGATTGAGCTAACAATATGCTTCACTCTACACTATACTATTTTTATTTCTATGTTATAATTTTCCAGAGGGGCCACTTTGTGAGGGTGTTTCCACACTGCCCAAAATGCCAAACGAACTGACAGTAAAATGTCAGTCTGTGCTACATTGTGAGGCCACACATGGGTGCAAACCCCTGCATCATTGGCACTGGCCATGCCAATCCAGTGTTGGCATACCTAGGCATGTCTAGTGCCAGCCTCCCCTCCCCGGCCCCCATTTCAGCCCCAAAATGTGAAGGAGGTTTGGAGAGGGAAGGAGACCTTCCCCCTCCAAAGCGCCATTGCATCATCACTGTGTGTGATACAGCAACAAAGCAGCCTCTTGCACTGGGAAGGATGCTTTCCCTTTGTTTTGGAGCTGAAATGGTAGCAATGAGGGTACGGTGGCACTGCCATCCCACCTTCCTGTTGTGCCTGAGCCCAGTGAGCACATGCCTTGGGGGTGCCAGCTGACAAGTTCTACTACCATCATACCTACAGAGATCCACATCTTCAAGGAATTTTTAAACTCCCCATCCAAGACTATGTGTAAGTGTTTTTGCAACTCTTGTGTAAAGTGCATTAAACTGTTTATTAGCTTGAATGTCCCAGGCTAATGTGACATCTACACTTTCTTTTCTGACAGTGTAGATTGGCCCTGTGTCTTTCATATGTTTTAAGACTATTCATTGTTTTAGATGCAAAAAAAACAAACAAGTTTATGATTTGTATATTGATACTTTAACAGATGTTTGATTCTTCCGAAACGTTAAAGGTATCCAAATTTTGTTGGGTAGAGAGTATAAACAGTGATATCAAGGGGAATAAAATGCAGAAACTACAGGCAGTGATTTGTACTTCTCTCTACTTTGCAATATGCTCTTGAGTCCCAGTTGGTGGTGAGGGGAATCAGGAAAAATAAAGCCATGGATGATGAATGGAAGGATGATAATTATATTATTAATAGTAGCCATTGTGAAAAAGCAGAAAAGATGCTGTTAATGACAGCATAGGCATCCTGGCATTGCTAAACCAAATTATACTTGTAGTAAAATAAGAAACCTATCACCTTCATATGAGGCTTTTAGTGTGCAATCAACCTGCCTCATTCACAGAATTTAACGAGATTCAGATGACACTGTATTCTATTTCTGTCCCCACTATGTATTCTCATGGCTTCTTTCATCTGCCATGGTATGGATATTGAATATTGGTTGTATTCAGTGTTGTGAAATACAAGATCTGCAGGTACAGCACATACTGTACATCCTCGAGGGTTGCCCTTTAGGCATGTGAGGGAGCAGGGAAAGATGTTGTGTGCATTACAAACAGAGCCTACCCATTGCCAAGTGGCATTTTTCATTATTTTCATGAGGGACAGTCAGTATGAAGTTGGTGCAAGATCTCCCCCCCCCCCCCCACACACACACACACACACAAACAAAAAGACCCTGAAAGTCACTCTCAATTTACTCCTGATTTTGAAGGAAAGGCTTTTACAAGTTTAAATAAAGTGAGAATACAGTGGAATTTCAAATGCTAACCACATTTCTAGGTGGTAAAACTCATAATTTATTTATTATTTATTTATTTATTAATGCACTTGTATACCGCTAATATCTCAGCCTAAATCGGCGACTCATTGCGGTTTACAACATTTAAAAAACAATATTCAGTTAAAAGCATAAAACACATATACAGTACAAATTATTGGGCCACCAATAACAATCCTAATGTATGAGCACACAGAGACTTGAGGGATACTGGAGGCATGGAGGCTCAGAGTGCTGGTTGCAACTTTCTGAAGACCTTGTGGGATAAATGAGCTCATAAGATTTTGGTAGTTTCTGATCTCTGACTTACAGGAGGAGAACAGAATTTTTTTGTTTGTTTCTTTGTTTTCATGTCAGGAGCGACTTTATTAACTGCAAGTCACTATTGGTGTGAGAGAATTGGCCGTCTGCAAGGACGTTGCCCAGGGGATGCCTGGATATTTTGATGTTTTACCATCCTTGTGGGAGGCTTCTCTCATGTCCCCATATGGGGAGCTGGAGCTGACAGAGGGAACTCATCCGCACTCTCCCCGGATTCGAACCTGCAACCTGTCGGTCTTCAGTCCTACCGGCACAAGGGTTTAACCCACTGCACCACTGGGGGCTCCTGAGAACAGAAGTGACCCTAAAGGATCTCACAATCATTCATTTCATTTCTGTCATAGTAGCATCACAATGAGAGATTCAGCTCCACTATGAGTACCAGTCCCTATAGGGTGGTTTTCAATTCTGTTTCAGGAAAATGGATCCACATGAAAGTCTCATAAAAGCACATTTAAGAAACACTTGGGTATATAGTAGTGATATGTAAATCTGATACACAGATAAGAAATAATTCTTCCTGCAATTATAGTCCTTTGGAGTTTCTTGCTTGTGTGTACTTCAATTGCCCAATCTCCTTATATGTCGGTATAGTTGCACCTTAACTCCTCTGAGTGCATCCTGAGATGTTACAAGATTATAATGACTTCATCACCATTTACTCAGTTATTCCCCATCTCCAACATTCTTGCTAGCCTGTGGAAGTTGGTGGCTCTGACATCAATGGGGTAGTGAATCTGTGTTATATTTTAGTCTTGATTTTAAAGGAATTGTCCATGGCGCAGAACTCAAAATAGATTCAGCACCTTAGACAGCTCCTTTAAAGTTTGATTAGGTGTGACATCTGTTCCCACACCAGACTAAAGACCAGCATTCCTTCAGCAGCACAAGACAGACTGCAGAGATACCCAGTCAGCAGACAGAATGAGCCATACCACACACCATTAAGAATAGTCATTTGAGCCTAATCAGGAGTTAATGGACAGTACTTTGTAGTGATTTCATTTCAACAATAAATGTAATGAGCAATTTAAATACAAATGCTGAAGGAAATTATCTACTGTTGTTCGTGCTACTTTTCAAAGAGAGCTACCAAGGGACCCAAAAGCATGCAATCTCCTCTAGTCATTTGGGCATTATCCGTGTTCCCTCAGAGTCAGAGCAGCCAAGACATGTTTATATCATTACCACAGCTAGCTACATGCTTCATTAGCTATTTAATAGCCAGCAATTAATGATCTGAAGGTTGCTTAGTTAAAAGTTAAGCAAAAGTCAGTATGGCAAGTAGGGAAAGGGATGTTGCAGGAATACTCCTTGGAGCATTCTCTTTGCCTTTTGAATTTTAACACCTAAAACACATTTAGTAGCACTGAAAGAATTAGCCGATAAACTTTTCATGAAACATAACATGAATTTTCATACAAAGTTATGAGTGATGGCCTGGATCCTGCGGGTAGTCCTAACTAAAGTAGACCCATTGAATCAACTGTTTGAATGATGTGTCAACAACTAATGTAATGTAAATTCAATGTATTCGTCTAATCTCAATGGGGATCCTAATAGGATACAGAGCTATATTTCCATATTCTTGTATGCCAATGTTTAAATGGCATTTCAGAAATATATGCAACTATATGTATGTTGGTATTTACCCAAATGTTGACTGGTGGTGTTTGTTCTCAAAATTAAATAATCATCAAAGTAATACATCTTCCTAGCTCTCCTTCATACATACATTCTCTGGCTTCCTGTAGGAAGATTCTACGAAATGCTATGGTTGAGCCTATCAGAATACAAAGCTCTAAGTGCCCAAGTTTGTTTTTATGTAGGATGGGTTGTGATGCAGATCTCATTAAATCTTGGCAAGGTGTACAGCTACATTGTCACCACTTTGAGATCTTGTGACAGACAAGGAACTATCTTAACTGGAATATTCTCTCCAGTATTATTCAGATATTTACATGCCATGACAAGTCTCACAAACTCTCCAACCAAACACATGGGATGGCAGAGACCGTATGTATATGAGTCAAAATTAAATCAGCCCCACCACCGTTTTCCTTGAGATTGACTATATGATTTTGATCTTCTTGTGCGGACTATCATTAGATGTCCTGTCTTCATGTGAATGTTTGGGATAACAGAAATTAACAGGTGAATGAGATTTATAGGATGCATGCTAAGTTCACTTGGTGGGAAGAGCTGAACTTAGACTGGGTTTTTGTCCATTAATGCAAGCAATATTTAAGCATGTCAACATTAAAATCTGAATTAAAGTCTCCATAAGCCATACAGCTGTTGTGAACTCTTCAACACTTTCAAAGCATCAGAGTTTTGTTTTATAAATGCTAGAGTAGAACCTGCTGGGAGCATGAGCAAACTTTTTTGCCTTGGGCGGCATTGCTGGCCAGGCCAGGAGAGAGGGAGGGTAGACTACTGATTGGCACTGGGCTGGAAGGGGGTGGGGCGACCCCTCCTCTCGTGCTGCTTTCCCTTCCTCAGCGCAAGGCTCTTGAAATCTTCTGAAATGCATCCATAGATTACACAAGCCAACAAAATCAAACTTTTTGTAATCATCAGACATGAGAGTAGCCCAGTTTAAATCAAATTTTATGCTGATTTTAAATATGTTTTTATTTTTTTTCCATCATGTCAACTTATTTAAATATGATGAATGGTACATTGCAGTGGACTACTGTAAAGTCTGCACATTTCACCACATAATCATGTAACACAAGGCAACAAGTATTTTTCATCAGATATAATTCTAGGTCATTCTTATAGAGCTTTCTGCACTGAATTCAGATCTGTGTTTATGTTTTCTCTATTACATGTAGTTTTTGTAATGAGGCTATCAATTAGATTCTATTGATATCAGTGTGTAAATGCATTAATTATTCGATTAGCCTCACCGCAAAAACTACACATGAAAGAGGGAAAAATGAACAAAGATCTGAATTCAGCTCAAAAGAAATATAAGAATGACCTAAAATTATATTTGATGAAATATACATGTTGGGTTGTGTGTGTGTTTTGTTTTTTTTTCTTTTACCAGCTTCAGCTCTTTTTATGAGTTCCATTTTGGTGGCTAAACTTATAGTTTAGTCTTCTTTTAACATGCTAGGGATAGTTGGTGAGGCAAGCTAATTCATTTTTCCCTTTCTTTCTGTTTTGCTGTTCAAATATACTCAGTATTCTAAAGGAGATTGATATTCCTTTACATTTTATAGCAGGTCATGCAACTAGAATATGACTATCCCAGTCCTTCCCATCTCAGCCCCACCACTGCCACCAGCTGCCTCTCCGCCACTACTGCCTCCATTGTCCACAGGCTGCAGCAGTTCCCGGGGAGGCAGCTGCCTGGCACATCAACTCCACTCCTGAATCCCTCCAGCAGGCCACCATATACATCTGCCAAGAGGAGGGTGTGGGGCTGAAGCAGAGTGTCTAAGGACCTGCATCCAGCCCAAGGGTCTTGGTTTGCACATGCCTGGTTTAGCTAATATCTCTTTGTTCCTCTGTCAGAAAAAAAAATATGACAAGGACAGTTTCTTCCACTGACCTCACCCCACATTCCCTTCTTTTCTTTCTTTTCTCTCTAACAGATGCAAAAAATATTTGAGAAACTTGCAGGATTCAAAGAGATTCGTGTCTTGGGATTTAGGTAAGTGCTAATACAATTTGATTCCAAGTAAGGATATATATTCCCTCTAATCACCAAGAGAGCAAATAAAGTACTGATACAGTATTTGAAAATACTCTGGTTTAGACAACAGTATTTCTAAATTAGTTTCTAACCTTCCAATGATTTCAGGAGTTCTTAATTTACCTATGAAAATAAACTATTTCACTTCCCACGATCCAGTTAGAACCCTTTAGCAAGTATTGTTTTTTCTTTTCATTTCATTTATTATACTTCTTAGCCACTTTTCTCTGCTGTGGACATCCCAAGATAGACTGCAATATAAAAAGAATAGAACTGAGTATTAAACGAATTATAAAAGCACACTGGTTTGCTTTTTTTAAAAATTTAAAAAATAAGCCAACGTCTAACATTTAATAATTCTTTCTTGACCATTTTGTTTGAGAGAAACCTTGAAAGGCTTTCAGATCTCTAGAACCCCCTACGTACAATTATTATAGTTAGAATTCATTAAGGGAATTGCAGAATCAGACCTTTGTGACAGGCTTATATTCATGATTGCTACATATTCACTGGTTTAGGGAATATGTAGGGACCACAAATGTACTCCAGTCTATTCTTAATGGGCAACCGGTGCTAAGATCAACATGAATCTGTTCCCCTCTGGGTCAGGAAGCAGCTGACTGACAGTCCCATCTTCCTCGGCACTAGCCATCTCTGGCATTAGGGAAGATTATAAGAGGGACCTTGTTTCTGTCTGTCAAAACAGAGTTCCTTCACAAGAAGGGGTGAAGACATCACTGAGCTGTTTTCCAACCATATGGAATCAGGCTCCCATTAATGGTAGTAGTGGTTAATGCCTAGTAAGTGGGTGACATGTAACTATGTAACTAAGGTGATATAATAATAATAATAATAATAATAATAATAATAATAATAATAATAGACACTTGGGAAGTGTCCGACATGTGATCCAATACAACAGCCAGCAGAGTGATTTTGTCTGGTGTGGACCCATCTTGTTGTGTTTCAAATAATAACAATAATAGTAATAATTATTATTATTATTATTATTATTATTATTATTATTATTTTATTTTTATACCTCACCTTCATCTCCCCTAAGGGACTCAGGGCAGCTTACAAAGGGACAAACCCAGAGAGCACGAAATTAAAAGCATAACACAATAAGATAGCTTCAAAACAAATCCAAATAAAAACATATCACAATAAAACATAACATCATAAAAACAGTACCATACAGAATGATGTAAGTGCTGATTTCAGAGGGCTCTGGAGGTTTGTGCAAATTCCTAGATAGAGCTAAGGGAAAGTGCAAAATTCAGAAAGGCAGGGCTGGGAGGATAATGTTCATGGGCATTAAAATGTCAGGATTGTAGAGCAGAGGGCCATGCTAAAGTGCTGGAATGTCGGTAACATTGGGCCCATTCTTTGAAACTGTCTAGTCAAAGGCACAGCAGAACATCCATGTTTTTAGGTTCTTACAGAAGGTAGACAGGGAAAGTGCCAGTCTGATCTCCCTAGGAAGAGAGTTCCAGAGCCGGGGGGCCACCAACGAGAAGGCCCTCTCCCTCGTCCCCACTAACCACGCTTGAGACGTAGGTGGAAGCAAGAAAAGGGCCTCCCCGGATGGTGTTAGAGCCTGTGTTGGTTCGTAGGGTAAGATGTGATCGCGAAGATAGGCAGGTCCTGAACCGTTTGGGGCTTTGTAGGTAATCACTTGCACCTTGAATTGGGACCGGAAACTCATTGGCAGCCAGTGGGGCTGTATGTTCAGGAGGGTTGACTGCTCCCTGTAGCTTGCTCCAGTTAGTAATCTGGCTGCCGATCTTTGCACCAACTGCCATTTCCAGGCCATCTTCAAGGGCTAGAAAATTATTGAAAATTATGCCCTATATCTACAGCTTAAGAAAACAAAACTCGGTCACAATCTGTAGCAGTTTTTCCAGGAACCACAGCATTCCAGGGAATCCTGATAAAACTTGATCTAATATAGTCCATATATGTAACAGATCAGGATACTGTAATAATATTCTGTTGAGCACTAATAGGTTTTGAATATCTTCCAAAAAGCAGTCACAGGTGGAGCCAGCCCTGTATTTCTCTGGAAAGAATTCCATAGGGTTACTAATGAGAAGATGTACTTATTTGTGAAAGGGGCTTATCATAGTTAGGCAGAACAGTAAGTCATGTTCAAGAAGCCATGTTCAAGATGCACACTTCTCTTGGCAAAATTAAAAACAACTTGAAACCCAGGAGTAATTTGGCAGAACAGGAAAAAGAGCAGCCATTAGTCACACTCATTATCATCCTAGTTAGTGGGTATGATGTAGAAGATAGATAGTGCCATTCTGTTCTCTGTTTGTGGGAAAGATTTCATAAGCCCAGTGGGAAAGCAACCAGGCAAACACACAATGGTCTATATCCAAAGCAGTTGATGAAACTGCTTTTGTTAGCCAAATAACAAGTGGAACCCCCTTCTACTTTCTGCGGTAAACCCTCTCAATTGAATATGCGAACTACTGAAGGCTGTCATAGAGTGGAGCAGTGGAGAAAGTTCTTCATGAGGGTGCTACACTGGTAGTATGACATTTGGCAGTATGACAACATCAGTGGGGTTAAATCAAGTTTCCTTTCTACCAGGGGAAGGATTCCTAAGCAGTTATTCCCTTAAAGTTGTCCTGACTTATGGAAAAACACACAGATATTATAGAGCAGAGAGCTGTCCAAAGTCAAACTATCAATGCTAGTAGAGAGGCTTGACAATATACATCACATTTGGGGTACAACTTCTCTGGCATAGTGATTTTTAAAAGTATTTTATTGAAGATCACAACCTCTTGCAGCAGCATCTGTTTTCCTGCCTGCTTTCTGTTGCTGAAATAAGAGGTTTGTTAAGATTTCTGGGACTGTATTTATACGCCTTTCATTTCAACACATTCAAAGATTGTTCTGTTCAGAGAACATAAAAGAACTGTAAGTGAATGTCATAAAGGTGGTTTTCTTTTTAATCACGACAAAAGCAGAAACATTTGCTGTCGTCTTCATTTTTCCATTCGGGCGTGCTGTTGCTTAGCATTTTGTGTAAACTTTCAACAAGTAGGTTGAAGAAGAAGAAGAAGAAGAAGAAGAAGAAGAAGAAGAAGAAGAAGAAGTAGTGGTGGTGTCCCTGAGTTCTGCACAAGCTTCCAAGCAAGAAGCTAAGCTGCAATAACAAACAAAGGAATAGCTTTTAACATTAGTGAGATGTAATATATTACGAAGGAATAATCATGATGTTGTACCAAACTGAGCCCCAGGGAGTCTTCTGATGTTGCAGCTATTACCTGAAGCCTCAACTAATTTTAATAAATCATTGCCGAATGGATATGATATGTATGTTTAGGGAAGAGTGCTTCATTTACTATGAAGACTGGTGCAGCAGATGGAGCGTATTATTTCTTTATTAGTAGCATATATATTCCATGTTTCCTCCATTGAGCAATCCTGGTATGCCTTCTCTACCACTTTATCTTCACAGCAAAACTATAAAGTCGATCAAATGGAGAATAAGAGAAAGGAGAGAGAGAGAGAGAGAGAGAGAGAGAAACTCATCCAGCATCTGCACTATCTCAATAATAACTCTGAAATCATCTTAGTTGTTAATGACAGAACATAGAAATAGGTTGAAGGAGGAGATCACTTCTCTTCCCTTTACGTGCATTTATTAAAACGTCTCTAGGGATCTTAACTTGTTTGACAATTAAACCTATTGCTTTAATAAATATATCTGAACAAAACAACAACATGTGAATATTATGATTCTATAAATCCGGTTCTACACTGGATAATTAATGCAATTTGACACAATTTTTCCTGCCATGTCTCATGGGAGTTGTCGTTTGGTGAGGCATCAGCACTCTTTGTCAGAGAAAGCTAAAGATTTTGTAAAACTACAACTCCCATAGCATTGAGCTAATCATATTTAAAGTAATTTCAATCTGCATTAATTTGACAGTGTAGTCACATCTCACTTCCCTAATGGTAGCGCATTCAGTTTACAGAAAAACGTCACAGAGACATTATGTTATCTGCACAGAAAGGCTATTTCCTTTGGAGAAAATACTATTTTCTGCAGAAAACAATTGTATATGAATTTTCTGTAGAACACGTCCCAGACTGCAAAAAATTACATTAGCCCAGGATTCTTCTTGTTAAGGTATTTGAATGCTCAAGAAAAAAATTAAACAATTTTTCAAATATTTCTGAATATTCTTTCCTTCCTGATAATGTTGTTGCAAGATGATCTCTCTATGCATATGACACTGGGGTCAAATTCCTTCAACTTCATTCTCACAATATTGACTATTACAAATCATAAATTATTTTATTTTTCCCATTATTAAATTGGTATTATTTTAGACTCTTAAATTATCTCATATGCTTTTTAAAGTGGATCACTAATGGATGTTTTTTTCAGTACGGCTCCCTGAGATTTTGCAGTATAGGTTGGGATGTAACTCTTTAATAAACAAATGAAGATGAGTAATCAAAGCTTCAGCAAAATGCCACCCAAAAGGATGCAAAGATGTCTGCTCTGTACATTTTTTGACAAAAGAAACCTTGTCATATCATGAATTTCCTTGGCAAGAGTGATCTATGAAAGTTGGGAAACAGCTACTCTGGAGTTATAACCAAGATAAAGCTTCTTTATGTGTCCATCAATAAACATGCAACACTAGAAATTGACTCTTGGATTTTCTGATAATGTCCAAAAAAAAGAGGTGCATTCTCAGGTAGACACTGCATTGGTACAGGCAAAGATGTTCTCCTAAAGCTGTGTGTATATGCCGAGGCAGCTAAAGCACTCCATATTTGGCATGAAAGAGCAACGAGGCAAACAAAGAGAGGACAGTATTACAAAATGTCATGGCAGGACATGGCCTCAAGAGAAGTGTGCATCGTCAGAATAATTATTAGGTCAGGTTACTATGGCCTCGATTTGAATGGCAGCCAAGCAGAGCCGATCCCGGCTTCTTCCTGGGCAGGGGAAAGGGACAGATTACCAGCCGCTGTGATGCAAATGGTGACTCTAGATGGGGAGGGAGACTGGATAGAACAGGAGAAAACATTTAAAGATCTTCCATCCCATGGAAGATTCTCCTTGCCACAGGAAGAGAGAGGAAACAATGATGAAGAATTGTAATGTCACTGAAGTAACAATGAGTGATGAGTCTTTATAAAATCTATATGTATTAACAATCCATTTAAATTGGTAAGATTTAGCCATATTTACATGCTTTAACATTATTATATGTTTGTCTTTTCTCTCCCCTCTTTTTGAAATGTTCCAATCTGTCTGTCTTTGTATGCTGAACTGAAGACAGAAGAAAGAAAAGGATGGGTAACATTTCCTATTTTATATATGACAGTCAATGTAATATGGCATATTCTGTAATTAACCATGGTACCAATGTAAATTAATTTTCCTAGTATTAAGATGCAGAAGCCAGAAAGCACAGGTATCTTACTTTAGATACCTCATCACATTGATATCCAAAGAATGTGCAATAGTGGGGGAATTCACCAAGCAGCATGGCACTTCCAGTGGGCAGTGGGCGAACCCATCACCCCATACTCCACATCACTCACATTGCTCCCTTACCCATCGCGCAGAGGGAAGCATCTCCACCTGGCTTCCCTCTATGCTCACTCTGTTATTTCCTATGTGAACACAGGAAACCTCCCATGTTATCTGGGCAGCATCCTACAATGCTTGGAAGACACTGGAAGCACAGAACCATGCCAGAAGTAGAACTCTAATCCTGATCCCCCTTGACATTTTCAGCCCAAATTTCCAGGGGCTGCATGCAGACCTCACTTTGCGCATTGCTGGTGTAAAATAAAAAATCTAGTACAGTACAATCCTAGAATTCATGGGGGACACATTCCTGAACTTACTGTAGAAACAGAAAACCATGGACAATAGTGAACCCTATTGAAATGAATGTCTTCCACTAGAGGTTACCATAGAGTTGTCCTGGAAGACCTAAAAATTGTCAAGAAGTATCCTGCCTAGGAATTTGATAGATCCTCCAATGCAACTCTATGGTAACTTCTGGCAGAAGCACACCATATAACTCCTGGAGAATATTAGAAAATTCTTACAGAGGGCATATTTTTGTCAGATGCAGGTAAGTAAAAGCACAGGCAGGTGCTAGTCCTGTGGATACAGGGATCATCCTGTTTCTTAAGCAAATTAGTCAAATAATTGAGGGTTTCTTTTTTATTTCTTTAGCAATGAAGCAGTGAATTCACTCTAGGTTTTCTTTTTAACGGTGCTATCTAAGGAGATGAACCTGTTTCAGGAAACCATTTCAGCACATTTCATAGTTCTTATAAAGTTCAAACAAACTCCAGAGTGAATGCACTATCCCACTGGCATAGAAGTTACCAGTTGCCGTTGGCAGTTGGAGATTTCTTTAAACCATGATTCCTATTTTTTATATAGCAGCAAGATATAAAAATCAGAGAAAGCAAATCTAATTCCGGGCAAGTTCTCCTCCCTCCGAGCTCTGCAGGAGGAGGAGGAGAGGGGAGGAGAAAACATGTTAGCCTTCAATTTTGCTATTACTTGCATTTATTCTAATTTACAAATTCCTGATTCCTCATTTTTTCCTTTATATGGCCATCAGGCATAACAAATCACAGAATGTCTCTAATATTTACCTTGCCTTCAGATAAGTTTACAGGAGCTAACAGTGAGAAAATACCAATCTAAATACAGATATAGATCTCCTTAGAAAATGCCTTGCTCTGATGGAAATGGATTTCCAGGCTACCTTCATGCATCTTTGAAAAGCTGCTGGAAGATCAGGTCTCATTTGACTCATAAGAGGAATTGTCCAAGAGAAAGATTTTTTTTTCAGAGGCCTTAGGTGCCTGCCTACCACATAACTATTGATTTGCAATGTATAGTATAGGTCTGAACTATTTTTCAGCAACTGCAAGATTTTTGTCATGTAATGCTAGAGACATAGCACATTCTAGTGTCTCCCCCTCTCTTCTCATGACTGCAATTGCACTAAAAAAATAAAAATAAAAATAGTCAAGGCAAGGGAAAAAGCCCAGGTGTTTCAATTCAAATTGAGAAGTACAGACATTAGAGCTTTGAAGAGTGCCATTCTGATGATAGACATTTCTGTTTATGTAATTGCATCTGAGATAGATATGATTACAACCCTGGCATGATGACACATTTCATCATGATGTTGACCTGGAGCTTCCTTAACCTTTAAAATTAGATGCCGTGCCACTTCTATAAAAAGTTTCCTCTACATGCATTAGACCTTGTGGCCAGATGTGCGTCATATTGACCGCCTGTATCCTTGGATTCTGTACCTGCAGATTCAACTATCTATGGCTTGAAAAAAATGTAAACACTCAAAAGACAAATCTTGTTTTTGCCATTTTATATAAGGAACACATTTCACCATGCCATTGTGTATAATGGGATTTGAGTATCCACAGATTTTCATATCCATAGGGCAGTGGTTCTCAGCCTATGGGTCCCCAGGTGTTTTGGCCTACAACTCCCAAAAATCCCAGCCAGTTTACCAGCTGTTAGGATTTTTGGGAGTTGAAAGCCAAAACATCTGGGGACCCATAGGTTGAGAACCACTGCCATAGGGGATCCTGGAACCAAACCCCAGTGCATACCAAGGGCCAGGCCCGTAGCCAGGATTTCGTTTCGGGTGGCGGGGAAGGCTAAAAAATTTTCAGGGGGGGTTTCAGGGGGGCTGAGTTTCAGGGGGGGCTGAGTCTGAGTGAAAGAGGGTCTACCCTAGCAAACCTTTTGTATCATTACCCCAATACCCCCATGCATATGGGATATATTGAGTATGGTGATCAGATCATGATATGAATAAACATAACAGTTTAAATAATGGACCAGTAAGGCCTTTTCGCGAACCACCATGAGAATTTCGGGGGGGGGGGTTAGCCCCTCAAGCCCCCCCCCCCTCTGGCTACATGCCTGGCCACTAAGTGGTAAAGGAAGATACATAGTCAAGCTTTCATAGTCAAGCAGGACCAACACAAAGAATTTAAATGCTTGAGGCAGAACAGAGCCTCCAAGCTAATAGCATTATTTGATGCAAGGCTCAGAAAACTCCCTGAGTCTTCCTTTCTCTAACATGGAAGATACAATACCATCTAGTGAGATACACTGGAACCCTCTCATGACACCCAAATTCTATTGTCATTTTCAGCTTCAATTTAAAGCCTGCCCTGTTTCCTCACTATTATTCTTGTATGTGCATCCCATTATAAACTGTGATAACTGCAGATCAAGCCATGTCTCTTGTCTCCTCTTCATGTAAGCTCATCCTTTTCATGCTATCCCCCCCTGACATGGTCATGTAGTGACCATTGGAGAGCAAGGGACTAAGAGAAGATTTTGACTGATTTCTTCCAGCCAGACACCTGACATTGAAAGCATCCTAGGGAATGGGTGTGATCGTTGTTCATCTGATTACACCAGAGTGGTCAAGTGTGAAAAGTCTGAAGGATTCATTAATGTCTTCCTTGGAGGGTTGCACCTTCCTTGCAAAAAATTAAAACAATAGTCCCAATTGTTCACAGAAGGCCTGTAAAGGGCAAGGGAGGCATTTACACCATGTTTTAGGCCCCTCTGTGCCAGAAGAATTTTGATTATTCCATGAGACTGGCACCAAATTCTAGCCTCCAAAATGACAGAGTGTGTTACAGGATGTCAGCCACTGAATAACCGTATTAAACTACTATGTAAAAAAAAATATTGATGCATCCCATTCTTCCCTAGAAAACATGCAGTTCTTCTGTAAGTAGAAGTACATCTGCTTCTGTTTTACTGCTCAGCTGACCCTCCAAAATCTGTATCTATTTATTACAATAGCTTCACTCTAACAGAATTACCACGTAATAGATGCAGACGGTTTGTTTGGTCTAGGATTCCCCTGTTTGCTGGGTTTAACAACAGCTAATAATGAGATATGCATGTTTTGCCACTGGAAAGACAAACTTCTAATGTTTGACAGCTATGGGATCTCATCTGTCTTTTAAAGAAATTCAAAGTCCTCTTGTGTTTGAAAGGTTCAATCAGGGGGTGCTCCACCTCCAGGGAGATAGTAGTATTTAAAAATATATATTTAAAATACTCTCAAGATTTCATAGGAAAGAATTCTAATTTATATATTTATATATCAATTTACTAGTTGTATGGTAGATGCTATCATGGCCAGTAGCCCTAGCCATTTTGCAATGCACTTCAAGACAGAGAGAAAAAGAATGAATATACAGAAAAGCACTGGGGAGGAATGACTTGACTTCCTCCAGTAAAAAAAATATACTGTTTGAATATTGGGGAAATATACAGTTTTAGTTTAGGAAAAAATATTTAAGGAAAGGTTCTTAAAAAGTGATTGCCATTTGTTTAATACTTCAAAATGTCTTAAAGGCTGTTACATGTGCCTTCATGCTTGTTAAGCGTGTCAAGAAAAACTGGGGCTGTATTTGTATTATATAGTTAATTGTTTCTTGTTCTTTGTAAGTTAAATGCACTTTCACTTCATTGTGCAGGTTGCCTACATTGTTAAATTCACATTTATACAGCTATTGTGAACCCTAATAGACCTTCTATAACCCTGAATCAATGGCAATGACTTCAAACCTGTGTCTGTAACTAGATTTAAAAGAGTGACCAGGATCGAAGTAATTACTTCTTTTGACTAATATACATTGGCAAGTCAGCTTTCGAAACAAATCATCCAATTTACAGACAGTTCTACCATGTCCTTCCCCATGCCTGGACTAATCTTTATAAAATATGTAATAATCACACATAAGAGCATATGTCAGGATCCTAGACTGGCTACTTAATTATGTCTGAATTGCCAAGTGCAATGGTCTCCTAGTCTGGCCATCCTAAATGCAGTGGTCTCCTAGTCTGACCACCTATTTTGGACCCAACTGCCCAATCAGGCCATGTTGAACTTCCAGTCAGATCAGAAGCACAATGTCACCTCATCTCCTCTCCATCATCAATGATCAAGCTTGTGTCGAGCACTTTCCAACTGAGGTCCTGATTCTGATAGTCACAATCTCTCCTTGGCATGAAAGGCTAGAAACATTATCTTCCTTCTCTCCAGTTGGAAACTGACTAGATCTCCTCCTCCTACCCATCCAGCTGCTATCTCTTAATGTGGATTAGGATGGCATTTATGAACTTTCTATTACTCTAGACCAGTTAGAGATCTGTAACTTTGCTTTTTGAATCTGTACGTATAGTACTTAATGCCAGTTGTAGATATTTAGATGCTTGAGGCAAAAGTCAAGATAAGAATGTTGGAAAGGAAGTTAAATTTTATTTCTACATTGAAAACATCTTCCACCATACCTGAAGGCTGCAGGCGAGCTTAAAGTGTGTGGAACATGTGATTGAGTAACAGTTCCAACAATGTACAAGCAATCCATGTCCCCTCTAGTGCATGCTACCTGAGGCAAGTACCACTCTACCACCCACCTGGTAGAGTAGACCCTATTGAAGCACTTCTAAAGCACCATTTATTTCTTCATGCACTGCAGGACAAGCAGCACCATTGCACGATATGTTGTCAACTTTGAAAGAGATGAAAGTGAAGTGAAAGGCCTTCCGGATGAGATCTCTACTATTGGGTCCAACAAAGTTGAAAATGAAAAGGTTCCTCTTGGTGCAGAGGGGGAGATACCGGCAGTCAAACCAAGCGTAGCAGACCTTCAGCAGATGGTTGCCATGGCCCTACAAGAAGATAAATCATTATCCATGGATCTTGGAACACTTCAGTTTACCGATGGTGAGTTGGTCAGAATTTAGTCTTTGTGAATAAGAGGCTTTATCCATAGAACATGAATAAGTTACCTTTCAGAATCCCACCAAATTCTCCAGACCAGACAGGATAGCTATCAATGGCCATGCTGGGTCAAGAATTCAGGGAACTGTGGTCAAAAAGCAACTTTTGCAAGTTCTAATATGCAACTTCCTTGCCCTCTAGACTCCCAGAGGTCCCACAGGTGCAGCAAAAAAATAGATAATCACATGGCTTAGCTGTCTTGGTTACACACACCAAGTGAATAGGACTAAATAGCTAGAGCTGAGGATATTTTCCTCCCAGAAAATGTCTGAAACTTGTGTTTTTCTTGCCCCATCCAATTTCTTGCATAAGAAGAAGAAAGGTAATTCCATAAGCTTTTCACAAAATTCTGTTCACCAGTTTCTCCTTCACCCAGTGACAATGGTACTAAAGGATGACAATGGTACTAAAGTGCTATGAACAATGCAAAATAGAGCCCGGGGTCTTTTTATAAATTGATTCTATGATTCTCCTTTAACACCTACCATTCTATCCTACCATTCTATCCTTTAGAAGTTGCGGTTCATGGAGTCATGTTTACAATTATTATTCAGGCAGCTCTAGTGCCTCACCAATCTACAAACCCTCTGATTCCATAGGATCAACCATGGCAATTAAAGTGTAATAATACTTCTATAATTATATTGTGGGAAAGGGATCCAGGTTACTAATCATCTGGGGTATCCTTGATGGTATCCTTGAAGTGACAGGCTTGACTCTGAAGGATCTGGGGGTGGTGATGGCCGGCAGGGCACTCTGGCATGGGCGGCCCATGAGGTCACAAAGAGTCGGAAGCGACTGAATGATTAAACAACAACAATAATCTGGGGAGGAAGATCAGAGATGTGACAGTGTTGCCCCATTCGAAACCACCCACCCATGTCTTCTTTCCATGACCTCATGCTGTTATGAGTCCTCTGTAAATGCCTCTGAATATGTTGCAAATCAGTTGGATATTCTTTGGTTTACATCTGATTTTTTTAACCCAGCCAATTGTACTTTTCAGAGAGGCACTGAAAATGTATTTTAAAAAAAATATGGATGTGCCAAAGAAGTACAAAAACATAATAGCTGCAATTGGATGGTACTTCCAACCAACTGTATACCCAGACCTATTGCTGCAACATATGCAAAATGTTGTCAACCTGAGAAATTTGAACTTAAATACTACATCTACTCATGTATAAATCAAGCTTATGTATAAGTTATACAAAATTTGGGACCAAAATTATGGATTTTGATATGACTTGTGGATAGGGGAAAGCAAACCTGTGCAGAGAGGGGAAAGCATCAATCTTATTTTAGAGCCAGCCAATCTGTCTGCGACTACCATTTCTCTGCTCAGGCATTCAAAAAGGGCAGAAGTGATGCCACAGTGGAGAAAATAGAGGGGTTGGTATTTCTTTTTAGGCTCTCCTGGGACAGACTAAACTCTTGCCTTTTCTCACTCTATTCAAAGAAAGGGATGGTTCCTTTTTTATAAGAGTTAAGGCCCAGTACTCACATTGATAATTGTTTACTGTTGTTCGTTTTTTATTGTTTATATTATTTTCTGTATCTGTGAGTTGTTGTAAGCTGCCTGAATCCCTTTGGGGAGAGGGTGCAGGATATAAATAACTATTATTATTATTATTATTATTATTATTATTATTATTATTATTGGCCCATGGATTTTGACTCAAATTTTTGGTTTGATTTTCTGAGTAAGTTTTCTAGACTTATACATGAGCATATAGGACAAATCTTTCCAGCTAGTGTGCTCAGAGAGTTAAATGTTCTCCGTTAAAAATTAAATGAGTATAGGTAGATAATTTTAGAAATCACTTCATCATAAATGTGTGTCATATGTGATGGCTGAAGTTTGTCACCCATCATAGCACATCTTTAACACTTTGATCACTAATCAGATTCTTTGTACAGAACTTAAGTAGATTTACTTGGAAATGATCCTTTGCATTTGTCTCTTCTAAGCCGAGGTTAGGCCATCTAGTGACGCAGACAACGCGCTCATTGATGCTGCAGCTGGACCTGGATTGGTGAGTAAATGTCTTCACACCTTTATTTCCCCAGAAGGTAAGATTTTTATGTATACACATCTTTCTCACCAGCAAAATAAAATCAATACAAACATAAAACCTTGACTGTGATTAGGATTCACATCCCTCAGATACAGAGCACATTCTACAATTATTGCTTTTGAAAAAGGACATGACTTCTTCTCTTTTATCTATGTCTTCTTCCCATTTATTTTTCCTCTGTGCTATTATTGTTGTTGCTATTATTTTTATTATTAATCATCATTTTATATTTAATAATAAAACTCTAGGCAACTTATAAATTATTTCAACAGTATAGATTAAAAACATACCCCAAAAATACCCAAATTTTAAAATACCCATATTTACACTATTTACTCAAGTCTAATGTGCCATCGAATCTAATGTGCACCTGAAATTTTAAACCCTGAAACCAAAAAAAGTATTTGCTGCCAAATGTAATGCACAGCACCAAAAAATGCACTCTTTGTAATTTGTCCAAAAAAGGTGTGCATTACAGTTCCTGCACATTTAGGATTCTTTCGTTCAAAATGAAAATGTTACAACACCCAAGCTTCCAGTGATGGAAAAGAAAACCTTGGGGTGCATCTATGTGGCACTTTACTTACCTCGGTTCAATGCTATGGAATCCCGGGGGCTGTAGTTTAACAAAGTTTTGAGCCTTCTCTGCCAAAAGAATGCTATTTCCTCACCAAACTACAAATCCCTGGTTTGTTTAGCACTGAGTCAAGGCAATTACATAAGAGATGAGGTCCCTCAAAGAGAAGTTCCAGGGGAAACTCTTGAAGCAGCTTCTCCTTTTGCTTTGACTCAGCACTAAGATTACTGTATAAAGCAAATCTAATGTGCACCCCAATTTTGGCAAGGTAATTTAGCCAAAAAAAAAGTGAACATTAGATTCAAGTAAATATAGTATATATGTATATCTTGTGTGTGTACAGGCAGTCCCCAAGTTACAAACAGCTGGCTTACAAACAACTCATAGTTAAGAACGGTGGTGAGACAACAGGAAGTGAAAGAAATCTACTCCTAGGAAGAGACATTCATCCCTGAAAGAATGATCATGAGGGAAAGGAGCCTCCACAGAAGCTTTTTCTCCGGTCTTTGTTTCCAAAACAAGCCAATTTTTTCAAAATCAGATTCTCACAGGGACAGAAAGTGAGGTGAAATCTTCTGAAAAGGAGCACAGACAGCAAAATAAACAGCACGGGGGTGTTAACCCTTCCCTAAGCTAGCCAAGCTTTTATATAGATGAGAGAGACAGAGACAGAGACACAGACACACAAGACTGGAGTTACACTTAAAAATGTACCTGCTCCAACTTACATACAAATTCAACTTAAGAAAAAACCTACAGCGCTTTACAATTTTTCTAATTACAAAATTTGTAACACCCATGGGTTATGAAGATAAATATTTATTTGAATAGGGCATCTCTGACTTTTTGCCCAAAAAATAAAAATGTGTTCATGACATGTTTATATATGTGTGTGTTTAAATCCCAAGGAACTACTCTGTAGGATTTAAACTCTATTCTTAAAATTGATGTGTGTGTGTTTGTTTGCAATTCATAATCTTCATAACTTTTACAGATTGGCAATTACTGGGACCCATTCGCATTATAGAATTGTAGCACTTCGATTCCTCTTAACTGCCACGATTCCATCCCATAGAATCCTGGAACTTGATATTCTGGGTGAGGGACATTTATAATTCTCAGCCAGAAACTTCCTCTGATGCCTCACAAAACTACAAGCCCCATGATTCCATAGGTTGTAACCATGGCAGTTAAAGTGGAATCATAATGTCATAATTCTGTCATGTGAAAGTGATTCCGGTTTACAGCAACAGTGGACCTTCTGGGCTCCACAGGGATTAAGTTCCACAATGTCTCATAGATGCCAAAACAATGGATGGTCACACCTACACCATTAAATAATGTGCATGGAGATGCTTCACTATGAGCATGTTCACATCATCAACATTTTAAGTATAGGATACAACAAACCACCCTTCTGAAGCCCTTGGATTATGAGGGTCCACAGTATATAGAAAGCAGAGTTTAGAATCATGCTGGATGGAGGTTTTAAAGTTATAGATCAAAAGCATAACATTTACATGCTCTTATATGATCCTGGAGCAAAGTAAGGCAAAGTATACTGATTCACTGCATATATTTTTATAGACTGCACATGCCACTTGTGCATGTAAAGCAGAGACAGGAAACATGTGGTCTTCAAAATGCTGATGGACTACAAGTCCCATCAGCCCTAGACAACAGCACCAATGGCAAATAATGCTGGGAATTACAGTCCAAAAATACGTGGAAGGCCATGTGATTTTCTCCCTGACTTAAAACATCTTAGTAATAAATAAAATGATGTGCAGTGTGGCCCCTAATTTCTAGAACAGTAAAGTGACTGTTAGTTGCTGCTCTCTACCCTCTACTCTTCACTTCTTTCTTCTATTTCTCTTTCTGGTAGACGTCTGACGTACCACTGGTTTATGCAAGTCCAGCAACTGTCACAGAATCTTTTAATGAGATTGAGGAGGCAAACCTCATTCTAGATTATTCAGTGCCCACAGTGCCTTTCAATGCCTTGGATGGTACTGGGGTCCCTCCTCTCAGACCAGGAGATCTTGATGTACCTCCTCCAGCAGACCAGTCAGCCAGCAATGAGTTAATCCCAGAATATTCAGAGATGCCAACTGAACAGTCACTCACATCTGCAACATTTCCCGCTGGTATCTTTCAGGAAGTTAGTGATCAGAAGAGTGAAGATGAGCGGATGCAAGACCAGATCTCTATCATTGACTCACAGATCATCCCTGGGGAAGGTAAGTTGTCATGCAACTTGCTGAACAGGAGATTGCTCTGTTGTCTTGTTCAACCAAATACACAATTGAATGCACATATCTGTGAAGTGAAACTCAATGAGCAATGGCACTGCATGCAGAACGCTTCTTTCACAATCCAAAACTGAGTACAGTTTTTCGACATGGGACAAAAATGTTCAATTGCTTCCCAAGGGAATTCATACATGTGTATAAAGATTATTTGCTTTAGCATTTGTGAAAGAGCTAGGCTGAGTGATTGAGGTGTTTATTGTTATTTGATTGATTTCACTTAAAAAACATTTTGTCTTGTTGAATAGGCTAGCTTGATCTTTTATTGGATTTCTTGTTAATTTGAGCATTGAACACGTCTGCGACTTTTCAAACTTACTTTTTCCCAAGATGTTGCTACTTAGGTATTAGATCTGTAAGTTGTCTGTGGGCCCTTCCACACAGCCATATAACCCAGAATATCAAGGCAGAAAATCCACAATCTCTGCTTTGAGAACTGGGTCATCTGAGTCCACACTGCCATATATCTCAGTTCAAAGCAGATAATGTGGGATTTTGTTCAGCTGTGTGAAAGGAGGCTGTGAATTATCATTGAAGAACAGCTTCTTACCCGGGGCAGTGAGAGGCTCCCAGGATTTCTATCTGCCTTCACTACAGGCAATACATGAGTCAGGCTAAAGTAGGTTACAATATCAGCAGCTTGCCTCAATACCTTCAGATGCAGAACTAAATAATCTTGCTCAGGGGGAAAGGCCAAAGAAAAGTGCCAGCTTCAGATAGTAGAGGAAAGATATACAGGCCAGAGACACACTGTTGTGGCAGCACTACCACTTTTTATTCTCTTTCCCCAAGATGAAGAGACCTAGGTAAGTAACTCTGAAAAAATATATACATCTATACCCTACTTCTTCAAGTGGTAAGAGTTTTATTCATGGGTAGTTCATGGTTGCAGAGATGCAGAAATTTCAAATTGGGCCCAGCTTTCTTAAACCTGTATAGTGGAGGGAATATAGGTACGTGGGAGGGAAGTCTCCAACATACAGGGGTGCCAAACTTGTCCGGTGCCATAGGTGAGTACAATCCTTTTCAGAATAAGGTGTATAGAAGGAAGTTTTAAAAACTGGCTTTTATAACAGTGCTAATTGTTTGTGTGCACTTCTCTAGGGCTTGTGTGACAAAGACTTTGACAGCAAGTGATGAAATGAAAGTTATACATTCTGGGAGTAGGGAAGGATCTGCCATAATTCATTCCACTGAAAACAGAGTGACAGCAGGTCTCAGTCTGTCTTTGTCTGTGATACATTAGCTGCATTTCCCTTATCTGGCTTTCCTGTTTGCCAATGTATCAGGTAATAGGGCTCCATCACACTCTCTCTGTTCCCTACCAGATGTTTCCTCTGTCTGAATACAAGCAGATGATAAGAAGCAGCTAGCATTGCATTGCTGTATGTTGTGTACCTTTGAAAATAAGAACAAATCCATATTAGAAATCGTACACTGGGGACAAAAGATCAGTGGCCATTCATGTAGCTTCTGTCTTCCATATGTTTGCCACCAATCCAAACCGTAGAATGATACTTGATACTATACCAATACATCTTAGTTTTATTATGTTTATGACAAGCTTTTGAATTTATAGACAGTAACACATTGCAATCTGTTTAGCCCAGATATCAGTTTAAGGATGAAAGCAGCATTGTCCACATGCCAGAGCCTTCCTTAGTTTTCCACCTTGCTGTCTGGTGCAAACCTTAATGACAACAGTGTCAAGAGCGTATTGTTGAAGGCTTTCATGACCGGAATCACGGGATTGTTGTAGGTTTTTTGGGCTGAATGGCCATGTTCTAGAAGCATTCTCTTCTGAAGTTTCACCTGCATCTATGACAGGTATCCTCAGAGTTGTGAGACCTCACAACCTCTGAGGATGCCTGCCATAGATGCAGGCAAAACATCAGGAGAGAATGCTTCTAGAACATGGCCATACAGCCCGAAAAACCTACAACAACCCAGTGTTAAGAACCTTTTTACCATGCTGTCCCTTTTCACTCTGATAATTTCACTCTTTAATGTGGTCTTTTGAAACAAAAGGAATCTGCATTTCAAGCAAACACATAAGCCTGCATGTTCCACAGATAAGAAGCATAAGTGATAGTTACTGGAAAATAAAAAGCTGTTTAAATAATAGATATTTATCAGCAATAATTTGATTTTCCAAGGCAGACAGTCCAGTTTATTCATGTAAATGGCTCCATCTCTTACCGTTCTCAAAATGCTGAACAGATCAAAACAAATATGATTTCCTTATAAACAGCATGTACATTGCCCATGGATGGAGGCAGCCTTCATTTCTATCTCATTAATCTGTAGACATAGTCACAAATTTGCCTCATGTTCCAGATTGCTGGGTTTTAGTCATTTCCTTTGTTTTGTTTTGCTTTGTTTTGAACAGGCTGGCAGATTTTAATGCTTTTGGCTATTTAACCAAAGAACCAGAAGGGGGTTATTTTTCTGATATAATTTGGAACAAATATTTTGCTGAGAAACATGCTTCCATTCTGTTCTGATTTATTCTCAGTCTGTTAATCAGGAGTGCCCTTATCATGAACCAAGGGGAAAGAGTCTTATATTTATGAGCATTGCCACTTTCAGGTCAAAGACACTCAACATAATGCATAGATGGTAGATTTAAAAAAATTAAAGAGCCCACATTCACCCTGTCTAATAAGCTGTCACTTCTGACTGGTGTTCCTCCCAAACAGATGACCATAGAGCTGAGCAATCTATTAAAGCAGTGGTTCTCAACCTGTAGGTCCCTAGATGTTTTGGCATTCAACTCCCAGAAATCTTAACAGCTGGTAAACTACGAGTTGCAGGCCAAAACACCTGGAGATCCACAGGTTGAGAACCACTGTATTAAAGTCACTCAATGTCATGGACTTTTAAAAACAGAAATGGAATAGTGTTGTCTTTTCCTAATGCTTACTATATTATCATAGTTAATTGAGTCTCAATTGAGTCTCCTTATGGAGAGAAAAAGAGGGATAAATAATAATAATAATAATAATAATAATAATAATAATAACAACAACAATTTACAAGCCCTGTAATTGTTAATTCATTTTCTCGCTGACAAATTTCTCTTTTGTGAGTTTGCATAAAGTGTATTTGAGTTTTTAAAAGTAACCTTAGTTGTTATGTGAAGAACAGTTGAACAATCTAGAACCTAAGCAAAGCTATGAAACATATTTAGATCTCTGCTTTAGCTGAACATGGCCTCCTGGCTGTGGTCAATGGCACAATGCTGAAATGCTGTCTGGGAATGTGGTAATTTCTGGGTTCTTCTAATATATGAAATATGTATTATCACTACATGAATGTTAGAGTCTCATCAACAATATGTTGCCATCTGAAACAAAATAATCACCTTTACCTACAGAAAAAATGTTGACTGTCATACTGTTAGAAAGTTCTGATGTCATAACCAGATGTATGACATCACAACTCACTTTTACAGTCATTCCAAAAGTGCCGCTACCCCCCTCCCCATCCTATCACCTTGGTAACTGTGTGGCCCTCCCAAATATGCCCACTTCTGGGTTGTTAGGGAGTGAGGGAATCAATGGTGACACATCCAGCTATTTTCCTTTATCTGGAAATGCTGTTATGAGGTCACTTGAAGAGATATCCTGCCAGTGTCTTTCATTGTGTTTCCAACTCAAAGAAAACATTTGAAATATCACTGCTGATCCCCCACTCTCTGACAATCAAGAAATGAAATGCACAGCTTATAAGGTGGGCTTTGGGACTGTCATTGGAAGATGTAGCTAGGGACACATGCTTATATGAGACACATACATTCCCCAGTGCAGGATTTTGACCATTGTCTATGTGCTTCTTAGACAGAATGCTGTAGCTTCTATATCAAAGAGCAAGCACAGACCTCCTATTTGCTTGTGGTATCAGGGAAACAGGAAATGTAATTGGTATGATACAATGATATCACCTTAGTTGTAGGAACAGAGGAATCAGTTTCACTTTAGCTCTTTTTCCTAATTTTCCCAGTGTTACATTCTTTTCATCTCTCTCTCTCTCTCTCTCTCTCTCTCTCTGTGTCTGTGTGTGTGTGTGTGTGTGTGTGTATCACATACATTAAAATATACACATCTTAACTCAATTGTTGAGTAGAGAACTGTGTCTCAAAATTCTGAGAATAACTGTCTCCTGCTTTTGCATATTTCCTGAGGGAATTTCTTACTGAAATATGAATCATACAACATTTTCTTCCATTCCCAACAATTAGCAGAGTGCCAGATTCCTGTTTTGTGTGTATAACCACAGAGGGAACATTTCACACTGGACACCACTGCATGCACACCTGCAAAGAGGAAATACTTCAGGGCAAAAGCACCTGTGAGTGTAGGGTTCTGTTGCAGTGGATGTGTGAAGGCATTTCAATAGCCCGAAATCTGACAGTTTTCATGTTATTTTGGATGAGCAAGCCAAACCAGGGTTAGCACTGTGTTTCCATTATTATTTATTTACCTTTTTTAAAATTCTCTTTGATCACATGCTGACAACATCACTTTGAATATATTCATCAAGAGTTCTGTACCCATTCTCTGTTTGTCATAGATCATTGTGATGTGTTAAGATTGCTCTGTGTGTCACCACGGCTTTGAAAACGGAAAGAACTTATGTGCCTCTTACAAGAACTGCATCATATATTGGTAGATAGCAGATTTGACATCAATTCTGGAGGATCCCAAATAATTTCATCATATATTGATAGATATAAAATTTGACATCAAATCTAGTAGACATGGACTGCATCCATGTGCACATACATCTGTTGCTTCAAGGAGGCAACATTAGATTGTATTGTCAAAGGCTTTCATGGCCTGAATCACTGGGTTTTTATGTGTTTTCCGGGCTGTATGGCTGTGTTCCAGAAGCATTTTGGAACATGGCCATACAGCCCGGAAAACACATAACAACCCAACATTAGATTGTTTCTACTCTGCCGATTTGGTGGAAACATCTGCAAATGTTATCAATATTAGATTTTGGTTTTTGGAAGGAAGGTATTGAAATTTGTGTTCAGATAACGTATATTTCTGTGTTGGTACATTCCTAGTCGCCCCCACCCCCCCACCCCACCGCACCCCCCCACCCCACCGCAACCCCCCCACCCCACCGCACCCACCCCCACCCCACCGCACCCCCTAATTTTACAGCATAGGGGTTTTTCCATACCAAAAAAGTCTAATATTTGTTCCCTTTAGAAAAAAAATATTTTGCATAAGCTCTTTTAAGAAATAAAGTCACAAACAACAAAGTTTCTGATTTAAAAAAGAAAAATAATATTTTTTGCAAGATTTAGTTCCATTCTTGTCTAAAACATATACCGGCAAAGCAGTATTCAACCCATGATTACTCAGAAGTATTGGCCAGGGCTTATTTGTATGCAAATACACATAAAAATAGTACAGCCATCAGGCACTGTCATGCTCTGATTTATAGGCTTAAATTAACAATCACATTTTATCAAAAAGGTGTCATGTTGAGAATCCATTAACTAAATCTGATGGTACTACTTTTTTCTCTTCCACATTGTCATTTGTTGTTGTTGTTCATTCGTTCAGTCGTCTCCGACTCTTTGTGACCTCATGGACCAGCCCACGCCAGAGCCCCCTGTCGGCCATCACCACCCCCAGCTCCTTCAAGGTCAGTCCAGTCACTGGTTGGATCTTCTCGCAGTCCAAGGCACTCTCAGAACTTTCCTCCAACACCACAGTTCAAAAGCATCTATCTTCCTTCGCTCAGCCTTCCCTAAGGTCCAGCTCTCACATCTGTAGGTTACTACAGGGAGTACCATGGCTTTGACTATGTGGATCTTTGTTGCCAGTGTGATGTCTCTACTCTTTACTATTTTATCGAGATTGGACATTGCTCTCCTCCCAAGAAGTAAGTGTCTTCTGATTTTCTGGCCACAGTCTGCATCTGCAGTAATCTTTGCACCTAGAAATACAAAGTCTGTCACGGCCTCCACAATTTTTCCCTCTATTTTCCAGTTGTCAATCATTCTTGTTGCCATAATCTTGGTTTTTCTGATGTTTAGCTGCAACCCAGCTTTTACGCTTTCTTCTTTCACCTTGATTAGAAGGCCCCTCAGCTCCTCCTCGCTTTCGGCCATCAGAGTGGTGTCATCTGCATATCTGAGGTTGTTAATGTTTCTTCCAGCAATTTTCACCCGAGCTTTGCATTCATCCAGCCCCGCACATCGCATGATGTGTTCTGCATACAGGTGAAAAAGGTTGGGTGAGAGTATGCAGCCTTGCCGTATGCCTTTCCCAATCTTGAACCAGTCTGTTGTTCCGTGGTCAGTTCTTACTGTTGCTACTTGGTCCTTGTACAGATTCCTCAGGAGAGAGACAAGGTGATTTGGTATGCCCATCCCACCAAGAACTTGCCACAATTTATTATGATCCACACAGTCAAAGGGTTTAGTCAATGAAGCAGAAATAGATGTTTTTCTGAAACTCCCTGCCTTTCTCCATTATCCAGCGGATATTGGCAATCTGGTCTCTCGTTCCTCTGCCTTTTCTAAACCCAGCTTGAACATCTGGCAACTCTTGCTCCATGTATTGCTGGAGTCTTCCTTGCAGGATCTTGAGCATTACCTTACTGGCATGAGAAATAAGGGCCACTGTACGGAAGTTTGAGCAGCCACATTGTCATTAGAAACATATAATTTTACCTCCATTTTTCTGTTCTCTCTCTCTTTCTTTCATCATCCAGAAAAGTTCCCTGTCCTCTAACAGCTACATGCTATATGCACAGTATAGATAGATCGTAGATTATAGACAGACATTCAACTTTTTATCTATTTGTTCCATATTTTCAACTATTTTTACCCGTCCTTCCATCTCATTAATGCAAGGATAGGCAGGCTGAAGCCCTAGAGACCTAGGGAGGCCTTAACCTAATTGCATACAGCTCTAGGCCTAATTTCAAAAGCCTTCTGCTAGTTATCATTCGAGGCCTCTGGCAAGAGCACATTGTCCTCCTGGCAGTCCACTGAAGGCAGAGGGAGAAAAAGTGAGAAGGAAAAAGGCAACTTTTGAGTTCTCACTCTGCTTACTACTTGCTCCAACTCCACCCTTGACCTAGTAGATTATACCCAAGAGAATGTGACCTTTAGCAGAGAAAGGTTTTCCACTCCTGAGTTAATGTGATGAACAAAGCAATTAATCTCACATCTAAAGGCACATCTGGAACTCCCATAAACATCCACAAATGAGGCAATTCAATTGCACAACAAAATTTCATTTGGATGCATTCATGGACAAGTCTATTTAGACATGAGTCCCATTTATTTCATATTTACCATCCATGTATCATTTCCCCTAATGGGCTGAGGTAGATATTAAATAACTGTAAGAGATAAGACTACCATAAGCCATATTTTTCCAAACTGCTACTCTTCAGAGGTTTCAGAAAATGAGTCCCATCAGCCTATTTCAACATGGTCAATTGTATGATGATGACAGTCCAGAATGCCTGGAGAAGATGTCATAAATTGAGAGGGAGTTTCATAAATAAATGCTCATAGTACTGAGCGGAAGTCCCAACTCTGTCCTATCCTACATTCTTAACCCATCCCTAGGTCAGGGATAGGAATTGTGTGCCTTGCAGGCATTGTTGGGCAATCAGTCAATCAGTCCTTATAGCTATTTTAACCATAGTCAATGGTGATACATGTTGGGAACTATAGTTCAACAATATCTGGAATGCTGAATAACTTCCACTCCTACTTCAAGAACTAAGTAGGGCTTAGGGCCATTGTAGATATGCTGAGAATCAAGGATTTGAGGTTTGATACCTATTTTAAGCTCTCTCTCTCTCTCTCTCTCTCAGCTATCAGGCCCTAAGCTGCCCTGTACCACTGTGACATTTACGACCTTGTCACATGGCTGCTGGAGTCCCTTCACAACATTAGGGAGCATGGGGAACCTGGTGCCCCATACCCCGCATCTCCTGGCTCAAGTAAAGGAAGACCCCATGGGGGGAAGCATCAATCACACGGCTTCTCCCTCAAAAATGGGAAGCCTCCCATGTTGCCACAGTGGCAGCATGTTCTGGCTCCGGCCTACTTCATCCACAGAGCTCTGCCAACATCGTTTGATGGGAGCTGGGGGCTCTGTAGGTGACCTGGGCTAAACCAGTGTATGTCACTGATTTTGGCCCTTTGTGATAAGGTCATAAAGCAGCTAAATCGATGGCATCCAGGTGACACATGATTCTGCTAAAATATTGAAGTTGTGCTTCCTAAAAATATAGCTATATCATTGTCCTACCAAGTTTAAAACAGCTACCAGGGGATGGAGATGGAAGTGAAAAACATTAATTTTAAAATGAACAGTTAAAATACTTAAACCTGATTGATCTATTAATCACGATTATTGCATGGAGGTGGCACACTGGCATTGACCGTTGCCCATTGACTCCCTTCTCACAATAAACCCCTTTCTTAGCCTTTATAAGAAAATTCTTACAGTCATTTGGAGGTTTTTTTCACCAACTATCACTGGAATTCTGAAGTTGATTTTACAAAATTATTTTTGTAAAAATCTGGAGCATCAGATCTGTGGGACGGCAGAGTTACGCTGCTAAATGGAAGTGTGGCCATGGACCATGGTGCTGAAGTATCATAGTTTCCATTCCTGGAATTGTTACAGGCTGGAATGGAAAAGATCTGCAAATTGTAGGATCACTCAATTTTGTCTTTGAAAGCATATTTTTCAGCTAACCTAAAATGTGGCAACTTCTTTTAGAGGAGAAATATCAGGAACATAATTATCTCATCTGCCAGGGGTGATTTGAAGGCAATTTTCCTGCTTCTTGCCATGGGGTTGGACTAGATGGCCCATGAGGTCTCTTCCAGCTCTATGATTCTATGATACTATGATTCCTTTCTCTGTGTGAAAGGAATGAGGATTAGAAGCCACAAAAATTGTCTTGTAGCTTCATATTTTCTCCAGCCTGCATGTTTCCCACTCTGCTATCAATGAGATCCAGAAGGTCATTTAAAAAGCAGACAGAAAAAAACAGTTAAGACATTGTCAATGAGCATAAGGGTCCACTCTCAGTTGTTTAGCACCAATATCATCCTAATTGCATATTTTATAGGTACATAATTATCACAATTCTTGGAGTACAGAATTCTGATAAAAACATTATTTAAATATAACTGTAAACTCGCCTATGTATTAAATCACGTGAATTATCTTACACCATTCTGGTCCTATCCAAGGTGGAATGAGGTCCACTGCCCAGCAACAACTTAAGCTTGCTTAACACTGTGGCTGAAGCTTACTCCAGGGAAAATGAGTTTATTATTGCAACCTATCCTTGATGAAATCAATGCAAGCATATGTCTTCCTGCTCAGATGTAAACTCCATTAACTTTGGTCTAACTCATTGGTTCTCAACCTGGGGTCCCCAGATGTTTTTGGCCTTCAACTCCCAGAAATCATAACAGCTGGTAAACTGGCTGGGATGTCTCTGGTTGCTTTGAGATGGTTGAACAGAAGCTCTCCGAAGCTCTAGGTGCTCTTACTGCCTATTACAGGGAAAACCAACTGATCCCTAATCCATCTAAAACACAGACATGCGCCTTTCACCTTAAGAACAGACAAGCATCCCGAGCTCTGAGGATCACCTGGGAAGGAATCCCACTGGAGCACTGCAACACACCCAAATACCTGGGAGTCACTTTGGACCGTGCTCTGACCTACAAGAAGCACTGCCTGAACATCAAACAAAAAGTGGGCGCTAGAAACAACATCATACGAAAGCTGACTGGCACAACCTGGGGATCACAACCAGACACAGTGAAGACATCTGCCCTTGCACTATGCTACTCTGCTGCTGAGTATGCATGCCCAGTGTGGAACACATCTCACCACACTAAAACAGTAGATGTGGCTCTTAATGAGACATGCCGCATTATCACAGGGTGTCTGCGCCCCACACCACTGGAGAAATTACACTGCTTAGCCGGTATTGCGCCACCTGACATCCGCCGGGAAGTAGCAGCCAATAGTAAAAGGACCAAGGCAGAGACATCGCCAGCTCATCCCCTGTTTGGGTATCAGCCAGCACGTCAACGACTTAAATCAAGACATAGTTTTCTTAGATCTACAGAGACACTCGCTGGAACACCCCAGCAAGTGAGAGTCCAAAAGTGGCAGGCCCAAACCCAGCACCTCAATCCATGGGTGATACCAGATGAGAGACTCCCCCCTGGGCACACAGAAGACTGGCCGACTTGGAAGGCGCTGAACAGACTGCGCTCTGGCACCACGAGATGCAGAGCCAACCTTCAGAAATGGGGCTACAGGGTGGAATCCTCGGCATGCGAGTGCAGAGAAGAACAAACCACTGACCACCTGCTGCAATGCACCCTGAGCCCTGCTACATGCACAATGGAGGACCTTCTTGCGGCAACACCAGAGGCACTCCAAGTGGCCAGATACTGGTCAAAGGACATTTAACCAAATACCAAATTTGCAAAATCTGTGTTTTTTTGTTTTTTTGTTTTAATCTGTGTGTTTGTTTTGCTCTGTTAGAATTGTGATACAATGGTTGCTGATGACACGATAAAAAAAACTGGCTGGGATTTCTGGGAGTTGTAGGCCAAAACACCTGGGAACCCACAGGTTGAGAACCACTAGCTAACTCAAATCTCTTCTGAACACTTCTTCCCAAGAAATCTCTGTGTTAGGTTCACCATAGGTCAGAAATTACGTGAAGGTATACAACAACAGTATCATCAACAGCATAACTCTTACGTAAGAAGATATAGGACTGTGGCTTTAACAGGAGTCCATTCTTCATTGCATATTCCTTTTGTGATGAACTGATATTTTCATACACATTTTTAAATAACATTTGAAGAGCAATACATTTTTAAAGTGAGGGAATTTGAATTGCATATAGATTAAGGATTTAGTAAACAGTAAACTTGACCTTTTTTCATATGACTTCTCTACATTGACCTGCCATTGCCCTCCTTTCATATTAACTATCTAATTAGACTCATGCTGTGAAGGTGCTCTTATAGCATAAAGAATGCTGCTCTTACTTTATAAGCCTCTCATTAGGAACCACTAATTCCATAAGCTGCCTAAAATAGTTAAAATACAAGTAAGCAAAAAGATACTACAATCCCATCTCTGAAGCTCTGAGAAATATGTTTCAATCAAAAATTTGCAGCATGGCATTTTAATCATGAAATGGAGTTCTTCATGAGGATTGTTAAAGTTGCAACATTCAGAGTAAACAGGAATGTATTAATTCTCTGGTTTTATATATAAATGTGAATTAAATTGAATCTACTGAATTAAGTGCCTGGCTATTCCAGTACTGCTTGTCCAGTGTCGATGGCAACTTTTCAATTTGTGCAGCCTGAAGATGTGAACAGGGTCCTTGGAGAGATCAAAGCCACCACATGTGCCCTAGATCCTTGCCCTTCCTAACTCATTAAACAGGCCAGTGGAAATGATCAATGCCTCTTGGCACCAGGGCAGGATCCCCACAGGCTGTGAAACATCCCTGGACCTCACTATACTTGACAACTATAGATCAGTCTCCAATCTTCAATTTCTGGGTAATGTACTGGAACAATTCCAGGGGTTTCTGGATTAAACAGATTGTCTAGATTCATTTCAATCTGGTTTCAAGCCTGGTTATGGGATAGAGACAGCTTTGGTTGCCTTGGTGGATGACCTATGCAGAGAACTGGAAAGTGGGGGAGTATTCCCTGTTGGTTCTCCTGGACCTCTCTACATCTTTCAATATCACCTAACATGAGATGGGATTTGGAGGCACTGTTTTAAAGTGACTCCATCCCTTCCTGAAGATGCAAAACCAGAGTGTGGTGCTGGGGCACTTTTGTTGAAAACCCTGGCTGCTGGCCTTTGGGGTTCCTCGGGGCTCTTTTTTGTGTCCCCCCCCCCATGCTATTTAACGTATCCATGATACCACTGGGAGAAGTAATCTGGAGTACAGTGCTATCCATATGCATATGATACCCAACTCTACTGCTCCTTTCCACCCAAAGCCAAGGAAGCTGTTGAGTTTCTAAAATAGTGACCATCATCAGTAATGGACTGGATAAGAATAAACAAATTGAAACTTAATCCAGAAAAGACAGGGATGTTCCTGGTCAGTCAGAAACTAGAGCAAAGAATTGGGATCCAGCCTGTGCTGGATGGGGTCACATCCCCCCTGAAGGCACAGGTCCACAGTTTGGGGATACTCATGGACTCAGCATTGAGGTTTTTGCACTGGCCAGCAGTACCTTTGCACATTTATAACTTGTATGCCAACTGAGCCCATTCCTTTCGATGCCAGACCTAAGCATGATGCTACATGCCTTAGTTACCATTATGGTAACTATGTGGGGCTGCCTTTGTATACAGTTCAGAAATTTCAGCTGGTCCAAAGAGCTGCAGCCAGGTTGTCAATCAGGGCTGACTACAGAGAATGGGCAATCCTCCTGTTGCAGCAACTCCACTGGCTATCAGTTTGTTTCTGGGCAACATTCAGAGAGCTGGTTATGAACTCAAAAGCTCTTGACAGCTCAGGTCCAGGCTGCTTGGAAGATTGCATTTCTGTACAAACCTGTCCAGACCCTGAGATCCTCAGGAGAGGCCCTTCTTTTGGTACCACCACCATCATGAGCTTGGTTGTTGAGAATAAGAGAGAGGACCTTCTGGGTAACCAGAAGGAACTCCCTGGTCAGGGAACTCCCTGGTCAGGGAAGTGAATTATAATAATAATAATAATAATAATAATAATTATTATTATTATTATTATTATTATTATTATTATAGGACGAATATTCACCCAACAGGTTAGTTTGTCATCTAGCTGGCTAGACCAGTAATGCAAAGGAAAGTAAGGATGAAAATGATATTTGAAAATATTAAAAATAGTTTTTAAAAACCCCTAACAACAAATTTCTCAAGGGTTGGAAAACCTCAAAAAGAGAGTTTTTGGATTGATAAGAATCTTTGATGTTCAGAACTTATTTTGCACCGATTGTTCATAGTTTCTTGTGTGTGTGTACATAAAACAGTATTTCGTTTGCATGAAACAGTGTTTTCTGCACTCGCCCATGTATGAGTAATGTACAGGAAATACTGAATTAAAATTGTGTGTGTGTATATTAAAGGGTTTTTAAAAATAGCTGGAAGAAAATTGCTAAAATAATGTGTTACTTTCTTTGATAAAAAATATTAGCAAACAACATCACTAAAGAAAACTCAGCATCACATGTTTAACACTGCCAAAAACCCAATTATCCCTTTTGTGGTCTCTCCAAGATATATGATTGTCATCCTCTATTGATCTTCTGGTGATACTCATTGAGAAATTGGGCTAGCCCTTTTAGTATAGCTAGTGGGCTTTGCTTTATATCTCCTCTAGGGTCCCTTCTATGCTGCCATATAAAATCCAGATTATCTGTTTTGAACTGGATTATATGGCAGTGTAGACTTTGATAATCTAGTTCAAAGCAAATGATGTAGATTATCTGTCTTGATAATCTGGATTATATGGAAGGGGCCAAGGATTTACCACAGGTAATCTGAGCTGCCACCAAATACCAGAGGTAGATATGGTACCCATGATGTTGTTGGACTGTAACACCCAAAAGTTCTAAGCAAACTACTTAGCCCAGTGGTTCTCAACCTGTGGGTCCCCAGGTGTTTTGGCCTACAACTCCCAGAAATCCCAGCCAGTTTACCAGCTGTTAGGATTTCTGGGAGTTGAAGGCCAAAAACATATGGGGACCCCAGGCTGAGAACCACTGACTTAGCCTGTGTGCTCTGTGAACAGAGCTTCAGTTCAACATCTGCAAAGCTGCACAATTCTCACCTCTCTCCTATAGTTTATTTCTGTAGCTGGTCAGATTGCTTGGCAAATTGTACTTCAGAACATATATGCTGTGTGTAGGACTTTCCCAACCTATTGGGCATCAGGCCTACATATCTTTAGAACAGTACTCATTACCCAAACTTCTTGCATTTGTCTTGCTAAGTTTGCAGAATGACTGTCCATCAGAATATAAAAAAAACTTCTAAAATCGTCGTTTACTGCCAGGGTTACGATGTGATGTATATGTATGTTTTTATGATGTGTTCAGAACCAACGTTTGCAAGTGGGAAATATAAATCTAGAAAATTGTTGGAAATTAGGGAGGCAGGAATTAGATACGTGTTACACGCTACAGATGAAGCATTGGAATGGAAATTCTTAGTAGCATGAAGAAGTAGAAGAACCTGTCAAGACAGGGTTTATTATCACACCAGAAGAAAAGTGGTATTTGAAAGGCAATAGTTTCATTAGTGGAAGTGTGAAGATTCAGCAGGATGTATAGACAATTTTGTTACTGAATAAAGGTACACTTATAGATCAGTCCATATGACATATTCTTATGTGCCTTCAATTCAACTTTACAAACCTATAAGAGGGTTTTCTTGGTGAAACTTCTTCAGAGTAATTTGGCATTGCCTGATTGAGAAGATGAGACTCACCCAAGGTCATCCAGTGGGTTTCCATGGCTGAGCAAAGATTTGAACCTGGTCTCTTGGAGTTCTTGCACTCAAATCATCATAGTCATGACATAGTAAATGACAGCTACTGATTCCAGTCCAGGAACCACTTCATATGCAAAGATATAGCCAAGGGCCACTTTATGCTTAGCATTCCATCTTTTGATTTAGTACAACAAAGCATTTGTGCATATAGAAAATCTACTTTTTGAAATCAACCACCAACCTGCTGAAATCTGTATGTTAAAAGTTTAATTTGCTTGTCTAGCTTTTCTTTTGACTTTATCTTAAAAGGGTACTAACTTCAAAAGTACCAGTGAAATGAAACACGACTCCTACTGGGAGTACTTGAACATTTACAGTGACTGTAAGAAACAATAGCCATGGTTACAGATAAAAATATCCAAAAGCTTATTAAGGAGACTCTTTAGGGAAAGGATGAAGTTGGGGAAAGGGGTCAACAAATGTGAAGGAATGCCTCTGTAGATACATATTTAAAATTACACGAGGCCCTCAAGGAAATAGAAAATAGCAAATTGAATTAGAATTTTCATTCTATGGGGATATAAGGAAAAAATCTTACCAGGGGATGCAAATTGTAGATAAATGATTTCTGAACAAAGATCAAAGGAAACATCTTCTTTGGAGAATTGTTAAATGTAGAATTACCATGTAGACAAGTCTGCAGAAGTACACACAATGATGTTATGGAATTAACCCTGCGGGCTCTATTTCAACTGCTTTTCATACTACACTTTGACGCTAGCAAAAAGCTAGATGGCTCATCCTTCTCTGCCCTGTTCTCCAGGACCTCAGAACTGCTTTGTTTGGTTTGGCTTCTGAGATGGGTTTGGTGGGATAGGACCAAATAATGTTGTTAAGTGTGAAGAAGCCCTGTCATAGCTACAGCTTATGGCAGGGCTCCAAGAGATCTACATTTTCATGAGAGACAAACAAGTTTGAAATGATGTAGTGAGCAAGTCTTAGCTAAGTAATCATTGAAGAAAAAAATGTTGTTGATAACCTGAATCTTATTGATAGCTATAACTCAAGCAGACTCATTGAGTCAATTGCAAAACGGTGAGTCACATATGCTAATCTAGTTAAGTCAAATAGTATTCAGGACAATGAGTGATTGTATAGTAGTGATGAGTGTGAAGTAATCAATATTTTAGCAAATTGATAGCATCACAGTACTAGAACAATGGAAGGAAAAGGGAAGAGGGGCAGACCTTGAAGTGACTGGCTTGACTTTGAAGGAACTGGGAGTGACCATGGCCAACAGGAAGCTCTGGCATGGGCTGGTCCATGAGGTCATGAAGAGTCAGAAGCAACTGAATGAATAAAGAGAACAAGTTGCTAACATATGGGGAAAATGATGACAAAAACAGGCCAAAATCAAGCAGATCGCTGCCCATGTAGTTCCATGTTCACTGCCTATGTGCATGTCTCCTTTTCTTTAATGGGGTGCAAGGGCTGTCCTCTAGCCCAGTGTTTCCCAAGTTCTGGTCTGCTAGGTGTTTTGGACTTCAGTTCCTACAATTTCTGATCATTGGCTGAAACAGTGCAGGAGCTAAAACACTTGGTGGACCAGAGTTTGGAAACCACTGCTTTTTTTTTTTTTTTTAGCCTGGCCGAAAACTTCCCCCTCCCCAGATCTAAGAGGGGCTGATGTTATTGCCTCTATTTATTGGTGGGGTAGGGAAGAGCAGGGAGACATGTCAGGTGATAAAGAATTGATTTATCTCAGTTCAGATGGGTAAGGAAATGGGTCTATTCTTACAGCTGTAGTGCACTCTCCTCTTCCCTTTCTTCTGAGCCCAGAGCAGCTACATTATCCTCATCTGAACTGCCACCTCCCGCTCTCCCTCCTCCACATCACAGTAAGCATCAGGAGGAGGAGGAGCCCTTCCCAAAGCCTGACAGATGTGCAGTGAAAGGCTTTTGGATGATGCACAAAGAGCTACAGAACAGCACATTGTGCTCCATCCAAAATGAGGAATATGAGCGTTCATGTTTTAATTTTACCCAACAGAATTCCAACCACAGAGCATGAGTATGGTGCATCCCGTTGGGCTATAGAAACAGTGTATCAAATTAGACCAGAATCTGTTCAGAGAATGGATGTTATCCAGCTTACAGAACTTAAAATAACAGCTCTAGCACAGAATATTTTCTCCAGAGGTTTTTCCAACCATCTAGACCAGGTGTTCAGGGTAAAAGCAGGGAGAACATATTGTCTCCCCACTTCATCCCATTGCCCTTTATGTTGGATTATGCTTTTCTGCAAGTCCATCACTGAATACAACTCATACTCTTTAAACAAAATGTGTATTATTCTATGTCCATTTATTGCAGTTATTAGTCAGGGCTACTTAATCTCAAATATAAACATTGGTTTATTGAATATTCCCAATGATCTTAGCAGTGTCTTCTAACCATGTAGTTTTCAATCATTGTTGTATTGGCAAACTTTCACAGGAATATGGCATCAATATATTAGTAAAATAGCAGAAGTCTATGAAGAGAGAATTAACAAATTATTGTTGAAAACACTAGGTGGTATACAGCTTTATCTTTGTGAAGCTCAAATCAAAGGCACAGCATTGTAATCTAATTTGCTGCTAATTGCCATTAATAAATGTGACACTTTTTCAGATCAATTACTTAGGAAATGTGTAATGGTAATACATTCCAAGTAATAAATGTTCATAGGAATTATAAGGACATAACCTTCCTTGGGTGAATTATTCTCACAGAAACTATTAACAGCCCTTGTTTTGAATGCTGTGCTGCTGAATTCCTTTGTTAATATTAACATCATTACATTTCTTTCAAAACAGGGAGCTTCAGATTCTCCGAGACAAGCCACTCTGTCTCTCTGGACATTGCACAATGTTGTTGGCATGTTTAGAAGGAAATGTCATGACATCTACTTGGACAGCAGTGACCCTGATGAAAGTATCAGATAGGCAAAATGATTATTTACAGTTATTATGAGTGCTAGTTCAAGAGGATGATTGCTATAGAAGGAATATCAGCTCTGGAATGAGAGCTTAATGACTACTAAGATATCAGTTTTGTGTGTTCTATGGAGTGGCAAGAAAGATAACACCTGTTGATACTATGATTTTGTGCCTTTTGTCACACTACTTTCCACATATTTATATAGGAAACTGGACTCTAGCCATATGGGGCATACAGCTACACATGCATGTTACATACAGGTATACAGCTAAAGTATATAAATACTTTAACAACAACAACAACAATTGTATTTATTATCTGGCTCTCCATCATACATATGCATAACTTTCTCTACTAGGCACCACAAAAATATGGCAGCTTTATGGGTTGAGTGACACAGGGACCAAAATCAGTGACTGTCCACATATTAAGATATTCCTTGGATGCCTCATTACAAATAGCTTTTCTAATGGAAGTAGTGGAGAGAAGGAATTCACTGTGGTGGAATAATTCTTCCACTATGGAACGTCATATCTAGGAATTGGTGCCCATCTTACTATCCACTGTTTTATGGGTAATTGACTGAGAGAGATGTTCTGTTGCACTTAGCACAATGGGTCAGGAGTGGACATTGACAACTTTAGTTGCTGCTTTTGGTGTTAACTGAAATTCATATAAGCTGCTACTGCATTTGCTTTTTATCTGCTTGTTTGGATTGTGTTGTTGTTGTTCATTCGTTCAGTTGTCTCCGACTCTTCGTGACCTCATGGACCAGCCCACGCCAGAGCTCCCTGTCGGCCGTCACCACCCCCAGCTCCTTCAAGGTCAGTCCAGTCACTTCAAGGATGCCATCCATCCATCTTGCTCTTGGTTGGCCCCTCTTCCTTTTGCCTTCCACTTTCCCCAGCATAATTGTCTTCTCTAGGCTTTGCTGTCTCCTCATAATGTGGCCAAAGTACTTCAACTTTGTCTCTAGTATTCTTCCCTCCAGTGAGCAGCCGGGCTTTATTTCCTGGAGGATGGACTGGTTGGAACTTCTCGCACTCTCAGAACTTGTATTGCCATTTAAACAATTTGCATTATATTTTAATTAGTCATATGTTGAGGTGGAGGGAAGAATTCTGTACATGGAGAGGGCAGAAGGAGAACCAAAATTGGAAATTCTGGTATTGGGGATATGAGGGTCATACTCAAAAAGAATGAGTAAAGAAAGAGAAATAATTCATACTGACACTATTCAGAACCGGTTAACAGGCCAGTCACTTGAAATCTAATCCTGGTTTTTCTGCAACCCTTTCTCATCCTTTACCATTATCAAAAACATTCTCATCCCAGGTCGGTAAAGAGTGAACTTATTAAAAGCTGGATGTTGTTGAGCATTAACTTTCTTTCTCCAGATGTAAAGATTGCAGGCCAGCCAGAATCTTCAGGTGATGACCTGTTACCCGCACTGAGTACGCTGCCCTACTTCATTGGTTCCCCAGGTCTTCCCTCTGTTTCTGAAGAAGATGTTTTCGGCCCAACAGAACCAATCATTTTGGTGCCAGCAGTCACTACAAGCGAACCCTCAGCTGTCATTGACCTGTCTTTGGAAGCAACGGATTCTGCATGGGTAGCACCAACCGACAGCGGATTCGAAATGGGCATTGCCACTGAACTGGGTGCAATTGATCTACTGAGCCCAGCAACATTGGAGGAGGAAGGGAGTGGTTACTTTGCCCTGCCAGAAACCCCAGATGTGACCCCAGCTCCTCCACTGAAATATGTGACTACAAGCGCCATGACAACAGCAGCCAAAGGCAAAGAGTTAGTGGTGTTCTTCAGCCTAAGAGTCACCAACATGCACTTCTCTGATGACCTCTTCAACCGGAGCTCTGCAGAATACAAATCACTTGAACAGCAGTTCATGCAGCTGGTAAGATATTTCAGTCTTGCCAATGTCTAGGTTTAAATATGTAAACACAAACCAAACATCAAATCAGCAGGGGTGAGGAACATGTAGCCTTCCAGATATTGCTGCACTAGAACATACATCAGCCATGCTAGCAAAAACTGATGGGAGCTGAAGACCAACAGCATCTAGAAAGCAGTGCTGGATTTAGGACAAAAGAGTTCCTATGGTAGTTAAGTTATGAGGTCCCTTCCTTGGGCCCTGAAGGAGGAAGGCCTAGTAGGCCTACGCTGCCTGCTTTGTCAACTTATTATTATGTCTGGAATTGCTCCAAAACAGAATGCTTTCAAATTTAGAATTCCACCACATAAGCAAAATCCATCTGTTTTGTTTGTTTGTTTGTTTTGGCAGGAAGAGGGTTAGGGTTAGGGTACCTCAAGGTACCTCAACACCAATGCCCCATTTATTTTCTGTTTTAGGGCCACAGAATATGTAAACTCCAACACTGTGTTCTGTGTTTTATTCATAGCAAAGATCCTTGTTTCTGCTTTAATACCTTTTTGGGGTACTGTGGGGAAATTTGGCATTCCCTTCTTCTTTCTGCAGAGACTGCTTCCCCTATTTAACAGCCTCTGAAGCCTCCCCACTCCTGAAGATTTCCTTTTTCTTGGTGTGTGGGCACAATCACAGAAGTATCTCACATGTTGAAATGCAAGATCAACTTGCTGTAATCATTTCATAGAGTGATATAACCAGATTAATCTGCAACCTTATCCATTTCCCATGAAGCAGGAAATGGCCAGTGCTGGGGAATGAAGGGTAGGAGAGAGTTCAGAGGCTGTTCAGTAGGTCAGGAGTAATATTTGGCATGCAGATATTACACTGAGCCATACATGATTCCAGCCTTTTTTGATGGAATTGGATAAATTTCTATGGATCTTTCTTTCTTCTACATAATCAACAGTGAGCAAAACCCACATGGAACTATAAGAAAGCTTCATCTACCACTGTAATTCAGTTTTAGGGATATTTCAGTCCCACTGATTTCTTTTTAAATGGATTGCATCCCATTAACTGAATTAGAATGAAAACTGCCCTAGTCTATCGTAATACATTATTTTAAAACATCTTTCTAGTGAGGTTGCTGATGAATCCTTAACTGAGAAACTTAACCCGGTTGCAAAGGTAAAGCTGGTTAATTACATCACTGAAACCAAGTAGAGGATTTATATTCCCCAAAATGGAAAGTGTCTATAAGTGGAATTAATGACACGGAGGAAGGAACTTGCAATAAAATTGCCTACTATTTTTATTTTTTTGCAGTTGCTTCCTTACCTACAGTCCAACCTTACAGGATTTAAACAACTGGAAATATTAAGTTTCCGCAATGGAAGCGTAATTGTCAACAGTAAAATGAAGTTTGCCAAGTCAGTGCCGTACAACATCACGGAGGCTGTCCATTGTGTGTTGGAGGACTTTTGCGATGCAGCAGCTCAGCGTCTTAACCTCGAAATCGACAGCTATTCGCTCGACATTGAGCCAGGTAATGCACAATATGGGGAGCAGGGAAGGGGGAAATCACACTCTAAGCATTTTGCCATGTCTCCTCTTTGCAAATCATATGCTATCTTTAACCTGTAGACACAATCCTTCTATCTGAGAATTGCTTCTCACTTTATACCAGTGGTTCCTGACCTTTTTTTGACCAGAGCCCACTTGACCTAGGCCCACTCTCCAACATTAGTATCAAAAGGGTTGCAAATCAGTTTTTGGTCAACTTTAGATTTGGTTTGGTTATTTGGGGTGCTGATTCAGAAAATTGCGTTGGATAGACCAGACTCTAGTTTCTGATACAGAACATATGCCCTCCAGTAGTCACCATCTGCTTGCCCGCTGAAAAGCATATTTAATAATCTAGAGCTGATGTGGTCTATCCAATGCAATGGTCAGCTCTGCAGAAAGGATCAGATATAAAATTAATAAAATAAAATAATTAAGAGGAAAGAGGTTCGCAGACTGGATTTTTGTTCTCGTGGCCCATTGTTGGGAATCACTGCTCTATACAATCAACCAGATCTTTACCGTACATGTGGATTGCATCACCTGTTGTGTCTCTTACCTTATTCCATGCGGGGAAGCATTGTCACTTGGCTTCTCCCCCCCCCCCCCCCCCCCACACACATACACTATTTCTTAATGAGAACACGGGAATCTTCCAGTATTATCATGGAAGCGTTCTAGAACATTGCCAGGATGCTTCCTCTTTGAAGTCCCTTCGGAAGGTGTCCAGCGAGCTCCAACAAGGAAGCATCCTGGCAGCGTGTTAGGGTGCTTAAAAGTGTCAGTGTGATGAAGTGGTAACTCACATTATTGGCAGTTGGTTTTGTACAACATGCTGCTGCTGACAGGTTGTGTTGATCTTAAGAGTCACACACATTTCCTGGGACAGCTGCAGCAGGGACATCTGTTCAGTTGGCCATTCATTCACTAGGACTGATTAATTTCTTCCTCCAGCATTGCATTTCTGTGTTCGTCTCAGCCCCACCCCCACCCCTGCTTTCTTGGCATTTTACACTTAAAGAACATGACATAATGGGATATTAGCACCCTGCTGTGAAATAAGCCCATATTAAATAGGGATTATCTGCTTGACTGGAGTAGGAAACTAAATGTTCTTAATAACAGGAAACCGGCTACAGCTTGGAAATAAGATTGCAAGGAAGAGGCACAGAGAGTGGTGGCTAAGGTATGGGCAATGAGCGCTCCTTAATGCACATGTAAGCAGAATCAAAAAGTACAGTGATAACTATATAAACATGATAGGCCGGGGTTTGTCTGTTTATTTGTTTTTTTTGTTTTTTTGAGAAGCTGCAATTTGCTTCTGGTGTGAGGGTATTGGCTGTCTACAAAGACGTTGCCCAGGGGATGCCCAGATGTTTTACCATCCTGTGGGAGACTTCTCTCATGTCCCCACATGAGAAGCTGGAGCTGACAGATGGGAGCTCACACCACTTTCCAGATTTGAATCGCTGACCTTTTGGTCAGCGCTTCAGCTGGCACAAGGATTTAACCCATTGCGCCACTGATGACCAATTATGTGATATAAATTGTGATTCTAAGAGTGACTGAAGGTTTTTCTGTAATGCCTAAAGGGGTTTACCTTTTCACTGAAAGCAAAGAAAGCTCTACACATCGCAAACAGATATTGCCCATGGTCCTACAGACTGAAGGTACCTGAACACAGTGTTCAGATTCAGCTGAGGAAAATTGCTGGGGTATGTTGACATGGGGAATCATGACTCCTCATCTATAGACAACATCGTAACTGAGCATGTTGTCCTGACAACAGTCCTCAAAGCTCCTTTCACTGAACATCCTACAGCTAAGAATGTTGATGCTGCATTGAATGAGACACGTCGGGTCAAGTTTTTAAAGGCTTGATTTTTCTACCTGAAAGGATGGTTGATTGAAATAGAAGCCTTTATGTTACATGAAGTATTGCTAGCAAAACCCAATGCGAGCAAGAGAGAACAGGTTGTATTCCCATCTGACAAGGTTGGTGGGATGCAATAATGCACCCAAGAACCGTAGTCCAAGAAGCAAATCTTCTAAGAGTCTATTCTTTTTGGTGTGTGTGTATATATATCACAGATGTGGGTGGGGGAAGGACCTCAGATTGTCCATCCTAGCAGAGGACAACAGCCTATTGAGGAACCTCCAACCCCCAACATCTAGTATCTTCCTCTTTACATATCCATACCCAGCAAGCACAACAAGAGAAGCTGCTGAATAACTGTTTTTTTAAAACCAAGCAATGAAAGCAATATTTCCCACAGTTTAAATTCCATGATACAGAAACATTCAAAACTCAAGTCTCAAAAGATATGCAAAATCCCTCTGCTGCAGGATGAGAAGGATGTAGCTGACTTGCAATGATTTTTTCCCCTGGAATTTTGTCACTTATTGTGAGGAGGAGCCTTATCAGCATTTACACACAAAACACACTTCAAAAAGTTTGACATTTCTCAAGTAAGAAAATGCATATTGCCTGCTGTATCTAGCTATTGGGCACATTTTTTAGCCCTACATGTTGGTTAACTTCAACTTTTCACCTTTTAGTACTTCCTTCCTACTCATCATATCACATATGCTCTGTATAGTGTTTTGTCCAGACTGAAAATGGCTCATATTTCCCTCCATATCCTATTTCAATAGTATGTGGGGCAAAGTTAACATGTTCCTTGAGAGAAATACCTTAGCTTCTAGGTCAATTCAGGATTTGTTTTTTGAGGTTTTCCCCAAATTACACATCTAAATGTTCAATTAAAAACAAATATTACATAAATATTAAAAAACGAAATTAGAAGTAATGTGAAAGGGGAGGGGGTTAAACCAAACTAATCACAGGATTTTGATACTCCTTTAATAGTCATGGATCCATCCTATGGAATCTTGAAATTCAGGGAAGATTTGAAATTTGGAGAGATACTTAGAAACTTCTACTATGGGAAACCCTAATGTTGCAGTTCAGGAGATGGTCTACACTTCTGTAGTAAGAAATTCTGAAACTTCTACCCAACCACTAATTCTTCAATCCCATAAAATGAAAGTATAGCAGTTAGAAGTGCTATCAATAATTGTTCAGTGTGGATACTAGGGCTGGGCGGTTTCGTTTCGTTAATTCGTAATTCGTTAATAATTCGTTATTTTTTTCAATTACAAAACGATAACGAACCATTCTGGAGCAATTTTTTAAAAAAACGAATTTTTAAACACGTTTTGTAAATGCTTCGTATTTCGTTATTGTATTCGTTTCGTTATTGTTCTGAGGTTGTTTCGTTATTATTTCCGCATGTCTGGGGCAAGTTTTTTGTTTAATTAGTGAAAAAAAATTATAATATCACACCAACAGTCAACAACAGAGGGAGAGGGAAGCTTCAGAAGTTTTTGGAGGTTTTTTAGCGTATTTCGCAGTCGCGTCCGCCATTAACGAATCGATTCGTTATTGTTTCGGAAATCGATTCGTTAATGTTTTGTAATTTTTTTCACATTTACGAAATTTCGTAAATACCGAACTTTTTTAAGGGAAAATTTTGTAATTATTTTAAATATCGAAACAAAAAAACCCTCCAAATACAAATCGATTTTAGAAACAAATTTTTCCGTTGTTACCCAGGCCTAGTGGATACAATACACCTACAGGTGAAATTGCTCTGTACTCTTGCTCCAAAGTTTCTTTTTTCACATGTGAAAAAGCCTTGTTCTGACGTGGCACATCAAATGTGCATGAAAAAAAATAGACAGGCACCCATCCTGACAGCCTTTAGAAAAAGTTTAAAAACCTGGCTTTTTCGGTGTGCCTTTGGGGACTGAACAACCAATTTCCATGCCATGTCCCATCCCAATTCCAACTTGTCTTTCTGATGCCCTTCACCTAATCTCTCAGTTGAAGTTTTATTCCACTGTTATCCCGTCCAAGCACCCTCACAAATCATAGCACTTTTACCTATCTCACCTATGGGTTTTATTAATTTCTACCAATTTTTAGTCATGAGTCTTATTCTCTTTGTCTAATTCTATTACCATTTTATCATTTGTTTTTATTATGATTTGGTTATTTTTATTTTACTATGTTATTATTAAGTATTTTATTTGATGTTATTGTCTTGTTTATATGTATTTTGCTCCACTGTAATTCATTTGGGCTTGGCCTCATGATAGCCGCCCTGTGTCCCTTCGGGGAGATGGTGGGGTACAAATAAAGTATATATATATATATAAAATAGTGATAAAATCTGATGGATTGCACACTCTCTTGCATGAGGTTTTGCAGCATAGAAAACAGCTCCCTTCTCTATTTTGTGTGCTGTTGATTTTTGCTTCCTGAATAAGCACTGTTTCCTGTTCTCATTTCTTCTCAATTCATGGGATACCTTCTTCAGTTATGGGGCCTAGAATGGAAGAAGGACATCTAGGTAATCTCTTGCCGGAGCTGAACAGAACTCCATAATTAAATATATGGAATGAAAACCTTAAAGTGGCTCTGTAACAACTTAATTTTATGGGAGGGATATCTTTCAGCTACACCACAAGTAAAGAATGTGATCTCCAATCATTTTTTACAACCACTGATAAGAGACAATAAGACCTAACATCCTGCTTTCCCATCTCTAATCTGTCTGTCTATCTCAGTGTCTCTCAACCTGGGGGTCGGGACCCCTGGAGGGGTCATGAAGGGGTGTCAGAGGGGTCGCCAAAGACCATATGAAAACACAGTACTTTCTGCTGGTGAATGGGGTTCTGTGTGGGAAGTTTGGCCCAATTCTATCATTGGTGGGGTTCAGAATGCTCTTGAATTGTAGGTGAACTATAAATCCCAGCAATTTCAACTCCCAAATGTCAAGGTCGGTTTTCCCCAAACTCCACCAGTGTTTGCATTTGGCCATATTGAGTATTTATGCCACGTTTTGTCCAGATCCATCACTGTTTGAGTCCACAGTGCTCTCTGGATGTAGGTGAACTACAACTCCCAAACTCAAGGTCAATGCCCATCAAACCCTTCCAGTATTTTCTGTTGGTCATGGGAGTTCTGTGTGCCAAGTTTGGTTTAATTCCACTGTTGATGGAGTACAGAAGACTTTTTGATTGTAGGTTAACTATAAATCCCAGCAACTACAACTCCCAAATGAAAAAATCAACTCCCCCCCCCCCCCCAACCCCACCAATATTCCAGTTTGGGTGTATCAGGTATTTGTGCCAAATGTGGTCCAGTGAATGAAAATCTATCCTGCATATCAGATATTTACATGATGATTCATAATAGTAGCAAAATTACTTTTATGAAATAGCAATGAAAATAATTTTATGTTTGGAGGGTCACCACAACATGCGGAACTGTATTATGGGGTCGCGACATTAGGAAGGTTGAGAAACACTGATCTATCTGTTTGCCAAGCCTTTGATCTACCAAACTGCCTATTTATGCATCTTTGGTTCTCTTCTGTAAAAATCTTCACATTTGTCCTTGATG